>NC_069688.1:21769872-22426122 GCF_023699985.2 Odocoileus virginianus
AGAAACAAGAAAAAAGTCAAATAAATAACCTAACTCTACACCTAAAGCAACTAGAGGAAGAAGAAATGAAGAACCCCAGGGTTAGTAGAAGGAAAGAAATCTTAAAAATTAGGGCAGAAATAAATGCAAAAGAAACTAAAGATATCATAGCAAAAATTAGCAAAGCTAAAAGCTGTTTTTTTGAAAAAATAAACAAAATTGACAAACCATTAGCAAGACTCATTAAGAAACAAAGGGAGAAGAACCAAATTAACAAAATTAGAAATGAAAATGGAGAGATCACAACAGACAACACTGAAATACAAAGGATCATAAGAGACTACTACCAGCAGCTCTATGCCAATAAAATGGACAACTTGGAAGAAATGGACAAGTTCTTAGAGAAGTATAACTTTCCGAAACTGAACCAGGAAGAAATAGAAGATCTTAACAAACCCATCACAAGCAAGGAAATCGAAACTGTAATCAGAAATCTTCCAGGAAACGAAAGCCCAGGACCAGATGGCTTCACAGCTGAATTCTACCAAAAATTTAGAGAAGAGCTAACACCTATCTTACTCAAACTCTTCCAGAAAATTGCAGAAGAAGGCAAACTTCCAAACTCATTCTGAGGCCACCATCACCCTAATTCCAAAACCAGACAAAGATGCCACAAAAAAAGAAAACTACAGGCCAATATCACTGATGAACATAGATGCAAAAATCCTTAACAAAATTCTAGCAAACAGAATCCAACAACATATTAAAAAAATCATACATCATGACCAAGTGGGCTTTATCCCAGGAATGCAAGGATTCTTTAATATCCGTAAGTCAATCAATGTAATACACTACATTAACAAATTGAAAGATAAAAACCATATGATTATCTCAATAGATGCAGAAAAAGCCTTCGACAAAATTCAACATCCATTTATGATTAAAACTCTCCAGAAAGCAGGAATAGAAGGAACATACCTCAACATAATAAAAGCTATATATGACAAACCCACAGCAAGCATCACCCTCAATGGTGAAAAATTGAAAGCATTTCCCCTGAAATCAGGAACAAGACAAGGGTGCCCACTCTCAGCACTACTATTCAACATAGTTTTGGAAGTGTTGGCCACAGCAATCAGGGCAGAAAAAGAAGTAAAAGGAATCCAGATAGGAAAAGAAGAAGTGAAACTCTCTCTGTTTGCAGATGACATGATCCTCTACATAGAAAACCCTAAAGACTCTACCAGAAAATTACTAGAGCTAATCAATGAATACAGTCAAGTTGCAGGATATAAAATTAACACACAGAAATCTCTTGCATTCCTATACACTAACAATGAGAAAACAGAAAGAGAAATTAAGGAAACAATACCATTCACCATTACAACAAAAAGAATAAAATACTTAGGAGTATATCTACCTAAAGAAACAAAAGACCTATACATAGAAAACTATAAAACACTGATGAAAGAAATCAAAGAGGACACAAATAGGTGAAGAAATATACCGTGTTCATGGATTGGAAGAATCAATTTTGTCAAAATGGCTATATTACCCAAAGCAATCTATAGATTCAATGCAATCCCTATCAAACTACCAATGGTATTTTTCACAGAACTAGAACAAATAATTTCACAATTTGTATGGAAATGCAAAAAACCTCGAATAGCCAAAGTAATCCTGAGAAAGAAGAATGGAACTGGAGGAATCAATCTGCCTGACTTCAGACTATATTACAAAGCCACAGTCATCAAGACAGTATGGTACTGGCACAAAGACAGAAATATAGATCAATGGAACAGAATAGAAAGCCCAGAGATAAATCCACGAACCTATGGTCACCTTATCTTCGACAAAGGAGGCAAGGATATGCAATGGAAAAAAGATAACCTCTTTAACAAGTGGTGCTGGGAAAACTGGTCAACCACCTGTAAAAGAATAAAACTAGAACACTTTCTAACACCATACACAAAAATAAACTCAAAATGGATTAAAGATCTAAATGTAAGACCAGAAACTATCAAACTCCTAGAGGAGAACATAGGCAAAACACTCTCCGACATAAATCACAGCAGGATCCTCTATGACCCACATCCCAGAATTTTAGAAATAAAAGCAAAAATAAACAAATGGGACCTAATGAAACTTAAAAGCTTTTGCACAACAAAGGAAACTATAAGCAAGGTGAAAAGACAGCCCTCAGATTGGGAGAAAATAATAGCAAACGAAGCAACAGACAAAGGATTAATCTCAAAAATATACAAGCAACTCCTCCAGCTCAACTCCAGGAAAATAAATGACCCAATCAAAAAATGGGCCAAAGAACTCAACAGACATTTCTCCAAGGAAGACATACAGATGGCTAACAAACACATGAAAAGATGCTCAACATCACTCATTATCAGAGAAATGCAAATCAAAACTACAATGAGGTACCATTATATGCCAGTCAGGATGGCTGCTATCCAAAAGTCTACAAGCAATAAATACTGGAGAGAGTGTGGAGAAAAGGGAACCCTCTTACACTGTTGGTGGGAATGCAAATTAGTACAGCCACTATGGAAAACAGTGTGGAGATTTCTTAAAAAGCTGGAAATAGAACTGCCATATGACCCAGCAATCCCACTTCTGGGCATACACACCGAGGAAACCAGATCTGAAAGAGACACGTGCACCCCAATGTTCATCGCAGCACTATTTATAATAGCCAGGACATGGAAGCAACCTAGATGCCCATCAGCAAACGAATGGATGAGGAAGCTGTGGTACATATACACCATGGAATATTACTCAGCCATTAAAAAGAATTCATTTGAATCAGTTCTAATGAGATGGATGAAACTGGAGCCCATTATACAGAGCGAAGTAAGCCAGAAAGATAAAGACCATTACAGTATACTAACACATATATATGGAATTTAGAAAGATGGTAACGATAACCCTATATGCAAAACAGAAAAAGAGACTCAGATGTATAGAACAGACTTGTGGACTCTGGGAGAAGGCGAGGGTGGGATGTTTCAAGAGAACAGCATCAAAACATGTATATTATCTAGGGTGAAACAGATGACCAGCCCAGGTTGGGTGCATGAGACAAGTGCTCGGGCCTGGTGCACTGGGAAGACCCAGAGGGATCGGGTGGAGAGGGAGGTGGGAGGGGGGACCGGGATGGGGAATACATGTAAATCCATGGCTAATTCATTTCAGTGTATGACAAAAACTACTGCAATGATGTAAAGTAATTAGTCTCCAACTGATAAAAATAAGTGAAAAGAAAAGAATAATAAACATATGGCCCTTTCAAAAAAAAAAAAAGATCAATGATCTTTATTTTAAATTTTACTTGTTTACTCTTTAACAGATTAGTCTTTGTTTCCATTGGAGTTTCATGTCCGTAAGAAAGATATGTAATTTACACAGCATATATGTCTTGTATCCTTTACTTTATAGAGTACATTACTACATATTACCTTATGAAGCATTGTTTTATTATTTAACAGTCACTATCTTCTTTTTTATTGTGGCATAATATAGACAACATAAAATTTACTATTTTAACCAGTTTTGAATATACAATTTAGTGGCATTAAATACTTTACAATGTTGTACAATCATAATCAGTATCTATTTCCAGAACATTCTCATTATCTCAAACAGAAACTCTGTACCCATTAAACAATAGCTTTTCATTCCTTTCTCCCCTCCAGTCAGTCCTGATAATGTTCATTCTATTTTATTTATGAATTTGACTAATCTAGGTACCTCATATGGTTGAATCATATGTTTTTACTCTTGTGTCTGGATTATTTCACTTGTAATATTTTCAAGTTTCACCTATCATAGTATATATCAGAATTTTATTCCTTTTTTATGGCTGAATAATACCCCATCATATGTATACACCACATCTTGTTTATCCATTTACCTGTCAGTGGACACTTGAATTGTTTCCATTTTTTGACTATTAGGACTTATGCTACTGTGAACATTCATGTACATTTATCTATTTAAGTCACTATTTTCAGTTTTTTTAGAGTGAAATTGCTGAATCATATGATAATTCTATGTTTAATGTTTTGAGGAACCTTACTCTCCCCTTTAAAAAAACTTATTAAAAGTGTCATTCCTTATGCTAAATATTAGAGTCATCTTCAGTCATGATATTATTTGAAAACATTAGTGTATAATCAGGTTAAGTCAGCTGTTCACATTAACAAGTATTTAAGCAAACAACATTGATGGAGGGTCTTCCCAGGTGGTGCCAGTGGTAAAGAACCCACCTGCCAATGCAGGTTAGATGTAAGATACATGGGTTCGATCCCTGAGTTGGCAAGATTTCCTGGAGAAGGCAATGGCAACCCACTCTAGGATTCTTGCCTGGAGAATCTCCTGAACAGAGGAGCCTGGTGGGCTACAGTCCATGGGGTCACACAGAGTTGGATACGACTAAAGTGGCTTAGCACGCACACAAGCATGATGGTGTTCCAAGTGGAGTTCTAGCCACTGAGATCACAAAGATAAGATAAGGTCCCTGATCTGAAGGGATCCTTATAGTCCCCAAATCTTAAGAAAATTCAGTCACTAGCAATAGTCTCAAGTCTGCTGTAAAATTTGATGAACTTTATTTATTTGAGTTATGAAGCAGAAATAAGTTTTCATGCTCTTTTTAAAGAAAATATAGAGGCACTATTGAAATTTTGAACCAAATGTGGTAGAGTTTTGGTAAAGAAAGGTTGATCCTGAATTATTTTGTGATTGGAGGACGTGAAAAGGGATTTACATGAAGGAGTCTCAGCCTGGGGTTTGTAAGAGAGAGATTAGCGAGTGAAAATTATTAGACATAAGGTAAACTAAAGGATTCCCTTTAGTATATACTCTGCCTATAATTTGGGGGAAAGCTTAATACATATTGGGGTGGAACATGGTCCACCACTACTTCTGAAGAATGGTGATTAATTTTGAAAAGTGTTCTGAGGCAGTGGTCTTGTTCGCTTATAGCTGGTCATGGGAACTTCTGGGCCTTTGCAAGACAGAGCAGGGAGCATCTGGCTGAAGTTCTTTAAGAGCCTATGAATATCCTCTCAGTTTTTGCTCTACTTCTTTTTAGCATTTTTAGACTTTTGAACTTGAGGTCAGAATCACCCTTGTAGGCTTCACCTGAAATAGAATTTGAGAGTTCATGGCTGACTGCTCTGGCCCTTGGGAAGTCCCAGTACTGTTTTCCTTCTGTTTATAATAAATAATTTTCATCAACAGTGCATGTATTCAATTTACAGGTGTTTGAACTTTTTAGCCTACATGGAAATTTCAAATTAAAAAGCAGATCTAAAAAAAAATAAATAAAAAGCAGATCTAGAACTTATTGAAAACAAAAATTATTTTTTCCTGCCATCTTATAGTAGATAAAAGTCCAGTGAGCTGTCTCTGACTCCTGTTTGAAGCACAAATGCAAACTGTGGGGGTGCTTCACCTTAAATTCATCTTTGGGTATATTGGGGAAGGGAACTTACACCCTGGCCTTGTGTTGATCTTGAATATACACTGGCTGATAATTGATAAACTGGATTTAGTGGACACCAATTCTGGGTAATATATTGGCATTTGCTTTTGAAGTCTGCAATGGATACAACTCCTGCTGTAAGTTTAGACTCAGCTTGGTCAGGACCTTGTGGTTCATCCCATATGGCATGGCTTTACCTTACCTGTCACTGATGCTGCATTGGTCTCAAGTATCTGCCATGAGCTGTCAAGAACACTGACTATCTCCTTTATCCTCTTCTGTGGGTCACTTTGTTCCTCAGCATAGAAAGCCCCACCATGACTGCTATCCTGTTAACTTCTTTCCTAAGGAACCTGTGGCAACCTTTGGGTTTACTCCACCAGATGAGAGATTAGGAATGACAATTAGGCATTTTTTTTTTTTTAAATTAGGCCTCTTTCTGACTATCTTTTTCTGTCTTCTGTACTCTGTTGGGGATGTATTACATTTTTACTCTGTATTAGCTTAGTGTTGCCTTGCATAGTGGTTTTGTTCCTGAGACCCAAGGAGTAAAGAGCCCCTTTGCCTTCAATGTCCTTTTATCTTACCTAATAGTCCACCCTGCATCCCCCCACTTCAGCCTGGAAATTGTGGGTAGGAAATACTTTTCTTTTGCTGCTTCCCTTCTCTTCTGTCTTCCTTCCTCTTCCCAAAAGCCACCTGCAAAGGAAGAAATAGGCTTTCACACTTCTCATCGTCTTATCTGTACTTTTCTTATGTAAAAATCTCTGATCAAGTCAGCCAGGTCTGCCTCTTCACCCATAAAGGAATCTTAAAAATCTTTTTTCTCTCACACAAAGCCTGACTTTAAAGACTGTTTCCTAACCTTGTTGACTTGAAAACTCTATTTGGTGGCTCTAGTGATTATTTACTTTTATTTCTCTTTATATTGATGCTGCAGCAATCCTAACCTCTTTATCTCACTCCCCAAGGAAGACGGATACTTTATGATATCTAAATGGTGTGCAAAAGAGGAAAGCCAGGTAATATACTTCAAAAAAATGTTAACGTATGCTATCTATGAGTCAAGTGGCTGTTTTAGTTCATATGTCTTGCATGTGACATTAGCCTATAAGAAACAGAATGGGAAAGACTAGAGATCTCTTCAAGAAAATTAGAGATGCCAAGGGAACACTTCATGCAAAAATGGGCTCAATAAAGGACAGAGATAGTATGGATCTAACAGAAGCAGAAGATATTAAGAAGAGGTGGCAAGAATACACAGAAGAACTGTACAAAAAAGATCTTCACGACCCAGATAATCACAATCGTGTAATCACTCACCTAAAGCCAGACATCCTGGAATGTGAAGTCAAGTGGGCCTTAGAAAGCATCACTACAAACAAAGCTAGTGGATGTGATGGAATTCCAGTTGGGCTATTTCAAATCCTGAAAGATGATGCTGTGAATGTGCTGCACTCAATATGCCAGAAAATCTGGAAAACTCACCAGTGGCCATAGGACTGGAAAAGGTCAGTTTTCATTTCAATTCCAAAGAAAGGCAATGCCAAAGAATGCTCAAACTACCGCACAATCGCACTCATCTCACACGCTAGTAAAGTAATGCTCAAAGTTCTCCAAGCCAGGCTTCAGTAATACGTGAACAGAGAACTTCCAGATGTTCAAGCTGGTTTTAGAAAAGGCAGAGGAACCAGAGATCAAGTTGCCAATATCCGCTGGATCATTGAAAAAGCAAGAGAGTTCCAGAAAAACATTTATTTCTGCTTTATTGACTACGCCAAAGCCTTCGACTGTGTGGATCACAATAAACTGGAAAATTCTTAAAGAGATGGGAATACCAGACCACCTGACCTGCCTCTTGAGAAACCTGTATGCAGGTCAGGAGGCAGCAGTTAGAACTGGACATGGAACAACAGACTAGTTCAAAGTAGGAAAAGGAGTATGTCAAGGCTGTATATTGTCACTCTGCTTATTTAACTTATATGCAGAGTACATCATGAGAAATGCTGGGCTGGAAGAAGCACAAGCTGGGATCAAGATTGCCGGGAGAAATATCAATAACCTCAGATATGCAGATGACACCACCCTTATGGTAGAAAGTGAAGAGGAACTAAAACGCCTCTTGATGAAAGAGAAAGAGGAGAGTGAAAAAGTTGACTTAAAGCTCAAGATTCAAAAAACAAAGATCATGGCATCTGGTCCCATCACTTCATGGGAAATAGATGGGGAGACAGTGGAAGCAGTGTCAGACTTTATTTTTTTTGGGCTCCAAAATCACTGCAGATGGTGACTGCAGCCATGAAATTAAAAGACGCTTATTCCTTGGAAGGAAAGTTATGACCAACCTAGATAGCATATTAAAAAGCAGAGACATTACTTTGCCAACAAAGGTCTGTCTGGTCAAGGCTATGGTTTTTCCAGTGGTCATGTGTGGATGTGAGAGTTGGACTGTGAAGAAAGCTGAGCACCGAAAAATTGATGCTTTTGAAGTATGGTGTTGGAGAAGACTCTTGAGAGTCCCTTGGATTGCAAGGAGATCCAACCAGTCCATCCTGAAGGAGATCAGTCCTGGGTGTACATTGGAAGGACTGATGCTGAAGCTGAAACTCCAATATTTTGGCCACCTCATGTGAAGAGTTGACTCGTTGGAAAAGACCCTGATGCTGGGAGGGATTGGGGGCAGGAGGAGAAGGCGACAACAGAGGATGAGATGGCTGGATGGCATCACCGACTCGATGGGCATGAGTTTGACTAAACTCCGGGAGTTTGTGATGGACAGGGAGGCTGGGCATGCCGTGATTCATGAGGTCTCAGAGAGTCGGACATGACTGAGCAACTGAACTGAACTGAAAGATAGGATTAGACTAGTTGCAAAGAATATGTGGCCTGGGTTGATTGATATGTAGGCTGGTAGTACCTAAAATGTCCTTTGACTGTATCCACTAATGATAGTTTATACATCGACCTTCAGATCATCTGTTCTCACTTGTCAAACCCTACTTCCTAACATTTGGATAAGGCAAATGGCTCAATCCTGCTGTAGCATGAATCTTTCAAGACCTGGCAAAAAAAGAATTTTGAATATTGGCAGATCTTAGGCAAGATAACTTATTAAAAATAAAAAAAATTGATTTATTAAAAAAGCCAAGAAAATACATAGGTTTTAGATAAACAAAGTAAAATATACAAAATAAAGTTGTTTCACCTGCCTGGTGTAATGCTGAACACTTATAATTAGACTTTATTTAAGATGGTCCAGCTAAGCACCAAAATTATACATGGCAATCTAATGCTGTAATACCATGAGAGTGTCTTTTTTCGCATCATTACTATATGTTTTCTCTACCAGACTATAAGCAACTTGAGAGCAAGACTGTGTCTTATTCACTTTGTTAATCCCAGGCTCTAAAGTGATGATTGGAACATTGTAGTATTTGCTGTCTGTTTGGATCTTTGCTAATCTCTGAACAAAAGACTTGTGAACAAGAACAAAAAGGCAATTATATATCTCTTTTTAGTGTTATATGCTTGGGACAATACTCCATGACAGGGGGGAACCTAATAATTTGAGTTTTAACTTGTATTGACCCCGAAATGAATTTGAATGGCCCAACTTAATACTAGGCAGGACTTCTGGTGAAAACCAGATTTCTTGGCAATCTAACCTAGTTTATAATATTATGAAATGCCTTTGTTATCATAGCCTTCACAAACCAACAAGCTGGGAATTTTAACTTTCATGAACTGATAGGACTGTAAAAACACACAAGGTTTCATTTGATATACTACAAGTACTCTTGATTGTGATGTCTTCTGGTCATAATATCATACTGAAATACCATGGCAACTTAAAAAATATTTATACAAGTGTTAAAAGATAAAATTAAAAAACCTTTTGAGATGAACAGCAAAAATCAGCCCTTTGATTTTTAATTTATGGTTTGCTAGTCTTTGCCTTTTAGGACTTGAAAATATTTCAGTTTTCCCCATTTATAGCCAGGTGAAGTAAGGGGAATACTTTGGTATTGAAAGTTTGAAGAATTTTAATGGCAAGAATAAAGCATTGTTGGTTCCAAATGATTAAGTGTTTTGAGAATTGTTATTGTTTTATGTAAAAAAGTTATTTGTGCATGTAAGAGAAACACACTTTTGTGATTATTACATTGTCATTGTGCTATAACAGAAATCTTATTACTTTGTAAAAAGCCCCAATATTATGATTACTGAGTGCTCAGAAATGTTCTTTGAGTGGTTATAAACAGATCTAATCAATGAGGTAAGCAGTTCATAAATGTCTTTGAGGGATTTTTAGTTTGGGTTGTCCAACTGAAAGGAGTATTATTTGGCATGTCTATGGATATAATGGTATGCTAGGCAGCAGGTCTGTGGCCTAATTTAGCCAGAGAATGTACATTAACAAATTGACTCTGTCAATGATGGATTATGCCTGAAAGAAGTTAACTGAATGCAATCTACTGGCCATGGTCATAGAGCAACACAGGTTTTTTTCTTCTTCCCATCAGGCTGACTTTTCTCCTGGCTCAGCACTTAACAAGCTCCACATGCAAAATTGGATGATCCTGGTCATTGTAAAGCAGCCTCAATGTGTGCGTTTGGGGAAAGGGAAGAAACACTTAGATTAAATTTTGTTTGTTAATCTTTTGGAATGTGTGTGGATCAGACTCTGGGAAGGAGATAGATTGCTTCATGGTGAAATGTTGGCGTACCATTTCTAGCTTCCATTTGTCAGCTAAAAAGGGGACGTGTTCTGGGTCAAAAACAGTGATTTATTTGCTACTTAAAAAGAAAATGAATGGACAAAAATGAGTGTGTCATTGTAATATTTGGACTTAAAGGCCAGCATAAAGTCAAGCCACTTAATTAGACCTTAAGCCAGTTGGTTGCAGTTAACTCTTCATTTTTTATAATTTTTGTTAGGTTTAGTAAGAAGGCAGAGTATGACTGTTAGTATGGGGTCACCTTTATATATAATAAAAATATGGAGATTTAAAATTTAGAACAGTGGTTCAGTAGAAATGACTCCATACCATTCTTTGGGCACTCTTTAATCATACTTTTCAATTTTTCTTTGCATCACTCAGAGGTTGGACACATGTCACCTTCAATAGCACATCTCTTCTTTGAGGTTCTACCTCTAATTTCATGCTCGATTGAAGTTCTCAATTGATGATATACCAGCTTTCTATATTAAAATTGTCAATAAATCCTTACATTTCTAAGAAAAATAGCGTTTGGATTGAATAACCAATCCATTTATTACTTATCAGGCTAGAATATGCTTCAGTAACAAAAAATGCCCAAATTTCAGTGACTTAGCAATACAGAAGTTTAACTCTTACACTACGTGTCCACAAATAATGGGCAGAATCTCTGACAGAGCTTCTGTCTGGACAGATGCTTTCATGATTACTTGGAAGAGGGAACATGTTAAATCATGTCCTGGCTCTTAAAGCTTTCACTTCATAGCCATTCACATTTTATTGACCACAGTGAAAGTGTTAGTCACTCAGTCATGTTCCACTCTTTGCCACCCCATGGATTGTAGCCTGCCAGGCTCCTATGTCCATAGAATTCTCCAGGCAAGAATACTGGAGTGGGTTGCCATTCCCTTCTCGGGGATCTTCCCAACCCAGGGATTAAACCCAGGTCTCTTGCATTGTAGGCAGATTCTTTACCATCTGAGCTACCAGGGAAGCCAAAGCGTATCAGTATTTGCCTACCCAGAAGTCTCAGAGATTTTCTCCTGTTTTCTTCTAGGAGATCTGTAATTTGCATTTAGGTTTGTGAGCCATTTTGGATTATTTTGGTCTGTGGTATGAGGTAAGGATTGAATTTTCTTTCTTTCCAGATGGATTTCCAGTTGTTCCAGAACAATTTGTTGAAAAGACTGTCCTTTCTCTATATAGTTATCAGAGCACCTTTGTAAATAACAAATTGACTATTTGTCTGTCTATTCTAAACTATTACTGGGCTGTCTGTCTTGGTCCATTGCTGTATATGTCTATCCATAGGCCAGCGAATAGTGTTTTGATTACTGTATCTGTAAGTTTGAAATAGGCAGTGTTAAGTCCTGTAACTTTGTTCTATATCAATATTGTTTTCACTGTTTTAGGTCCTTTCAGTTCAGTTCAGTTCAGTCGCTCAGTCATATCCGACTTTTTGCGACCTCATGACCCACAACACACCAGGCCTCCCTGTCTATCACCAACTGCTGGAGTCTATCCAAACCCATGTCCATTACAGTTCCATAATAAACATTGTAATTAACTTGTCAGCCTTTACAAAGAAAGGAAGAGTTTTGATTAGGGTTGCTTGTTTTTTTTTTCCCCCTAACTTTTTATTTTGTGTTGGGATGTGCTCAGTTATCAACATTGTGATTGTTTCAGGTGAACAGTGAAGGGACTCAGCCACAGGTATACATGTATCCATTCTCTTCCAAAGTTCCCTCCCATGATCAGGATTGCTTTGAATCTTTGGGCCAATTTAGGATGAGAAGATTTACTTCTTAACCCAGTTGAGTTTTCAGTATTTCCTTATCTGTATAGGTCTTTGATTTTTTCCTCAACAATATTTTATAATTTTCAGTGTGTATATCCTATTAAATTTATCCCTAAATATTTTATTTTTCATGATAATGAAAATGGAATTATTCTCTAAATTTCATCTTCTAATTTCATGCTAAGATATATAAATATAACAGATTGGTATATATTGGCCTTGCATCCTGTAAGCTTTCTAAATTCACTTATTAAATTTTAGTAGCTTTTTTGATATGTATTGGTGTCTTCTATGTATATAATAATTTCTTTTTCATGGTAAGATAGTTTACCTCTTCTTTTTCAAGTGTATTCCTTTTATTTATTTTATTTCATTATTTCACGAGTAGGACCTCAACAGTGTTGAACAGAAGTTGTCAGAGCAGATACATGCCTTGTTTCTGATCTTTGAGGGAAAATATTGTCTTCACCATTAAGCATGATGTTAGCTGTGGGTTTTTTTTATAGCTATAAATCTTTAGTAGATCCTTTTTTATCAAGTTGAGGAAGTTTTCTAGCCCCAGTTTTCTGAGATTTAAAAGTTAAGATAGGTATTAAAGTTTCTTAAGTATTCTTTATGCATTGATTTGAGATGCTCAGATGTCCTTTCTCCTTCATTCTTCTAATATGATGAATTGCACTGATTTATTTTCAGTTTATTTTATTTATCAATTAAATAAATCAATTAATATATTTTATCAATCTTGTATTCTCAGGAAAACCATATTTGGTCATAATGTATAAAACTTTCATGTATTGCTGGATTTAATTTGCTTATATTTTATTAAGATTTTTTCTTCTATGTACATGAGGCATATTTGTCTTAAAATTTCTTGCCAATGTCTTTGCCTTTTATTGTTATTGGGGAAAGACTTGTCTCATAAAATCAGCCTGTCTCATAAAATAGGGGTGAGGTCCCTCCTCCTCTGTTTTCTAAGAATTCTATCTACAGAACTAATATTATTCCTTTCTCGAGTATTTGAAATAATTCACCAGTGAAGCTATCTGGGACTGGAGTTTTGTTTATGAGAAGAGTTTATTCTGATTTATTTTCTCTAATTGATAGGATGGCTATTCAGATGTTCTGTTTTTTTCTAAAATCAGCTTTGGTAATTTGTATCTTTAAGGAGTTTGTCTATTTCATCTAATCAAAAATATTTTGCAAAAATTGTTTTACAATAGTATCTTCTTATAAGTATCTGTGGGATCTTAGTGATTTTCCTTCTTTCAATCCTAGTATTAATAATTGAGCTTTCTTTCTTTTTAAACCAGAGGTTCTTTCAAGTTTTGTCAGACTTCTGAAAAAACTGGCTTATGTTTCATTGAAGGAAAAGAGGGATGAATGGATGAGATGCAGGGTATTTTTAGAATAGTAAAACTGTTATATATGAAACTGTAATAATGGATACATATCATTATGCATTTGTTAAAACCCATAGAACTTGTACAACACAAAACAGTAAACTTGTCTTCCTTCCCCTAGAACTCTTGGCAATCATTGATATTTTTACTATCCCTTTTAAAAAATATCATGTACAATATGGTACTGGCACAAAGACAGAAATATAGATCAATGGAACAGAATAGAAAGCCCAGAGATAAATCCATGAACCTATGGTCACCTTATCTTCGACAAAGGAGGCAAGGATATACAATGGAAAAAAGACAACCTCTTTAACAAGTGGTGCTGGGAAAACTGGTCAACCACCTGTAAAAGAATGAAACTAGAACACTTTCTAACACCATACACAAAAATAAACTCAAAATGGATTAAAGATCTAAATGTAAGACCAGAAACTATCAAACTCCTAGAGGAGAACATAGGCAAAACACTCTCCGACATAAATCACAGCAGGATCCTCTATGACCCACATCCCAGAATTTTAGAAACAAAAGCAAAAATAAACAAATGGGACCTAATGAAACTTAAAAGCTTTTGCACAACAAAGGATACTATAAGCAAGGTGAAAAGACAGCCCTCAGATTGGGAGAAAATAATAGCAAACGAAGCAACAGACAAAGGATTAATCTCAAAAATATACAAGCAACTCCTCCAGCTCAATTCCAGAAAAATAAATGACCCAATCAAAAAATGGGCCAAAGAACTAAACAGACATTTCTCCAAGGAAGACATACGGATGGCAAAAAAACACATGAGAAGATGCTCAACATCACTCATTATCAGAGAAATGCAAATCAAAACCACAATGAGGTACCATTACACGCCAGTCAGGATGGCTGCTATCCAAAAGTCTACAAGCAATAAATGCTGAAGAGGGTGTGGAGAAAAGGGAATCCTCTTACACTGTTGGTGGGAATGCAAATTAGTACAGCCACTATGGAAAACAGTGTGGAGATTTCTTAAAAAGCTGGAAATAGAACTGCCATATGACCCAGCAATCCCACTTCTGGGCATACACACCGAGGAAACCAGATCTGAAAGAGACACGTGCACCCCAATGTTCATCGCAGCACTATTTATAATAGCCAGGACATGGAAGCAACCTAGATGCCCATCAGCAGACGAATGGATGAGGAAGCTGTGGTACATATACACCATGGAATATTACTCAGCCATTAAAAAGAATTCATTTGAATCAGTTCTAATGAGATGGGTGAAACTGGAACCCATTATACAGAGCGAAGTAAGCCAGAAAGATAAAGACCATTACAGTATACTAACACATATATATGGAATTTAGAAAGATGGTAACGATAACCTTATATGCAAAAAAAGAAAAAGAGACTCAGATGTATAGAACAGACTTGTGGACTCTGTGGGAGAAGGCGAGGGTGGGATGTTTCAAGAGAACAGCATCGAAACATGTATATCTAGGGTGAAACAGGTCACCAGCCCAGGTTGGATGCATGAGACAAGTGCTCAGGCCTGGTGCACTGGGAAGACCCAGAGGGATGGGGTGGAGAGGGAGGTGGGAGGGGGGACCGGGATGGGGAATACATGTAAATCCATGGCTAATTCATTTCAATGTATGACAAAAACCACTGCAATGTTGTAAAGTAATTAGCCTCCAACAAATAAAAATAAATGGAAGAAAAAAAAAATGTCATGTAGTTGATCCAGGGTACAATCGAGGCTTATGCAGTACATTTTCTTATTATGTCTCTTTAGCCTGTTTAAGTCAGAACAGAACTTTTGCTTTCCTCCACCACCACCCCACCATGACAGTGACAGAAGAGTTGCAGAAGAGTCTGAGCTACAGATGTAGGAAACAAACTGGTAGTTGCTAGTGGGGAGGAGGGGGAGAGGCAATCCAGGGGTTGGGGGGAGGGAGATGCAAACTAGTGGGTGTGAGGCAGGCTACAGGGAGGAATCGTACAACATGGGGAATGTAGCAAATACTTTGTAATAACTGTAAATAGAGTATAATCTTTAAAAATTGTACAGAAATAAAAAAATAAGGGAATCTCAAAAAGGAAAAAGTCCTAGAAAAAAGCATAGGCAGTATACTCTTTAACATTAATCTAAGCAGTTTTTTTTTTTGGGGGGGGGTCTGTATTCTCAGGCAATGGGGACAAAAGTGAAAATAAGCAAATTGGACCTATTCACAATAGCCAGAACATGGAAGCAACCTAAATGTCCATCCACAGATGAATGAATAAAGAATGTAGTGTGTGTATATATATATATGATGAAATATTAGTCATAAAAATGAATGAAATTGGGTCATTTGTAGTGATCTGGATGGCTCTAGAGTCTGTCATACAGAATGAAGTAAGTCAGAAAAAACCATATATTAACATATATATGGAATCTAAAAAAAATAGTACAGATGAACCTATTTGAAGGGCAGGAATACAGATGCAGATGTAGAGAACGTACATGTGGGCATAGGATGGGGAAGGAGAAGATGGGACAAATTGATAGAATAGTACTGACATATATACACTATGGTGTATAAAGCAGATAGCAAGTGAGAAGGTGCTGTATAACATAGGGAGCTCAGCTGGGTACTCTGTGATGACCTAAAGGAGTGGGATGGGGGTAGATGGGAGGGAGGCTCAAGAGTGAGGGGTTATGTATATACATATAGCTGATTCACACTGATGTATGGCAAAAGCCGACACAACATTGTAAAGCAATAATACTCCAAAGCAAACAAATAAAGCCTTCTTAAAACTAAAAAAGCTTTTACACAGTAAAGGAAACTGTCAACAAAATGAAAAGGGAACTTACTGAATGGGAGAAACTATTTGCAAATGATATGACTGGAAAAGGATTTAATTCCAAAATATGTGAAGAACTCATACAACTTGAAAAAAACAAAAAACCCAATTAAAAATTTAGCAGAGGACATGGATAGGCATTTTCCCAAAGAAGACATACAGATAACCAGTAGACACATGTAAAGATACTCAGCAGTATTAATCATTAGGAAAATGCAACTCAAAACCACAGTGAGATACCTCATACTTGAAGCCACTATGGAAAATAGTATAGAGGTTCCTCAAAAATTTAAAAATAGAACTACCATTCAACACAGCAATTCCACCCCTGGGTAATTATCTGAAGAAAATGAAGACACTAATTTGAAAAGATATATGCACCCCAGTGTTCACAGCAGCATTATTTACAATAGCCAAAATATGGAAGCAATGTAAGAGTTTGTTGACAAGTGAGTGGATAAATAGGATGTGGCATATATATACGATGGAATATTACTTAAAATATTATGTCATAATACATAATATATAATAAACGATTAAAATAATATATAATATTGTATAAAAATGAAATCTCAGCCATTTGTGACAACATTTATGGACTTTGAGGGTATTGTGCTTAGTGAAATAAGTCAGATTGAGAAAGACAAAGTATGTTTTCACTTATTTGTGGAATTTAAAAAATGAACAAATATAACAAATCAGAAATGGACTCATAAAGAAAGAACTAGTTGTTAACCACATAGGAAGGTGTGAGGGGAGGGGGAAATGGAAGGGGATTAAGAGGTACAAACTACCAGTTATAAAAGAAGTTGCTGGGTTATAATATACAGCACAAGGAATATAGTATAACAACTGTATGGTGTGTAATCTGTAAACGTTTTGAGTCACTATGTTGTACAGCTGATAATAATAGTGTAGTAAGTCAAGTATATCTAAAAGACTGTCTTTTTTCATTCATCATAATCCTTTAAGACTTATCCAGGCATCAGTAATTTATTATTTTTAATGCTGAGTAGCATTTTATTGTATGGATATACCACACTTTACATTGCTGGATGTTTGACTTGTGTTCAGTTTTTTACTTTTCAAATAAAGCTGTTTTGAACATTTGTGTACATGTCTTTGTATAAACATACATTTCCTTTCCCTTGAGTAAATCCCAATGAGTAAAATGGCTGGCTATATGTATTTAACATTTTAAGAAACTGACAAGCTATTTTCTAAAATGATTATATCATTTTATATTTCTACCAGCAGTGCACGAGATTTTCAGTTGTTTCATATCTTTGCCAACACTTGGTATGTTCATTTTGTTAATATTAGACATTCTAATTGTTGTACAGTTATCTCTCATTATGATTTAAATTTGTGTTTTATTAATGATTCATAATGATAATCATCTTTTGATATGCTTATTTGTTATCTGTATATCTTGTTTGGTGATGGGCCTGTTCAAATCTTTTGTCTACTTGTGCTGAATTTTGAGAGTTCTTTTTGTATTCTGAATACAAGTCCCTTATCAGGTATGTACTTTGTAAAGGTTTCTTCTCAGTCAATGACTTCTTTTGTTATTCTCTTAACAGGGTCTGTTTGAAGAGTAGAAGTATTAAATTTTGTTGAAGTCCAGTTAATCAATTTATTCTTTTATGGATCATACTTTTTGTTTCATATCTAAGAAATTTTAGCCTAATCCAGGGGTCAGCAAACTATAACCTATAGTGCAAATATGGGCTGCTGATTGTTTTACATGATTTGTGGTCAAGAATTTTTTAATAGAAATTTTTGTTGAGATAACTATAAGTTCATGTGACATTATAGCAAACAATAAAGAGGCATTCATATAAACTTTCTCTAATTTCTCCCAGTGGTAGAAGTTTGCAAAATTGTATAGTTTAATATCACAACCAAGTTATTGACACAATCCACAAACCTTATTCAGATTTCTGCAGTCTTTCTTTTACTCATTTGTGTGGGTAGATATTTTAACATTTTTAAATGGTTGGAAATCAACCATTTCCAAACCAAAAGTGTATTATTTCTCAATAGATGAGTATTATATGAAATTCACATGTCAGTGTCCAAAGTAAAGTTTCACTGGAGCATTTATTCCTTTATGTATTATCTGTGACTCTTATGATAACAGAATGGGGTAGTTGTAACAGAAGCTATATGTGATAATCCCATTACCTTCCACTGTTGCTCAATGCACTATAAATTGCTGTGATGCTGTTATAATGCTGTTGACAGCATTTTGTGTATCACATATCACTGTACCATGACATTATATTTACTTTTTCATCACCAGGGCATTCCCGTCATATCACATCAAGAAGAGAAAACTAGACTTTAAATATCATGCTTTTAAGGCACAGTAGAGTTTAACCATTTAAATTAACAATTTGTTAACAAATTAGGTGGTGAAGTATTTATTTATTGTGGAATGACTCAACAGCTATGCTGAAAGAATGTAATATATGTGCATTGATATTACCAGACTATTTATTATGATATTCCCAACACATAGGACAGAACAGTCAGGAAAAATTAGAAATTTTCAATGAAATATCTCATCATGGTAAATTTTTTTTTCCCAAAAATAAAAAGTGAGGCTGCAACCAAAACAAGCTTTCAAGTTAGCCAAGCAAGGATTTCTGATGGTGAATTAATTAAATCTTGTTTGCAGCGACTGAAGAAGAAATGTGTCGAGGGAAAACATTTAAGATTATTAGTTGTTGGGCAAAAGTGATTCTTCAAAGAGTTGAAGACATTAGGAGGGACATCAGTAGTCAGTTTAAAATGAAGGCAAATGGTTTCAAGTGCATTTCCTTGGCTCTTGGTCAATTGAAAAATGTTATTGATATTCCTTAACTGTTACTGTTCATTCAAAGATTCAGGGCTTCCTTGGTGGCTCAGCAGTAAAAAATTTGCCTGCAATGCAGAAGATGCAGGGGATGCAAGTTCGATCTCTGGATCAGGATCTTCCTCCCCGGGAGGAGGGCATGGCAACCACTCCAGTATTCTTGCCTGAAAAATCCCATGGACAGAGGAGCCTGGCAGGCTACAGTCTAAGGGGTTTCAGAGTCAGACATGTCTGAAGCGACTGAGCACAGCATTCAAAGAATCAATACAAAGTGATAAAGTATTAACCCAATGAAAAGTCAGCATGGAACTACTACAGGTGAGAATATTTTCAAATAAGTTATGAAAACATTAATTTAGTACAACCTGAAGGGTGGTATTTGCTAGAATGTGTTACATCTGTTAGTGGTAAAAATGTGAATGAAGCAAGAAAGATTTGGTTGAACAAATGAACATAACTTTTGAAAATAAAACTTGTTTAAAGCCGTTGGTTATTTAGTGGTTCTTTGCAGGAAATAATAATATTTGAATCTGTTATTTGTCTTTGAAACAGTAGTTTTAAGAGTAGGCTTCACTCACTCTCATGGGCTTCAATTGTGAGTTCTGTGAATTTTTATCAGAAACAGAAGCAGAATATCCTAGCTTTCCCTTCCAGACAGCAGTTCAATGATTTAGCAATTGTAGTGTTCCATTGTGATTTTCTTGAATTAAGGGCTAAGACTGAAATTTTTCTGAAAGCAAAGAACCTCTTTGAATTGTTACTGTTTAACTCTGAATGGCTTTGGAAATTAGCTTTTGCTGCAATTTAACAGTTAATGCACTTACTCCAAAATTACAAGGAAAACAGTGCATACATGAGTAAAGTATAATGAGGCAAAGTCATTTTGATTTTTGTTTCTTGAATCTCAAGTAATGTCAGCCTTCTTTATACAGTTCCTATACTGTCCAGTGTTAAAACAAGAAATGAGACTTTCATTCCTATGCAGATTTGTAGTAGGTATGTTTTCCAGAAGCATTTTTAAGACTATATAATACAAAGGCAAGAGAAATTCCATATTTCAAAATCCATTTAATTTAGTGCAAGTAACCTTCACTTAGAAGTAATCTGCAGTATAATGACATGCTGAAAGAAAAATACAAAGAAAAGAATCTAGCAGAATTATGTAAATGCCTTCCAAGTGATTAATATTCTTAATTAAAATCATATGATTATGGGTTGCTATCAGTATCTGGTAATACCTATCTATGTGAAAGACATTTCCAAATATAAAAATGTGTAAAATCTCATTGTGTGTGCTCAGTAGCTCAGTCGTGTCCAACTTTTTGCAACCCCATGGAGCCCACCAGGCTCCTCTGTCCGTGGAATTCTCCAGGCAGGAATACTATAGTGTGTTGCCATTTCCTGTGCCAGGGGATCTTCTCAACCCAGGGGTCGAGCCCTTTTCTCTTGTGCTGCCTGCATTGTAGGTGGATTCTTTACCACTGAGCTACCAGGGAAGACTGTATAATAAAATCTCAGTATAGATTAGCATTAAAATATGTCCCTTTCCAATTTTTTTTTTACATTAATTTTTTATATTGAGATTGAACTCACATATCATAAAATTCATCATTTTAAAGTGTATAACTTCAGTAGTTTTTAGTATTTTCACAAGTTTGTACATTTACTGTTTCAGAAAGTTTACATCAGCACCAAAAGCCCATACCCATTTTGTTGTTCTTGTTCAGTCGCTAAGTCATGTCCTACTCTTTGTGACCCCATGGGCTGTGGCACACACCAGGCCCCTCTGTCCTCCACTATCTCCCAGAGTTTGTGCAAATTCATGACCATTGTGTTGGTGATGCTATCTAACCATACCCACTAGTAGTCCCTAATTCCCCCTTCCTCTAACTGCTATTTATTTTCCTCTCTCTATGGATTTGCTTATTCTGAACATTTAATATAAATGAAATTGTTTATCTGGCCATTTGTTTGGCTTCTTTCCCTTAGCATATGTTTTCAAGGCTCAGCCAGTTGTAGCAAGTTTCAGTACTTGTCATTTTTATGGTGAATTCCATTATATGGATACTCCACATTTGTTTATCTACTTACTAACTGATACAAATTTGAATAATTGGTAGAAACTGATTGAAAGTTTCTACTCTTTTTGCTATTGTGAATAATGCTCCTGTGAGCATTCATGTACAAAATTTTGTTTGAACACATGTTTTCATTTATCTTGAGTGTATACCTAGTTGTGGAATTGCTGGTTGTCATGGGTTGAATTGTATCCCTCCTCACAAAGGCCATGTTGTGGTTCTAACCTTTGGTGTCTTTGCTATGACCTTATCTGGAAATACGTTTTTTGCATATTTAATAAAATTAAGATGTTGGGTTAAGGTGGACTCTAATCCTATGATAGATGTCCTTATAAGAGGAGTGCCAAAGAATCAACACTTTGGAATTGTAGTGCTGGAGAAGACTCTTGAGAGTCCCTTGGACAGAATGGAGATCAAACCAGTCAATCCTAAAGGAAATCACCCTGGATATTCATTGGAAGGACTGATGCTGAAAAGCTGAAGCTCCAATCCTTTGGCCACCTGATGCGAAGAGCTGACTCATTGGAAAAGACCCTGATGCTGGGAAAGATTGAGGACAAGAGGAGAAGAGGTTGACAGAGGATGAGCTGGTTGGATGGCATCACTGACTCAATGGACATGAGTTTGAGCAAACCCTGGGAGATGGTGAAGGACAAGGAAATCTGGTGTGCTGCAGTCCATGGGGTTGCAAAGAGTTGGACACAACTTAGCAACTGAACAACAATAAGAAGAGGGAAATTAGGACATACAGAGACAGACATACATAAAGGGAAGACAGAAACAGAAACTGGAGTGATGTACCAACAAGCCCAGTAAGGCTAAAGATACCAGTAACCACTGGAAGCTAGAAGAAGCAAAGGGGAATCTTCCCTAGAATCTTTAGAGAGAGCATGGTCTGAAATCACAGCCTGATTTTGGATTTCTAACTTTAGGATTTGTGAAAGAATAAATTTCTATGGTTTTAAGTCATTCAGTTTATATTAATTTGTTATGGAACCCCTAGAGGATTAATATACTGGGTCATATGATAATTCTATGTCTAACATTTTTAAGAAATGTTAAACTGATTCAGTAGTATCTGTGCCATGTTACAATCCCACTAACAGGATATGAGGACTCCAGTTTCTCTACATCCTCACCAACTTTTTTTTTTTTTAATGGAAGTCATCCCAGTGAGAGTGGTAGCTGGTGGTTTTAATTTGCATTTCCCTAGTGATCAGTGATTCTTAATGATCTTTTCAAGTGCTTGTTGGCTACTTGTGTATCTTCTTTGGAAAAATATCTATTGAAATTCTTTGCCCATTTTAAATTGGGTTGAGGTATAAGTGTTCTTTGTACAATCTGGATATTAGATCCTAATCAGATATATAATTTGCAATATTTTCTCCCATTCTGTGTATTGTATCTTCACTTTTGATGTACAAAAGTTTTATGTTTTGATGGAGTCAGTGTAACAATTTTTCTTTGACTGTTATTTTTGTTGTTATTTGTGAGAAAAACATGCCTAATGCAAGCTCATGATGACTTACACCTATGTTAGAGTTTTATAGTTTCAGCTCTTATGTTTAGGTTTTTTGATTAATTTTAAGCTAATATTTGTGTATGGTGTGAGGTATGGGTCTGAATTCATTCTTCTGCATGTGGATATGCAGCCGTCTCAGCACCATTTGTTGAAAAAGTTATGTTTTCCTCATTGAATGTTCTTGCATCCTCATCTAAAACAATTTGACTATAGATGAATAGGTTTACTTCTTTTTTTAAATTGAAGTATAGTTGATTTACAAAGTTGTGTTAGTTTCAGGTGTACAACAAAGTGGTTCAATTATACATACACACATCTATCTATTCTTTTGCAGATTCTTTTCCATTACAGGTAGTTACAAGATATTGAATATAGTTCCCTGTGCTATAGGTCCTTGTTTACCTATTTTATATATAGTAGTGTGTATACCTCAGTCCCAGTCTCCCAATTTACCTGCCTCCCCAAAATTTCTTCTCAAATTAATTTTGGTAGTTTGTGTCTTTTAATGAAATCTTTCACTTTTTATAACTTATTGACCTACAACTGTTCATTATATTCTTTTAATCCTTTATAGTTTTGAATGGTTAATAGTAATGTTTTCCCTTTCATTCATAGTTTTAATATTTGAATCTTCTTTTTTCCTTTTTTAAACACCTGTCAATATTGTTTACCTTTTCATGAAACCACTTTTACATTTCAACTTTAGAATCCCTATTTGATTGCTTCTTGTTATTTGGATTTTTTAATTGATAAGCCTCTATTCAGTGAAACATCATTTTAATACTTTATTTCTTTAGGCATGATCTCCATATTCCTTGAACATTTTCAGCATAACTGATTAAGTCTTTGTCTAGTTTGTCCAGTACTAACTTCCTCAGGGACAGTGTATATTGACAACTTAACCCTGAGTTTGTGTAATTCTTTCTTGTTATTTGCATGTCTTGTAATTTTTTGTTGAAAACTGGACATTTCAAATAATGTAGTGTAGCACTCTGAAAATTAGATTCTGCTTCACCTTCAGGATTTGATATAATTGCCACTTGTTGAAGCAAATTTTTGTTTAGCAGCTTTTCTGAGAACTAATTTTGATGTTTGTATCTTTTTTGTGCGTGTGTGCCCACTAAAGTCTCCACTGGTTAGCTTTGTGGTCAGGTAACCCATCACTTCATGGGAAATAAATGGGGAGACAGTGGAAATAGTGTCAGACTTTATTTTGGGGGGCTCCAAAATCACTGCAGATGGTGATTGCAGCCATGAAATTAAAAGACGCTTACTCCTTGGAAGGAAAGTTATGACCAACTTAGCATATTAAAAAGCAGACAAAGGTCCGTCTAGTCAAGGCTATGGTTTTTCCAGTAGTCATGTATGGATGTGAGAGTTGGATGGTGAAGAAAGCTGAGTGCCGAAAAATTGATGCTTTTGAAGTATGGTGTTGGAGAAGACTCTTGAGAGTCCCTTGGACTGCAAGGAGATCCAACAAGTCCATCCTGAAGGAGATCAGTCCTGGGTGTTCATTGGAAGGACTGATGCTGAAGGTGAAACTCCAATACATTGGCCACCTGATGAGAACAGCTGACTCATTTGAAAAGACCCTGATGCTGGGAAAGATTGGGGGCAGGAGGAGAAGGGGACGACAGAGGATGAGATGGTTGGATGGCATCACTGACTTGATGGACATGAGTTTGAGTAAACTCCAGGAGTTGGTGATGGACAGGGAGGCCTGGCATGCCATGGTTCATGGTTGCAAAGAGTTGGACATGACTGAGCAACTGGAATGAACTGAACTGAACAGCCGTGGGTACTCATATGGCCCTATGCAGTCTCAGAAATATGTCAGATCTCTTTTATGGACATCTCAAGCATCAGGTTTTCCTTTTAAAACTTTTGGTTAGTCTGTTGTTTGCCCTGACTGTCATTTATTGCCTCAGGCATGTTAAATATTTCACAAATAATCCTGTTTAGTTCTGGACCAGTTGAAGTGAGATTAATCGCAGTCATCCTTTGGTATCTGCAGGGGTTGTTTTCAGTAGCTGCTGCAGATACCAAAATCCAGGGATGCTCAGTTCCCATAGTTAGTCCTCTGTATCTGTGAATTCAAATGAATGGGGAGAGTAGTGTATGTATTGAAATATATCCATGTAGAAAAGTGAAGAAGAACTGAAGAGCCTCTTGATGAAAGTGAAAGAGGAGAGTGAAAAAATTGGCTTAAAGCTCAACATTCAGAAAACTAAGATCATGGCATCCAGTCCCATCACTTCATGGCAAATAGATGGGGAAACAGTGGAAACAGCTGCTGACTTTATTTTTCTGGGCTCCAAGATCACTGCAGATGGTGTTTGCAGCCATGAAATTAAAAGACGCTTACTCCTTGGAAGGAAAGTTATGACCAACTTAGCATATTAAAAAGTAGAGACATTATGTTGCCAACAAAGGTCCGCCTAGTCAAGGCTATGGTTTTTCCAGTAGTCATGTATGGATGTGAGAGTTGGACTGTGAAGAAAGCTGAGCACAGAAGAATTGATGCTTTTGAACTGTGGTGTTGGAGAAGACTCTTGAGAGTCCCTTGGACTGCAAGGAGATCCAACCAGTCCATCCTAAAGGAGATCAGTCCTAGGTGTTCATTGGAAGGACTGATGTTGAAGCTGAAACTCCAATACATTGGCCACCTGATGAGAACAGCTGACTCATTTGAAAAGACCCTGATGCTGGGAAAGATTGGGGGCAGGAGGAGAAGGGGACGACAGAGGATGAGATGGTTGGATGGCATCACTGACTCAATGGACATGGGTTTGGGTGGACTTCGGGAGTTGGTGATGGACAGGGAGGCCTGGCGTGCTGCAGTTCATGGAATCGCAAAGAGTTGGACACAACTGAGCGACTGAACTGAACTGAGAAGTGGATCTGCGCAGTTCAAACCCATGTTTAATAGTCAAATATAAATGCAAACATTTTGAATGGAGAGTTATCAGACGGGTCAAATAATAATTCTTTGGGAATGAAATCTGTTCTGCTCTCACTGGGCATGTGAGCTGTGAATTTTTTCAATACTGCTGCATTTCTGGATATGGGACTTGTATAAATTAAAACAAATCTTAATTTTTCACTGAGATTTAGCTGTTTTTCTTGATTAAATGTTTCCTGGATTGCTGCAGCCTTTGATTAATTTCCAGAGTTATGAAAAAGTTTATTTTGACAATTTTTACCAATTTTCTTTTTCTTTTTTTTTTGCTGCTTTATGAAGAAGCAAACTTTTGGAGGTATTTACTCTGCCAGTTTTCCTGATGTTACACTGTAATGAATTTTGATGTTAGAAAATACTAACTTTGGCCTCCAACTTAGTGAAATATTGGCCTCCTCAAAGAATTTCTTTGTTCATATTCTTATCAATATTGTGGGCCTTTATTATAAATAAGTTTCACTTTGTTATTTAGTTCCACTAAATTTGTGGAAATTTTGTTCTTGTTATGTAAGTACCTCTAGAATATCCTCATTTTTTCTTCTTGGTCCAGTGCTTAAAATATTTGATCTCTGGCCCTGTATAGGAAAAATTTTCTGATCTCTGGTCTAATCCAAGATCCAGAGATTTTCTCCTATGTTTCCTTGAGAAATTTTATAGTTTTAGGTTTTAAATTTAGGTCTATGATCTATTTTGAGTTAATTATTATATATACTGCAAAGTATGGATCCAAATACATTTTTTTCTATATCAATATGCAATCATTTTATCACAATTTGTTGGAAAGGCTGCCTTTCTCCAGTACTTTCCCTTTGCATGTTTGTCAAAAACCAGTTGTCTGTACATATGTGGGTTTAATTCTGGATTTTTAATCTTTTCCATTGATCTGTATTGTCTTTATGCCAATACCATGCCTGTTCTGATTACTATAGATTCATATTAATTCTTGAAATCAAGGAGTATAGGTTCTTCAACTTTGTTATCACTTTTTTCAGAATTGTTTGGATATTATAGATCTTTAACATTTTTATACACAATTAAGAATTAGCTTTTCAGTTTCTACATGAAAGTCTTGCTGAGATTTTGATTGAGATTGTGTTCAGTTTACAGGTCAATTGAGAAGAATTGACATCTTAACAAAATTGGACTTCTGGACCCATGAACAAGGCATATCTCTTCATTTATTTAGATCTTCTCTATTTTCTCAGAAACATATTGCTTCTAATTCCAGGGCCTTAGAATTTAAGAACTACACATACTAGAGTGATAAGTGGGAGCATATGAGCTCTGACTTGTAGGCCAGGTTACCTGCTTTTACATTTCAGCTTCACTATTTATTAGCTATGTGATCCTGGGGAACTCGCTGACCCCACTTTGTTTCAGTTTACCATTTATAAAATGGAGGAGTTGTGGTGTGATAGTACTTATTCATAGGACTAGTATTAATTTTTATATATATATATATATATATATAAATTGTTTAGAACACTTTCTGGCACAGTACTATGCAAAGATTAGCTTTTGAATGCTCTCATAAGGAAACTCTTATATACATAATTTAACTAAAACTTTTACTGAGGGATGAGTATGCCTAAAACTTTCTTACTGTATTCTTGTGTGCATGTGTGCTCAGTTGCTTGTCCTGTTTGATTCTTTGTGACCCTGTGGGTTATAGCCCACCAGGCTCCTCTATCCATGGGGTTCTCCAGGCAGGAATAGTGGAGTGAGTTGCCATGCCCTCCTCGAGGGGATCTTACAGACCTAGGGATTGAACCCATGTCTTCTGCCATCTCCTGCATTGCGGGTGGATTCTTTACCGCTGAGCCACAGGGGAAGCCCTCTTATTGTATGCTAAGTAAGTCGCTTCAGTCCTGTCCGACCCTTTGCGACCAGTCTGTAGCCTGCCAGGCTCCTCTGCCCGTGGGATTCTCCAGGCAAGAGTACTGGAATGGGTTGCCATTTCCTTCTCCATCTTATTGTATAGGGGCAAGTAAAAATGAAAGATATATAGCAAGTGGCAATAATTGCAAAAATGTTTTCTGGTCAGCGCAATCTTTGAATTCATAGGGTCGTAATGAGGCTAAGTGGCAGTAAAGTCCTTTGAGGCTTGTAAATATAAACAGCTTTATAATAATAATAGTTTACATTTGTAAAGAGCTTTTAACTACTTCATGTGTATTATTTGAGCAAATGATGACCGCGAATGGTTTTTTTCCCCTGTGACTGGCTTTTAAGCTATTACATAACAGAAGAGAAACTCTAGATTGCTAGCCAAAAAATATGAGCTAGACTATTTCTCGTTTTGATTTTAAAAATAAGTACACACGAACTTCCCTTGTGGTCCAGTGGTTAAGAATCTGCCTTGCATTGCAAGGGGCACAGGTTTGATTCCTGGTTGGGGAACTAAGATCCCATATGCTGTACAGCAGCCAGTTCCATGCACCACAGCTCCTGAGCCCGAGTGCCATCATAACACAGCAAAGATCTTGTGTGCGGCCACTAGGACCCAACGCAGCCAAATAAATAAATAATAAAATAAGCACACAAAAATCCTTAACTTTAATGAATGCTTTGTATAACTTTAATGAGTGCTTCCCTCAGAGCTCTGTTGGTGAATCTGCTTGCAATGCAGGAGACCCTGGTTCGACCCTGGTTCCATCCCTGGTTTGGGAAGATCCCCTGGAGAAGGGAAAGGCGGTACTCTAGTATTCTGGCCTGGAGAATTCCATGGACTCTATAGTCCATGGGCTTGCAAAGAGTCAGACAGGACTGAGCGACTTTCGCTTCACTTGTACATAACAATAGACTGTGATTTATAATATATGTAGCATAGTGGTTAAGAGTACAAGACTCTGAAGCCTGACTCTTTGGGTTCAAATATCTGCTCGTCCCTTTCTAGATGTATATGTATGGACAAGTTACTTAACTTCTTCATGACTTGGTTTCCTCATCTGAAACTAAGGATAAATAATAGTACTAACTTATATGATGATTAAATAAATTAACATATATAAGATATGTTTATGCTCTTAGTTACACACTGCTGTTTATTATTATTATTAGTAGCAACCATAGTAGCATTTTGTTGTTATTGCTATCTATTTTTAAAATTTATTGATTTTAAATTGGAGGATAATTGCTTTACAACATTGTATTACTATTATTTTTTATTTTACTTTAAAATTTTATTGGAGTATAGTTGATATACCATGTTGTGTTAGTTTCAGGTGTACAGCAAAGAGAATCAGTTATGCATATACATACGTCTAATCTTTTTGAGATTCTTTTCCCATTTAGGCCATTACAGAGTAACAAGTAGAGTTTCCTATGCTATACAGTAGGTCTTTATTAGTTAACTATTTTATATATACTTTATATATAAAGTACTGTATATATGTCAATCCCAAACTTACAATTTATGTCTGTGTTTTTTTTCAAGGAAATTACTCACATAATTTATTCCAAGTCAAGTAGAAAAAACATTTTCTCTGTAATTTACATACTGTTTACTACACATTATATTAAGTTGACTATATCACATCTAGAAAGCTATATACATTGTCTAATGATATATCTAGTTTCTTCTCAGACATTTGGTATAAGAAAAAGCAAAGTATACCTTGGCTAAGTTTTTATTGCCCAGGGGCAAGGCAAGTCTTAAATATATATGCTATTAAACACATGCATCAAGTATAGATGCATGATGGCCTTGATGCAGAAGAAATTAGTCCTTAAATGTCTTTTAAATACAGTATGTATGTTACTTTTTAAATAATTTTTTGACTCAACTCTATCCCCACTGGGCACAGATTCTTGCTCTTTCAGTTGTATTGGATCATATGAAGTTGTCATTTTTGTAAGTGAGAAATGTTTGAATATCAGAAATTTCAAAATATTCAGCCCCATACATAATAACATGTAACACTGTAGGACAGCTACAGTAATACAGAGGTCTGTGTGTATATGTGTGTGTGTGTGTGTGTGTGTAAAAGGTGGGAGGGAGGACATGGAAATTTGTGAGCATTTATACCCCTTGGCATATCCCAACTAAAAACCTCTATTCTAGCCTGTGGTTTTAGACACTCAAAATCAAACGCAATTGCCCTGCTGTGCTTTCCTACTTCCACATTAATACAGAAAATAACATTTTTTAAATTATAAAATTAATGCTTGCTTCTTATGGAAAACATAGATAATTCTCAAAAAGGAAAAGAAAATCATTTATGGTCCTATCCATCAAGATAACTGCAACTAACCCTTTGGTATATATACATCCAAACTGCATTATTATCATAGGGTTTACTTTCTTAAAATATGTGGGATCACACTATATATTTCTTTGTATTATGTTTTTTATTCAGGTTTAAACATTTGGAAGAAAATAAATTTTGGTCTTCTGAGGTTCTCAGCTCCATAGGTTTACTAATTATATGGCCAAAGGCAAGTTTTATTACCTTTTTATGCCTCAGTTTCCACAATCTGCAAAATAAGGTGATCATTAAAATAAATTAAGTAATATTGTGAATGTAAAGTCTTAGCATACACCTGGCATAACATACACCTGGAATATTGCTGTTATTGTTAGATAAAAATTGGGAAGTAATGTAGAAATATAAGGTATAGTGAAGGCAGGTGACATTTTCCATGGATAACAAACAGGACCAAGGAATTGCAAAACATACTTTTCTCTCTAAAACATGAGAGTTTTACCTTAAATGGGAAAAGAATTTGAAAAAGAATAGATACTTGCATATGTATAACCAAATCACTTTGCTATACACTTGAAACTAACACAACATTGTTATTTAATCAACTATACACCAATATAAAGTAAAAATTTAAAATAAAAATAAATAAATTGGAAACATTAAAAATCAATAAGAATATTTCACTTAAAAATAAAATATATATAAAAAAGTTTTTATATAGTAACTGAACCTAACATGCCTGGCAAATAATACCAGTGTAAAAGCTAAATCCATTGGTTAATCAAATAATAGGCGTTAGTTGTTTCTCTTTTGTGCAGAGAAAGTGAGATAGATACTCCTTTAAAAATGTTTGGTGAAGGAAAAGTATAGGAGCAGAGTCTGTTGGGGCATTCTTGATAGGGAATTGAAGCGGTGATGTGAGGTCTGTACCAGGCCATCACGATTGTGAGGGAGGCTAAGTGAGGAAAGAGGGGCGTGGATGGGACAGATCTTGTTCAAGATATTAATATCAATAGATTCAGAGGCTTTGGTTTCTCCCAGAGGATGGAAGCAAGTCTGGTTCTATGCAAGGATCTCTTCTGTATATTCCAATCCCAGGGCAGATATTTGGGTAGTGGAGAGGTGTTTATGATAGAAAGGTGGAGGGTTGATAGATATCCACTCTAGAAGCCAGTTGGTCTTAAAAAATATGAAAAATTTCTAAGAGAATAATAATGACTGATATTTACTGAGTGCTTTGTAAAATGCACCATTCTAACTCATTAGAATATGCTTAAGAAGAATTAATTTATTTAATCTTCACTTCAGTCCTATAAGGTAGCTATTACTGTTGTCCTTATTTTCAGAAGAAATTAAGTACATATAGGTTAATCCTCTTGCCCAAAGTCACATGTTAAGTTTAAAAACTTGTAGAAACCATGTAGTTTGGTTCCAGAGTCACACTCCAAACCACTGTGCACACTGCCTTTCAAGAGTTTGAGGGGTCATCTGAAGGAGGTTATAGGGAAGGTATGTTTCAATATGGTTTCAGGATTATGAGTTTGAGGGTGATGGTTATGGCAGACTCTACTAGTTGCCCAGCCTGTTATCAATTCTTCTATTCTTCCGCAGTAATAGAGAGCCATTAATAACTGAGCATATTTCTGCCCAGATGTAGAACACAGAACAAAATAAAAAATATTTAACTTGAAAAAAAATTGTTACCTTGAAGCTAGATGTGGCCATGTCGACCAACTTCTAAGCCAAATAAATACAAGTGGAAGTCTTGTATGAGACTTAAAAGAGTCATAAAAGGGAAGAGGTATGCTGTTAGTGTCTTTCTCTCTTTTCTCTTACTGATCTCTTGAAATACATATGATGGTTGGAGTTCCAGTAGATATCTTGCATCATGAGGTGACCTTGAAAATCGAAGGAATGTATTAAGGTTGGCAGAGTGACACTGTGGAACCCTAGAGCAGCTACAGGACTGCTACTTCTGCACTTCATTTACAAGAGAGAGAAATACATTTTAATTTTGTTTAAGGAATGTTATCTTGGTGTTTTATGTTAGATGTAGTTGAATCTAATCTTGAAAGACACAGGAGGGAATAATACTGATAAGGCACAAATCCACTATTACAGTGTGTTTCTGAGACTGATCAAATGAATTAACCTCTACTTGGCCTTCAGTCCTCTCTACCCCTTGACAGCTTTTCTTACATTAATTGACTTCTAAGTGTTAGGGTTCCTCAGGTGTTGGTTTTAGGTCCCCTTCTCTTCTCTGGATATTTTCTTCCTAGGTCATATCTATTTACATGCCTTTACATACTCTGTTGGTGATTTTCAAGTTTATGTCTTCAGCATAGACTCTTCTCAGATCTATATCTATATCTATATCTATCTGCCTATTTGGTATTTCCTCTTGGATTTTTCACAGGAATTTCAAAGTTAATATGCCTCAAATGGATTTTTAATCCCCATCCCCACCTTGCCATTCTGGCTGATACCTGTTCTTCCTTTGTTTTCTCCTAAGTAAATGGCACCATCTTTCAAGCCAGAAACCGAGGAGTCATTGGTGATTTGTCCCTTCCCCTCAACCTCACCATCTTCCTTCAATCCAACAGTAAGACTCTCAAAGTCTTATTTCCAAAGTATATCTTGAATGTGTTTACATTTTTCCATCTTGGCTTCCATTATTTCAGCCCATACACTATCATTTCTTGCACAAACTACAATAATGGCATCAGACTGGTGTTTTTCTTTTTGTTTCATCTCCTTGTAATTCATTTCCACATACAATGAGGAGGGCAAATGGCCTTTTAATACTGTAAATAGGTTTATGTCTGCCCCTTAAAATACTTGACTGGCTTCCCATTGTATTTATAAATAAAATTGAAACTGTCATGGATTATGAGGTTTTACATGTTTTATGATACTTACCCTTCTAATCTCAGTGTTCTCTTTGCTTATTATGCGCAATCTACTGTGGTCTCCTCTCAGGTCTTTAGATGCTGTTCTCTTTTATGCTTTAGCACTTTTGCTCAGGGCATCTGCTTGGAATGCTTTTTAATATAACTTTTACATGATTATCTCTATTTCATCTTAAATCTGCAGCAAGTCCTTCCCTGGTCAACCTAAAAATCATTCCCCATCCAGCTACTGTTACTTTCTACTATAATGTCTTATTTATTTATTTTTCTTTTGGAGTACCTTTCTTATATTATAATTACATTCTTCTAATTTAACAAATTACCTGTTTATTGACTGTCTCTTACTTAGACTATAACCTTCATGAATGAGGAGATTATGACTTATTTATTATGATAAAGCAGCATTTAAACTACAACTATTTCCCACCATGTAACTAATGTCTGGCACTGTTTATTAAATGAATGATAAAATGAATCTACCTAAAGATTCTCAGAGATTCTGGAGAAATATGTGAAATCTGGGGGGTAAATGGCCACATGTATTGGAGGCATTAGACATTTGTGCTGGGTCATGCAAAATGCATTTGATTGTCTGGGACTTCTGTTTGCATTAAATTGCTATATGCAAATGTAACTGGGGGTTGAGTGGTCTTAGAGACTGTGCCATTTGAAATACCTCTGCTAAGTCATTACTAGAGAATTGGTCTACACACTGGCCTATTGACTGTGTGGTTGCAGTTTGGCAAGGCCAAGGCCATGGCTGGCCATCTGTGTCTCAGGTCCTTCTTTCGGTCTGGAATGGTGAGACAAAAACACTCCTGTCTTTCTGAAGCTGATGAAGAACAGACTTCTTCCCTGGAATGGGGCCGAACAGTAATGTGCCTCTAAGGACTGCACTGAGTAAACCTTTAGAGCAAGGTACAGTCAAAACTGATTAAAATCACACTATTTCATAACACTGCTTACAGGCAAAGACATATACCAGGAAGCTGTGAAGAAAGAGAGCTGGCTGTCCAATCAACAGCAGCTTGAATCTGTTCTCTCACCCCTTGAGCTGTTTGTTCAGCACTGCATGGAAACAGATTTCCTGGTTCGTTTGTCTATTATACATTTAGCTTCCCCCTACCCTGTGTCTGACTTATTGATAAGATTCCGGTAGACGTCTAAGAGTTTCCCACCTCAAGATTAAAAGTTGAGATAATGCTCTTTCTTTGTTGCTTCCTTGAAATGAAATGTTTAGGGGTATTTTAGGAAAATTGAAAAACAGAATCATACCTCTTAGAAGTCTTTAGTATGTTACTAACACATAAAGAATTGCCATTCTTTCTTTGAGAAAGTGGACTATATTTCCAAGAAGCTGTTCACTAGTGTTCTAATATTCAATCTTTTCTGAGTGGTGATGGAAAGAGTGTTGTTCCTGGAATTCAAAGAAGGGTTCAAATTATGACTCTGTCACTTAACAATTTGAGGACTTTAGGAAAGTCACTTAACATCTCTGAGCCTTAATTTCCTTAAGTAAAATGGAAATAACAGCTGCTCTACCTAACTCACAGACTTGTTTTAAGAATCAAAATAATGGATGTGAAGGTACTTTGTATCCTGTAAAGCTCTTTGCAAATGTAAAGTACCATTGTCCTTGCCAAGACTTTTTTTCTCTCCTTTCCTTAAAGAAAATGTTGACTTTCTCCAACCACTAGTTAATCATTCCTCTAAGGCCATACTTTTTTTTTTTTTTTTTCCAGGCAGAACAGGTGTCAGGCTCTATGATGAGATTTGGAGGAAAGTGGAGAAGAAATGCTAGTCTTGCAGGTGACCTGCCAGCCTTCAAAGAAAGGAAAGTTGGCTCATAAAAACCTTTTCCTTGTCATATCTCTTTTACCAAGGCCCCTAAGGAAATACAAATTCTTATAGAAAGCATATACTTGGGAGAATATTGTTAGTATATAATTATTAAAGTATTATAATTAGTATAAAATATTGAATATAATTATGTACTCATTTAATAGGCTTAATCCATTACTTCATTATAAAGGAAAACATATATCAACCTGATTAAAAATCAGTTTATTGTATTGCATAACAGTTTTACTATTTTTCCGAACAACAGTATTTTGATTAAAAGCAATCATTTTCCTTCTTTAAATTTCATCAGGACAGTTTTAATAGTTTAATAGTTTAATGTCCTTTTATCTTCACTGTCCTAGAAGGTCTTGTCAAAATTATTTCACATAGTTTGGGAGGAACGGGAATATTTGTGACCATGAGTAATACAAGTAGAAGATGAAAGACTCTTTTCTTTATATTTGAATCTGCTAACTTCCCCCAAACTATTACACTATGTGCATTTGCCTCAAAACTTAGGAATATACTCTAGTGATTATATTTTTTGTAATGAGTAATTTAGTATATTAAATAATATAATAATTCATACTAAGAGGAGAAATGAGGAATAGATTAAAATTATGGCAGCAGGAATAACCACTTTAACTTAATAACTGCCCAGGACAGTGAAATGAACACTTTCAGTACTTAGTTGTTGGTTCTGAGTAGTAAGTTTAGCTTTAGTAGCAAACATGAATTCTTTCCTTCCATCCCTACCCCCACCCCACCCAGATTTAAGGTTTTATCTATTCTTAAAATGTAAACAGAGCAGACACCTTACCCACAGCCCCAGCACACACACACAATGAGAAGGCCAAGTTCCTAAAAAAAAAACTCTTTGGTAGGAAAATTCACCCTTTAAAAAAATATTACCAGATAAATTGAATTAGAAAGATTGAAGTTTTTAGTACATGAAATAAGGAGAACAGTCAGTGTATTTCAACCCTTTGACATGAATAATAATGGATACTTTACCATTAATTTCCATTAATCATTGCTTGCTGCTAGAACATTTTCAGTATCTCTATCTGCTAGTTTCAATGAGAGATTAAAAAAATGTCCAATTTACCGTATGGGGATAATATATATACTAAGGGTCTATTTCTTTTGTGTCTAATGTTCTGTCTGGATCTTTTTGGACTTTATGATCCAGAGTTGTTGACTCTAATTTCCCAGACAGTTGTCTCAGAAATGCAGCAGAATTAGGGATCTGACATTTATCAAACTTTGGGTAGCCTTTATTTTACATATTTGTCCTAACTAAATAGATATTTCCTAAACTATGAATTAAATTGAAAATTCAATACCTTGGTTCTAATCACTGCAATTTGCATGAAAACACACCACCAGCTCTTATGTGTATCTCCCTCCCTCCTTAGCAAGTGAAGTTGCTCAGTCGTGTCTGACTCTTTGCCACCCCGTGGACTATAGCCTGCCAGGCTCCTCCATCCATGGGATTTTCCAGGCCAGAATACTGGAGTGGATTGCCATTTCCTTCTCCAGGACATCTTCCCAACCGAGAGATCGAACCCAGGTCTCCCACATTACAGGCAGACTCTTCATCATCTGAGCCACCAGGGAAGCCCTCCTTACCAAAGTAGAGTGCAATTCTAAAACTGAAGGGTACTTTTCCTTAGCTTCCTTTATCCCTGGAGAAGGGCCCAATGCAAAAAGTTCTACAGTTTCTCTGCCAACCACTCCATTTTTCTATTCCCAATCACTAGTTCCTTCTTTTTATACTTATCACTAATAGAAATGACTTACAATTTAAATACTCAGGAACTCAAATTGGTTGCTAAAATAAATAAATAAATAAATAAATAAATAAATAAATAAATATAGGAGACTAGAATTTCTTTTAAGAAAAGATTGTTGCTGGGAAAAGATTCTTGTGTGTGGGTGAAGATATTTTTATTTAGTATTTAAAGATGTTTGCCTATCTCAGTGAGGTAGGTTTATGAGTCTGTCCTATGAGAGAAGTTTTGGATGAGGATGGGGTGGTGGTAGGGGATGGGGAAGAAAGGTTGAGCACATGGGGAGTTGGAAGTATAAAGGAGTTGGGGTGATGCTGAAGGAAGAGTACTACAGATGCTGAAGATAAACTTTGTCCATCTCACTGTTAGGGGAAACACACTCACTGAAACCACCCACCCTGGCCAGGTACCATAGTAACCATTTGCATGAGTTATTGTACCACACAAGGAACAAGGAACTAACAAGCCACCACCAACCAGAAGAGTTCACAAAAGGTCAAAAGGAGATGCCACTGTCCTAGCACCTCCCAGAATCCTTCTCACTGGCATCTGTTGGCTGAGTAATGTGTTTGCCACCTGGAAGGACCCTGAGTCAGATTGAGTAGCCAAAGACAACCCCCCCATCACCATAAATCCAGACACTGTGAGCCACTTGGGAGAGCCCTTCTCCTTGGTTCCCTTACCTTCCTGCTCTCTGTTTGGGTCCTCCTTCCCAATAACGTCTATTGCTTTGTCAGCACACGTGTCTCTTTGCACAAGTCATTACTGAGTGTTAGACAAGAGCCCCCTTTTGAGTCCTGGAAGGAGGCCCCTTCCTGCATCATTACTACTTTCCCTAAAGTAGAAATAAGGTCTCCATTCTCTAAGAACTTGAATTTGAGTTTCTATAGCAAGAATTTATTGCAGTGGAATTGTCAATTACTAAGACATATTACTGCATATCTGATAATATGTCTTAGTAATGCAGATAATATGTCTTAGTAATTCACAATTCCACTGCAATAAATTCTTGTCCTAGAAACTAAAATTCAAGTTCTTAGAGAGATTCAAGATTGCTGGGAGAAATATCAATAACCTCAGATATGCATGCAGATGACACCACCCTTATGGCAGAGAGTGAAGAGGAACTGAAAAGCCTCTTGATGAAAGTGAAAGAGGAGAGTGAAAAAGTTGGCTTAAAGCTCAACATTCAGAAAACAAAGATCATGGCATCTGGTCCCATCACCTCATGGGAAATAGATGGGGAGACAGTGGAAACAGTGTCAGACTTTATTTTTTTGAGCTCCAAAATCACTGCAGATGGTGACTGCAGCCATGAAGTTAAAAAGATGCTTACTCCTTGGAAGGAAAGTTATGACCAACCTAGATAGCCTATTAAAAAGCAGAGACATTACTTTGCCAACAAAGGTCCGTCTGGTCAAGGCCATGGTTTTTCCAGTGGTCATGTATGGATGTGAGAGTTGGACTGTGAAGAAAGCTGAGTGCCAAAGAATTGATGCTTTTGAAGTATGGTATTGGAGAAGACTCTTGAGAGTCCCTTGGACTGCAAGGAGATCCAACCAGTCCATCCTAAAGGAGATCAGTCCTGGGTGTTCATTGGAGGGACTGATGCTCAAGCTGAAACTCCAATACTTTGGCCACCTCATGCAAAGAGTTGACTCATTGGAAAAGACCCTGATGCTGGGAGGTATTAGAGGCAGAGAGAAGGGGACGACAGACGATGAGATGGCTGGATGGCATCACCGACACGATGGGCATGGGTTTGGGTGAACTCCGGGAGTTGGTGATGGGCAGGGAGGCCTGGCATGCTGCGATTCATGGGGTCGCAAAGAGTCGGACACGACTGAGCGACTGAACTGAACTGAACTGAAGACATATTATCAAAATGATTTGTAGCCTTTTGAGAATTTTTCTAGTGAAAAAAGTTAGAGCACAGTATTTTTTAGGGGTAAATTGGATTAACTATAATACTGCAGAGAACATAGGGAAAGTGAGCTATATAACTGTGACTCTGAGATAGTGACTAAGGAAATACAAAAGATCATTTTCATTTAGGAAAAAATAGACCATTTTCATCCATGGTATCTTTTAGAGAAGGAATATCTGAATACTTGGTTAACTTCATCCTTTATTATTACCTTTTTTAATAGCATGGTGTCTGGCACACAGTAAGTAGGCAAGACTTATATATTATCTTTAGCACAACTATAAGCACAAGATTATTATTTTCAGTCCAGAATCTAGAGAAGGTGAGGCCTGTGTCTGCTTCTGTCTCTTTATTTGGTTAGGTTTTTTTTTTTTTTTCATTTATTTTTATTAGTTGGAGGCTAATTACTTTACAACATTGCAGTGGTTTTTGTCATACATTGACATGAATCAGCCATGGATTTACATGTATTCCCCATCCCGATCCTCCCTCCCACCTCCCTCTCTACCCAATCCCTCTGGGTCTTCCCAATGCACCAGGCCCGAGCACTTGTCTCATGTATCCAACCTGGGCTGGTGATCTGTTTCACTATAGATAATATACATGTTTCGATGCTGTTCTCTCGAAACATCCCACCCTCGCCTTCTCCCACAGAGTCCAAAAGTCTGTTCTGTACATCTGTGTCTCTTTTTCTGTTTTGCATATAGGGTTATCGTTACCATCTTTCTAAATTCCATATATATGTGTTAGTATGCTGTAATGTTCTTTATCTTTCTGGCTTACTTCACTCTGTATAATGGGCTTCAGTTTCATCCATCTCATTAGAACTGATTCAAATGAATTCTTTTTAATGGTTGGTTAGGTTTTAAAACTCTGTTCTTAGCTCTCTGTTTCCTAGCTTGATAACTTATTTTCAAGTTTTTTGTTAGCATTGTGTTCTTTCGTTAGGGCTGCCATAACAAAATACCACAAACTGAGTGGTTTAAACAACAGAAATTTACTTTCTCACAACTCTAGAGGCTAGAAATCCATGATTCAAGTGTTGGCATATTTGGTTTCTTCTGAAGCTTGTCTCCTTGACTTACAGATGGCTGCCTTCTGACTGTGTCCTCATATGATCCTTTCCTGGTGTGTATGTGTATTTTCTGTCTTAATCTTTCTTTCTTATAAGGACACCAGTCATATTGGAGTTAGAATCCACTCCTATGATCTCATTTTACCTTAACTCCCTCTATAAAGAATCTATCTTCAAATACAGGTTTGGGGTATTGGGGATGAATACTTTAATACATAAATCTGGGGAGGAATTAATTCAGTCCATAACAACCACCTTGAGCAATGCCTTTTATTGCTTCAGGAGTTCAAATAGAACTCCTCAAAATAGGCCTGTGTAAAAGACCAAGACAAGGACTATGAAGATTTGTTAAGATGATCATATCCTCTTGCCAACTACATACCAAGGACCAAAAGAAATTGAGCACCAAGTCTAAATAATGTTATATGTTCTCATTCTCTTCCTCTTTCTCATTCTATATGGGAGCCATGGGCAAGCATTTACACCTTAGAATACTAGGAAGACCAAAAAAATATGTTTGGTGAATATCTATGATTACATGAAGAGAGGTATTTTATAGTCTTCTTGAGTCGTGGTGTGTGGTTTTAAATTTTGGTGGGCTTGATTTAAATGAAAGAAGCACTTCTTGAGAGATGTAACTCTCAGGTACAAGGCCTCATTAGAGCAACAAGTACTAACTAGTATTAATAGAGATGTTAATCATAGTCACTGAGGTCCTGCAAGATTTCAGTCCTTTCTCAACCCTCAAAAGAAGGTTAAAATATTCAGTATACATGGCTTCAGTGGCAAGAGGATTTAATTTTGAGTTGAATCAAGTTCCACATTCATCATGATTCTCTGAGTTCTCCTTCGTGTGGCTCTGTGAAACACGGAGATCTGATCTTTGAGGTTTTTCTAGAAGTTCTCTTTCCTTTGTTTGAGTTATTTGGTGAATGATAAATTGTTAATCTATAGTTTCCCTCCCACCTTGCCCTTATCCATTATTGATCATATCCTCAGGCATTTCCCCTGCTGGAGTTCTCAGCTGGACTTGGTTCATTTTCTTATCCTTTCTTCATTGAGTGGCCTGCTCAGATATCTTGAAAATTTGTTAGCTTGCATTCTTCTCTGAATGCAGGGAGATTTATTTCCTCCTTTTATGTCTTCCCTCAAAGTTTTCCTGAAATAGAATGTTTTAAACTCATAATTCTGTCACAGAATCCTGAAAAGTTAGATAACTTTGGAAAAATTAAGGTTCTAGTAAAAAGGAGCTTCTCTTGAAGATTGACTCACTAGTTCTGTTTTCAGCTCCTGAAAATACCAAATTTCTATAGTTCTTTCATGGGACCACCCCAAAGAGCTTCTTTTGTACAAGATTCAGTCACTTTTGTGTCTTCTAAACCAATTGCACAACCATGTCTGTGAATGTCATTGCTGTCCTCTAGAATTTTAATAGATAAGCCATGGGGAAATCTACTAGACACCTGGAAACTTAAGGATCCTTTGAAAATTGATTATTCATTTGTGGGATCTATGGACATGCTCTGTTAACTACCCACTTCCTTCCTCTTTCCTCCTCCCCTGCAATGACCATGCTGGAAAATGGAATTCCATTTTAAAATGGAATTTTAAAAGAGATTTAAGAATGAATTATACTTCCTTCAGAAAGGTCCGGTTTGTTCTATTGCATATGTGTGTACGTGTGTGTGTGTATGTGTGTGTATATATACACACACACACATATATATACGATTTATTTTGTAACTGACTTTTAAATTATGGGATATAGTAGAATAAATAATTTAGGAAAAATTAGACCTCAAAATAGCTAAATATATGTTGACAAAAGTACATTTCTATTATACTTATTTGGGGTCTTTGTTTTCTAAGGGAAGGCTGTATTAGCTTTGTGTAGGACTCAGGCATTTGTATAGTAAATTCTCAGTTGTTAAATTTTACTCTCATTTCCCAAGTTTTGACTGGGTATTGAGTCAAAACTGAGTGTGGACTATAGAAATCATGAGATGAAATTAGAGCTAACTAGTTTTGTGTAGTGTCAGAAACTTTGTAAAAGGTTTTTTTGTCTGTCATCTATCATCAGCAAAATTAAACATTGACTTCTTTTGATTTTTCTACAATTTTTTTCATTGTTGAGCATTCTTCATCCAATGACATATTAGATAACATAAATTTTGCTTTGTTTTGGATAGAAGACAGCAGTAGAGCTTAATTTAAGTCAGACAAACTGGCTTTAATGGTTCTTTTATTTAAATTATGAGAAATTTAGAGGCATGGAAACTTTCCTTCTTCTACCAGTATTAAGTCTTTTATATTGATTTATGTCATTTAAGAATTATAATAGTTCAGGCTGGTTGATTTTGCAGGTTTTCCATTGCTCATATTGTAGATCTTTTTCTGCTACAGCTAATTTGATTAACTCTTCAGGTAACATTGCTGTTCTAGTCTCAAATGATGTGTCAGTAGAAATGGAACTTAGCCATTTGATATGTTGACATAAGTAAAGGATTAGCTTCTTTTAAAATAAAAATGTTCATGTTATAACATTAAAAATGAATAAATTTGTAGTGATATAGACATATACTATTCTAAGTGTAGTTTAAGAAGAGAAATAATTCCTTGAAGCTATTTTTTCAGGCCATTTTTAAAAAGGTTGACAAGTAAAACACAATGTGGGCCACAGACTCATAATATGTAGCTTCTCTAATGGTGCCTCAACTCTTTTGTTGGACATAAAAGCGGTGCTAATTTAATTAGTAACTGTGATTGAGTAAATCTGCTGTAAAAATGGACTGTGTTCTGGTTTTTAACATGATACCATAAAAGTCATTTGAGAACTGCCTCTGTGGAACATTAAAATCTCTTTGATGGAATATTTATTCCATGATTATAAACTATATATATACACATACATATACACACATATACGTATATATGTGTGTATATGTATGACTTGTGTTTTTTATTTGCATGAATAGTTGTAAAATTTACTTCTTAGAAACTGATAAGCAGAAAAGAAATATAGTATGACACAAACAAACATCAGTCAAATCTGGATGCGAATGTGGTTACCCAAAATTAAGATCCAAGATTATCCAATGCTCTTTTTAACTTCCACCCTGACTTTTTCCAGACATATGTAGAGAGAAGAGAATTAATATCTAAGAGACTACTGACTGTAAGCATTTTACATATGGTACCTCATTTAATTAGAAGGGTTAATCTGTTAGCTATATTGTGAGATTTTGAAAATATTCCTCAGGCCTTCTGTTAGGCTGTAGTGTATTTTCATATGTCACTTTAGCAATCAAAGATACTTCTTTTAAAGCCAGGAATTTCATTCCTTGGCCTCCACAAGCACTGTAATTAGACCTTTTGCAAAATGCCAAAAATCTACGACAGTTTAAGTAAAGTCCAGAGAAATGTCAGCACTCCTTATTAATGTATTTGTTGAAAAAAAAAGGAGTTCATGTTCAAATTGTTAATATGTATGAAAATATGCCAAGAGAGGCAAGGTTTTAAGCAGGTAAAATAAAAATTTCTTAATTCAGAGTTAATCTGGAATTTAAACTGAACCTTTCATTTTTATCACAGTACATACTTATTAAAATGTCAAATTCTATGACCCCATTTTAATATTTTTTATAATCCAGTGAATACCTTATTTATAAATAAAAATCACCTTATGCTTTTATAAGGCTTTTTGTACAAGAATTTTGTTATTATTCATAACAATGTCATAAAATACAAGTGCAGGCATCATATAAGGACAATTTATAATATGTAAGATGGGAGCAATTGACTAAACAAGTTAGGATTTGTTTCAACCTGACCATTTGGCAATTTTTTTTTTTAGTTGTGTGGCAAGTTTTGAAAGAATTGACCAAGTTTGGTATGATTTTTAAGGATTTCATACAGCACACTTTTTGTTTTGTGGTGAAGTCTTCCATCTTCAAAGAAGATGGAGATTAATGGAAAGTTTTTTATAAATAAAAAAGTAAATTCCAAGTAGAGTTGGATTTTAGATGCATGATTTAACTGTAAAACCAGCAATTTATATATCCCTTAGTTCACAATTATGCAAATGCATGACTGGTCTCCCTTCTATAGCTTTAGTATATGTGAGAAAGAGGACAGCAGTGGGGATACTATATGGAGATTGGAGCAAGAGCTTTCAAGGTTTGGATAGGGGCTTTGGGTTGACCACCTAAACATTTGATTTAATACATAGGAAGGACTTGTGGGGAATGGGAATAGTGGTAAGATGAATAGTCTATAACAACCATCATGGTTACGTTATCTCTAATGATGTTATCCATTGGGTCACTAAAGAGTCCTGAGAATAAAGACCAAGTTCCCATTCTAAGATCTTTACATACATCAATTTTTCCATCTCTACTTGTTGCTTCTCCACAATTTTTAGTTGTCTCCTTTTAGAAGAATTAAACTGTTTTCATTGCCAATGAAGTTCAACCTGTTTCTATATGAGAAGGATAAATTCTCCTATTGAAGACCACCACAGCTTTTACCAATATATGGTATATATGATATTTCTTTGGCACTTATCACAAATTCTGGTGTAGTGGTTTATCTTTGAAATAAAAAGAGTGGAATTTATTTTCCAAGCATGAACTAAATCCTAGCTCTTCTATTTACCAGATGTGTGACCTTTTGTAAATTACTTAATCTTTCTTTGCCTCCATGTCTTTATTTGGGATAAAGAAAATAATAGGACTTCTGTACAGATTAAACAGGAAAATACAAGTAAGGCACTTTAGACAATGAGCACTAATTAAATGTTGGCTACAGCTATTATTGCTGTTGATCTTGCATACATTATTGGATACTTTAATTTCCATGCATTTCTGTGGGGTCCTTTGGGCCGATCTCTGGGTTAGAAAGTAGTTCTTTTGGACCAAGGAATTGAGTATTTTTTTTCAAACTTTTTGAATGTATTATTGAACTGTTTTTTCAAAAGATTCTACTAGTTTATGTTCCCAAAGGACTTGTGAAAGTTTCTATTTCACCTGTACCAAGATACCATTATTATAATTTTGAATTTTAGCTAATACTCAAACATGATACCACATTATGCTTTTAATTTCCTTGATGATTAAATAGATCAATCTTAAAATGAGTTTATTTGTAAAAGGTCCTTGTCCTGTTTTTCTTTGCAGTCTTATTGTTTTGCTCATCTAGTTTTATGAAGCCTTTGTTTAAGGATATTAGCTTTTGTCACATTTGTTGTAAATATTCCTTCCTTTTAGTTTTATATTTCATATGTATGGAAATTTTGTTTATATGGTGAAATCTGTTGATATTTTCCCTTGTAATTTCTTTCACTGAAAAGCTCCCATTCTTTTTTTTCATTTATTTTTATTAGTTGGAGTCTAATTACTTTACAATATTGTAGTGGTTTTTGCCATACATTGACATGAATCAGCCATGGATTTACATGTGTTCCCTATCCTGAACCCCCCTCCCACCTCCCTACCCATCCGATAAGATTCATGAAACCTGCTTGTTCAGGCTAAGTCCTGATTAGAGTAGTACAGAGAATCGTTTGCTCATCAGTTTCAAGGACTTGGAGTTATTTATTTGTGTGAGCTTGAGAAGTCACTTACTTTGTAATTAAAACATCACCAATTATCATAGCAAAAGTTTCCTACTAAATATAAATTTATATTTATATAAACCAACTAGATACCCATTGTCTGTTGACATTGCACATTATAGTTTACAGAACACTTTTAACATGCATTCTATAATTTTATTTCACTCCTCACAACATCTTTACAGAAGAAGATGGCTATTATTATATTTCCAAATCTCAGAAAGGGTTGAATTTTCTAAGGTTATGCACCTAATAAACAGCAGAATTTGGACTTGCGTAATATACCAAGTAACTTTTTAAGGAGCTAACTTCTTTGGATTTTAAAATTTCAAATTCTTGCTGTTTCAGATACCTGCTAGAAAAGGGGAAAGGAAACATTTGTTGAGCTAATATTTATATTTGAGCCTCTACATTGTTCTTTAATTTCTTTTAAATTTCCCTTTAGCAGAAACTATATCATTTCCTATTAGTAAATGCTTCTTTTCATTAATCTCATCTGCATGTTATAAACCCTTAAATCATCTTTCAGTAGGGATGCATTTTTACTCCTTAGCAATCAGTGCTGATATTTTTTTTTTGCCAAATTAGACTTCTTTCCTTTTCCTTCCAAAGGAAAAACCTATGTTTGGCTCTCATAAATGTTTAGACTCAGGATGCTTTACATAATCATTATCTCCTTTAATTTTCAAAATAATATATATGGTTGATATTATTAGGTTTTCCATTTTACTGGTAACAGACTTAAACAGATTACCTGACTTGCTTGAGGCCTCACACCTAGTAAATATCCATACTTTAAAGCCAGGTATTTCCCTGCTGCATCCTGCCGCCTCCCTGGCAGGAATGACTGAAATTCTTTTCACCTGTTATGATCCCAGAAGCACTTTTTCTTATGTGTCTGAGCAGCTGTAAATGCACTTCTTGGTTCCCATCCCATAAACCTAATTCCATCTCAGGGTCATTCTGCACAGCTTGACTTACACATAAAAATTAACTTTTAAGAGGTTTACTTTAGCTTGATAGCCATCTATTCACTGATCTAGAAAGCAGGTATCCTGAGTGCAATTTCCTTTCTATAAATGAATGCATTGCTCCACTCTTCTGTGAGCTCATTCTTATAGAGTATCACATTTGCATTATTGTTCCAGACTAGATGAGGGCATACTGACCTATAGTTCTCAAACACTCTTGGTCTTCAAATTTCCACAAACAACTGAGCCTGGGCATTCCGAGGACCCATACATTGAATCTTTTTCTCTTTTGGAGGAAAAGTAAAAAAAAAGAGAAATAGAAAATACTTGGCAAAAATAGGCACAAATTGATCTTGGAGTGGAAAAAAAGATTTGCAGAAAAAGATGAAAAGGGCTGAATTCCCACAACACGGACGGAAGATGACTAAAGGGAAGTCTTTACTTACAGAGATTATATTAAAAAGGAATTCTGCTGAGAAAGTTTAGTTGTAGCAGAATGTTTAATACAAAGTGTGTGTATATATATATATGTATATTTGAACTTGGAATGCTGTGTGATCACTATATTATTCTTATTAATATTACTAGTTAGCTCTTAAGTCAGTTTTCCTGTGTGCTCAACAGTTAATGCATTTAGTTCTCAAAACAGCCTTGTGAGTAAGGTACACTTTTATCTGTGCTTTATAAAGCTTTAGAGAGGTTAATAACTTGCTCAAGTTCACAGGACTGGTAAGTTGTAGAAATACTGAACAAATGCTTAAAGCACTTACCGTGCTCTGTAATTATTTATATGCTAACTATCTGTCTCCTTCACTAGAAAATAAGTCCCAAGAAAGTGAAAAGTAAAAGTGCTAGTTGCTCAGTCATGTCCAGCTCTGCAACCCCATGCACTGTAGCCCATCAGGCTCCTCTGTCCATGGAATTCTCCAGGCAAGAATACTGGAGTGGGTAGCCATTCCTTCTCTACGGGGTCATCTTGACCCAGGGATTGAACCCAGGTCTCCTGCATTGCAGGCAGATTCTTTACCATCTGAGCCACCAGGGAAACCCATGTCCCATGAGGGGAAGCCAATGTCTATCTTTTCACTGCTTCTCAAAGCAATTTAAACACAAGAGAAAAATCATATAATACTTAAGACATGCAAAATATTGAAAAAATAATTCAATGGCTCTTCATAGACTTGCCACTAGATTAAAGATAAGACATATCACCAAATGACAGTTGAAATGCTCTGCATAGCTCCCCCAAATGCACTTACTTCCCCAAAGTAACCGCATATTTCTCTTTTAAAAAATAACACATTTCTAAGCAATATAGAGTATCATTTTCCATTTAAAAATTTTGAACCTTTATAAAAATGTTCATATGCATGTATATTTTTTAAAATTTTATTTATTTATTTATTTTTGGCTGTGCTGGGTCTTCATTACTAGGTGGGCTTTTTCTCTAATTGTGGCGAGCAGGGGCTACTCTCTAGTTGCAGTGCACAGGCTTCTCATTGCCATAGCTTCTCTTGTTGCAGAGCATGAACTCTAGGTGCGTGGGCTTCACTAAGCTGCCACACATGGGCTCAGTAACGGTGGCTCCCTGACTAGAGCACAGGGAGCTAATTCTGGCACAAGGGCTTAGTTGCTCCATGGCATGTGGGATCTTCCTGGATCAGGGATCCAACCAGTGTCTCCTGCATTGGCAGGTGGATTCTTTACCACTGAGCCACCAAGGAAGCCCCATATGTATATATTATTTTGTAACTTACTGTTATGTTTGTGAGATTCAACTAGGTTGATAAATTACACTTTAAGTTCATTCATTTTCACTGTTACACTCTATTCTATTGTCATAACTATACCAGTATTTATCCTTTCTCTGCTGGTGGACATTTAAGTTGGTTCCATTTATTTTAATGTAGTCCAAAGTCATCTTAGCTTTTCAATAACCAACTCACACTGCTAATTTTTACATGTACTATCACTAATTATGATTTTCCTATCTGGTTTCAGTTCATTTTCTGAAAAATTTTAATGTAAGACCTTGTATTTTGACCCAATTTATTTTTAGATTTTTGAGGTGGATTTTTCACTTAAAATTGATCTTGTTAAATCTAACTTCATATAATTATTCAGCTGGTTAATTTTTCTTTTGGATTGTAGTTGGATCACCTCGTATTTTAACTCACCTACCATCTTCATGTTATTCACACATTTGATAAGCAATCCTTCTATATAGTCACTTAAGCTATTGATAAGAATTATGTTGGGTAGGATAGGAACTGTTACATAATGAAGCAGAATCTACAATTAACCATGGAGTTGTTTTCACTTGCCACAGATCAAAGCAAGACTGGTGAGTTTATTGTTTAGATCTCGATTTGAGAAGGTAAAACCTATGCTACTTTAAACGACCATAGATTTAAAAAAGATCCTGGGATTGAATATGCTAATCTGGATTCTTCCCCAAGTAGGATCCTTGAGTTGGATTAGTTGATCAGATGCTTGAGTGAGAATCCAGGGAGACAGAGTCAAGGAAAGTCACGCTGGTGTTTTTCATCTTAGAGCTAATCCTAATATGATCACATCATTTTGTTTTTTTCTTTTTTACGTGTTTCTGTGGTTTGAATTTAAGGTTCTTACATCTGTCGACCACAAGGAGGCGCTTATGGTCTAATAAGGGAGAGGTTTGCTGCTTCATGCTGGGAGGGGCAACTCAGAAGATGCTTTCTCAGAAAAGGGGACATAGCTTGGAAAATTATAAAAAACGATATTCATATAAGAACATTTAAATGTGTCATCTAATCTTTATTTTCAAAAGTAAAAGAAATGAGGCAATTATTTGTGATTAAAATAAAACTACCTCCATTAAGAAAAAAGTGTTTTCTTTTTTGGGCTTCTTTGGTGGCTCAGTTGGTAAAGACTCTGCCTGCGATGTGGGAGACCTGGGTTTGATCCCTGGGTTGGGAAGATCCCCTGGAGAAGGGAATGGCTACCCACTCCGGTGTTCTATCCTGGAGAATTCCATGGACTGCTTTCTTTTTCAACTAGTTAGATATGTGGAACAGATCAGTTGGCTTATTCATCAATTCTTCACCCAGAACCAGAGGCTTTAGAGAGAACAGGAATCTCAGATCACCTGGTTCACTCCTGTGCTTTTAGGTATTTGGGTATTAGGGTTTTAAGAAATATAATATGGGCTCAGTAGTCATTCCCTGATGGCTCAGAGGGTAAAGAATTCTCCTGGAAGGCAGGAGACCTGGTTGATCCCTGGTTTGGGAAGATCCCCTGGAGAAGGGAATGGCTACCCACTCCAGTATTCTTGCCTGGAGAATTCCATGGACAGAGAAGCCTGGCTGGCTACAGTTCGTGGGGTCGCAAAGAGTCAGACACGACTGACTGACTGTCACTTTCACTTTCAAAAATCATGTGTTGAATGAATGAATGAATAAACGACCATTCATTAATGTAGGCCAGGTAGGTTAATTAAGTTGACCGAAAAAGTAGTCAGCCAATGGGATAAGGATTTATGAAAAGGAGAGATATCACACCAAACCCCAGGTTTCTAATTCCTCAGATTATACCTCATATACAAAATCATGTTGTCCCCTCTGCATTTACTGCTTAAGTATAGTTTAAATGTAAGATAACAAACTATTTTCAGCCACATTCAAAGATGCAGTAGTCTGCTTTGGGGATAGTGATTTTTCAGCCATTATCCATATATAAATGGAGGCTGACACAATCCACATGTTTTGGGATGTCACTGAGATTCCTGCATTAGATGGCACTTTAAAATGGCTGCCCTCACACTGCTTATAATAGCCAGGACATGGAAGCAACCTAGATGCCCATCAGCAGACGAATGGATGAGGAAGCTGTGGTACATATACACCATGGAATATTACTCAGCCATTAAAAAGAATTCATTTGAATCAGTTCTAATGAGATGGATGAAACTGGAGCCCATTATACAGAGTGAAGTAAGCCAGAAAGATAAAGACCATTACAGCATACTAACACACATATATATGGAATTTAGAAAGATGGTAATGATAACCCTGTATGCAAAACAGAAAAAGAGACATGGATGTACAGAACAGACTTTTGGACTCTGTGGGAGAAGGCGAGGGTGGGATGTTTTGAGAGAACAGCATGTATATTATCTATAGTGAAACAGATCACCAGCCCAGGTTGGATACATGAGACAAGTGCTCGGGCCTGGTGCACTGGGAAGACCCAGAGGGATCGGGTGGAGAGGGAGGTGGGAGGGGGGATTGGGATGGGGAATACATGTAAATCCATGGCTGATTTATGTCAATGTATGACAAAACCCACTGCAATGTTGTGAAGTAATTAGCCTCCAACTAATAAAAATAAATGAAAAAAAAAAAAAAAATGGCTGCCCCCAATGATTCTTTTCACTTCCAATATTTTAGTTTATGTAATTCTATTTTATTCATTAATTTAAAGAAAACATTTTATTGTGGATAATTTTAAACACAGAGAAAAGTAGAACGAATTTTACAGTGAATACCTATATTATCTACCACACAGATTTTATCATTAACATTTTGCTACCATTGTCCTATAACATATCTATCCATTTCTCTGTCTTACTTTCTGGTGCATTTCAAAGTAAATTGTTGACATCAGCATGCTCAGCATGTATAATTTATAAGTAGAGTTCAACATTTGTTTCATTCTTTTAGGTAAAATTTTCACCCCAACATTTAGAAATATTAAAAAAAAACTTTCTATTTTGTATTAGGATATAGCCAATTAATAAACAATGTTGTGATAGTTTCAGGTGAACAGGGAAGGGACTCAGCCACACATATACATGTATGCGTTCTCCCCCAAACCCCACTCTTATCCAGGCTGCCACATAGCATTGAGCAAAATTCCATGTGCTATACAGTAGGTCCTTGTTGGTTATTCCTTTTAAATACGGCAACATGTTGATGTCCACCCCAGACTCCCTAAATATCCCTTCTCCCCAACCTTCCCATGGGAACCATAAATTTGTTATTTAAGTCTGTGAGTCTGTTTCTGTTTTGTAAGTTCATTTGTAGCATTTCTTTTTAGATTCCACATGTAAGGGATGTCATATAATATTTCTCCTTCTCTGTCTGACTGACTTCACGCAGTGTGACACTCTCTAGGTCCATCCATGTTGCTGCAAATGGCATTATTTCATTCTTTTTAATGGATGAGTAATATACCATTGTATATATGTACCACATCTTCTTTATCCATTCTTCTGTCAATGAACACTTGGGTTTCTTCCATGTCTTGGCTATTGTAAATAGTGCTGCAATGAACACTGGGGTGAATGTATCCTTTTGGATCAAGTTATTCTCCGGATATATGCCTAGGAGTGAAATTACTGGATCATATGATAGTTCTATTTTTAGTTTTTTAAAAGAACCTCCATACTGTTCTCCATAGTGGCTATACCAATTTACATTCCCACCCAGTGTGGGATGGTTCCCTTCTCTGCATACCCTCTCCATCATTTATTGTTTATAGATTTTTTGATGATAGCTATTCTGGCTGGTGTGAAGTGATATCTCATTGTAGTTTTGATTTTCAAAAAATGCAGAAATCTTAAGTGAATATTTGCTGAATTTTGACAAATGAATACACTTGTGTAACATAAACTCCTTTCAGATATAGAGCATTATCATCACTCTATATGGTAGAGTGACCCTCATGTCACATCCCAGAAAATCCTTGTCTCCCACCCAGAGGTAACCAAGATAACCCCTGTATCTTTTTTAAAGATTAGTTTTCTAGTTATAAACTTCATATAAACAAAATTACACTGTGTACTTTTTGTGACTGGCTTCTTTTGCTCAACATACTATTTTTGAAATTCATCAGTCTTGTTGCCTGTATCAGTAGTTTGTTCCTTTTATTTCTGGCTGGTATTTCATTGTATAAATACACCACCAGTTTTTTTTTTAATCCATTCTCCTATTGATAGATACTTGGTTTTTCCCCAGCTTTTAGTTATTACAAATAAAGTTACTATAAACTTTTTTTTGTACCAGTAGCTTTACTCAGGGAACAAACACTTACTGAATACTTAGTATCAGTCATTCTGCTAAATGCATTCCCATCCTTGTTGGATTTCACAGTATCCTGACAACCTGCCAGATAGTTACAATTATCCCTACATTACAAATGAGAACACTGAGGTTCAGGGACATTAAGTAATTGGCTCAAATTAATTCATTCAGTGAACAAAACCCAAACAAAACTGGGAGTCAAAAGCAGTCACATCTTTTCTTGAAGCCCATGTGACCTCAAAGATAGAGTGTTCTTTCTCTGATACTTAATTTGTCCTGGTCACAAAGTTAGAAGTAGTTCAGTTCAGTTCAGTCGCTCAGTCATGTCCGAATCTTTGTGACCCCATGAACTGCAGCACGCCAGGCCTCTCTGTCCATCACCAACTCCTGGAGTCCACCCAAACCCATGAGATGGCCATCCAACCATCTCATCCTCTGTCGTCCCCTTCTCCTGCCCTCAGTCTTTCCCAGCATCAGGGTCTTTTCGAATGAGTCAGCTCTTCACATCAGGTGGCCAAAGTATTGGGGTTTCAGTTTCAGCATCAGTCCTTCCAATGAACACCCAGGACTTATCTCCTTTAGGATGGACTGGTTGGACCTCCTTGCAGTCCAAGGGACTCTCAAGAGTCTTCTCCAACACCACAGTTCAAAAGCATCAATTCTTCGGTGCTCAGCTTTCTTTATAGTCCAACTCTCACATCCACACATGACCACTGGAAAAACCATAGTTAGGAGTAGAGTGAAGTTTATAACTCTAGGTTGGGCTGTTCTTTTTGTTACATCCTGCTGCTGCTGCTGTGTGGTTTTAGTTTGTCTCTTTGTTATGCCCTCTCCAAAGGTAGAGAAAACAGGTCAAGGGTTTGCTCTTAATGAGACATTTTCAAATCCTCATGACTGTGACCTTGTGTACTCCTTGTCACTAGACTAAATACTGGGATAGCAATTCCTTTCACCTTTGCTTACAGATCATGTTTTTAGCCTCTAATATTTTTGCTTATCCTTTTTAATTGTGACAAAATAAAACATATAACATAAAATTGACCAGATTAACTATTTTTAGTGTACAGTTCAATAGTGTTAAGCATATTCACATTGTTGTGAATTAGCTCTTCAGAACTTATTCATCCTGCAAAACTGAAGCGCTACTACTCATTAAATTCTAATTTCCCTGCCCCCAAGCTCCTGGCCACCACCTCTCTATGAATTTGACTATACTTTAGAAACCTCATATAAGTGGAATCATACAGTATTTGTTGTAATCATACAGTATTTGTATTGTATAACATCCTCAAGGTTTATCCATGTTGTAGCATGTAACAGGAGTTTCTCACTTTTAAAGGCCACTTATCTCTTAATTTTTTTCACCTCCTGTTACTTTACATTAAAGAAAAGAGCACAAACTTGTCTATTCTGAGATGCTATTTCCTGATATAGAGATCCTGTGATATTCTCAAAGAGAAGTGTTGCTCTGAATAATGAAATATGGGTGAAATAACATGACCTGATTTCATATTTCTTCAATGACTCGAAGTTATACTGGGCAAATAGAAAAATTTCATGGTCTAAAATCCATATTCTGTGTCCCGAAGGACTGAATTTTGCTTGTATAAGTGTATCTAGAATATAAAGAAGTGTGTTCCAAAAAATTTCACACAAAAAAGGGAATTTTAATCTTGGTTTTGAAGGCTAAATTTACAGCTTTGTGCTTGGAAGCTAGAATTTCTTTCTCATTTCTTTTTATATACTACTTAGAAATATGTTCCCTGAGAGACTAGTACTCTCAGGAGATTTTAAGACTTGGTCTTTAAGTATGTGCTCAGATAAACCAACATAGTACATTTATGTCTATTTTTTCCAAGCATGGGAGTTACAATCCCTTTAATGAAATTTTGTTAGTACTTGCTTTATCATGAAGACTATTTTATCTGCAGGATTTTAGTGTACCATTGGACAAAAACTGATATTCCAGTGAAATGTATTTGTCATCTATTTTGTTTCTCTTCTATTTGTTTTTAGAGATACCATTCTCACCTTCCTCAGGAGAATTTTATATCCCTCTAATCAACAGAAAAGACAGTATCTTTCCATGAAAAGGAAACTACCACTTGCTGAATAACTGTGTGTGGTTTGCAGTAAGGCACAGTCCCTAAATTTCAAGGGTCTCTGTCCTTAAAAAGAGAGCCACCAGCAGATGGCAATCCCCCTACGTGGAATCTCCTTCCAGACAAATGGCAAGTACCTAAGTCATTGGATACCCCCAGTGAAGTCACATGCCATTTCAGAGAAACCTGATAGCTTTAACTGGGTAGGAACCCATTTAAAATTATCTCTCAGCTATTATCTCATCTCTTCGTTTCTTCTGACAGTTCTCCCACTCAGAGTTTTGTGTATATCATCCTCAAGGTCAAGAGTGGCTACTATAGTGAGTGCTTTGAATATGGTCCCTAGTTTTAGTATTAGGAGCAGATGTTTTTAACAAGCAACTTACGTTGATAGCTCTCCACAGTCATCTTGATGGGGCTATTTGCTGTACTTATGACCTCCTGCACTTGGCCAACCCAATGTCTTGGGATGCTAAGTCTTGAGTTACAGGACGTTATAAGGACACCTCATAGGGTCCTGTTAATTCAGTTCATTGGAAAAGACCCTGATGCTGGGAAAGATTGAGGGTGAGAGGAGAAGGGGGCAACAGAAGATGAGATAATTGGATGGCATCATTGACTCAATGCATGTGAGTTTGAGCAAACTCTGGGAGATAGTGAAGGACAAGGAAGCCTGATGTGCTGCAGTCCGTGGGATCACAAAGAGTCAGACATGACTGAACAACAACAACATGAGCAAAACTTGAAGTGGAGAATGTTGCTAGTTGTTTTATTTGAATAAGAAATGTGGAGTTTTCTCCTCAAGGAAAGGCTGTGATTTTGAATTTGATTGATTGTTTCACTCTCTCTATGCCCCTCCTTTCCTCTGTGGATTAGTGGTTGGCTTCTACAATAACACTATAGTCTATTGCTTATAAAAGTCCCCCTGTACCGTAGGTACTATAATCTTCCAGAAACTGGTTGAACTCTGGAAACTCTGTAAGAAATTTGAGGCCTGTGGCTGATACTTCATCTTTATGCATATCTTAAGATTTATTCTCTTTGTAGGAAATTTTCAATGATCTTGTACCTTTTCCTTGATATATATGTATGAAGATGCTTTTGGCTGCAACAGAAAACCCATCTCAAATTAATTTAAAAAATAAGGATAATTGTTATTTTCTATAATAGAAAATGGGGCTTGCCTGGTGGCCCAGTGGTAAAAAATCTGCTTGCCAATGCAGGAGACATGAATTTGATCCCTGATCCAGGAAGATCTCCTGGAAGAGTAAATGGCAACCCACTCCAGTATTCTTGTCTAGAGAACACCATGGACAGAGGAGCCTGGCAGGCTACAGTCCATGAGGCTGCAGAGTCGGACATGACCTAGTGACTGAACAACAATAACAGCAGCATAATTTCCTTCTCCAGGGGATCTTCCCAACCCAGGGATCAAACCCGGGTCTCCCACATCGCAAACAGATGCTTTATCCTCTGAGCCACCAGGGAAGCCCCAAGCAGTCTACAGGGTTGGTTAATTCAGTGGATAAACAATGTTATTGGACACTGAGATTCTTCTATATCTCCACTTTGTCATCTTGACTTTGACTCCATCCTTAGACTTCTTCTTATGATCATAATATGGTTTCTAGCAATTCAGCCTCATCTAGCATCCTTGAACCCACTACTGGCAAGGGGATAGATATCAGTTTGCTTGACTGGAATCATTTAGACTGCAATGAAAGCTAAGGAGAAATTCATGATGTTTACTATAGTATCTATGGAACTCATTTGTACCCCAAATCTGTTTTTAAGTTCATCTATAATCTCTTTTAATCTCTGTGAAATTTGAGGAACAAAGTCTAAAAAGAATAGTCATTTCTAATGAAAGATTAATTAAAGCCTTTTACATGAGCAAACATTTTGAGTCTAAATTCACAGAGTTTTGTGCAGGTCAGCAACTGAAAAATATGTATCATTATGTCTGATCTTTACAAAAATTACTCAAGGTATTATTTGATTTGTGAAAGCAGACTTTTGCTTTAATAATCTTAAGGTATAAAAGAACAACTTCAAATTTTTTTTAAAAAAGAAAATGTTATCTGTGAATAATATTCTGTAAGTCTGATAAAATCTTACCATTCAGTCTTTATTTTCTGGGCCTTAGTTTCCAACTGTGTAAGAGTAGGACTAGGTGATTTTTCAACTTTTAATAATGATTTAATTAGAAATAAATATTTCTGTTTATTGAAGCATTTACTTTATTTTTTATTGAAATATAGTTGGTTTACAATGTTTCATGTGTACAGCTAAGTATATATATATATATATATTCAGATTCTTTTCCATTATAGGTTATTAAGCATTTACTTAATAAAGAAGTACTTTATCAGATTTCCATGAACTTCTTGGTTAATATAAAAATAACAATATGGTTTTACTCTATAACCCATTCAACATTATTTCATTGTCTATTTGAGATTTTTAAGGGGGCATCCAAGGTTGTGCAGTGGTAAAAAATCTACCTGCCAATGCAGGAGACACAGGAGACCCAGGTTTTATCCCTGGGTCAGGGAGATTCCCTGAAGAAAGAGATGGCAACCCACACCAGTATTCTTGATTGGAAAATTCCATGGACAGAGGCGCATGGGGGGCTATAGTCCATAGGGTCACAAAGAGTCAGACACGACTGAGTGACTGAGCACACACAAGAAGCAATTTGGTTGGTAACAATTTCAAAGTTAAAGAAAAATTGCAAGAACAGCACAAAAATCTATATAGTCTTCACCTAGAGACATTCAAGTTTCAGCAGTTATCCTTTTGATATCTTCTATAGCATAAGGATCCAGGATCACCACCTGCAACCAGTAGTCACAAACCTCTAAATTCTTTCAGTATCAAACAGTTCCTCAGTCTGCCTTTGATTTTCATATCCTTGACTACTTTCAGGTCACAGATCAGTCACTTTGTAGACTGCCCATCAATTTCAGTTTTTCAAATGTTTCCTGATGGCCAGATTATGCAGTTTTTGACAATAATATAATAGAAGCGATGATGTGTTTTATCACTGCGTTCCAATTGGATGGTACACAGTGTTGACTTGCCTCCTTGCTGGATGTGTAAACACTGATCACTTGATTGCCATAGTGTCTCCACTGTAAAGTTGTTTTTTGTCTTTGTAATTAAATAAGTGTTTTATGTGGAAATTGAAACTATATAAATACCAGGACCTACTGTATAGCACAGGGAACTATACTCAATATTTTGTAAAACCTGTCCAGGAAAAGAGTCTGAAAAAAATATATATGTATATATAACTGAGTCCTTTGTTGTACACCTGAAACCAACACAGCACCATAAATCAACTATACTTCAATAAAATTTAAATAAAATAGAAACTACATAAATACCTTTTTCTCACCTCACCTTAATCCACTAGTTTTAGGATGCATTGATGTATCATGCTTAACTTAATTATTACCATGATGGTTTCTAAGTGATGTTTTTTTCTAATTCCATCATTTTTCTACATTTAATAGTGTCATACTATAAGCAGAGCTTCCATTCTCTGCATTTATTTGTGTCAGTGTAGACTCATCAATTCCTATTTTATTCAGTGGTTTATAATCTGTTATTATCATTATTGCTTGGCACACTGCATGGCATGTGGGATCTTAGTTCCCCGAACAGGGATGGAACCCAGAACCCCTACAGTGGAAGCCTGGAATCTTAACCACTGGATTGCCCCTGTCATTATTATTCTGATATTCACATTGACCAGATTTTGCCTAAGGTGCCCCTTCAAGCTAGCTTCTGTGTCTTTTTGACATGTCTTTCCCACTGTTTGGAAGAGAAGTTATAACCAACCTAGACAGCATATTGAAAAATGCAGAGACATTACTTTGCCAACAAAGGTCCGTCTAGTCAAGGCTATGGTTTTTCCAGTGGTCATGTATGGATGTGAGAGTTGGACTATAAACAAAGCTGAGTGCAGAAGAATTGATCCTTTTGAACTGTGGTGCTGGAGAAGACTCTTGAGAGTCCCTTGGACTGCAAGGAGATCTAGCCAGTCCATCCTAAAGAAAATCAGTCCTGAATAATCATTGAAAGGACTGATGTTGAAGCTGAAACTCCAATACTTTGGCCACCTGATGCAAAGAGCTGACTCATTTGAAAAGACCCTGATGCTGGGAAAAATTGAAGGTGGGAGAAGGGGATGACAGAGGATGAGATGATTGGATGGCATCACTGACTTGATGGGCGTGAGTTTGAGTAAACTCTGGGAGTTGGTGATGGACAGGGAGGCCTGGTGTGCTGCAGTCCATGGAATCGCAGAGTCAGACACGACTGAGTGACTGAACTGAAGTGAACTAAACTACCTCTTGGTGCTGAAATATGTTATTATTTCCTTTTCTGTGCATAAGCTTCTTAATTTGATGTAGTCTACTTGTGGGGCTTCCCTCATAGCTCAATTGGTAAAGAATCTGCCTGCAGTGTAGGAGATACCAGTTCGATTCCTGGGTTGGAAAAATCTGCTGCAGAAGGGATAGGCTACCCATTCCAGTGTTCTTGGGCTTCCCTTGTGGCTCAGCTGGTAAAGAATCCGCCTGCAATGTGGGAGACTTGGGTTTGATCCCTGGGTTGGGAAGATCCCCTGGAGAAGGAAAAGGCTACCCACTACAGTATTCTGACCTGGAGAATTCCATGGACTATATAGTCCATGGGGTCACAAAGAGTCAGACACAACTGAGCGACTTTCACTTTAGTCCTACTTGTTAAGTTTTATTTTTTGTTGCTTTTGCTTTTGGTGTCAAATGCAAAGAATCATTGCTAAGACTCATGTCAAGGTGCTTAGTGCCTATGTTTTCTTCTAGGAGTTTTATGGTTTTCACATCTTACATTCAAGTCTTTAATCCATTTTGAGTTACTTTTTGTGTGTGGTGTAAGATAAGGGCCCCGTTTCATTCTTTTGCATGTGACTGTCTGGTTTTCGCAACACTGTTTATTGAAGAAATACACATTCCTGTTTTTTAGACAGTTTATTCTTTATTAATTAGAAATGAATGAACATGCAGAAAAGTACAAAGTCAAAAAGGGGGGAGTTGTCAGATATTTTACATGTTTCATAATTAGCTTACATCATAAGGAGGAACCTCCATTTATTGATATGCTGTTATTCCTGTCCTCCAGATTATTAGGGTATCAACTGGCTCTAGGATTTGATTCAAAGCTTAGGAACTCAAACAAATCCATTAGTCATTTAGAAAGACCATACATTTCACAAATAGCACTGGTACATGTTACCTTGTGCTAAGTTAGGGGGCCAGGGGTATATTCATGTTATATATTCTTGTCTGCTTTGTCATAAATTAATTGGCCACATATATTTCTGGGTTGTATATTCTGTTCTATTCATCTTTGTGTGTTACTGTGTGGTTTAAATGGTACAATTTACTAAAGCACTTAGCACAGTGCTCAAAAAATGTTAGCTATGATTATGATACCCAATTGGAGGGGTTGATTCTGGCCTTCTAACTGCCTTGACTTTCTTCTCTTTTCTTGAATGCCTTTGTTCCGCATCATAAATATTTGCTCTAATGCTGAGAAAAATGGATATGTGCAACCCCAAATAGTTATTGGTTAATAGTATCTGAAAAAAATCCAAGATTTTGGATATTTTAGAGTGATATGATAAATTTAGGATTGTGGAATCTCAGACAGATAACTGTTGAGAGTCAGTATAATGTTTTTAAGGTCAAGGACTCTGGAGCCAAATGGCATGGGTTTCAACCCTAGTTCTTCCACTCCCTAGTGGTGTGGTCTCTGACAATTTACTTAACCTCCCTGTGCATTAGTTTCCTCATCTGTAAAATGGGGTTGATAATAAAAATAATTATTTTGTGAGACAGTTGTGAGAATTCAACAAGTTAAAATGTGTGAATACTTAGACTGGTATCAGCACTTAAGAATCTGCCTGCAATGTAGGAGACCCGGGTTCAATCCCTGGATCAGGGAGATGCCCTGGAGAAGGGAATGGCTACCCACTGCAGTATTCTTGCCTGGAGAATCCCATGGGCAGAGGAGCCTAGTGGACTACAGTCCATAGAGTTGCAAACAGTTGGACACGACTGAGGAACTATCACTTTCACTTCACTTCACTTCAAGCACTGTATACACATAAGCCATTCAACTACTGACCTGTAGTGGCCTTTCCAGGATATTTCCAGTGGGAGATATCCTGTGACCACAACCAAATTGGGCTTATGTCCCGTTGTTTAGATGTCTTTTCCTTTGTTTATAGGAAGTTGAATTTTTATAGTACACATATTACATATATATTACAATTACACATGGATGACAACTATATTATGAATATAGTTTTCTTATTTTTCCATTCTATTGATACAATGTGATTGATTGTGGCATGGGAGAGACCTTTTCTCTTTAGCCTCATACTCACATACACAAGTGAGATGAGAGTGGAGGCAAAGCAGATCACTGATGGGATTCATCGGAGGATATCTGGATGGTTGAGAAGCAGCAATAGGTGCCTCTACTTTCCTCCACATGACTCAGATGCTTATAGAGCCATGGAGAACCAGGTCAGCTGAATGTTTTGGCTCAGTACATCTTGTTTGTAGCACAAAACCCCACATATATCTCAAATCACTGGTGCTTTTTTTCCTGCCTCACTGATTCATGCACCTGAGGTTAGAGTTTTGTACTTTAGACTTGAAATCACTAGCAAAAGAGATGTTGTTTTTGAAGGGGTATGACAATATTTTGACATAATACCAGTTTTTTTGAAAAATTTGTGTTGTTGTAGCCTGTTTGTTTTAGATAAATTGGACCAGTACAGAGTTAAATGTTGAATATGATTGTTCTTTAAAAACATAGATTGTAATTAATATTGGTTTAGACTTTTCTTACAGGCAGCATGATGTGATAAAAAAGAACATTTATTCATTAAACAAATATCCATTAAGCTCCTATAAATGCAAGCCAACTGTGCTGGGCAAACAGAAAGCATGTATATACACACACATTGCCTCCCCTACTCCCCAGGTGAAAAGATATTTCTTCTCTTACAATTTCCATCTGGTGGGGAGACAGATATTAATCTAAGAATCATGTAAATAAGAAATAATTATAACTGAAGTAAAAACGTGGTGTAGAGAGAATGTGTATTAGGAGAAATTTATCTACTCAGAGATCTGGGCTTCCCCCTGGTGGCTCAGATGGTGAAGAATCCGCTTGCAGTGCAGGAGACCTAGGTTTGACCCCTGGGTCAGGAAGATCCACTGGAGAAGGGAATGGCAACCCACTCCAGTATTCTTGCCTAGAGAATTCCATGGACAGAGGAGCCTGGTGGATTACAGTTCATGGGGTTGCAATGAGTCAAATATGACTGAATAACTTTCATTTCTTCTTCATTTACTCAGAGGTCACAGAAGGCTTACTGGAGGCAGTGGCATTTGAGGTGAGACCTGAAGGATGAGCAGGAGATAACACTGCAGGCTCATCAGGGAGAGAAGAAAGGTGAATGTTCCATTCAGGGGCCCAGTGTATGCCAAGGTCTGTGGCAGGAGGAAGCACGGATTGTCTGAAGAGCAGAAGGAAGGTCAGAGTTGCCTGAGTTCAGAGGCAAGAGGAGCATGGTGATGTCGTGAGGCTGTAGAGTGAGGTAGCAGCCAGGGCAGTCGGGCCTCATGGGCCACATTATGTACTTGTGTTATCCCAAGTTGGCTGGAAAAGTACCTCTCAGCTGTTGAGAGAAGTTTAGGTCATGGCTTATGGTATACAAAAAAAAGAAAAGAAATGCTAAAAAGGCTTATAATTAGGGTTTTCATTTTAATACTCTGAATATATAAAAATATAATTTAGTATGAACATGCTGTTCATAAAATAATTAAAGGACTTACAAAAAATCAGTCAAAAAATCAGTAGAGATCGGTAATGGGACACCGATTTGAAGTTGTATGGTTGAGCACCTTCTCCCAATCCTGGCACTATGTCTCTGTGATTCCAAATGTCCTTATTTGGTGATAGTTGTTGTCTACTTACTCAGTCATGTCTGACTCTGCGACCCCATGGACTGTAGCCTGCCAAGCTCCTCTGTCATGGGATTTCCCAGGCAAGAATACTGGAGTGGGTTGCCATTTCCTTCTCCAGGGGATCTTCTGGACCCTGGCTTTGAACCTGCATCACCTGCATTGACAGGCGGGTTCTTTACCATCTGAGCCACCAGGGAAGCCCTGTCCTTCTTTGGAGGTAGGGTCAAACTTGAAGTTTGTGGCTTTTCATGAATATGAGCCTTCATGGCCTGCCTTTATGATAGGCTCTGAAATAGGAATTGTTGAAATGTTGCAAACAATGGAAAGTGATGTAGTCAGACCTGCATATTGGGAAAAAAAAAAAAAACCAAAAAACCCTGGATGTAAACTGAGCAAATTTTAAAGTGAACAGTGAGAATTTGGAAAGATCAGTTAGGAGACCTCTGCAGGAGTCCTGACTAGAGATGCTAGTGGCAGGTGTTAGGGTGATGACAGGAGAGCTGGAAAGAAACAAATGGATTGTTTTAGTCTTTATTTGGGCTTCCCTGGTAGCTTAGATGGTAAAGTATCTGCTTGCAATGAAGGAGACCAAGGTTTGATCCCTGGGTTGGGAATATCCCCTGGAGAAGGAAATGGCAACCCACTCCAGTATTCTTGCCTGGAAAACTAGATTGACTATGTAGAACAGCTGTAATTTTTGACTTTATAGAATAATGTCCCCATATTGGTGCTAGAATTAGATCACTTGACTGAAGGTAAGCAAAAATCTCTAAATATCAATACAGCGATTCCTTTTTTTCATATAATCATGTCTTTTCATGGTCACATATCTGGATATATTTAAAATTTTCATTTTCCAAACAACTATTTGCATGTATAAATGGTCACTTAGATATGGCAATAACACAACTTCCACATGTTAATATTTACACTTGGGCTTTGTTTTTAATGCAGAAATTGTCAACCAACATTTACTGAGCACCTACTATGTTCCAAATGATAAAGGATTTTAATTTATGACCTATAAATTTATATTTTTCTCCTACTGTCTTATAACATTACAGTAATTATGAAAAAGATTAAATTATTCCAACTTAATTTTAAATAGCTTGAAAGTTAAAAGTATGAAAATGTAAAAGGAAACAGAAGTTCTTGAATACTGCACAGAAAATGTCCTCTTTTAAGAATCTTCTTAACCTTTTTACCTTGCTTTCCCACTGTGTGCCCAGAATAATTGATTATCCATGAATGATCCTACAAGCATTGGAGTGAAAAAGGCAGAAAACAATGTACAAAGATAATGAAATTTCACATTTTGCCTTGGCTACCTTTTTTTTTTTTTTCCCAGCTAACCCAAGTTAATAAAACTTCACATAAAAGGCTTTGAAATTTCATCATGGGTTTTGTGAAAGAGGTGAAAGTTGACCTAGAGGCCTTGACCTGTATAACTTGGCGGCTACTGAAAGTCTAGCCTCATAATTCAGAGGTCCAGTGACAGCTTTGCCTATAAACTCCAGTCTTCATTTCACCAACTTTTTCAGGTTTAGTCTCCTTGAAAATGCTTACAAAAGTGAAGGATATCATTTCTCTGCTTGGGATAGCAATGGTGATGTTTATGGAACGATTTGCTGTCTCAGGAGTAATCTCCCGGATAATTCAGATTAACCTTATCGGGTCTCTAGATACCACATTACCCAGGGTGGATGATCTCCAGAATAACCTTTCCAGATCTTAAAGTTTTAACCCTAGCACCATTTTTTATCAAAAAACTTTCAGCAGAAATTCATTGAAAACTATCCAAGTAGGCATACTTATTTCAACCTCTTTGGTCTGAAGTGGCCTTCACCCCAGCAAGAAAACTTAGTATTTTCTGTGAATGATTCTGACTAGAAAGTGGGACATCCTGATGTCTTCTGTTTAGTTTTATCACAGGACATTTGTTGTGCATCACGATGTCTCGCTCCTCATAGTTGTTTAGGTTTTGAAATTGATTACCTGGAAAAAAGCGAGGATTGCTTTTGTTAGTTCATTTAGTGGTAGAAAGAGTTTGCCTAAAGGAGTGAAGAAGTTTCCCCAAGAATTTGTCTTTTGGACTGACAGCAGAAAGAATCTTTCATTTGTATTGATCAAAGTCTTTCTGTGTTTGTATGTGTGTTTGTAGGAAAGAGAGAAGTCAAAAGCACTCCCAAGCTGGGATTAACCCTGAAATTTTTTCCTGTTCAAGACATCTACATCCTAATAAAGCTTGCTCTTTTTAAATCTAATTTTAATTAGATTAATCAATCTAATAAAAATTAATAAAAGTAAATTGTTAATAATAAATTACTTCTTAGTACTATAAGGCTAAAGCTTATAGTTTCAGTGCAAGGCTATGAATTATACTGTCTCAAAACCAAAAGGTAGAAAAATGAAATAAATAAGCAATCGTGATTGAAATGCAGTGAGAAGGTGAACTGAGGTGGTTCACAGCAGTTTATGTGGAAAATCTTCATCTGATTTGAATGAATTTTAAAGTGGTGGAGCAGAGCAGGGGTGGTTGATAAAACTAATTGTCCTATCTATAATGGTTTGAGTACTTCATGGTGGTGGTGGTGGTGTTAGTCACTTAGTTGTGTCTGACTCTGCAGCCCCATGGACTGTAGCCCACCAGGCTCCTCTGTCCATGATGGGTTGCCATACCCATCTCCAGGGGATCTTCCTGACCCAGGGATCGAACCCAGGTCTCCTGCATTGTAGGCAGATGTTTTACCATCTGAACCACCATGATGTCCATCAATAAGGATAACAGAAGAAAAATTCACTTTGCATTCTTCATCTTGAAACTTGGCCTATGCTTCTGAAAGTGAGCTATCTATAAACCTTTACCCACTGTGCATTCATTTGTTTATAAAAATGAGAGTCTGCAAGTAAGCACTTGAGATTGACCATGAGAAAATGTTGGCTGTAGTTGAAGTCTTGTGATGTCAGTGATGCTAGTTAGAGTGCTTTTTCACATATATGGCCAAGGAAACGATTGAGGTTATCTTGTTCAAAAAATAAGAACCTATCGCTGATTTACTTTATAAAATAGCCACAAAGTGGCTAAGTGGTTCTAAACAAATCATGTAACCTTGCTGGCCTCCAATTTTCATGTTTTTCTTATTTTATCCTCAGGTCCTAGTATAGTGCTTGGCAGATAATCGGGATAAAAATGATACATGACATAAATGAGGAAGCTTGGATTGCTAATTTTTAGAATTAGAATCCTAATTTTCAGATTTCATTTCTAAATTCTGTGATTCAGGTGTAGTAATTTTGGTTTCTTTATTCTTTCAGTGAGGAAAATCATGCCAATATTTTTGCAAAGCTTACCATCAGAATTAACTAGTATGATATTTTCCAAGTTATGGAGGTCCTACAGAAAAGGGTAACAAGACCACATCTTCTTTCCTTTCAAATAGCTATGGTAATTTTTATTAATATTTTGTAAAAAATAAGAAAAATATTTTTTGTTGATCAAATGCCACAGTTAGGTGCCACAGAGAAAACAGAACCTTCTCAGCAAGTTTGTAATCTGAATACAATTTCAAGGCACTTGTATTAATCACTGAGTTTAGAAATGACCGCATGCCGATGTTTGAGAGAGTCTGGTCACATATGTTGTAGCACACACAGGAAAGAGTCAGACTGTCATCAGCCCAGACATGGCCAGAGGGAAGAAAGTTCTCTAAAAGCCTATTCTATTAGTGAGGCTTTAGCATTGCTTTTTATCTTTGTGGTTTGGAATGGCAGCCACCATTTTGTGGTCTCAAAAAATATGGAAGCCAGGTGCTTTGCGTTCCAGGCCTGGTAATTTACCCTGTGAGGGTCAATCATCCATTTTGGGTTTCAGTTAATCCACTTTTGAAAAGTTGATAGTAGCATTTACACCATCAGTTTGTTGTGGATTCAAAATGAATGACTGTAGAATAATCTGAGAAAGTTCTATTTCTATGACAACTGTGTGTATATCCCCTATTTTTCAAGTCTGTGAAAAGATCAAAATAATTTAGAAACTCAGATTTACTAAAATATTCCAAGTGGAAATTGGGCCATGTGATTTTATCACTCATTTTCCTTTGCAAAAGCTTTACTAACAAAAGGAAATAAAAGGAAAATAAGTGTGTGGGGGGGATAAAAAACAGTGTATTTATCTACTGGCAATGAGACGTGTGTCATTTGTAAAATCTCAACAAAGGATGGTATTTTCTTCCACCATTAGAGTGACTGATGGAGTGGGTTGCCATGCCCTCCTCCAGGGGATCTTCCTAACCCAGGGATCGAACCCAGGGATTGAACCCAGGTCTCCTGCATTGCAGGCAGATTCTTTACCATCTGAGCCACCAGGTAAGCCCAAGAATACTGGGGTGGGTAGCCTATCCCTTCTGCAGGGGATCTTCCCGACCCAGGAATTGATATAGGGTCTCCTGCATTGCAGGTGGATTCTTTACCAGCTGAGCTACCAGGGAAGCACAGTGTAGGCTCCAGATTTGTACTAATTACACACAGGGATTCCAAGTAGCAATTTATACCTTATACTGTGTGTGTGTGCTCTGTTCCTAAGTTGTGTCTGACCCCATGGACTGTAACCTGCCAGGCTCCTCTGTCTATGGGATTTTCCAGGCAAGAATACTGGAGTGGGTTGCCATTTCCTCCTCCAGGGGACCTTCCCTACTTTACTTGTAGAGAAACTGAATTAACAAAGGACTAAAACCCAAGAGTCAGATGTTGTGTAATGATTTACACAAATTTTTAAAATTTATGTATTCATTTCCTTGTTCATTCAACCAATATGTTAAGTTTCAGGTACTGAGCTAGGTGATGAGGATAAAAAGATAACTAGTCTCATGTTTTTATGTTTAATTTCTTTCTTATTATTATTTATGAACTTTAACAAATAAGAGGGTTATAAAATGGGTTATTCTGATATTTCTGTTAATACATACATTTCTATTTATTTATGAAGAAGCTTATTCTTTACCAGAGATCCCTATGAGTGGGAAAACCCTTAAATACTCTAATATATCTATAATGAGTAAAACTATATACAAATTAAAAAAAATAAACAATAAGATGTTAATACAAAGCATGGTGCTTGTAAGAGTCTATTGCAAATAGAAGAATCTTTTAAAGGTTGAAACATGAGCTATGTGACTATAGTATTGACTCTTCTCAAATATTTAAAAATGTGTGAACTGTGAGTGTATCTTATACTAATTCTTTAAAGAGTATTTTTATTGATAACCGACTTAAGAAAAATAAATGTATTAATTCCAGACCTGAAAAGCCTAGGGCTCCAGACTTGGTCTAATCCAGACTCAAATGATGTCAATAAGGTTAAGACTCTCTCTTGGCTTGGCTTTTTTCTGTATTGGCTCCATCTTTTGAGTGGGCTCTTCCTCATGGTGATAAAATGGCTGTTAGAAGTTCTAGAGTTATGTCCTATTTTGCTAACAATTCAAATGGAAGATCATGCCTTTTCTCCAATAATTCCAACCAAAATATTAGAATTGAGCTTCATTGACTCTGGTTGGTGTGCCTTGGGCCACATACTCAGACTTGGAGCTGGGTTGATGCCAGTCTCACCCAAGCCACAGGAACTGAGAATGAGGAAAATCAGACTCCTGTTAGAAAGAGAGGGGATGAATACGGCTGTCTGTTATATTACTTTCAGCAATATGTAGTATCTAGAAAGGTCTTGTTTGTCTTCTGCCTTATATCACCATGGTGGGTTCCATTTTGGCCTCTTCTCTCTGGCCCAGTGGACATATTTTCCTCTATCTTGCACACTTGAGTTTGCACATTAGTCTGTCTAAGAGACCATGGTTTACAACCAGGGATTTTTAGAACTGTGAAATCCTTAAGTGGGGAATGTTTCCATTTATAGCAGAAAAATGGCTCTGTGCTATTTGGCCATATGGCTTGCTTTGGATGTGAAGATACATATTCTTACATCATCAAAATCCCTTGATTTTAAAATAAGATCGAATTTTATAGAGCAGGATATATATTTTGTGTCCTCATCACAAGAAATCATATCTCCTTAAAGAAAAAGCATCATGAATTCATATAAATTATATTAGGAATAGTTTTTCCTTTGAAAATTAAACTTTGCATCCAACTTGATGGTTACACTTAATCTAATGGATTTTTGAGTGTTCAAATATAGTTAACATCTGCTAATGAACTCATAAGGGGATCTATATGTGTGTGTGTTTTAGTCACTAAGTCATGTCTGACTCTTTTGTGACCCCATGGACTGTAGCCCTCCAGGCTCTTCTGTCCATGGGATTTCCCAGGTAAGAATACTGGAGTAGGTTGCCATTCCCTCCTCCAGGGGATCTTCCCAACCCCAACAGTATGAGTTTGCTCATACTATTCCCAACCCAGGGATTGTTGGGAATGTCTACTACATTAGCAGGCAAATTGTTTACCACTGAGTCACCTTGCTTCTCTAAGGGGATCTATACATCATAACAATGGTAAAAAGTTAAAATTTGTCTCTGATTTGTCTTTTATCACTTTGTGGCTTTTACAGCTTGTACTTTTCTTTTGTTTTTATAATACATACTGGAGACATTTTGAGATCTGGATTCTACTACATTCCAACTAATAATGCAGCACTGATGTGTGATGAATACAAACTTTATTACTGCATATATAATAGGAGTTACCATTTTCACCATTTTAATGTGCTAGGCATAATGCTGACAACTTTAACTTTCATAACAAGTTCAAGAGGCAAATATTTCTATCCTCATTTTACATATTAGATGATTAAGGCTTAGATAACTATTTTGATGTTAGCTACAGGTGTTTTGTAGATGCCCTTTATCAGGTCAAGGAAGTTCTTTTTCATTCCTACTTTGCAGAGGTATTTTAATCATTAATGCTGAGTTTTATCAATGGCTTTTTTCTTTCTTCCTTAGTTAATAGAATCTATGAATTTTAAAAGCTTTATTAATGGTGAATTATGTGAATATTTGATTAATTCTCAAGTAGTGAACTAGTTTAATTTCCTTGGATAAGCCCCAGTTCACCCATACTGTTGCTTTATATGTTGCTGGATACAGTTTGCTATTATTTTATGGAGGTCTTATGCCTTCGTGGTCATATGAACATTGGTCTGTAGTTTCTTTATATCTTATTTCTGGTTTTTGTATCAATGTTATACTGATTCATAAAATGAATGAGTCTTTACTCATTTTTTTTGGAACATGTGATGTAGAATTGTTGTAACTTCTTCCTACAATATTGGTAGAAATCTCCAGTGGAACAATCTGAGCCTACAGTATTCTTTGTGGGAAGATATTCATTCTGTAATAGATATGGGAATATTCAGGTTATCTATTTCTCTTTGAGTGAGTTTTGTTCATTTCTTTCTTTCAAGGAACTGGCCCATTTGAGCTTCAGTCAGTTCAGTTCAGTCATTCAGTTGTGTCTGACTCTTTGCAGCTCCATGGACTGCAGCATGCCAGGCTTCCCTGTCCATCAGCAATTCCTGGAGCTTGCTGAATCTCATGTCCATTGAGTTGGTGATGCCATCTAATTATATTATCCTCTGTTGTCTTCTTCTTCTTCTGCCTTCAATCTTTCCCAGCATCAGGGCCTTTTCCAATGAGTCAGTTCTTCACATCAGGTGGCCAAAGTATGGGGTTTCAGCTTCAGTATAAGTCCTTCCAATATTCAGGACTGATTTTCTTTAGGATGGACTACTTTGATCTCCTTGCAATCCAGAGGACTTTCAAGAGGCTTCTCCAACACCACAGTTCAAAAACATCAATTCTTTGGCACTCATCTTTCTTTATAGTCCAACTCTCACATACATACATAACTACTGGAAAAACCATAGCTTTGACTAGACAGATCTTTGTTGGTAAATAATGTTTGCTTTTTAATATGCTGTCTAGGTCAGTCATAGCTTTTCTTCCAAGGAGCAAGTGTCTTTTAATTTCATGTCTGCAGTCCCATATGCAGTGATTTTGGAGCCCCCAAAATAAATTCTGTCACTGTTTCCATTGTTTCCCCATCTATTTGCCATGAAGTTGATGGGACCAGATGCCATGATCTTAGTTTTCTGAATGTTGAGTTTTAAGCCAACTTTTTCACTCTCCTCTTTAACTTTCATCAGGAAGCTTTTTAGTTTCTTTTTGCTTTCTGCCATAGGGTGATCTTATCTGTGTATCTGAAGTTATTGATATTTCTCCCGGCAATCTTGATTCCAGCTTGTGCTTCATCTAGCCTGGCATTTCTCATGATGCACACTGCATATAAGTTAAATAAACAGGGTGACACTATGCAGCCTTGACGCGCTTCGTTCCTAGTTTGGAACCAGTCCTTTGTTCCATGTCCAGTTCTAACTGTTGCTTCTTGACCTGCATACAAATTTCTCAAGAGGCAGGTAAGGTGATCTGGTATTCCCATCTCTTAAAGAATTTTCCACAGTTTGCATAGTCAAGGGCTTTAGCGTAGTCAATGAAGCAGAAGTAGACGTTTTTCTGAAATTCTCTTGCTTTTTCTATGATCCAGTGGATGTTGGCAATTTGATCTCTGGTTCCTCTGCCTTTTCTAAGTCCAACCTGAACATCTGGAAGTCCTTGATTCATGTACTGTCAAAGTGTGGCTTGAAGAATTTTGAGCATTACTTTGCTAGCATGTGAGATGAGTGCAATTGTGCAGTAGTTTGAATATTCTTTGGCATTGCCTTTCTTTGGGATTGGAATGTAAACTGACCTTTTCCAGTCCTGTGACCACAGCTGAGTTTTCCCAATTTGCTGGCTTATTGAGTGCAGCACTTTAACAGCATCATCTTTTAGGATTTGAAATAGCTCAGCTGGAATTCCACCACCTCGACTAGCTTTGTTTACAGTAATGATTTCTAAGGCCCACTTGACTTCAGATCCCAGGAGGTCTGGCTCCTGGAGTGAACCACTCTGGTGATCACACCATTGTGGTTATCTGGGTCGTGAAGATCTTTTTTGTATAGTTCTGTGTGTTTGTGCCACCTCTTCTTAATATCTTCTGCTTCTGTTAGGTCCATACTGTTTCTATCCTTTATTATGCCAATCTTTGCATGAAATGTTCCCTTGGTAATCTCTAATTTTCTTGAAGAGATCTCTAGTCTTTCCCATTCTATTGTTTTCCTCTATTTCTTTGCATTGATCACTTGGAAGGTTTTATAATCTTTCCTTGCTATTCTTTGGAACTTTGCATTCAGATGGGTATATCTTTCCTCTTCTCCTTTGCCTTTAGCTCCTCTTTTTTTTCTTAGCTATTTGTAAGGCCTCCTCAGACAACCATTTTGGCTTTTTGCATTTCTTTTTCTTGGGGATGGTTTTGATCACTGCCTCCTGTACAATATTATGAGCCTCCGTCCATAGTTCTTCAGGCACTTTGTCTATCAGATCTAATCTCTTGAATCTACTTGTCACTTCCACTGTATAAGCATAAGGGATTTGATTTAAGTCACACCTGAATAGCCTAGTGTTTTTCCCCACTTTTGGTATTCTTCTGAGAGGATACTGCAGTCAAAATTTTGTTCTCCAGTATGTAATATTTTAGTTTTCTGTGGCTTCTTTTAAGATTTTTAAAATTTATCTCTGTTGTACAGAAATGTGTTGTTATATGTCTGTGCATGCTTTTGTTTGTGTTTATCCTGTTTGGGATATGCTAAAAAATGGACTCATTTAAAACTGGGAAAGTAGTACATCAAGGCTGTGTATTGTCACCTTGCTTATTTAAATTACATGCAGAGAACATCATGCAAAATGCTGGACTGGATAAATCACAAGCTGGAATTAAAGTTGCTGGGAGAAATATAAGCAATCTCAGATATGCAGATGATACCACTCTAATGGCAGAAATTGAAGAGGAACTAAAGAGCCTTCTGATGTGGGTGAAAGAGGAGACTGAAAAAGCTGGCTTAAAACTTAGCATTCAAACAACTAAGATCGTGGCATCTGGCCCCATCACTTCATGGCAAATAGAACAGGAAAAAGTGGAAACAGTGACAGATTTTATTTTCTTGAGCTCCAAAATCACTGCAGACAGTAATGCAGCCAGGAAATTGAAAGATGCTTGGTCCTTGGAAGAAAAGTGGTGGCAAACCTAGACAGAGTATTAAAAAGCAGGGACATCACTTTGCCTACCAATGTCCATATAGTCAAAGCCATGGTTTTTCCAGTCGTCATGTACAGATGTGTGAGCTGGACTATAAAGAAGGCTGAGTGCTGAAGAACTGATGCTTTCAAACTGTGGTGCTGGAGAAGACTCTTGAGAGTCCCTTGGGCAGCAAGGAGATCAAACCAGTCAATCCTAAAGGAAATCAACCCTGAATATTTATTGAAAGGACTGATGCTGAAGCTCCAATACTTTGGCCACTTGATGTGAAGAGCCAACTCATAGGAAAAGACCCTGATGCTGGGAAAGATTAAGGCAGGAGAAGAGGTCGACAGAGGATAAGATGGTTGGATGGCAAACCCAACTCAATGGATAAGAGTTTGAGCAAACTCAGGGAGATCGTGAAGCACAGAGAAGCCTGCCATGCTGCAGTTCATGGGGTCTCAGAGTTGGACACGACTTAGTGACTGAACAACAACAGCAACAAAAGTCGTTTATTTTGGTGTGCAGGTCTACGAGCCTTGACAAATGTGTTGTTTGTAGAACTACCAGCACCAGCAGGATCTCATTTTTTCACCCTCCCCAAATTCCCTTTGTGCTGCTCCTTAGTTTTCAGCTCTTTCTGCATTTCCAATCTTAGCAACCAATGATCTGTTATCTATTTTACAGATTTGCTTTTTCCAGAATCATACACAACATTTAAAAGTGGAAACAGGAGACATACTAACACATTTCAGTCACCATTTACCATGACCATCTCTCTGCTCTGCTTGCTAGAGATCTAGGAGGATTCTGTTTGAAATTCATGGACTGTTTCATCCCTGTCTAATCTCTGTGGACTCATAAATATTTTCTCACAGAGTTAGTAATCTTAGATCTTTGGTCAAAACATTGTTATGTTGTTTTGTATAAAAGTTTGTTCCGTTAAAAACAGTTAATAGTGATAAGGTAGATGATACTTCCTATTTTACATTGCCTTTTCAAAAATCAGACATGCCTTTATGACAGTCTGGACTGAAGCCATACCCGTTGCCATGACTTAGGTCTTCCTATACGTAGAAAGTACCTGAGTCATGTACCTGTGTATTTAAAATCCCTCCTTCCCTCTCACCTTCTCTTTCTCTTCCTGTCTCCAAACAGTACATATATGCTGAAAAACAGCAGAAAATTTGATGAGCATAGCAGAATTGGGAGGGAGACATAATTTAACTAGTATCAATTCCTGTCACAGTGTAGAGATGGTTAACCATTATTGATATCTAGACATACCTTAGACACCACAATAATAATTTCTGGAAGTTTGTTACTTTTTATTATACTCAACCATATACTCAAACATGACTTTTAACTTGATTCTGTTTTGATCTCTATCATTTATTATAATATCACATCATATTTATTCTTTGCTTTGTCAGTTTTACAAAGGCTCTTGGATCAAAAATAGTAATATTCTGATATAACCTGATCTGATTTGACAATTTGAGTTAGCTTAAATACTAAAAATAGAAAGGCATAGAAATAATTTGTGCCAGTTAAAAGGAAATTGTTTCAGAAAATTAACTGAAAGTTAACTTTTTATGATGATTGTCTTGTAATCTTATGCATAATTTTCTCTTAATTCTCTGGGACATTACTAAATTAGTCTCTGGAGGTCTTGTTCAAGTTAAAGCTATATTTTTTTGGGTAACTGGACAAGGTCAATTTTTCAAAAATTTTCTGTGGCACTGAAATAAACATAAATTATGTCCCAAGAGCCTTGAACAGAGACTGCTTCAATAAGGAGTGATTAATTCATGCATTCATACAGTAAACTTGAACTTGTGTGTACTAAAAGGCACAAATATTACCTTCACTTCATCAATCAATGCTAGGTATTGGGGATATAGAAAGAAGATTTCATTCTTTGCCTTCAAGGAGCTTGTAATAACAATGACAGCCTTCAAAAATGTCTTTTTTTCTGAGTGAACAGTTTTATTTTTATTCTAGTATAGTTGATTTACAATGTTGTCAGTGTCCGGTATACAGCAAAGTGATTCAGTTACACATACATATATGTCCATTTTTTTTCAGATTTTTCCCTTATAGGGAAATTATAAGTTATTAAAAAATATCGAGTATAGTTCCTTGTGCTATACACTAGGTCCTTATTGGTTATCTATTTTATTCATGAAAGTGAAGGTTGAAAGTGTTAATCTCTTGGTTGTGGCTGACTCTTTGTGACCCCATGGACTGTAGCCAGCCAGGCTCCTCTGTCCATGGAATTCTCCAGGCAAGAATACTGTAGTAGGTAGCCATTCCCTTCTCCAGGGGATCTTCTCGACCCAGAGATCAAACCTAGGTCTGCAGCATTGCAGGCAAATTCTTCACTGTCTGAGCCAGCAGGGAAGCCATATGTTAATCCCAAACTCCTAATTTATCTCTTTCTCCCTTTCCCTTTTCGCTTCCCAGGTGCCACAGTGGTAAAAAAATCCACCTGCCAATGCAGGAGACACAAGAGATGCTGGTTTGATCTCTGGCTTGGGAAGATCCCCTGGAGGAGGAAATGGCAACCCAGGGGGTCTCAAAGAGTCAGAGCCACTGGGCACACAACCATTAGTTTGTTTCTCATATCGGTGTGTCTATTTCTGTTTTATATATAAGCTCATTTGTATCATTTCTTATAGATTTTACATATAAATTGTATCATATGGTATTTGTCTTTCTGTTATGGCTTACTTCACTTAGTATGATAATTTCCAGCCATGTTGCTACGAAGTTCACACCCTCTAGCAAGTCAGACAGTGGTTTTTATTATCTGACTTTTGCCTATGAACTAGTCTCCTCAGACTCTTGGCTCTTGGCAAAACAGGCTACTTGTAGTCCATATGATGCTTCCTCGTGTTTGTACATTTGAGCTCATGTTGGTTCCATGTTTGGAAAGCCCTTTTCTGCTGGCAAATGTCTACTTGCCCTTCAAGATAGAGGAGCATTCTTTCCCTCTGTTTTCACATCTGGGTTAGCTGTCTGGATTAGATGACCCTCTGGTTCCCATAGCCCATTTGTTTACCTTTTGCTTATGATGTGTCACATGACATTGAAATCACCTGTTTATAAATGAATTATTTGAAATCAGGAACCCAGTTTTATCTTTGTAACATAGCACTAAGTTCAATACTTAATATGTAGTAGGTGCTCAGTAAATGCTTATTAACCAGAACTCATGAAAGAAAGCAGGGAAAGTAATATCTTTCCCATCATACAGACAAGAGAACTAAGGCTCTCAGGCAATGACAACTTCCACAGGGTTTGCCCAGCTACCAAGTCATGGGGCCAAAACACAGTTTTAGTTTCTTATTGCCAGCTTGAGCCTTTTTCCCTCACACCTCAGATTCCTCTCCAACACAGCTGCAAGCCATCTGTGAGGGCTATAGTTACATGTTGTTACATGCTGTTGTGGAAGGCGCATTAAGCTGGTAGTTATGAAATCTGACCTCAAATCTCAGCTTTTTTAGTAATTAGGGATGTGGACCCCAGTGTTCTACTCTGCAAATGTGAAGATTCAATGGAATTCTTAAGATTTTTCTTAATTCCTAAAAAAGTTCTATCAAGTAGTTATTTTTACTTAATTTGTTTATTTTCAATCCCATTTATTAGTAGAACCTGATACCAAGCTAAAACACAGAAATGTGAAATAATTTGTTCGGAGACTCCCTGCAAACTGGTGGTAGAATAGGAAATGAACCTCTGTTACTTTTCTATTGCTGCAGTGATATGCTGCCACAAATTTAGTAGCTTAAAACCACACAAGTTTATTATCTTACAGTTCTGGAGGTCAGAAGTCTGGGTGGCTCAGCTGGCTTCTCTATTTAATCTCTCACAAAGCTGGAATAAAACTGGTGACTGGCCTGGGCTCTTACTTGGAAGCTCCAGGAAAGAGTAGGTCTTCAGACCCATGCAAATTGTTGGCCGAATTCAGTTCCCTGTGGTTGTTGGACTGATGCCCCTCTTTTCTTGTTAGCTACCTCCTGGAGGTTGTTCTCAGGTTCTAGAGGCGACTCATATTCTTTGGCTTGTGGCTTTCCTTCTTCATCTTCAGAACCAGCAGCTGGGGTATACTCAATAACCTTGGTTCCCATTGCATCTCTTCTGACTCTCAGCTTTCTTCTCTTGTTCATAAGGGTTCATGTGATTTTATTGGGGCTTCCTAGGTGGTACTAGTTGTAAAGAACCTGCCTGCCAATGCAGGAGATATAAGAGAGTGGATTCAATCCCTGGGTCAGGAAGATCCCCTGGAGGAGGGCATGGCAAACTACTCCAGTAGTCTTGCCTGAAGAATCCCATGAGAGAGGAGGCTGGTGGGCTACAGTCCATAGTCACAAAGAGTCAGACATGACTGAGGTAACTTAGTACACACACTTGCATGTGATTGTATTGTGCCTACTTGGTTATTCCATGATAATCTCCCTTTATTAAGGTCAGGTGATTAGTAGCCTTAATTACATCTGCAACATCTTTTCATAGCACTACCTATATTTAGCCAGTGGGTTGAATAGCCAGGGGATAAGAATCTTAGGGAACTCTTTAGAATTATGACTAATACAAAGACCTACCTGATTTTTTTTGAAATACCTGTTTTTAAAAAATATTTTTATTTATTTGGCTGTATTGGATCTTAGTTGCATCATGTGGGATCTTTCTTTGAGGTGCATGGAGTCTCTAGCTGTGGTATGCAGGCTCAATAGTTGTGGGGTGTGGGACTTAGTTGTGCTCCATGGCATGTGGCATCTTAGTTCCCTGACCAGGGATCGAGGCCACATTCTCTGCAGTGCAAGGCACTCTTAACCACTGGACCACCAGGGAAGTCCTCCAAACTACCTGATTTTTAAGCAGAAGTGCTGGCCTTCATTACTTAGTTCCTAATACAAATTTGTTTTTCTTGAATACTAAGTAATTTTGAATATCTCAATTATTCGTGTAATATAATTATAGATATATGTTTACCACTCCTGGTCACATACACTTTATGTATGAGATAGCACAAAGTTAATATTTATTTTTGATAGAGCAATTATTAGAGCCATCTAACTGTTAATTCATCAAATGTTTATTAAATATATACTTTGTGTCAGCAACACTAGTTCTAAGTGCTGAGGATACAATGGTGTAAAAGTTGGAAACGACATAAAAAGAACCTGTTCTTTTATTTGTTCATCACATATCTATCCAGCACTTTTGTGTCAGGGACTCTTCTAGTTCTGGGAATAGAGTGGTGAAGTAAGATATTGCTCTCATGGAATGGTTATCCTAAGTGAGAAATCTGAAATGAAATAGATGAACAAATTAAGAGATATTACATTCTTGAGTGCCATGAGGAAGATTATAGAGAGCAGTAACATGGGGAAAAGGGGTGGGGGTGTTGTTGAGTATTGTTTTAGGTGGTATATTGTCAGGGAAGGATTCTTTTAGGTAGAGACCTGAGTAAAGTTTGAAAAATTTAGTTGGGAAGACATAAAAATAGGCCAACAATAGATGAGGGAAATGCTATGAGAGAAGTGAACATATAAGAAGAATGCTATAAGAAGATAAGAGCAGACAGAGGATTCCATCCAAGTCAGAGGCCAGGGAAGCCCAGAGGAGGAGTTTATAACTAAGTCAACACTTGAAAGATGGGTGTGAATGACTAAGATAGTCAGATGGAGAGGTGTGTTGAAGGCAGAGTGAGAAGCACATGGGAAAACATGCATGTTATGAGAGGCAGAAAGAAATTGCCTGTGGTTCAGATTGGCTGTGCTTTGAGTTTAGTAAGTGGTGAAATAATGGGAGATAGGCTAATGATGAAGGCTGAGTTAAATATTAAAGGATGTTGTTGACTATGTTTAGAAGTTTTATTATTTTTATTTAAAAATTTTATTTATTCAGTTTCTGGCTATGCTGGGTCTTTGTTGCTATACATGGGCTTTCTCTAGTTGCAGCGAGAGGGGACTACTCTCTAGTTGCAGTGCACAGGCTTCTCATTGAGGTGGCTTCTCTTGTTGTGGAGCATGGGCTTTAAGTGCTCAGGCTCAGTAGCTGTGGGGCTCAGGGGGATCTTCCCAGACTGGGGATTGAACCTGTGACCCATGCATTTACAGGCAGATTTTTAACCACTGGACCACCAGGGAAGTCCCTAGAAGCTTTATATGGAAGACTACTTGGAAGCATTTTGAGTCCAAATGTGACATGATCAGATTTATAGTTTTCTAACATCACTAGAGGGCTTCCCAGTGGGAAGTGGCCCTAGTGGCCCTAGTGGGAACAAACATGCCTGCCAATGCAGGAGATGTAAGAAACATGGGTTCAATCCCTGGGTCAGGAAGATCCCCTAGAGGAGGGCATGGCAGCCCATTCCAGTATTCTTGTCTAGAGAATCTCATGGAGAGAGGAGCCTGGCAGGCTACCGTCCATACGGTCACAAAGAGTTAGACACAACTTAAGTGACTTAGTATATATGCAACATCACTAAAAGTAGTATGAAATATGAATATGAAACGGCCATGAACAGAGGAAGGGAGAAAAGTCATAGCCATATATGAAAACTAGACTGGGATGGCTTTGGAGGAGACAAAAGGAGGGGGCAGAATTTAGAGATAATGTAGGTGAAGGTCTTCTGAACGTGGGTGGTGAGAGGAACAGAATCAAGCATCTGCCATAGTTGACTGGATATGGCAAATTCATGGAGATAGGAAATACTGGAGGAGGAATAGATTTGGGGTACAAGTTGAGGAGTTCAGCTTTTGACATATTGAATCTGGGTTCCCAAGGGATAGTTAAATGGGCATTTTTAACAGGCAACTTAATACAGACTGAAGAAATTAAAGACCATGTTGATGGTAGTTGTAACCACAGACATGAATGAGATCACCCAGGGAAAATGCATAGAATAGAAAGAGAAAATGGGCTTAAGGGAAGGGAGAAAAAGAACCTTCAGAGGAAACTAAGAGGAATTGGCTTCAGGTACATAATGTCACAAAAGCCAAGAGAGTTTCAAGAATTATTTTCTTTAATACCTAAAAAAAATATACATCTTTTGAAATGACAAAGTGATTAAACAACAAAGATAAAATAAAATTCCAGTAACAAGGAATACCAACCTTCGTCAGAGTCCTCATTCCGTTCTCCTCAAATAATACGGAGCAGTGGAAAGTTTTGTAGTACAAGAAAAAAGAAACCATGGAAAATTTAAAATCACCAAAATGAATGGTCTATAAGAGTGTTTCCAAACAGTGATGGGGGACATTGCATCACAACCATTTGAGGTATGTGTGAAAAATGAAAATTGCTAGTCTCCATCCAAAATACTACAGAGTTATTTCAGCAGAGAATGAGAAACATGTATTTTAAACAAGTTCCCCAAATGATTTCTATGTGCATTATCAATTGAGAACCACCCAGGTTTAAGAAACAGCAATTTTTTAAATGTTGAAAATCTATTCTCAGATAGTAGGACAATCAAAATATATATTAATGTCAGCTTAAATAAAATAAAAAATATTACTAAATAGTGAAAAGTGTCATTGATAATTATTGGAAATACTAAAGAGGATCAATGAAGCAGATTGCAAATCAATATATAATAATATACCTTTTAAGTTTACATAGTAATTCATAATAACATATTTCTACAAGAACAATAATGGCTTGGAATTTATGACAGAAAAAACCAGAAAATTTTCCAGTAATTAAACAATTATTAGCTAGAAATAGAAAGGGGTTATAGAGTCTTAGCCAATATTTTTAATGCATTTTTTGGGTTCACTATACATAAAAGCACATCATAAATACATAATCATAAATGCACTGCTTGATGAATTGTTACAAGGTGAGCATATCTGTGTCACTATGACCCAGATCAAGAAATAGAATATTACCTTGGGCTCCCCAGGTGGTGCTAGTGGTAAGGAACCTGCCTGCCATTGCAGGAGACATAAGAGACGTGGGTTTGATCCCTGGGTTGGGAAGAGCCCCTGGAGAAAGAATGGCAACCCACTCCAATGTTCTTGCCTGGAGAATCCCATGGAGAGAGAAGCCTGGCAGTCTCCAGTCCACAGGATCGCAAAGAGTCAGACACACTGAAGCGATTTAGCATGGTGGATTCTTAACCTCTGGACTATCAGGAAAGTCCCTCATTGAGTGATTATTGACTGATTTGGTTGATTAGAATCTATAAAAAGTGGGATGGATATCACAAACTTAGTTTATCATGGGATGTATTGCCCTACAGGTTATCAGCCTTGACTTCATCCTTGATTACTCCCTTTCTCTCCTTCCCCAATCCAATCCTTCTAATGTATTTGAAGGCCTACCTTCAGATTCTTCCATTCTTTCCCACCCTCAGCTAATCCATTTTTCACAAAGAAACCAGAGTGACCTTTAAGAAATTTAAGTCCGATCATTTCCATCACATAAAATCTTTTGAAGGCTTCTCATTGCACTGAGAATAAAGTCCAGACTCCTTAACATGGCCAATAAGGCTTTGGATGAACTTGCTGGGGTTCGTTTCTCTGGTTTCACCTTCTATTATTCTCCTCTTCACTCCATGTCTACCTGTTCCTTGACCTCACCTGTTCATATCTCAGGGACTTTTCTTCACAGTTTAAGTAGAATGCCTTGCTAGATCATTAGCTGGGTTAGTCTCACTTTCAATTCAAATAATGCCTTTTCTGAAAGATTTTCTCTGATCATACTATCAAAAGTAGCTTTCCTCTTTTCTTCACATTTTTTTACATCACTTTTTATTATTTGAAATTACCTTATTTGTTATCTGTTTATGATCTCACTCTAGTAGAATATTAGCTGTAAGGGGGTCACAGCCCTTCTATATCTTGTTCACTTTTGTGTCCAGTTCCAATAATAGTATTGTTTCTGGTTTTATAAATATTTATTCAAAGAATAAATAAACACTATGGTTGAATTTATTCAGCTTTCTTCAGATTTTGGCACCTTGTAAACACAGATTCTCATGATCTTTAGAAGTAGAGAGTTAAACATATGGTTGTTTTTAAAAGCCAGATTGCCTGGATTCAAACACCAGTTTTACAGATTGCTAAGTGGTGTGGCATTGAGGAATTCACACATCTGTGCAAGCCTCTTTCCTTCCCTCCTCCTCCCATGGGGCTAATACTAATTAGTGTTTTACTGCAAGGGTCATGATGAGGAATATGTGAGATAATCCATGTAACGTGCTTAGAAGAGAGTATACTCAGAACAGGTATCTAGTGCTCCATAAACATTTGTTATTAATTCTAGTACAGGGAGTTATGTGGAGATAGTGCCATAAATGTGGGTAGGATCCAGTCATCTGTGTGCTAAGTGTTCAGAAAGAGTCGGAAAGTTCTCCTGCTTCCAGATCTTCTACACGTCTGTTACATTGCTTGATGTTTATCTTTAAGTATTTTTTTTTTCTTTCAATTTTGTCATGGTTTATCCTTACCAAGCAGCAATACATGTTGGACAAGGAGTGATCAGGGTGGAAAACAGAAGACAAAGTGCCCAAAGACGGGGGAAGACTGTGTAGAAGGGAACCAACATGGCAGGTGCAGGTAGGAGACTGAGTCAAGGAGATCCAGAGAGGGTGAGAACACAGGTGAGACACTGGACATATGGAGGGCTCCCATCCTTGGAAGGAATTGCGAGAAACAAAGCCTTTGGATACAAAGGAACCAGATCTGGGAGCCAAGCCAGAGATTAAGGAATAGACCGTCTAGTTCCTGGATTGGAATATAAGACAGTTAATGCACATAGCTCAGCTGGACTCAGATTCAGTCAAGAGGTCTTACAGAGCTCCTGTAAAGGGAACAATATTGGTATCAGATTTGACCATTTGGTTAAGATATTACTAGAGGTATTTAAGAGCTAGAATCTAAACAGTTCATGAGATCTTTAAAGTGGAAGCATAGTTGGTACAGTAACAAGTACTTGGGCTAGAGTCAGACCCTTAGGTTTCAGCTTTGCTGTTTACAATCTGTCCTACTTTGGGTAGATTTCTTAAATCCCCTGAATTTCAGTTTCTATATTTGATGAAAAGGAAAATAATTATGTATATACTTATTTATATAAAATTATTTATATATGTAAATACACACACATATATATACATACATATAGCAGAATTTTTTCAGTGAGCTAACCCATGGAAGCTGAGCTCCACTGAGCTCTAGGCATGGCACAGATGCTCAATAAATGAGTTTCTCTCACTACTGATTTGGTCATTCATATGTTTCAGTTCAGTTCAGTTCAGTCTCTCAGTCGTGTCCAACTCTCTGCGACCCATGAATCGCAGCACGCCAGGCCTCCCTGTCCATCACCAACTCCTGGAGTTCACTCAAACTCATGTCCATCGAGTCGGTGATGCCATTCAGCCATCTCATCCTCTGTCGTCCCCTTCTCCTCCTGCCCCCAATCCCTCCCAGCATCAGGGTCTTTTCCAATGACTCAACTCTTTGCATGAGGTGGCCAGAGTATTGGAGTTTCAACTTCAGCATCAGTCCTTCCAATGAACACTCAGGACTGATCTCCTTTAGGATGGACTGGGTGGATCTCCTTGTAGTCCAAGGGACTCTCAGGAGTCTTCTCCAACACCACAATTCAAAAGCATCAATTCTTCGGCCCTCAGCTTTCTTCACAGTCCAACTCTCACATCCATACATGACCACTGGAAAAACCATAGCCTTGACTAGACGGACCTTTGTTGGCAAAGTAATGTCTCTGCTTTTTAATATGCTATCTAGGTTGGTCATAACTTTCCTTCCAAGGAGTAAGCGTCTTTTAATTTCATGGCTGCCATCACCATCTGCAGTGATTTTGGAGCCCCCAAAAATAAAGTCTGACACTGTTTCCACTGTTTCCCCATCTATTTCCCATGAAGTGATGGGACTAGATGCCATGATCTTAGTTTTCTGAATGTTGAGATTTAAACCAACTTTTCCACTCTCCTCTTTCACTTTCATCAAGAGGCGTTTTAGTTCCTCTTCACTCTCTGCCATAAGGGTGGTGTCATCTGCATATCTGAGGTTATTGATATTTCTCCTGGCAATCTTGATTCCAGCTTGTGCTTCATATAGCCCAGCGTTTCTCATGATGTACTCTGCATATAAGTTAAATAAGTAGGGTGACAACATACAGCCTTGATGTACTCCTTTTCCTATTTGGAACCAATCTGTTGTTCCATGTCCAGTTCTAACTGTTGCTTCCTGACCTGCATATAGGTTTCTCAAGAGGCAGGTCAGGTGGTCTGGTATTCCAATCTCTTTCAGAATTTTCCACAGTTTATTTTGATCCACACAGTCAAAGGCTTTGGCATAGTCAATAAAGAAGAAATAAATGTTTTTCTGGAACTCTCTTGCTTTTTTGATGATCCAGCAGATGTTGGCAATTTGATCTCTGGTTCCTCTGCCTTTTCTAAAACCAGCTTGAGCATCTGGAAGTTCACGGTTCACGTATTGCTGAAGCCTGGCTTGGAGAATTTTGAGCATTACTTCATAAGTGTGTGAGATAAGTGCAATTGTGCGGTAGTTTGAGCATTCTTTGGGATTGCCTTTCTTAGGGATTGGAATGAAAACTGACCTTTCCAGTCCTGTGGTCACTGGTGAGTTTTCCAAATTTGCTGGCATATTGAGTGCAGCACTTTCACAGCATCATCTTTCAGGATTTGAAATAGCTCAACTGGAATTCCATCACCTCCACTAGCTTTGTTCATAGTGATGCTTTCTAAGGCCCACCTGACTTCACATTCCAGGATGTCTGGCTCTAGGTGAGTGACCACACCATCGTGATTATCTGGGTCTTCTCTGTATTCTTGCCACCTCGTCTTAATATCTTCTGCTTCTGTTAGGTCCATACAATTTCTGTCCTTTATCGAACCCATCTTTGCATGAAATATTCCCTTGGTATCTCTAATTTTCTTGAAGAGATCTCTAGTCTTTCCCATTCTGTTGTTTTCCTCTATTTCTTTGCACTGATCGCTGAGGAAGGCTTTCTTATCTCTCCTTGCTATTCTTTAGAACTCTGCATTCAAATGGGAATATCTTTCCTTTTCTCCTTTGCTTTTTGCTTCTCTTCTTTTCACAGCTATTTGTAAGGCCTCCTCAGACAACCATTTAGCCTTTTTGCATTTTTTTCCCATGGGGATAGTCTTGATCCCTGTCTCCTGTTCATACGTTTAGGTGGCTGTTTTTGCATTTCTCTATTAATAATAGTGGCTTTCCTTGTAGCTCAGTTAGTAAAGAATCTGCCTACAATGCAGAAGATCCGGGTTTGATTCCTGGGTTGGGAAGATCACCTGGAGAGGGAAATGGCAACCTACTCCAGTATTCTTGCCTGGAGAATCCCATTGACAGAGGAGGGTGGCAGATAACAGTCCATGGGGTTGTAAGAGTCAGACATGACTTAGCAACCAAACCACCACCACCACCATTAATAATAGTTCTTTTTAATACTTTATTTTTAAAAAGCAGAAGTTTAAAAATAGCATTACAGACAAATACTCACTGACGTGGTAAAAAGTGTTTTTCTTAAGGGAAAAATAAAACAAATCTCAAAATAGTTCTTAAATTTATTTTTGTAGAGAAAAACAATGGAAAAATCTTTGATAGATCACACAACATATTTTAACATTTTAGTTATCTTTGTGGTAGAATTATAGATAATTTTTGTTTTCTCTCTCTGTAAATTCCAATGCTTTCTAATATTACCATATTAAGCTTTCCTATAATTGTAATTAGAGGAAAAATAAAGGCACTTTTTTCAAGTAGAAGTGAAAAATACTTATGAAAAATAATAGTTCTTTTTGCCTGCCGAGGGAAAACATTGTAGCAGTGAATAGGGAAGGTGTGGGACAAAAGAAGAAGAAATAATAGTGAGTGTCAGGCCTAGGTGGAAGATCCAGTGGGGTATATGCTCTAGGGTTTTCCAAGGTAGTCCCCTGGCAAGTGGGAAGAGGGGCTTGCCCAGTTAACTCCTTCTTGTCATTTCCTTAACTTACTCTGGAAAGTGGTTTCTTATTTCCGTGCCATATCACAGTGATTACAGAAGCTCCCTTTGCTCTTGTGATTACTTGATGACTAGCTATCTTCTTCACTGAGCTTCTGGCTCTGTGAGGGAAGGGGACATATCTGTAGGTGTTATGTCCACAGTGTGCAAAGTGACCAAAACACAGATAACGTAATAAGAGGGTACCAGGACTGGGAAGGGGAGCCCTAAAAAATTGGAATGTTGAGATCATTTAGAACAAACTTCTCTTCCTCTATATTTTTCCTAGAGCTTTCAGAATTAATTGTGGCACAGATATTAAGATTCATTTTTGGGATCTTGGAGATTTATAAACTCATTATCTACATGATGGGCAGAATTTTCTTTCTAGAAGATCTTGATATAGTTACTTATAAAATCTCTGCTGGTATCAGCAGTGGTGCACGTAAGACCTATGAAGCAACAACTATACTTTATGGCTGCTGTAGATGTGAAGAATTGTCTCATTGGAAAAGACCCTGATCCTGGGAAACATTGAGGGCAGGAGGAGAAGGGGGCGACAGAGGATGAGATGGTTGGATGGCATCACTGACTCAATGGACATGAGTTTGAGCAAACTACAGGAGACAGGGAAGGACAGGAAAACCTGGCGTGTAGTATTCCACGGGGTCACAAACAGTCAGATATGACTGAGTGACTGAACAATAGTAAAAGGGGTTTTAAAGAAAATGAATGCTAAGGCTATCTATGCCTTGGTAAATTTCAGCAAAATATGAAATCTTAATAATAATTATTCCATCCCACTTAGTTTTAGGAATACATCAGTCTTTTTCAACCAAATAAAATTATTTTTGTCAGAGTACCTAAGAGTAGAAACTTACATATTACATTGTTGTTGTTTAGTTACTAAGTCATGTCTGACTCTCTGCCACCCCATGGACTGTGTAGCCCACCAGTCTCCTCATGTCCATTCCCAGGCAAGAATACTGGAGTGGGTTGCCATTTCCTTCTCCAGGGGATCTTCCTAACCCAGGGACTGAACCTGCCTCTCCTGCATTGCAGGCAGATTCTTTACTACTGAGCCACATGGGAAGCCCTACATATTACATCAGTAATAGACAAAATTTTGTCTAAAAATATTGTGTGAGGTATGAGACTTACTGAAGAATGAAAAGTTGAATTTCACCTTAAAAGTATACTTACCATAAATTAAGTTCCTCTATTAACTTTATCAAGTTTTTTTTCTTCATTCAGTCACGAAAAATAATATGGAAATTAAACAACACTTTACTTTACTAGAACTTTTTTGGTGCATTGGCACAAAAATGAAAATTGCTAAACTTGAACAGCTAGAGATTTTTCTTGGAGAGTGGATATGAAATATGACATCTTTTTTGGTAAAACACCAAAAATAATGATGTGGAGTTAAGTGAGTTCACAGTTTTCTAATGAAAACAGTTTAGGGAAAAGAATGCACAAAAGTTAGACATTTAAGAGAAATTTTTGCATTTACCTATATCAGATTGGTAGGAAATGATTGCAATGTTTTTCCAGGAACTTGTCTACATTTTTAAGTAATTGTTTTCATTATTTTGAAATGAAGGAAACAAGAAAAAAATATTTGAACTCACTAGAGTAAGTGAAATAAGCATTTTCTGCATGCTTTTCTTAGCTACAATTTATTGACCTTCACTGTGCATGAGTCCCTGGCCAAGGCCTTTAAATATATTCTCATTGTCTTCACAATACGCTTATAAATGTAGAAACTGATGCTTGCCCAAGGCCACAGATTGAATAGGAACAGCCTGAATTTTCACTGAGATTTCTCTGAGTTTCCATTAAAACATGTTGCACTTTCCAAATTAAAATTCTAAAAATGTGAACATGATTAACTTAATTTTAACTGCTAAACAGAATTCAAAGAAGCTAAAACAAAGTAGCTTCATTTTCAAAGTGTTCAATTAATAAGAGTGTATATGAAAAGATTTTATTTTTTTGGAAAAGATTTTAATATAAACATTTTAATATAAATCTTTTGACAAATCTCTTAGCTAATGGGTCCCTACAGATAATGTTACTGATTTCCAATGCCCATATTGGGACTAATTACCTGTTGAGCTAATTATTGTGGTGATATTTTTCTTGAATAGAAAGTAGAATGAAGACATTTTGTCAGTGTAAACATTCATCCATTCAAAATCTTTTCCCAGCTGATTATGGGGCACTACCTTGTTGATGAGATGAAGAGGCTGAGATAAATCCATTAAAAACTCCTGAAATTGGCTACTGGGAAAATCCCTTATTCAACAGAGAGAGAATAAGCAGTCCCTTAAACCAACAACGGCAGGATGTTCTCAGGGCATCAGGCCTGGCTCTCTGCCCTTGCGTTGTGTGGCACATGACAAACAGTAGTGAAAATTAGCCATTATTGGCATTTGTCAACCCTCTGGTTCCGTGGCAGGAAAACGGAAACAGAGGCAATCACGCTCAATTTAAGTCTCTCTCGATGTCAGGCTTTTCGGAGACTCGCACGGACATCAGAAGAGACTCAAAAAGGTTTACAGATGTGCAGTCAGCTATGACAGTGATGCTGTCAACGTGGCTCACGGATCAACTCACGATTAAGATATCAAAAGCGATCCCTGTGGCTTGCTGACAGCTGGTTCAATTGTTTGCACCTGTTTCCCCGGCATTACACATGTGTCTGGAATGGATTATTCTGGCTCGTGCTAGACAGATTCTACCTTTCCTCATCGCGACGTCCCCCAGCAGCATCACTGCTGAAGACCAGAGGGCTCTCTACAAGGGCCCACAGGGGAAAGGAGCTGGTGTGCTTTTGGAAATGGGCTATCAGGGCTGACAAGGTTGGTTCTTGATAACTAGTTAACAGGGATATATGAATAGTGCTGGCTTCCTCCACCAATCAGGGAAAGCTGAGATCTGACATCTGGTAGGGATGCTCTGTGCTCTTTGGATAGTAGTGTTACCAGGCATCCAGCCAGCACCATCTCTTGTGGAACTGGACAGAAGTATATGAGCCATGCTTGGTCTCCCGAACCTTCGTGTTACCCTGGATACCTCTCTTGCCCTCAGAGGCAAATTCACCGTGAAGATGACCAAGGTTAAGCTTCAGATTCTTGCAACTTCAGGGACCCTTTCCCAGGTTCTGAGAGCTGCCCTGGCAAGGGGTTCACATGGTTGCATGTTTTTGTAAAATGTGCAAATGTAAGACATTTTAACCACAGTGGGTTAAGACTGCTGTTTCTTTCCACTTTGACTTCTCCTCTGACATCCTTCCCGTCATGTGAAGTGGTGTTGGAGTGGTTGTGGGCACTTTTAGTTTCTGGCTAAGGGGAGGTTGAGTTGGGGACATATTTAGTTTGGGTTTAGCAGAATATTTTTTGTGGTTTTGTAGTCACTTCCGTGTATATTTGAATTATTGCTGGCTTACAGGAATACTCCTCCTGTCCATTATTTTTTAAATTAATTTATTTTTTAATTGAAGGATAATTGCTTTACAGAATTTTGTTTTCTGTCAAACATCAACAAGAATTAGCCATAGATATACATATGTCCCCTTCCTCTTGAGTACTGTCCATTATTTATGCCTAATTTTGAATTCAGAGTCTATATTCTTTTTCTTAAGGAGGATCCCCTAAATTGTAAAAGTTCCAGCCTCCACAATATCTGATATCTCCTGCTTGTTTCCTTGTATCCAGTCACCCACATCCTGTCAGTTCCTTCTAGGACTCTGCTACACTGACTCTTGAAAAACTAAAAACCCCAATTCATAGTGTTTGCTGACTTCTGTGGCCAATTTCCATTGCTGACATCAAGCTACCAATGGTTTAACAACCAACTCACAAAATTTCTGAATATATAATTGACCCTTGCAGGATGGTACAAGATGGCTCCAGGATGCTAGAATTCTCTCTTAGCAGTATTTCTTTGAACTGGCCTCTTGTCTTCATTTCTAATTATCTTGGTTCAGACTGTCTTCTCTCAATCCCATCCTCCCAAGACTATCGTTAACATTTCCTTATCATGTTTCCAGCTACCCAGCTGTTTTGAGCTCAGTCTATCTTCTAAATTATCACCAGATTTACTTCTTAAAATGCAAGATGGACCATGTGACCCTCTTGCTTTAATCCTCTTCTGGCTTCCCTAATATCGATAAGGGAGAAAGTAAACTTCTGACCTTGTTTACAAGCTCCTTCATGCTTTTACCGGTCCATCTGGTCTCATCTCCCTGCATAGCACTAGGGCTTCCTGAATGAATTCAGTCCTTCCCAAACATGCCGAAGCCATCACTTTTCTGTGCCTTTGTTCATGCTGTGCCTCTGCTTGAATTCTGCTTCTTTTCTTTCTCCACTTGGCAAACTCCTGTGTACATGTCTACACTGGTCTGTTTTACAGACTGTGGAAAAGTTTCTCTGCACTAGGGTCACCTCAAGGATGTCTTTTGAGGAGACTCACTGAATTAATAAAAGTCTACTTGAAAACCTAGGGCAAAAAGATGAACAAAAGAATGAAATATCTCCACACGAGGAGTTACATTTCCCCAAATTCCCTGGGCACCTGGCCAAAGAGTACCAAATAATATATGTCATCTCACTATATAAGACCACTTCTTTCTTTACTGGCTTTAAAGCAAGTCACTTATTATTGCAGGATTAACAAAACTGTGTTTCAGTATGGACTCCTGAAGCCAGGAGTCTGAAAATTTAACCTCAGGTTTTCTGCCCACATCAGCTTTCAGAGGTAGTCATAAAAATGCTCTCTGCTTACTGAACATATAACCTGTGTCACATCATTGCATTCAAAAACCATCTGTGTCTCTTGTCCTTTCAGTTGCATTTCCTGTGAAGATTACTTACCCTCATAAGTTCTAGGATCCTCCAGCAGGATTCTCTCTGTACTTTTTATAGCACTTATGAGAATGTGAGTAGTCATCTGTTTACATGCCTATCTCCCATGACTGGACTATATGCTCTTTAAGAATAGGCACCATGTCTTATTTATTTATTTATTTTTTAATTGGAGGCTAATTACGTTGTGGTGGTTTTTGCCACACACTGACATGAATCAGCCACGGCTGTGGTGTACATGTGTTCCCCCCATCCTGAACGGTCCTCCCACCTCCCTCCCCATCCCATCCCTCTGTGTTGTCCCAGTGTATTGGCTTTGCCCTGCTTCATGTATCGAACTTGGACTGGTCATCTATTTCACATATGGTAATGTATAAGTTTCAATGCTGTTCTCTCAAATCATTCCACCCTTGCCTTCTCCCAAAGAGTCCAAAAGTCTGTTCTTAATGTCTGTGTCTCTTTTGCTGTCCTGCATATAGAGTCATTGTTACCATCTTTCTAAATTCCATATATATGCGTTAATATACTGTATTGGTGTTTTTCTTCCTGACTTACTTCACTCTGTATAATAAATAGGCTCCAGTTTCATCCACCTCATTAGGACTGACTCAAATGTGTCCTTTTTATAACTGAGAAATATTCCATTGTGTATATATACCACAACTTTCTTATCCATTCATCTGCCGATGGACATCTAGGTTGCTTCCAGGTCCTGGCTATTGTAAACAGTGCTGCAATGAACATTGGGGGTACTCATGTCTCTTTCAATTCTTGTTTTCTTGGTGTGTATACCCAGCAGTGGGATTGCTGGGTCATATGGCAGTTCTATTTCCAGTTTTTTAAGGAATCTCCACACTGTTCTCCGTAGTGGCTGTACTAGTTTGCATTCCCACCAACAGTGTAAGAGGGTTCCCTTTTCTCCACACCCTCTCTAGCATTTACTGTTTGTAGACTTTTTTTTTTTTTTGTTTGTTTGTAGACTTTTTGATGGCAGCCATTCTAACTGGTGTGAGATGGTACCTCATTGTGGTTTTGATTTGCATTTCTCTGATAATGAGTGATGTTGAGCATCTTTTCATGTGTTTGTTAGCCATCTGTATGTCTTCTTTGGAGAAATGTCTGTTTAGTTCTTTGGTCCATTTTTTGATTGGGTCATTTATTTTTCTGTTATTGAGCTGCAGGAGCTGCTTGTATATTCCTGAGATTAATTATTTGTCAGTGTTTCATTTGCTATTATTTTCTCCCATTCTGAGGGCTGCCTTTTCACCTTGCTTATAGTTTCCTTTGTTGTGCAAAAGCTTTTAAGTTTAATTAGGTTCCATTTGTTTATTTTTGCTTTTATTTCCATTACTCTGGGAGGTGGGTCATAGATTACTTACCCTCAAAAGATCCTAGGGTCCTCCAGCAGGGTTCTCTCTGTACTTTTTATAGCACTTATGAGAATGTCTGTAGTCATTGGTTTACATGCCTGTCTCCTATGACTAGACCATGCGCTCTTTAAGAATAGGCATCATGTCTTATTAATCTTGGTATTTTCAATGCTTGAGAAAAGGAGCCCTCAGTAGATATAGAAGTCCTCCATCAGTGTGTAGAATAAAGAATCAATGGGTGGGTATATGAAGCAAAGGATGTAATAGGAAAGGCAGAGGTCAAGGTAGGTGGGATAAGTTTTCCCATGTCCATCCATGTGGCAGTCAGAATACTCTGTTCCAAGATGATAGAATCAGACCACAATTCTAGAAATAGCAATGGAAGCTCTTGGTTTTGTCTGTTAGTGTTTATAAGCATAATATCTTTATGCAATTGATCCTTATTCTTGATATGGTAAAATTTAAACCTTAAAAAAGAGATATAGTTGGAATAAGAGGAGAAACTTTACTAGAATACAAGCCTGGCTTATGCACATAGTAGCTAAACCATGAGCCGCTATTGCATACTTAGTGTTATTTGAGAAAAGGGGATGGACAGGGTCAACTAGGGGAAGAGAAGGTAAGCTAAGAGAGGAGGTAAGGAAAAGCAGTGTGCAAAAAAAAAATGCAGAACAGGCTGATATGATAATAAAGAAACACTTGCTATTAGGAAGAAACAGGGATGGAGCACAGTAACAAGGGAAGCAATGAATATTTGGAACAGAAAGGCAGCAAACTAAGTGAAAAAAAATGATAGCAATTTCTGAAATGGATGAGAAGATTTGCAGGCCCTAATTGCAGACTGATGTATAGAGCACTTTCTTATAGATTGTAAATATACATTACATGTTGATATTTCTGAACTTTATGACAGTGTTTCCCAAACTATGTTCTGTGGAACACTAATGTCTTCAAGATGGTAATAGTTAGTTTCACTGGAAAAATATTACATGTCCCTTATAACCAAGCTTCTTGTAGATACACATTTGCTTACTTAGATATTAAAGTATCTGAGAATTTTAAAAATATTTTTCCCTTATTAAAACCCAATTTTTCCCAAACAGATCTTTCATCACTTCTTTCATGAAACATCTACTGAGATGTCAACGAATGAAAGTTTTCCCCAAACACATTTTGATGTATTTTTTAAAATGTATTTAATTTAATTCACTTTAAGGAAACTAAAGTGTGACATCGAGGTTAACTGTTTATTTCGACCAATCTTAAGCTCAGTTTTCTTCTCTTTGGTGGTAGATGACTGCCCCACCAACTTGTGAGGATGAAGGGAAAATGCTTGAAAAAATTTTGAACAGCTGCTGGAAGGCAACATGACCAGACCACCAGACGAGGCATCAGGAGACCTGGGATATCTGGGCTTGACAGCTAATGTTTTCATTAAGGGTGTGGATTTAGGAAAGTTGATGAACTTTAGGAGTTTTACTTTCCTTTGTGTATGTATGTATATACATGTGTATGTATTATGTATGTTTGTATTTTCTATATCCTCCTAGGGCCCTGGAGGAGAAGGAAATGGCAACCCACTCCAGTACTCTTGCCTGGAAAATTCCATGGACTTAGGAGCCTGGTAGGCTACAGTTCATGGGGTTGCAAAGAGTCGGACACAACTGAGCGACTTCACTTTCTTTTTTTCTTTCTTTCTCATTGCTCAGTTGGTAAATGATCTGCCTGCAATGCAGGCGACCAGGTTCGATTCCTGGGTTGGGAAGATTCCCTGGGGAAGGAAATGGCAACCCACTCCAGTATTCTTGCCTGGAGAATCCCATGGACAGAGGAGCCTGGTAGGCTACTGTCTACGGGGTTGCAAGAGTCGGACACGACTTAGAGACTAAACTACTACTCACTACTACTACTAGGACCCTGGTATCTAGTATTTAAAGTAGATATATATAGGGCTTCCCAGGTGGTGCTAGTGGTAAAGAACCCATCTGCCAATGCAGGAGACAAAAGAGACATGGGTTTGATCCCTGGATTGGGAAGATCCCCTGAGGGAGGTCATGGTAACCCACGCCACTATTCTTGCCTGGAGAATCCCATGGACAGAGGAGCCTGGCAGGCTACAGTCCACCGGGGTTGCAAAGAGTCAGACATGACGGGAGCAATTTAGCATATATATATATGTGTGTGTGTGTGTGTGTGTGTGTGTGTGTGTGTGTATACACACAGACACTTTAAATCTGTTAGAAACTTTTCAAAGTGTACACTTTATTTTAATTTTTTTGCTACACAACATGTGGAATCTTAGTTTCCTGACCAGCGATTGAACTCACAGTCCCTGCATTGGAAGTGCAGAGTCTTAATCACTGGACTGCCAGGGATGTCCCTATATGTATTTATATCTCAGACATATACAAATAACTTGGTCTGAAAGAGTTATAAGGTCCTGAGCTGCGGTTATTTGACAGCAAACTGAACACAAGGTGGGATACAGGTGAAGTGTCCAGGAATGAGAAATAGAAAGCAGCTGGGAGGGCTACAGAGTAGAAAGGAGAACTCACAGAGGAGAGAGGAGGGCATCGTTGACCATCTCCTGCTGGGTGAAGGACTTCTTTGTTGCTGGAGTGGAGAGCCTTGGGGTGGCATCTCCTTTCCTATTCCCACCTACAGACCTATCACCCCTGTGTCAGCTTGTCCCTATCTTGGCTGCCTGTTTTTGCTGTTCAGTCGCTCAGTCATGCCTGACTCTTTGTGACCCCATGGACTGCAGCTTGCCAAGCTTCCCTGCCCTGCAGTATCTCCCGAGGAGCTTGCTCTAGCTCATGTTCATTGAGTTGATGATGCCTGTGGTGATGTCTGTACCTCCTGGCTTAGGTCATGTGCAGGTGGCCACTGGCTCTGTGGTGCATAGGAAACCCTCTCCACTTTTTTGTTTTTGGTTTATTTGTTTTTTATATTGGAGTATGCAGAGTACATCATGAGAAAGTTGGGCTGAGGAAGCACAACCTGGAATCAAGATTGCTGGGAGAAATGTCAAAACCTCAGATATGCAGATAACACCACCCTTATGGCAGAAAATGAAGAAGAACCAAAGAGCCTCTTGATGAAAATGAAAGAGGAGAGTAAAAAAGTTGGCCTAAAGCTCAACATTCAGAAAACTAAGATCATGGCATCTGGTCCCATCACTTCATGCAAATAAATAGATGGGGAAACAGTGGAAACAGTGGCTGACTTTATTTTGGGGGACTCCAAAATCACTCCTGATGGTGATTGCAGCCATGAAATTAAAAGACGCTTGCTCCTTGGAAGGAAGGTTATGACCAACCTAGATAGCATATTAAAAAGTAGAGACATTACTTTGTCAACAAAAGTCCATCTGGTCAAGGCTATGGTTTTTCCAGTGGTCATGTATGGATGTGAGAGTTGGATTGTGAAGAAAGCTGAACACTGAAGAATTGATGCTTTTGAACTGTGGTGTTGGAGAAGACTCTTGAGAGTCCCTTGGACTGCAAGGAGATCCAACCAGTCCATCCTAAAGGAGATCAGTCCTGGGTGTTCATTGGTGGGACTGATGTTGAAGCTGAAACTCCAATACTTTGGCCACCTGATACGAAGAGCTGACTCATTGGAAAGACCCTGATGCTGGGGAAGATTGAGGGCAGGAGGAGAAGAGGACGACAGAGGATGAGATGGTTGGATGGCATCACCGACTCAATGGACATGGGTTTGGGCAGACTTCGGGAGTTGGTGATGGACAGGGAGGCCTGGCGTGCTGCAGTTCATGAGGTCACAAAGAGTCAGACACGACTGAGTGACTGAACTGAACTGAACTGATAGTGATTAAAATGGGCTTTCTCTAGTATTCTTGCCTGTGAAATCCCATGGACAGAGGAGCCTGGCAGGCTACAACCCTTGGGATCATAAAAAGTGTCAAACACAACATAGTAACTAAACAATGACATAGTGATTAACAATGATGTGTTAGTTCCAGGTGTCACAGCTAAGTGGTTTCAGTTATAACCATATAAGGATCTGATTCCTTTTCAAATTCTTTTCTAATTTAGGCTATTAAAGAATATTGTACTGAGTTCTCTGTGCTATATAGTAGGTCTTTGTTGGTTATCTATTTTAAATACAGTAACCCACGATATTTCTTTATGTGTGTGTATGTGTGTGGTTTCCACTTTTTAAAAGGAGAATGGTTTGGAACTGGCCTACTATCCCCCATGTATGTCACTAAGATTGAACTGAGCTGCAGAGCCCATTGAACTGTAGACTTTCTGACCATTAAAACATGTCTGTGGCCTGATCAGTGATACATGTCAGCATAGGGCCATCTGACAAGGTCTTTTGTTCCTAGTTTCCCAACTTTTTCCATCTTCCCAGGGCCCTGTTATCAAGTCCTTCCTTCTGTTTTTCTGGTATGACTTGAGTCCTGATTTGGCCTTTCATCTAATTCCTGTGTTTTCTTTGTCTGCCAAGACTTAAACCAAAATCCAATTTTCAAGTTTTCATTAGGACACCTGACATGTGACTGTGTGGTCTTGCCATAGCTTCAGAGATAGTCATAAGCACACCCCATGGGATGGAGGTTGCAAAATAAAAAAGGCTTAAAATGTGATTCTTTATTTTTAGGTTTGTGAAATGTATGCAAATGGCAAAAATACCTGATATAACTGATCAAAATCTTATTGCTTTTCAGGAAAGCAATTTTGTGGCCTCCCACCCCTACTTTAATTGATACCTAGAATTGCTGTCACCTTCAAGCCTGGGTGCTCATCCGTGGTTTGTTCCTCTACAGTATCCCTACACTATTAGCCAGGGTTAGACTTCCCTGGGCTTGGAATTGAATGACCAGAGTTTCCTTTCTGCCAAACTGTCAGACTCCAAAGTTAGTTCCAGCTTGTTCTCTTTTCCAAGATGGGTCAGAGTATGATTGTTAGCCTTCTGCAAATAAGTATGGCGGGTATAGTAGAATCATGTCATGTGCACGTGAAAGTGAAACAAGTCCAACACTAGGAGTTCAGAGAGAGAGGGGAGAAATAATATCACAGATTCTACTCACCATTCCACAAATTGATTATGTATCTGAGTGTGAGCAGGAAATGGAAGGGAGAAATCTGTTTCCCTTGATCAGTCTTAGTTCCCTTTTGTTTCTCCATGGTGTGAGCATCTCACAGGGCTAAATGTAACTATAGCATTGTTGTTCTTGTTTAGTTGCTCACTTGTGTCTGACTCATTGTGATCCTATGGACTGCAGCTTCTCTATCTTTCAGCATCTCCCAGAGTTTGCTCAAACTCATGTCCATTGAGTCAATGATGCCATCTAACCATCTCATCTATAGCATTAAATATATAAATTTTACTTACACATGGTCCTTAAATGCAATTAATGTAATATTTGTGGCTTAAAGTAATATTCAGTTCAGTTCAGTTGCTCAGTCGTGTGAAACTCTTTTTGACCCCATGGACTGTAGCACGCCAGGCTTCCCTGTCCATCACCAACTCCCAAGTTTACCCAAACTCATGTCCATTGAGTGAGTGATACCATCCAACCATCTCATCCTCTGTCATCCCCTTCTCCTCCTGCCCTCAATATTCCCCAGCATCAGGGTCTTTTCCAATGAGTCAGCTCTTCATATCAGGTGGCCAAAGTATTGGAGTTTCAGCTTCAACATCAGTCCCACCAATGAACACCCAGGACTGATCTCCTTTAGGATGGACTGGTTGGATCTCCTTGCAGTCCAAGGGACTCTCAAGAGTCTTCTCCAGCACCACAGTTCAAAAGCATCAATTCTTCAGTGTTCAGCTTTCTTCACAAGCCAACTCTCACATCCATACATGACCACTGGAAAAGCCATAGCCTTGACCAGATGGACCTTTGTTGACAAAGTAATGTCTCTGCTTTTTAATATGCTGTCTAAGTTGGTCATAACTTTCCTTCCAAGGAGCAAGCATCTTTTAATTTCATGGCTGCAATCACCATCTGCAGTGATTTTGGAGCCCAGAAAAATAAAGTCAGCCACTGTTTCCACTGTTTCCCCATTATTTGCCATGAAGTGATGGGACCGGACGCCATGATCTTAGTTTTCTGAATGTTAAGCTTTAAGCCAACTTTTTCACTCTCTTCTTTCATTTTCATCAAGAGGCTCTTTGGTTCTTCTTCACTTTCCGCCATAAGAGTGGTGTTATCTGCATATCTGAAGTTATTGATATTTCTCCTGGCAATCTTGATTCCAGCCTGTGCTTCCTCCAGCCTGGTGTTTCTCATGATGTACTCTGCATATAAGTTAAATAAGCAGGGTGACAATATACAGCCTTGACGTACTCCTTTTCCTATTTGGAACCAGTCTGTTGTTCCATGTCCAGTTCTAACTGTTGCTTCCTGACCTGCATACAGGTTTCTCAAGAGGCAAGGTCAGGTGGTCTGGTACTCTCATCTTTTTCAGAATTTTCCACAGTTTATTGTGATCCACATCATCAAAGGCTTTGGCATAGTCAATAAAGCAGAAATAGATGCTTTTCTGGAACTCTCTTGCTTATTTGATGATCCAGCAGATGTTGGCAATTTGATCTCTGGTTCCTCTGCCTTTTCTAAAACCAGCTTGAACATCTGGAGTTCATGTTTCACGTATTGCTGAAGCCTGGCTTGGAGAATTTTGAGCATTACTTCACTAGCGTGTGAGATGAGTGTAATTGTTTGGTAGTTTGAGCATTGTTTGGTATTGCCTTTCTTTGGGATTGGAATGAAAACTGCTGAGTTTTCCAGATTATGGCATATTGAGTGCAGCACTTTCACAGCATCATCTTTTAGGATTTGAAATAGCTCAGCTGGAATTCCATCACCTCCACTAGCTTTGTTTGTAGTGACGCTTCCTCAGGCCCACTTGACTTCGTACTCCAGGATGTCTGGCTCTAGGTGAGTGATCACACCATTGTGGTTATCTGGGTCATGAAGATCTTTTTTGTATAGTTCTTCTGTGTATTCTTGCCACCTCTTCTTAATATCTTCTGCTTCTGTTAGGTCCATATCATCCTCCCCTTTACTGTGCCCATCTTTGTATGAAATATTCCCTTGGTATCTCGCATTTTCTTGAAGAGATCTCTATATCTTTCTCATTCTATTGCTTTCCTCTATTTCTTTTCATTAATCCCTGAGGAATACTTTCTTATCTTTCCATGCTATTCTCTGGAACTCTGCATTCAAATGGGTACATCTTTCCTTTTCTCCTTTGCCTTTAGCTTCTCTCTTTTTCTTAGCTATTTGTAAGACCTCCTCAGACAACCATTTTGGCTTTACATTTCTTTTTCTTGGGGATGGTCTTGATCACTGCCTCCTGTACAATGTCATGAACCTCCATCCACAGTTCTTCAGGTACTCTATCAGATCTAATCCCTTGAATCTGTTTCTCACTTCCACTGTATAATCATAAGGGATTTGATTTAGGTCATACCTGAATGGTCTAGTGATTTTCCCTACTTTCTTCAATTTAAGTCTGAATTTTGCAATAGGATGTTCATGATAAGTACTATGAAAGTAATATTAATCTGGTCTAAAACTACAGGAAAACTAATTCTTCTTCTTTTTTAAAAAAAGTTTATAAATTTTGCTTCTCCGGGTCTTAGTTGCATTCATGAGGGATTTTTAGTTGCTGCACAAAAGCTGTTAGTTGCAGCATGTGGGATCTAGTTTCCTGACCAGGGATTGAACCCTGGCCCCTTGCATTGGGAGTATGGAGTCTTTGCCTTTGGACCACCAAGGAAGTCCCAAAAACTAATTCTTTTGGATCTTTCAGAGCATTCCGTCCAATAGAACATTTTGTGATGATGGACAAGTTCTGTAGTGTCTAGTATTCAATATGGTAGCAAGTTGCTACATGTGACTATGGTGTGCTTGATTTGTGGCTAGTGTGACAGAGGAATTTAAATTAATAAAAAGTAATTTAAAAAGCATAGCCTCATGCTCTTATATTGAGTAATGTTCATTTTTCATTTTGTTTGGCTGATTACCACACACTTGGCAGTTTGCACATACTTGTTTATTAGCTCACAGTTCTTTAGGTCAGAAATATGGGCTCTTTTGGCTGGTTTCTCTGTAGAGTCTCAAAAGGCTGAAATCAAGGTGTTGGCTGGGCTTGGCTCCTGTCTGGAGGCTTGGGAAGAATCTGCTTCCAGGCTCACTTCAAGTTATTGACAGCCTTCAGTTTCTTGTTGCTGTAGGACTAAGGTCCTTGTTCATTTGCTGGCTGTTGGCCAGAGGTCACTTTCAGCAGATAGTGGCCAATCTCCGGTCCTCCCTTCCATTTGAAAGCCAGCAATGGTTTAAGCAAATCTGTGTGGTTCTTTCAGTCTCTTTGAATTCCCCTGCTAGTACCAGCCTGAGCAAATATTCTGCTTTCAAAGTTCTCTCAATTGGATTAGGCTTACCCCAATACTCTCTGTATATAAAATCTAACTGATTTGGGGCTTTGCACCTGCAAAAAATCCCTTCACAATGGTAGTCAGATAGGTGTGTGATTGAATAACCAGAAAAGGACTCTCAGGAGGTCATCTTCCAAATTTTGCCTACCACAGCCCCCTTAAGATTTCTAGTCCTTTTAGTCTTCTTAACAGCATCATGGTGGTTGGCAAGAAAAAGTGCCTTATGAAAGCCAAGAAGAAAGTGGTTGACCCATTTTCTAAGAAATATTGGTATGATGTGAAAGCACCAGCTATTCTGGGAAAACACTGGTCATGAGAACTCAAGGAACCAAAATTGAATCTGATGGCCTCAAGGGTTGTATTTCTGAAGTGAATCTCACTGATCTGCAGAATGATGAAGTTGCCTTTAGAAAATTCAAGCCAGTTACGAAGGATGTTCAAGGCAAAAACTGCCTGACTAGTTTCCATGGCATAGATCTTCCCTGTGACAAAATGTGCTCCATGGTCAAAAAAATGGTAGGCCATGACTGAAGCTCACCTTGTTGTCAAGACTACCGATGGTTATTTGCTTCGTCTTTCCTGTGTGGGCTTTACTAAGAAACATAGTAATCAAATTCAGAAGACTTCTTATGTCCAGCACCAGAAGGTATGCCAGATTCACATGGAGATGATGGAAATCATGACCTGAGGGGTGCAGACAAGTGACTTGAAAGAGGTGGTCAGTAAATTGATTCCAGACAGCTTTGGAAAAGACATAGAAAAGGCTTGCCAATCTATTTATCTGCTTTACGATGTCTTTGTTAGAAAAGTAAAAATGCTGAAGAAGTCCAAGTTTGAATTGGGAAAACTCATGGAACTACATGGTGAAGTAAGTAGTTCTGGAAAAGCTGCTGGAGATGAGACAGGTGCTAAAGTTAAACAAACTGATGGATATGAGCCCCCAGTCCAAGAATCTGTTTAAAATGCAGGCCTTTTTAATGGTGACAAGAGGCCTTATTTGTGGTTTAAAAAAAAAATTTCCAGAGATAATTTTGACTCAACTTGGTTTTTGTAGTTTGCACTAACTTTAAACCCAACTCCCAAGTGAAATATGACCTCACAGTACATAGAGTAACTTCATTGCTTTGGTTTTGATTTCTTTCCTGTTCTCAAGAATCACATTGAAAATGTAGAAACCTAAGAGTTCTTGAGTGTGAGTTGTAGGTGGCGCAGTGTAAGAGAATGTATTCCTATATCTACAAAGACTTTAACTTTTCACACTCTCTAGTTAAGATTAGGTTATATATAGATGAGATGGGCTGGCTGTGGGGCTGGAGGATGGACAGCCACTTCAGAAGACTTGGCGGGAGGCTACCAAAGGACAACATAATTCACCTCTCTCAAAGTTACCTACCACTGTATTGTTTATAGGTTGCTGCTCCATGCCTTAGCGTATTTTGAGAGCTGTTAAAGTCAACAAGCCCCTCCATGATTTGTTAAAAAGAGAGATCCCTCAAATCCTTTCGAAGTGATATCAGTCTGTATTAATGGAAGCTTTATGTTCTGAACCAGAAAAAAATTATTTCCAGTGAGTTGGCACTAGTCTTGCCTGAACATATTTCAACTGCTTTTAGTTTGGGATACCACATGTTGAAAAAGAGACAAATTAGAGAAAATGCAGAGAGCAGCAACCAACATGATAAAATGTCTAGTTGAAGGTTCATGGCATGACGCAGGGGATTGGTAATGGGATATAAATCCTCTCTCGTCAGCACATCATTTTTAGCAGTGTCTATCTAATGTCTGTCATCACTGCTTAAACTCAGAGACCGCTGGGGTATATTCAGAATGTTGTAGTTCATATTCCAAACAGCATCATCATCAAAGCTTTTTTTGTCTTTCCAAAGAAGAAGTGAAGGGTTAAACCCAGAGACTAAATCAGGTATTCACTTTGACCACTTGGTTTCAAGTTTGGCTAGGTGCACACTAATTACCCTGCCTAATGGACTTTGCAATATTTGAATTAAGAGTGCAGGAAATTCTCTTTCTCAAGTTTAAATAAATATCCACAGTGGTTGAACTAGTTCCAAGAAGTTTGCAATCGGCTTCAAGTTTAAGTTAAAACAATTAGAATGCCAATTTATTTAACTACAGTGAGAAATACAATGACAATATAAATGACCATGCTTGAGTTGATGAGACCTGTGCATTCAGTCCCTCTAGGAAGATCTCCAGTGGAAGCCAAAGCATGATCTGGACATTGCTCTGTGCTGGTATAGTGTTCTTTAAATGATTCCAAAATAGCTGGATGTGTCCATTTACAATTTTTGATCGAGTCTGGATGACTGGCCAGGTTGCTTGGTGAAATGAGGATGAAGCCTCACGAGGTCTCTGTTTTAGTCTATCATTTAGAGTAAATCTGTTATTAATTCACTAGGTGATGCTTGGTAAATAGGTAAAATAAAAACTGGCAAAAAATGTCTCTAAGAGCCTTTTCATATAAAATTATTTGATTTTATGAATATGCTTTAAAGGCAGCTATTATACCTAGACAGGGAACTTTCCCATGGCTCAGACAGTAAAGAATCTGCCTGCAGTGCAGGAGACCCAGGTTCAATCGCTGGGTTGGAAAGATCCCTTGCAGAAGGAATGGCAAACTCCTTCAGTATTCTTGCCTGGAGAATTCCATGAGCAGAAGGAACCTGGCAGTCTAGAGTCCATGGGGCTGCAAAGAGTGGGACACAACTAGGCAACTTTCACTTCACTTTTACATATACATAGATAATTAACTTAGTTCTATTTGCTAAACACCTTAAGACTTTTTACAGATAGCAGTCAATTCAATAAACCAATTGTTCCTGTGTGCAAATTATTGTGTTAGGCATGGAAGTAAGCATGCTGTCTTCCCACAAGGAATTTAAATGGCCAATCAATAAGTGAATATTGTCATTGTGAATTAATGTAAATATTAATAGCTATGAATGATAGCATAAATATGATAGTATTATGTGAATACTGACTGATAACAACATAAGACAGAATTAAATAAAGCCAGCAACAATAGGGGTGCAGATATCTGTGGGACAGGTTATGGAGTAGAGATATATTTCATTTGGGAAGATTAGAGAAGAATTCATAGACTATAATATTTAAGCCGGACTTTTGAGGATGGGTATGTTTATCATACCTGGATAACCAGTGGTCAGACTTGGCTATAATGGAATGGGAAATTCAGCTTGCCTGATAGGAGAGGAGGCTGTAGAAAGGAGCCAGTGATATAGTAGCTTCAGGGCCCTCAGTTGCATGAACCATTTCTGCTGTCTTCTATAGGGCTGCCATGACAAAATTCCACAGGTTGGTGGCTTAAACAACAGAAATTTGTTTTCTAGCAGTTCAGGAAGCTGGAAGTCCAATATCAAGGTGCCAGCCTGGGTCATGTCTCTGGAGGCCTCTCTCTTTGACCTGTGGATGGCCACTTTCTGTCTGTGTCCTCTCATGGCCTTTTGTCTGTGTATGTGCATCCCTGGTGTGTCTCTCTCTTTTTGTAGGACACCAGTTGTATTAGATCGAGGCCTCACCCTTATGACCTCATTTGATCTTAATTACCCCCATAAAAGTCCTATCTCCAAATACAGTGTTACGGGGGGTAGAGTTTCCTATGAATGGAGGTGTTATACACAACAATTTATAACAATGTCTATGGCTCTGAGAGGAGCCCTAGCCTTGAATCCACATGAATATATACATATGCGAAAGGTGAGGGTTTTCCTTTTTTTTTTTGTATGCTTTAAGAGCAAATCTCGAAATAGGATAGGGCTTTCCTTTCCTGGTGGCTCATATGGTAAAGAATCCAACTGCAATGCAGGAGACCTGGATTTAATCCCTCAGTCAGGAAGACCCCCTGGAGAAAGGAATGGCTACCCACTCCAGTATTCTTGCCAGGAAAATCCCATGGACAGAGGAGCCTGGCAGGCTATAGTCTATGGGTTTGCAAAAATTTGGGCACGACGGAGCAACTAACACTAACACACTTTCAGGCACCTTAAAACCTGGATCCTTCTGTCTGGGAGCAAGATATTCATTAGGTTCATTGTTCAGAAGAAGAGTAAGGATGCTGTATGGGCAAACTGGGCACATGAGTGGCTCCCCCATCATCTGACATGGGGGATATGGGGGCTGATGTGAATCCCAAGTTCTGATGAAACTATGAATGCTTTTAGATTGAGGGATTGGTACATAGGAATTAAAGGTGTGAGTCCATATCAATCATCCCAATTTCCTGATCCTACACCACTAGTGTCAAAAGGAACCAACACTAATGGAAATCCAAAGGAACAAGACCCAGTGAAATAGCACCAAGGCATTTGGGTCGTGGTACACTGTTATCAAAGCTGGAGGAAAGTGTGGTCGGAAATGTTTGGAGATGAAGTAGGAGAACCATTCTGATTCTTCTCTTCCTGACATAACACAAACATAAGTTAGATTTGGGAGAAGATTTCTTGGCCTCAGAATCAGAACAGTTAATGTGAGTGAAGTACAAGGACTTTATGGGACAGGGCACATGTATTCTGTTCCTCTTTCTTCCTTGAAGGTCCTCCATTCTTCCTCCCATGACATTGTTTCTTGTCAGAATCACTTGCAGTACTTGTGAAAAAGGAAGATTCCTATGACTAATCCCAGGCTGAGATGAATCAGAATCTTTGGTGAGTGGGGCCCACAAATCTTCATTTTGAAAGTTCACACTGGATTTTGTTTACTCTTTAGATTGGGGTTTATTGCCCTACATTCACAGCATAGTAGGGTACAGCTTCTAATTTCAGTATTCCTATCATTAATATCTATTAATTATAATAAAACTACTATTCTTGAAGTGCTTATTATGAGCTCCGTACTGTTGTATGCAGGCTTCCCCAGTGGCTCAGCAGTAGAAGAACTTGCCTGCAATGCCAGAGCCACAGGAGACGTGGGTTCAATCCCTAGGTTGGGAGGATCTCCTGGAGGAAAAAATGGCAATGCACTCCAGTATTCTTGCCTGGAGAATCCCATGGACAGAGGAGCCTGTTGGGTTACAGTCCGTAGGGTCACAGAGAGTCAGACACCACTGAAGCAATTTGGTACACAGGCATGAAGCAACATGCTCACCTGATTTTCACAGTAAACCTTCATGGTGATAATATTACTTCTATCTTGCACATGAGAAGTCAAGGCTCAGAAAAGTTAAATTTCTCAAGGCTGCATAAGCAGTGTTAGTCAAAAAAGTAAAGGAGAAGAGCATGCATGCCTGAGACCCTTGCTGGCTTGGGTATTGCTGGTCTGCAATAAACTGATGTTCTGATGGGATGGAATGCGAGGAAATTCCAGGCACCTGTAGCAGAAGAAGATCACATGCACTTCTCTGGCCAATGCTAACATCCCTCTAGGGCACTTAAGAGGCTGTGTGGGCTTGTTTGCTTGGCTAATGTTCACATTTTTGGTTTGATAAGAAATTTAGGCACTTTGGGAACAAGATATATAGCTTTGGAAATTATAAACCCAAACCTATTATATGACAATCTTATTTCATTTCAGTGTGCTTCCCTCGTGGCTCAGACAGGAAAGAATCCGCTTTCTATGTGGGAGGCCTGGGTTCAGTCTCTGGGTTGGGAAGGTCCCCTGGAAGAGGGCATGGCAACCCACTCCAGTATTCTTGCCTGGAGAATCCCCACAGACAGAGGAGCCTGGCGGGCTACAGTCCATGGGGTCACAAAGAGTCGGACATGACTGAGCCACTAAGCACATTTTATTTCAGTAGTATATGAATCAATAAATACAATGTTTTATTTTTGTAAAGCAAAACAAAACAACTCATAGTCAAAACACATTGGGAATATTGTTATACTCTATCCTTAAGTCCTCCACTTAAAATAATTTCCATTCAGTGGACCAAACAACATAATAAAGTTTCTTGAGGCAACTCTTGGAATTATCCTGTAAACTTATAACACAAGCAATGTGTGTATTCCTTCAGCAAATTTGTACTTCAGTTTTACCAAAAGAAATAAAATAGTCATGTTTATTATATTTAGAATGACTGGAAAACAATTATAACAAATGGCAAAGCATAAGAGTCCAAGTCAATGTAATTCATTTTAGCAAATGTTCAGTTCAGCTCAGTCGCTCAGTCGTGTCTGAGTCAGTCTTTGAGACCCCATGAATCGCAGCACGCCAGGCCTCCCTGTCCATCACCAACTCCCGGAGTTTACTCAAACTCATGTCCATCAAGTCAGTGATGCCATGCAGCCATCTCATCCTCTGTCGTCCCCTTCTCCTCCTGCCCCCAATCCCTCCCAAGATCGGGTTCTTTTCCAATGCAGTTCTCCTTAAATTAAGAGGTCAATTATTTCATAGATGTTTTATTTTGTAGATGATGAGAATACTTTAAAATATATTTATTGAAATATAGATTTATGACTTCTGAATATTTTTTTAATTTGAAAATGTTTCCAAATATGTTGAAAAATAAATAGAATTCACCTGCTATCCTTCCATTTATGTTTGGATTTTATAAAATAAGAAGCTAGAGACTTCTTCCACCATACACTTTCTCTGCCCAGGGTTAAAAACTACTGGCTAGCTATTTGATATACATCATTCATCTTTCTTAGGTTTCTACTTTATGTGCATATGTATTTGATACCCTAAACTAGAATATTATTAAATGCTTTTATCTAGAATCAGTTTTAATTACTAAAAATATAGTATGGACATTTTCTAGGTCATTTCATGCAGGACTTTTTAGCTCTTTGATGACTGTATATTGTTACCACTGAACCATTCCCTTATTAATTTTATTTTTTCCCCAATTTAATTTCCTCCTGTCTTTGCTATTGTAAACATGTTTTTTCAATGAACAGCCTTACAAGGTATGCACATTTAAAATTTTAATACATATTGACAACCAAATTACTTTCCACAAAATTTGTATATTTTCCCCACCTATTTGTATATTTGTATTTGTATAATTTTCCCATGTTTGCTGGAACTGGCTGTTAGCAATCTTTTTAATCACTGACAGTCTGCTGAGGACAAATTATATTCTGTTTTACTTTGTAATAAAGAACTGGATGATTCTAAATATTTTGAAATATTTAAAAGTTTTCTGTGTATTTCTGAAAGGTACATGTACTGTAGAATCAAGAAGAAGAAAAACATATGCTTAGATAGGATGAAACTAACTGCCTATTAAAAATAGTTAAAAATATTTTAACTCTTAAAATAACTGCTATCACATCTTTACTCCCAGATTATGAGCACCTTTTATTTGCCAATATAGTTCAAAATATTTCAAACCTTAACCTCAATTTTTCCTTCTTCTATAAGGGAACTAGGTACAAGAAAATATTAATTCTACTTGTTTGAGAAATTCAAGCTATTTTGTTTTTACCATTTGCACTTTGTTTATTGGAAACAATCTTCATTTTTATTGCCCTGTGTTATAAATTATATTTTAAATTTTGAAATCTACATGAAACACCAATGACTATGATTTTGGACAGTTTCTGACTAGTGTTATTCATTTGAGCTTTTTCACCTATTAAATTAAACTATTTTATAAATAAATTAAAACTATTTTCTTTTCTTTAGAATAAGTTATTGGATCTTGGTGGATAAGAAACTGAAATGAGATGCTTTTTACTCAATCAAACCAGCAAATACCTTTGCAGGCTTAGTCACAAGACTCAGCACGGAAATAATACTTGTCTCACAATCAGGTTAGAAATGATAACTGAAACCATGGAATCCTTAAGATAAGCTACCTGTGTAATCAGGGGAAATAGCTGAAAGTCTAATAGAAGGCTTTGTGTTGGAGGACAGTGATTGAAGTTCAAAAGGCTTAGCAGAGGTCAAGTTGGCAATGTCAGGTATTTCCCCAAGTTTACTTCATTCAATTAAGTTGGAACAATCTGCTCCTGTGAAAGAGTTAGTGGCTTTCCTTACACTGGGGCGGGGGGGCAGGCAAAGGGATGTTTGGCTTCCTCTGTACTAGAAGCTATGTCTGGGATAAGTTTTAAAAAGAGGTTGAGTTGATTTTCATGAAGTCTCTGTGGGAAATTTTTGTGCAGTACAATGACTGGAAGTCTTGAGGGTTTACTAGATACATTTAAAAGGGATGGAAGATGCAAAATGTATCTGCATATATTAGACAACAATACATGTATTAGCCAACAAATGCAACAATGATAGCAACTAAATTCGTTTCAAACTTACCTTGTTTCTAAATGTGATGACCATTCCCATGCATCTGCCACATTAATGGAGCTGGTTTTCTTCCTGTTTAGTCTAAACTACTATTGATTGCTTTGACCCCTGCCCAGCTGAGGGACAAAATGCCCTGGATTGAGAGCTTTCTTAGGACTGCCTGTATTCTCAGTTCAAGCTGCTTGAGTTGGATGAATTCTAGGGTAGAAAAGTGCCCCAAATTGCTTCCTTAAAAAGCAAGTTTCACACACTTCTGATTTTGTCTTTTTTCTTGGTATGTCACTTTTTTTTTCTTTTTGAAATGTGCTGTCTTCTTTCTTAGAGTAATTATTTTACAAATATGAGTGAACTTTGTGGAGGAATAGAAATGGGACATACCCTGACTGCAGTGTATGATCAGATTACAAAGATAAATTGATACATGAGAGGTTCCGGAATACTGGGTAATTATGGCACATACCTCCAGGAAATTCTCACACACACACACACACACACACACACACACACACACAACTTTAACCTCCTGCATATGTATGTGTATGTGACTATATAGATTTTGAGTCTAAGAAAGATTTAGGAGCTAGTACCTATTTTCAAGTTGAATAGCACTAAGTGTCATTATCAAGGTGTCTATTACAGTTTAAGACATATTCCTAAAAGCTATAATCCTAATAACTTTTCACTAGTCAGATACTGGGCAAAACAAATGTGAAGGTACTGGGCAAAATATATCTATAAAGTCCCCACATGATTCTCAGAGTCCGCCAAGTTTTTGAAGCCTAAAAAATAGTCAGTCTAGAATAATAAGTTTGTTCTAAGTTTGTTTGATGTTGAAGGAACTGTGCAGTTTTCTCAAGAACCATGAATGTATGGTTTTGGTAATGAATATGAACACTATACTAAGAATTGCCTCCTCGGAGTTTCAGTTGAGGTACATCTCTTGAGGTGCTAGATGCCTAACTTTGTGTTGGATGGTGGGCTAAGCTTCAGAGGGATGAATTTTATCCTCCCTTCATTGGGTAGATGAGATTTACTTGGGAACAATTCAAAGTAACCAAATGTACTTTGTGGACTCTCAGTGTAGTAGCATTTCAGAGAAAGTCATTTTCAGCTAGCATTTTTGGGGAAGACTCCAGGAGAGGCAGCAGGATTTTGAGTCTTAAAGAGTGGGATTTGGAAAGTTCAGGAGAGGACATTATAATTATGGGAATAGCATGAACAAAGGAGTGTCTGTATGTGAGTGTGTATTTTGTAGTTGTTCAGTTGCTAAGTCTTGTCCAACTCTTTGACCCCATGGACTGTAGCCTGCCAGGCTCCTCTGTCCATGAGATTTTTCAGGCAAGAATACTGGAGTGGTTTGCCACGTCCTTCTCCAGGGGATCTTCCCAGATCAGTGATCAAACCTGCATCTCCCATTTGGCAGGTGGATACCACTGGCATGTGCATGTGTGTGTTTAATCAAACTCAGTGCTCAGGAGAAGACTGGTTCAGCCGAGGAGCAGTGAGGAAAAGGGCACAGGGTTTGGGAAATGGGGCCATGCCCCGTCCTTCGAGCAGGCCAGACTCCGCAGACCAGTGAGGTGCTCAAGTTAAAAAGTGCCTTTGGAGTCACTGACCTCTTCTTATAGGTGTTATTTATTATTCTCTCACATATGTGCTCTTGGCCCCCAGAAAATACTTTAATCTACAGCTCCAAAATCATCTGTCATTGTCCAGAATAGAATTAAGCACAGCAAATATGACCATCGCTCTGAGACACTCATGGGATTTGGGATATTGAAAAGGCACAAAAGCCTCAGCATAATAGGCAGAGAAGTGGCAGGTTCCTAGCACAGGACTAATTTTTCTCTGGCTGTTTAGTAACAGGTGGTATTTATCTAAGCAGACGGGCCTGGGCAGCTGGTTGATGGGTTTTTCCAGCTGGACATCTTCTCTCCATTTAGTCCAACCACACCTGCTTCAGACAGCAAACAAGAGCCTTTCTCATCTCCAGTGTCTATGTGTGGGGGGCTGGGTGTAGACAAACCATTCAGCTTCCAGTTGTAGTGTTTCATGATGTCCAAGGATCCCATCTGGCCTCCGACCAGAAAAAAAGAGGTTTTAGGTTTAGAGGTGGGCTTCCCCCCTGCCTCAGGGAGTAGATTTGCCCTTTTGGGTTGCTTTCTTTCAGAAAAGAGATTTCATCATTGACCACTATCATGTGATCAGATTTACCACCCATTAAAACTTCCTTTCCTTAAAGCATGCACTGACATGACTGTGGCTGTCCCTTTGAGCTTTTATTATACTGCATTAAGGAATAGTAGAATAGTCTCATGAAAGATTAATCACTTCCTGTAAGCATCTTGTACCTGCAGACAGGCAATTACTGAAATATGTCTGAGAGAAAGCAAGGAAGGACGTTCAAATGTATTGGCCAGGTATTTTTTGGCAGTGTGACTACAAAGCTTGCTTGGGTGCCAGCTTTTATGGAGCCAAAAAGGACTTCTGTGCTGAGTTAATGGATCATAGTTTGTTTTGTACATGAGTAGCAATGTTTTCTTTGTAACGATAGCCAGAACTTTGACACTGCACAGGTATTTCTCTTGAGGCTGTGCAAGTGTTTGTATTCTTATTTATTTCCCTGTTTAAACTGAATGATAAATCAACCACATGGGCTAAATGTAATCCTGGCAATTTATAAAGCCTTGTACTCCTAGTGCTGGACCCTCCAGATCGTAGGTGTTCAATAAATATTTGGTAACTGACAGTCTCTATTTTACAGTTTTGTTTACAACAAAAGAGTGAGATTTTAGGTGATGTTGAGGTCTTGAAAGTCTCCCTAGCCAATATAGTGCTAGGTTCACCACTACCTTGACTCAGAACTTGCTGTTTACTATGCTCCAACTTCTGTTTTAGAGGCTGGAGATTAAGAAAAAAGACATGGTCCGTTTGGAGAAGCTGGGAATTCTTGGCAAGGAAATAGTAATACAACAACAGCATCCAAAACAAAAACAATATTTGTTGAGCACTTGTATATTGTTGACATGTAAGCCCTTTGTATAATATGTATTCATTTAATCCAGATTTTTTTTTACTATTATTCTAGTTTTTCAGATGTGTAAACCAAGATACAGAGTTACACCTTTCTGTAATTTATTCAAAGCTATTAAGTGGTAGAACTGAGACATGAATAAAAATATAAAACCAAGCACTGAATTTGTGGAGCGCTCTGATGGGGTAAGGACCAGTGAAGAGAAGAGGCTCCCTCCACTCAGTACAATGGTGATTGGGGAAGTTTCAGGGATAGTTCATGTCCAAGTCTTTTCCTTGTTGCCTCTGGTTCTGGGATCTGGGCCACTTATTTCTCTCCAGATCTGACCCCAGTTTTTTTTCCAGGTCCTTCAATCTGGAGGGAGCATTGTGTTCAACTTTGTGATGTCTATCCACTGATGTCTTAACAAGTTACTTAGCTTCCAGCCACTCTAATTACGTCCTGCTGTAGTGGCAAGAAGGTGGACCCTGCAGTCAGGCACACTTGGATGAAATCTTGTCTTTGCCATTTAGAAGCTGTGCAATGTTGGGCAAGTTAACAGGATTAATCACACTCATTGCTTTGATCTGTTTAAAGGATTAATTGAGATAATACATGTAAAACGTGGGCTTCCCCAGTGGCTCAGTGATCAAGAATCTGCCTGCAATGCAGGAGACACAGGAGACGTGGGTTTGAACCCTGGATCATGAAGGTCCCCAGAGGAGGAAATGGCTACTCACTCCAGTGTTCTTGCCGGGAGAATCCCATGGACAGAGGAGCCTGGCGGGAGGAGTCCATGGGGTCGCAAAGAGTTGGATACAGCTGGAGCAACTGAGCACACATGCACACGTAAAATATCCATCATATTAGAGCTGCTCAATAAATGCTGGTTTTATTTCTCTTGTCAGACTATGCCTTTTGTTGGTCTGTTTCTCCCAGCACCTAGCGTGGCTCCCCACAAATAGCAGATGATGAAAACACATTTGTTCGTTTGATTTTATGGGAGAGGAGAAGTAGTTTATGTCAGTGTTATATTGTTAAATCATCAAATAGATAATATCTCCCTGGATTGTTTTTCTCTTTCCCCCATCTATTTCTACCTTCCCTAGTTGGTTTAAATCCTAGTTGTCTTTCAGGTCTTGGCTCCAATATAATGTCTCCTAATAGCTTCCCCTGCTTAAGTGAGGCTTTCCTTCTCCCTTCTACTATAGCATCTTGGGCAATAGGAGCTGTAGGTGCCAGACAAGCTTTGTTACTATTATAGATTTTTAATTATTTAAAAATTTATTTTTTATTGGAATATAGTTGCTTTACTAATAGTATGTATGTTAGCTTTTGCTATACAGAAAAGTGCATCAGCTATACATAGACCTATGTCCCTTCTTTTTAGGACTTCCTTTCCATTTGGTCACCACAGAGCACTGAATATAGAGTTTCCTGTGCTATACAGGGAACTCTATACAGTAGGTTCTCATTAGTTACCTATTTTATATGTAGTAGTGTATATATGTTGATCCCAATCTCCCAACAGTTATTTTATTATTGACCTGAAATCCATTCAACATAGCAGTAACCACTTTAACGTGTACAATTTAATGGCATTCCATACCTTCACAATGTTGTGCAACCACCACCTCTGTCTACTTCTAAATCATTTTTCATCAGCTCAAAATAAAACTTTTTACCTGTTAAGCAATCATTGCTTATCCTCTTCCTGTCAGCCTTCGACAGCTACCAATCTTCTCATCTTTACGTATTTACCTGTTCTGGATATTTCATACAAATGGGATTATGTAGTATGTGACCTTTTGACCTTTTGTGGGGACACCTTTGACTTAATATAATACTTTTGAGGTTATAGCACCTATCATAAAAAGTTTCATCCCTTTTCAAGGCTAAGTAATAAACCACCTTGGGCTTCCCAGGTGGTGCTGGTGATAAAGAACTCACTTGCCAGTGCAGGAATTGCACGAGATAGGAGTTTGACCCCTGGGTTGGGAAGATCCCCTGGAGGAGGGCATGGCAACCCACCCCAGTACTTTTCCTTGGGGAGTCCCATGGACAGGGGAGCCTGGTGGGCTACAGCCCATGGGGTCCTAAAGAGCTGGACATGGCTGAAGTGACTTGGCATGCAATATTCCATCTTAGGTACCTAATACATTTTATTTATTCAGTATCCATTGGTGGATATATGGGTTACTGTGAACAGTGCTATTATGAACATTTGTGTACAAGTAGTTGCATGCTTGTTTTTAATTTTGGAAACATATACATGTGTGGAAATGTTGAGTCATATGGTAAATCTATGTTTAACTTTTTGAGCAACCATCAGCTTTATTATTTTCTAATTTCAACATGTCGCCCAAGTCCAACCTAAAGACAGGTCTGGGATCTGGAGTTAACTATAGTTAGAGAAAGCCCCAGTGGCAGCAGATCTTGATTCAGGGAAAAAAGATATCAAAGATTGTATGTGCATGCATGCTAAGTCACTTTAGTCATGTCAGACTCTTTGCTACCCTATGGACTGTAGACCTCCAGGCTCCTCTGTCTATGGAATTCTCCAGGCAAGAATACTGGAGTGGGCAGCCATGCCCTTGTCCAGCAAATTCTCCTGACCCAGGGATCAAACTTGCTTCTCTTACGTCTCCTGCATTGACAGGTGGAGTCTTTACCATGAGTGCCACCTGGGAAGCCCCAAAGATGGTACACATAAATCTGTTTTGTAAAAGTAGTTTTCCTTATGGGAAAGAAAAACAATTCATAACAATCTGACTATGAAACATCCTAATAGGGGAGAGGAGTAACTAGTCTTAACCCAGCTCCCTAGAGTCCTCCCAACGCCCCTGGATTAACTCTGAGCAGCTGGACTGAGATTTCATAATTTATCTGGATTCTTCAAGTTGCAGTTTAAAGAGTGTCAACCCAAGCCCAGTCTCTATAGCACAAAGAGCTGTTTTCTACAGAGAACTCAGATTCTGACTACTGAGCAGATACTGTGTGGAAGTCGCTGAAGCAGGTGTAATTTGGGGAGGATTTTGATTGATTTTGTTGTCTGTTAATTCATTCAGTGAGAAAAAGTAATTATTTAAGTAAAATTATGATGTTTAGACTTAAAAATTATTAATTGTGCCAGGAAATGCATGAGGATGCCACATGAATGCTATGGAGGTTGGTCATGGGAAGAAGCAAACACTCCATGTGAGAGAAGAGAGAGTTTCAATTAAAATAAGGGGACTTGAGCTGTTTTTAGGGATATGTTGGGTTTGTATCTGGGGCTTCCTGGGTGGTGCTAGTGGTAAAGAACCTGCCTGCCAGTGCAAGAGATGTAAGAGATGGGAGTTTGATCGCTGGGTCAGGAAGATCCCCTGGAGGAAGACATGGCAATCCACTCCAGTATTCTTACCTGGAGAATCCCATGGACAGGAGAGCCTGGCGGGCTGCAGTTCATGGTATTGCAAATATTTGGACACGACTGAAGCGACTTAGCATGCATGCATGCAGGATTTGTATCTAGAGAGAAGAAAATGAAGGTCATCTCCAGATATGAGGTGGGCTGAGGCAAGCTTCTGAGTTTGGCTGTGAGTTTGGTCCTGAGCAGGTTTATCCTGTCAACAAAACTGAAAGCAAACACAATTACTCCAGAGCAAGTGAAGAGAGACAGAGCACCTGAAGAGGGGAATACACTTCCTTAAGAAAACAGAGTACTAAATCCGAGTTGGAATTTGTGGCCAAGTCAGTCTGATGAGGGAGGTTTACTGCTTAGAAACCCCAAGTGAAAGAACTGAGTTTCTTGGAAATTGAGTGTCTCCTCCAATCTCAAAACTAGATGTGAATGTGGTTCTGATTGATAATGGCCTTAAAACTTCTATGTTCTTCTTATACAAGTCTCTGGAGTAATTCCAAATGCTACCCCTGTGGAAAGCTAATCATCACTCTCTCTGGATTCAGGTATGACTCTCCCTTTGATAAACTGTCTGTCTAACCACAAAACCAGTAGATGCTTTTGTTCTATAATTGAGCTACATTCAGTTCATGATTATTAGATATTCACTTTGCTTTTCTTGGGGGTCAGCCTGGAGAAATGAAACCATACAAGTTATGGACTGGAAATCACCGTCATTGTATCCACTGAGAAAGGAATGATGTTGTCTCCCAAACTCTCTAACTGCTACCTAGAAAAGAAGCCATACACCTGGTGCTCTTAAATCATAATTTCTGTCATTGAAAAGGGTTTTGCTTTTTTCATTTGGGTAAAGCGCTTCTTGAGCCATTCTGTTTTTACCTATGACTTTGCCTAGTTTCTGTGTAAGTTAAGAAAGTGTCTTAAGCAAGCTCTTGCTGTAATGGTGTAATCAGCCTAGTCCTAGGGTAATAGAGACACTAGATGCTTCCTTGTATCCTAGAAACACATCACCTTGCAGCTAGTTAAAAAGTGATCATAGTTGATAACTGTATTTGACTTTTGTGGTTCCCTGGGAACATTTTCTATGATCTGCCTGGATAAAATCTGGATTCAGATTAGAGTCCCTTTATGGCATTGTGTTTTACAGGAGCCTTGACATTAATCTCTTACTTACCTTCCTTGGTAACCTAAAAACAGCCCACAGGCAGAGGAGAGAGCAATAATACAAGTGGCAGAGAGAGTGGGGAAAATCCCACAAGCGGGGACTGACTGCTTGTTGCAGTGACAGCTGTATTCTGTGACTTTCACTGTCTTCCCCACTGCAGTTTCATTTTAAGAATACTTCAGGCTGCCAGCTGTGGACACTCAAAATCCCGATGTTTAAACCAGAGCTCCCCTCACCAACTGTGAAACCTAGGATTGGCTACTCAATGTGTCTAAACTTAAGTTTTCAAATCTGCAAAATGGACGTAGAAGTATTACTGACCTCTTAGGGTTTTCATTAGGATTAAACAAAATAATGTATATGGTGCACAGAGCAAAGTGCCTGGCACGTTATAAGCTCTTAGCAGATGGTAGCTGTTGTTGGAGGTCTAGATTCACATCCTGTGGCCAGCTTATAAGTCTTAGCAGCTTTTCTCTCATATTCCCATTTTAAATGGAAAGTTTCATTTTGCCAATGTCTTGCATACTTTTAGTAAATATGTGCATTATTTCAAAGTTTGGAGAGATTTACATTTAAAAAATGGCTTATATAGAGCATATGGGAATTTATAATAGAGCCTAGAAAATGTATGAAAATTGTATTTATATTGGCCAAATTAATACTTGAAGGAAGGAGAGGTTTTCTTTGGCACTGGGCTAACATTTTCCTTTTTTCCCCCATTTTTATTGAGATGAAATTGTCATAACAGCACTGTATTAGTTTAGGGCATACAGCATGTATAAAATTTTCAGTCATTACTTACTGATAGAGTTTAGTTCAGTTCAGTCACTTAGTCATGTCCAACTCTTTGCAACCCTATGGACTGCAGCACTCCAGGCTTCCCTGTCCATCACAAACTCCCAGAGCTTTCTCAAACTCCATTGAGTTGGTGATGCCATCCAATCATCTCATCCTCTGTCATCCCCTTCTCCTCCTGCCTTCAATCATTCCCAGGAAAAGGGTTTTTTCAAATGAGTCAGTTCTTAGCATCAGGTGGCCAAAGTATTGTAGTTTCAGCTTCAACATCAGTCCTTCCAATGAATATTCAGGACTGATCTCCTTTAGGATGGACTGGTTGGATCTACTTGCAGTCCAAGGGACTCTCAAGAGTCTTCTCTTTGAACCAGTTCTAATGAGATGGATGAAACTGGAGCTCATTATACAGAGTGAAGTAAGCCAGAAAGATAAACACCAATACAGTATCACTAACGCATATATACGGAATTTAAAAAGATGGTAATGATAACCCTATATGCAAAACAGAAAAAGAGACATAGATGTACAGAACAGACTTTAGGACTCTGGGAGAAGGCGAGGGTGGAATGTTCTGAGACGATAGCATTGAAACAAGTATACTATCAAGGGTGAAACAGATCACCAGCCCAGGTTGGATGCATGAGACAAGTGCTCAGGGCTGGTGCACTGGGAAGACCCAGAGGGATGGGATGGGGAGGGAGGCGGGAGGGGGGATCAGGATGGGGAACACATGTAAATCCATGGCTGATTCATGTCAATGTATGGCAAAAACCACTACAATATTGTAAAGTAATTAGCCTCCAACTAATAAAAAAAAAAAAAAAGAGAGTCTTCTCCAACACCACAGTTCAAAAGCATCAATTCTTCGGTGCTCAGCTTTCTTTATAGTCCAACTCTCACATCCATACATGACTACTGGAAAAACCAAAGTTTTGGCTAGACAGACCTTTGTTGGCAAAGTAATGTGCCTGCTTTTTAATATGCTGTCTAGGTTGGTCATAACTTTTCTTCTAAGGAGCAAGCGTCTTTTAATTTCATGGCTGAAATCACCATCTGCAGTGATTTTGGAGCCCACCAAAATAAAATCTGTCATGTTTCCATTGTTTCCCCATCTATTTGCCATGAAGTGATGGGACCACCTACCATGATCTTAGTTTTCTGAATGTTGAGCTTTAAGCCAACTTTTTCACTCTCCTCTTTCATTTTCATCAAGAGGCTCTTTAGTTCTTCTTTGCTTTTTGCCATAAGGGTGGTGTCATCTGTGTATCTGAGGTTATTGATATTTCTCCCAGCAATCTTGATTCCAGCTTGTGCTACATCCTGCCCAGAATTTCATGTGATGTACTTTGCATATAAGTCATATAAGACAATATACAGCCTTGACATACTCCTTTCCCAGTTTGGAACCAGGCTGTTGTTCCATGTCCAGTTCTAACTGTTGCTTCTTGACCTGCATGCAGATTTCTCAGGAGGCAGGTAAGGTGGTCTGGTAATCCCATTTCTTCAAGAGTTTTCCACAATTTGTTGTGATCCACACAGTCAAAGGCTTTGGCATAGTCAATAAAGCAGAAGAAGATGTTTTTCTGGAACTCTCTTGCTTATTTGATGATCCAACAAATGTTGGCAATATGATCTCTGGTTCTTCTGCCTTTTCCAAGTCCAACTTGAACATCTGGAAGTTCACAGTTCATGTACTGTTGAAGCCTGGCTTGGAGAATTTTGAGCATTACTTTGTTAGTGTGTGAGTGCAATTGTGTGGTAGTTTGAGCATTCTTTGGCATTGCCTTTCTTTGGGATTTGAATGAAAACTGACCTTTTCTAGTCCTGTGGCCACTGCTGAGTTTTCCAAATTTGCTGGCATATTGAATTCAGCACTTTCACAGCATCATCTTATAGGATTTGAAATAGCTCAGCTTGAATTCCATCACCTCCACTAGCTTTGTTTGTAGTGATGCTTCCTAAGGCCCACTTGACTTCACATTCCAGGATGTCTGGCTCTAGCTGAGTGATCACACCATCATGATTATCTGGGTCATGAAGATCTTTTTTGTACAGTTCTTCCGTGTATTCTTGCCACCTCTTCTTAATATCTTTTAATTCTGTTAGGTCCATACCATTATAGAATTTAGGAACCTTCTTTAAGTATTATCTGGGTGGTTTTGAATTGTCCCCTACTTATTCGCTCATTAGTTTATTCATTCATTAAAGTGTTTAAAATCTACAGGTGTCAATTTTCCAAACTTATGATTTAATAATTATTGGCCAAATACAATTTAATAATTAAATGACCAAATCTGGTAATGGATTAAGGCTTTTTGGCTTCCTGATGATCTTCCAAAGAAAAATTGTTGAAAAATTAGGAGGAATAGACTAGGAGTGTATGGATTTCATTTTAATTAACATATATTTTGATTCAAATATTAAGGGAAAATTGGGACAATTTTTTTGAAGTCAGTTTTTTTTTAAAAGGTGAATATTTGGCTGAATACAAAGTGATATCAAAATCAAATTTTAATATTTACATTTTAATGATATCACCAACTGCCAAAAGATTTTTTTCTTTTGAACAGCAATGAATGATTATAGGTCTTTCTTTACCAAAATCTGCTTTCTTTTGTCTTAATCATGTGATTAACAGACCTTGAGGAAAAAATTTCTAAGTGAAGCTGCATTGTTAAAATCCTGGGATAGGACCTTGGAGATTTGGGTACCATATTTCCTGATAAAGACTGATGAAAATGTTCAGATATCAAGAACTACAGAAATGGCATTTTAAGTTAAAGTCTGATTTTAAAAACTTGATAATTTTGTTACTATAGTGAATGCTTCTTTCAGATTTTTATTTTTCCTTTGGTAGGAAAAATATTTTTAGTAAAGTTACATTCTGGTTAACTTTCTTATCAGTTGGTACACATTGGTACTTTTAATTACTTCTGAGTATTTTCTGAAAAGAGTAAATAAAATGTTTCATAATTGTCCAAACTTTGCATAATTCATAAAACCAACATTTTTTTGAGTTTTTGTGCAGAATATTCATCTTCAATGTATACATCAGGAAACTTGTACTTCTCAGAGAATGAGAGAATTATTTCACCCTCAAATAGGTATATTTCATCTTAGAGAGTTACACTGAGACCAGATTTTCATCTGAAGAAGAAGCTGTTACAGAACTATTAAAAGGAGAATAAATCCACCTTTATAATCAGATGGTATCCTAGTAAACAGTGTAAAATAGAATCATCTAACCTAAGAGAAAAACAATGAGGTTGTTCTAGAGAACAAAGAATTTAGTGAACATGGGAAAACTCTGAGTCAAAAAAGAACAAATAATCTCTTCTAGAATATTAAGGATATAAAATTATAAGAGGAAAAAGTACCCAGGAAAAAAGAGGAAATGAGAGCTTGGGGTCTGAATTTTTAGTTCTTATGCCAGGCAGGGAAAATTCATCACAGCTACAGATCTTCTCTACGAAGACCACGCCTCATCTCTGTTTATGATCTCTGTTCCCCGTAGTCTCAGTTTACATCCTGTAACAGCTCAGGCTGAAGGAGGAATTTGTTTTCTCTCAGCAACAGTTCCATCTCTTCCCAGAAGTCATTTCTCTGTGAGGGGATGACTAGTTAGCTGCAGCACGTAAGGAAGAGTTTGAGGAGAGAAGAGATCAGAATGTTCACTTAGCATGAACTTCAGAAGAAAGGGATTAAGTTGTCCCTTTGTATTCCATCGCCCTGGCATTCAAGCAGATACACAGAAATCTCTCTATAAAATTGTCCCCTGGGTCTGTGTCTTCAGGCAGTCTTATAATTAAGCCTGTTTTGTAATAAAAAGAACTTTTCCGATACTGCAGAAAATTGCAAATGCATGGCCAACTATGATGGATGCTATTATTAAATCCTGATCTGTTGGGAATTCAACATGAGGTGAAATAAACACAGGAAGAGAAAATATCTCCCAGTGTAGCCTTTGGTACAGTTTCTATTCTTTCTTTCTTTTTTTAAAAATTAATTAATTAATGTATTTGGCTGCACTGGGTGTTAGCTGTGGCATGTGGAATCTAGTTTCTTGACCAGGGATCGAACTCCAGCCTCCTGCATTGGAAGCATCAAGTCTTATCCAATGGACCACCAGGGAGGTCCCCAGATTATTTTCTTAAGGAACATTTAATGATTAAAAAGTGTTACAGTGAAGTCAGATAGAGGAGAAATATCCTATGACATCCCTTGTATATGAAATCTAAAAACAAATGATACAAATGAACTTAGTTACAAAACGGAAATAGACTCACAGACTTCAAGAACCAGCTTATGGTTGGCAGAGGGAAGGATGGGGAGAAGGGATAGTTAGGGAGTTTGGGATGGGCGAGTGTGTGTGTGCTGTCGTTTCAGTCAAGTCCGACTCTTTGCAACCCAGTGGACTGTAGCCCACCAGGCTCCTCTGTCCACGGGATTCTCCAGGCAAGGATACTGGAGTGGGCTGCCATGCCCTCCTCCCGGGGATCATCCCAACCCAGGGATGCAGTCTCCTGCATCTCCTGCATTGCAGGTGGGATCATTAAGGGTGAGCCACTGGGGAAGCCCTGGACATGTTCACACTGCTATATTTAAAATGAATAACCAACAAGGACCTACTGTGGAGCAAATGGAACTCTGCTCAATATTTTGTGGCAACCTGGATGGGAGGGGGTTTGGGGGAGAATGGACGTGTATATGTATGGCTGAGTCCCTTCGCTGTTCACCTGAAACCAGCACAACATTGTTAATCAGCTATACCCCAATACAAAATAAAAATTGTTTTTAAAGTGTTATAGTGATGTTTTGGTATAATTTATACCCTAATGCTTTATTATTGTTAATTTGTGTATATTGACTCGTTCTAGCTAAGCTGTATGTTTATGATGTATCTTAGCATGTATCTCTCCATGTTTTATTGCAATTAATTTGCTTAACTGATAAAAGTTTGCAGTAGGTAGTGCAAGGGAAAATAATAGCAAGACCTTGAACATGACTCATATGCTTGATGCCCAGAAACATGATGACCAGTGGGTCCTGACTTGGTCTTATAATACTGACTAAAGTCTCATAGAATTACATTAAATGAGAAATGAAACTTGACACTTCTGGCTTCAAAATTTAATTTTGAAAAAGGGGAATCATGGCATCCCCAAATGGCACATGTCTGCTGACTAAGCAGTGCAAGATGCTGTAACTGAATCCTGAAAGTGAGGCTGGAAATAGAAATAATTGGAGAAAAGAAAAGAAAATTGTGTTAGTAAATTCAGCAACCACTAATCCCTGTTTTTTGATCAAAGGCGTCTAGACACTACCTAACTCCATTCTAACTTTTATGACTGCTGCAAAGGAGTGTGCATTCTTATTATCTTATTTACAGTGTCAGAGGATGTCTGTGTAAACAAACATCTCCTGAACACTTGTGCATTTGTCAGAGTTGCCTGTTCTCTGGGCTTATTTAGAAATATGATTTGGTGTTAAAAGACTTCTTTTGGAAGCTACACTCAGCAGCCTCAGACTTACTACAACTGAAAAACAGACATACCATGTTGTACTTCATGCTGTAATTCTCCAAATGTGTAGCAGACACTACAGACATCTTACCTCCAGGACTCTGATTTTGGGTGGATAATCTTGACCTCAAATATTTTTGTTCTTTTGTCCCCCTATCTCTTTTATATTTTTCATGTCCTGAATACTTAGTTTTTGAAACAAAAGTGTGATCGTCAGATTTATGCAATCCCATCTTTCCATTGAAAAGAATAATGTCAAACATTTATGTGAGAATTTATTTTCTAGGTACTTTGCTTATATAGTCCCCTCATCAACCTTTCAGAGGAAAATATCATTATCCTCGTTTTACATATAGGCCAATTAAGAATTCAGGAAGACAAGTAACTTCTCTGACCACAGTGCTAGTAAACCAAGAAGTCAGGATTAAAATGAAGTCTGATTCTAAAGCTCTTGTTCTTATTACACAACTACAGGTTCAGGTCTATCTTGAGAGTATGTTGAATGGGAGACCTCTGTGATGTGATTTGGCTGCAAAGTTCCCCTGCTCAAAAGCTTTTCCTCTGTCCAGGTATGTATGAAACCTTTTTTTTGATGTAAAACATTGCAATACTAGGGAAGGGAATGGAAGTTCACATTCACAACTTATGTTAGATTAATTAACTGAATTACCAAGCAGGACTCTGAGAATTGGATGCAAGAGCAATGGGTTTTACTAATAATACAGAGAGGTTCAGAAAAGGCAGCTGAACCCTTTTTCAGCTGAAAGCCAGAAAGAGGTTGAATTTGAAGGTCGAGATTTTGTGGGGGTCTGGTTTCCGCCACCAGGGGTCAGTGTGCAGGTGCTAGAAATAGAGGCAGGAGGCAGCATTGGGAAAACAAACTTGGATCAAAATGGAAAATGGAAATGGAAACTCTTTTTCAGTTAGTAAGACTTGGCAAAGAGCCCTTGGCAGGTTAACCCCAAACCGAAACTATAAATCAGAAGTTACTTAAGATTAGGTCCATCTGAAGACCTGAATGTATATATCTTGCCTAAATGAAAGCAGCATGGACCCACCATTATGATTGCTAATAAGGGGTACTTTAAATGACAGTCTGATAAGTTACACAGAAAGATGCTGACAACAGTCTTCTCAAATTTATTAAAAATTCCCTTATTGATTGCATTTTAGGGTGATCACATGGCAAAGAGAACAGAGGAAGGTCAAAAGAAAGAGGAAGACTAAAGGTGTATTTTATAAATTATTAAGATTTAAGTATAAGCATCTCATTTTTAAAATTAAAAAGTACTTTTAATGTGTTAGATAATTGTTAAAAGTCATTTCACTCTTTTATCTTATCCTTCTTTTAGGTAAGACAATGTATACAGTGAGAGGAAGGTAACTAGTGAGAGGAAAGTAACAAAGTGATGTTAAATATCAATATTTAAGAAAATACACTCTCCAACAAAATCTCACATTTAGTTTTATTACTTTCAAATACTTTAATTTGCCCTCAGCTCATCTGGGAACTGTTTTGCTTAGATGCGCTAGGATCTGTATTTTGCAACAAATGTTCATACACTTTTTGGTAGGCAGAGCTATTTGGATATATATATATTTTTTAATACGGTCTGAAAATCAAGAGGGTTTAAAATTTTTGTTAAAATAATGGCTCCAGGAAACTGCAAGGTATTTAGATTTATTCTTATTTTCCTAAATATAAATATATTCATTTCATAGTTGGGAAAACATATTCAAAATGGTAGTTTGCATCCTTCATGATTTAACAGAAGCATATGTCTGCAAAAGAGCACAGTGAAAGTTAATTGCTGTCTACTTGGAAAGCCCGAAGCAGCAGATTTTGCCTTTGGCGAGATAATTTTACAAAAGCGGGAACATAAAATGAGCCAGGCTGTCTCACAACCATTACTGTGTCAGATGAAAGCTTCTCTCTCTCTCTCTCATCATTATATATATATACATACATATATATACATAATGAACTTAAGGGGCACACATTCAAAATGATTGTTTATAACCAAAGCAGAAAACAAAACAAAACAAAACTGTAATAGAACATGGTGTATCATAGAAATTGTCATTTGTGCCAGTGGATTTTGAGTGATGTATTTCTAAGGTGTAAAAGTACAAACTATCTGCTGGCTAAAATATCTTTCTGTAAGGGCTTTGACTTACTTCATGTAGGTCTTTCAGCGCTGGGACTTAACATTCTGACCTAACATTTAATGTATTAATCCTAATTTTAATCCAATACCGAGGCTCTCTGTTGTATTGAATCAATTCAGGTTAATTCCGAATTATGTTGCTCCCACCCAGAATCAATAGACCCACTGTTGGTTCTCTGCAAAGCTGACCACCCAGTTTTGTGAGAATCTGCAGTGAATTAGAAAATCTGTCATTGCTGGGGAGACCGGGCAGCTCAGATATGGTCTGTCATTCTCTCTGGTCTATACAATACCTACCCTTTGTCTAGCGTCTCCTAAAGTAACCTGACATAACTGAGCCTGCCAGTCAATGAGATCTTTATTCTCCTGGAAGGAATGCCTTGCACACCAGCATTATTAAGAAATTTCTGGACAGTGTTTAGTGGCTGAAGAATAATCCAAGGTTCTATTAAAAAGCCATCTGGGTAATTAATAGCACATTTGTTCTCAGCCTCCTCCCAATTTGTCCATTAGTGGAATAAAAGCTCAGGACAAAGGGTAATGTGGTTCAGTTATATTTTACAAGAATTCTTCAGGAAGTTGAAAACACATGATAGTTTTCCAAAGATACATATGTTTATGGGCTCTTAGAGCAGCAAATAGGAAAATCCATGAGCTTTAAACTGAAGTTTTCTGCTGCCACTAGCTATTTAAATGAAGAAAACTGATATGGAATATTGACTATCCATTCTTAGAATCAACGAGTGTGCTGCTGGAATGCCCCCTGAACATGTATAGACTAGGATGTCTCTGTCATAGTTCAGTTTAAAAAAATCTCCCCGAATATTTACAAATGTGAAAAAAAAACAGGCCTTTTATATCCTTTTACCCAATAGTTGAAGGCTTTTCTGAGCTCTCTTTTTAATGTATTTTCATGAGTAGTAGCCTCAGGCAGCATATTTCTGCACCATTGCCAAATAAACTGTGTTTTTTTTATTGATGCTTTCTATGTTAGCTTGCTTTTTTTCTTAACTGCATGTACAGAGAAACTTTGAAGTCTTAGATATTTGAAGATAAAAGTTAAAAACACCTCAGCAAATTTAAAATGAGGATTTAGTGTGTTTCTGTCTGTCTTTTAGATTTATTTTAAAGCAGTGATCAGCTAAACAGCACAGGAATCTGGAATTTATAGGGATTACATTGCCACAGAGTATATCTGTGTGTGTGTGTCCCCATGTGTATGACAGGGGATGTGGTGGAGTGGGAATGGGGCCATGTCAAGGTCACAGCCAGCGTGTTTGCAAATATACTCCAGTAGCTTGGGAAGTGATTTGACAGAGAGCCAGAGAGAGACACGGGTGTGGGGGGGTGGGGGGGCGGGGAAGAGGGTAGAGAAAAGGTGGAGGGGAGCAAGGAGGGGACAGGAGAGGAGGATGAAGAGACAGAAAATTTCTCTTAGATAAAGGCTCTGTATATTTCAAAGGTCTCAGATCCTGCAAGACATTAGTTTTAGTTACTTTTCACTATGTGCCAGGCTAAGTACTTTGATGGATTATTTTATACAAGTTTTATAGCAATGCTATACAGTAAGTATTTGCCTCATTTTTAGGTGAGACTCTGAGAGGCTGAGGTCACACAGCTAGTAAGCAATAGAACCTGTGGTCCCTGTGGCATACAGCCTTACTCACTGGCTGTCTTTTTCTTCCTTAAACATGCAGTCCTCTGCATGGATTAACCCCTTCATCTTGAGTGCCCTTCCCCTAACTCTATATATGACTGGGTTTTCTCTTTTTAGCAGCAAATGTCCATTTAAGAAAACATGCTTTTGGGAGTTCTCTGGTGGTCCAGTGACTAAGACTTCACACTTGGCAATGCAAGGGGCTTGAGTTTGATGCCTGGTTAGGAAACTAGGGTCCCACACGCCACGTGGCAAAACTGTCCCCTCCCCAAGGCCTCCCCCCTCCCCCAAAAAGTAAGAAAACATGCTTTGAAAGGGATAGACCTCAGTTGAGTCCTAGCTTCATTCACTCATTCATTCAATGCTTATTAAATGTCTATTACATTCCAGACAATGTTGAAGGCAAGATGGAGAGAGAAAATATTTCCAGCTCTTGTGCTCAGGGACTTATAATTCTGTCAAGGGAGAGAGACAGTCAAATACACAATTGCAAAATTGTAACAATTCCTGAGGAATTGACTCTTGGACTGAGAGCCGAAGGATGACATGGTATTAAAAAAGCAGAGACATCACTTTGCTGACAAAGGTCTGGATAATCAAAGCTATGGTTTTTCTGGTAGGCATGTACAGATATGAGACTTGGGTCATAAAGAAGGCTGAGCACTGAAAAAGTCATACTTTTGAACTGTGGTGCTGGAGAAGACTCTTGAGAGTCCCTTGGACAGCAAGATCAAACCAGTCAATCCTAGAGGAAATTAACCTGAATATTCAGTGCAAGAACTAATAATGCTGAAGCTGAAGTTCCAGTACTTTGGCCACCTGATGCGAAGAGCCAATTCATTGGAAAAGAACCTGATACTGGGAAAAATTGAGGGCAGGAGAAGGGGGCGACAGAAGATGAGATGATTGGATGGCATCACAGACTCAGTGGACATGAGTTTGAGAAGGACAGGGAAGCCTGGTATGCTGCAGTCCATGGGGTTGTAAAGAGTCAGACATGACTTAGTGACTGAACAACAGTGACAGCTGTGGAGAAGCTCTTCCCCAGACAGACATCAATCAGGAAATTACTCCTGTAATTCCCTTCCTTTTGGGAGATTTCACTGTGCCTTTCAGTAGCACTTTGACCCCAGGATGGCTTCAGGACCACAGATTCAGGAGAAGGTCTGCAGGGCTCCATCAACAGTGCTCCTCGCTGCATCAGGACAGCTTCAGGTATGGGCCACTCTGAGCCAGCGAGCACTTGAAGGAAAGCACAGTTTTATTCCTAAACTAGATTCTGTTTTAGAAACACAGACTCTGGGAGGAGCCAAGGAATGAAACTGTTTAAATATCCATTTGTGACTAAGTAGTTTTTCAATTTCACTGAGTTAGGAGGTCAGCTATCTCAGCTGCCAAAGTGTGAGGGGAACACAGAGTCAAAGGCCCCAGGGCTTCAGGGAAGCAGTTCTTGGCCAGGAGGGCTGGGTCTTTCCTCGCAGAACAAATATTTGTTAGCACTTTACACAAGAATACTCTTGAGCTCATTGTATTTACATTGCAAATGATCTGTAAATAGCAAAGCAGTTATATGTACCTGAAATTTGTCATTTGTTTGAGGATACTGTATAGATGATAGAAGATGAGAGAAGTGAATTTTGGAAGGGAGCAGAGTGCCATGAAAAAGCTAACATAAAACCTCCAGCAGAACCTTTCTTTGCCAGGGCAGATACTTAAGAAGCCACCCCAAAATGAATCCCAAATGAACGCTGCCTCCAGTCGCTCCCTTGGCAGGTTAAGTGGACCTAGACTTTTAAACCCAACTGTCAGAACAAGCTGTTTCTGAAAGGGGTAAATAGACAGCTCTACCCTGTCTCCAGTACAGGGGTCTCTGGATTATCACGGGGGAGTTTTCTGCCTGTCAGACCTCCCAGGGCTCAGCCCCTGTGGCCTATAACTCATTGGCAACTTCTGGAAGGGAAGAGAAGGCAGTCCCTGTCTGCTAGAAACAATATGTCTTCAACCCTTCCAAGAGTTGGATTTTCAGGTCAACACGGATAGATAGATTAGAATCATGTATAGAGAGAGCCCTTTCCTGTTGGGGGCTTCCCTGGAGGCTCAGATGGTAAAGAATCTGCATGCAGTGCAGGAGACCAGGATGTGATCCCTGGGTTGGGATTGAGGAGCCCCCCTGGAGAAGGAAATGGCTACCCACTCCAGTATTCTTGCCCTGGAGAATCCCATGGACAGAGGAGCCTGGTGGGCTACAGTCCATGGGGTCACAAAGAGCTGGACAGGACCAAGCAACTGACACTTTCACTGGTGACTCAGATGGTAAATCTTCACAATGTAAGGGAAAGTACTCCAATCTTTCTGTCTATGCAGTTTAAAATTTTATTTACCTGTATTCTACATAGGGCTTCCCTGATGGCTCAGCAGTAAAGAATCTGCCTGCCAGTGCAGGAGCCTCGGGTTCTATCCCTGGGTTGGGAATAACCTGGAGAAAGAAATGGCAACCCATTCCAGTATTCTTGCCTGGGAAATCCCGTGGACAGTGGAACCTGGTGGGCTGCAGTCCTTCTACTCACTCCACCCTCAGTCATAGGGAACCATGAATCTATAATCTAGCTCTATAAATTTGCCAGTGCTGGACATTTCATATAAATGGAATGGTACAATATGTGGCATTTTGTGACTATCTTTTATCACTTGTCAGTTTTGAAGTTTCATCTGTTTTGTAGCATGTGTCAGGACCTCATTTCATTTTATTGCTGAATAATATTCCATTGTGTGCTGATAGCACATTTTATCTTTTTATTCACCAGTAAATGGACATTTGGGTCATTTTTGCTTTTTGGCACTTATGAATACTACTAGTTTAAACATTCAGGGTTTTTTCTATGTGGACATGTATTTTTCTTTCTCTTGGGTAGATACTTAAAAACAGAAATTTCTAGGTCACATGGGAACTCTGTGTTTAACCTTTTGAGGAAATGTGAGGCTATTTTCCAAAGAGCTACACAAATTTACATTCACATTAGCAAAGGGGTTCTGAAATCTCAGTCCCTCTCCTTCCCTTCCCCGATCAAGTCACTGATATGATAGCATGAATTAGTTTATCAAATGGCTTTCTTGTGAGAGTGGGTTGTTCTTTGCTTCAGTGCATCTCTGTGTGAGGTTGGCTGGGGGGAAAGTGTGGGGAGATGTGGGGATTAGGCTCCAGAAGAATGGGGCCCATGAGGACTTTGTTTCACAGACTGTTTAGCAAATGCCTAGGTTGGAGACAGGGTCATGGAATTTGGTTGGTAAGCACACCTCTGGTGCCTTGAAGAAAAGGGTGGAGGTATATTAGGCTAAGTACATTTTCTAAGAGTTCTGGAACTCACAGTAATCCAGCCTGGTGGGACTCTGTTTAAGAGCTCTATCCAGGGACTTTCCTGATAGTCCCATGGTTAAGAATCTGTCCTCCAAGGCAGGGGACACGGGTTCAATCCCTGGTCAGGGAACTAAGATCCCACATGCTCCGCAGGATAGCTAAGCCCACGTGCCACAACTAGAGAGCTTGCTTGCTCCAGTGAAGACCCAGTACAACCAAAATAAGGAGAAGAAGAAGAAAGCTGCAGCCAATCACCATTCACCACGACTCACAGTGAGGTCTGAGAATGCTTTCTTTACTGGTCTACAACAGAAACTGAGAACAAGTGTTTAGAAACATCATTTAACAATATGACAAGCTGTGCCATCCGAGGGGGATGAACTCATCTCGGTGAATAGGGTTTAACTTGTTCACTTGTTGCCAAATCCATCTGGCTTTGTGCATGTGGTATGAGTTGCATTCTAGACACAGGCAGTAGAACCAGAACAGATGGGAAATAAAAAATAAAATTAGTCCTTAGCCACACTATGAGAACCACTGCTGTGAACTAATGCTTTTCAGCATTTTCCTTCCTTCAACTATATGAGACTTTGATACAGGAAGGGAGGGGTCCAGAGCATAAGGAGAATCACAATAAGAGCAGGCATTCACTCAGCATCTCTAAATAGTAGTCTGTGCTAACCACTCTACTCACAGTGACTGATTTAGTTGATACAATTACTACTTCCATTTCATTACGCTATTACTATTTCCATTCCATGGAACTGGGGTGAGGAGGTGTAAGTACCAGCTCTGTGGGTGGGTTTCCATTCTGATGGGTTAGCAAGCTGTGTCCTATCTCAGCTTCAAGCCTCTCTACTTCAGGAGGGTCTGCCCTTCTCATTAATTTGGAGCCTGTTCCAAATTAATTTGGAGCCTATTCTCCTCTCCTTGACTCTCCCAGTCTTGGCCTCTGGCTCTGCCAGCCTTCTCTGCTGGCTGATTGACATGATCCCAGAGATAGGAGGAAGTCTTGTGATGGGAGAAGACTTGAGTGTGCATACAGAAAGAATCAAGGCAGGAAAAGAAACTGAAAGAGAACCCAGAGACATGAAGGAGAGCTTGGTTGGAGGCCTTTCTTTTTCTTTTAAAGATTTTAATCACTAAAGTACTTACTGAGTAACTTCTACGTACCAGAGCTTGTACTGTCCATTGCTCAGGGTTCTGTGAGCCTGATGGATAATTTATTCTAGAAGGTCATGGACTATATTGTATATAAGGCATAAATAAATTCCTGAATTATTTTGTTATGGATAGCTAATAATTCAGTCAGAAAATTCTTGTACTTAACCTATTTTTTTGTTTTAATTAGTTTTTATTGCAGTATAGTTGCTTTACAATGTTGTGTTAGCTTCTGTGTTGTGCTGTTCTTAGCTGCTCAGTCATGTCTGACTCTTTGCAACCCCATGGACTGTAGCCCACCAGGCTCTTCTGTCCATGGGATTCTCCAGGCAAAAATACTGGAGTGAGTTGCCATGCCCTCCTCCAGGGGTCTTCCCAAGCCAGGGATCAAACCCAGGTCTCCCACATTGCAGGCAGATTCTTTACCATCTGAGCCACCAGGGAAGTCCATGAATACTCGAGTGGGTAGCCTATCCCTTCTCCAGGGGATCTTCCTGACCCAGGAATTGAACTGGGGTCTCCTGCTTTGCAGGTGAATTCTTTACCAGCTGAGCTACCAGGGAAGCTGTATTAGCTTCTACTGTATAGCAAAATGAATCATCCCTACATATAGGTATATCACCTCCCTTTTGGGTTTCCATAGACCTTTCTTTAGGGAAAGACTTGTAGAAATTGTTGTGGAAAGTAGAAATTTTGAGGAAGAAATAGATGCTTATTAAAGAAGTGCTAAGTGGGAGGTAATCACATGGTCTATGTCTCACAATCTCAGGGAAAATCCAGGAACTTTTGCATGCTTTTGGAGTGAGGTGGGTACTTTCCTTTATCTTGGGTGAGATCAGGGCAGGCTGCCTGGCCATGTTTGGCTTACATTTGAATGACCCAGCGCCCTTAACTCTCACTCCCAGTGTAGCCTGGGACATGCTGTTTATACCAGGGAGAAGAGCCTCTCATCCTGTCTGGTATTTTGGGAGGGCTGTGGTGAGGGGTGAGAAGGAGATGGAGTCTCCCTGCCTCCTCTTCTTAGAGAGTAACCACGGGGGTGTGGATCAGTTTCTTCTTTCCTTCCTCTGCTTGTATGTCCACAAAAGGTTACCCTGTAAAAGTTGGGTTTTCAGCCAGGATCATCCTTGTTCCATGCAGATTTTCTAAGGTGGACTTGTGTTACACTCCTTTGCACTGTTTCCCATCACTATAATTATTTTAATGATTTGTAAAGTGGTCTCCTTATTTAGTGATCTGAGGTTAGTGACCCTTAGGAATAGCGACTGACCTTGAGCAGACTTCCCTGAATTTATAGAACTGAGATGATAATTGAGTAGCCTTGACCCTCAAGTTCATTTCCATTCAGGGAGCGTCAGTTCCACGCAGATGTGTTGGTCGTTTACATCAGGCACCAAATCAATGGTTTCAGGGACAGTTTCTCGTGCATAAACTCTTACACATTTGCTGGCTGGAGAACAGTACTGTATGTTCCTTACTAGTCTTTCCGGTTAGTTGCAAGAGACGAGGTGTACTATGTAGAACGATTACTGGACTTTCCAGAGAGATGCATAATTTGCTGTCTGGCGAAGACATCAGTCTTTTGTAAGTCTGAGATTTTTCAATTTAAAATGAAATCTTTGGCTTCTTGGGACTCTTCTCCAGGGGACTGTAAAGTGCACTGGTGTCACTGTGTAATTTCTTCAACAAGAGCTTGTCTTGGGAGCATCGCAGTGGCTGGGAATTAAGAAACTTCTTGTTTCAGTTCCAACCTTACCAGTGGCTTCTGTGTGACCTGAGGGAAATTAGTTAACCTCCTTGGATTTTATGTGCTTCAAAATGAGGGTCAGACCATTACCTCATAGTCTGGGCTCAAGACTCTGCAGGGAGTTGAAACCCAGTGCGATCCCCAGGTGAATGCTGCTAAAACCAGGCTTGTTCCTCAATTTGAAAAGCCCTCCCCTGGTTCAGAAATGCATGGTTACTCATCTGTTAGCCTGCAGTCCTTTTGCGGGGGGGGTGGGGGGCTTATTATACAATACCTTAGAGTTGAGGGGTGAGTCATGATTTTTAAAGGATGTTACATATTTAATCTTCTCATTTGATTTTCTCCATCCCAGGGAAGGCAGAATTTGTTGTCATATCAATTCTATAAATTCAGTTTAGGGCAGGGAACTTGAAAGAGGAGTTAAAAGTTAGTATACAGTAGCATACAGGGCAATGTACATTCTTCCATAATTTGGCCCCATGGAAGGACAGTTTATATTTACATTTCCAATAAAAAGTACACTTTGGTATATACTGGATCTAGAATCAAAGTAGCTGGGTTTAAATCTTGGTTCTATCACTCAGTGAGGAACCTTAGGTAAGTTACTTTATTCTTCTCATTTTAAGATGGGAATAATAAAAGTACTAATCTCATAATGTCATTCTGTGGATTAAATAAAATTATATATATATATGTGAAGTACTTAGTATATTGCCTATTATATTGTAAACTCCCAATTATTATGTTGTTTTATTACATTTTATTTTCTTAAACATCGAGTTATCCCAGGACACCATCAGTTATTCTTCTTGTAAGTGTATACTTTAAATATATATAACACCAGTAAGACTTTTATCAGAAAAGTACAAAGAAGAAAAGATAAAAACAATCTATATTCTTTCCACTCAGATAATCCCTGTTGATATTTTAAAAATAAATAACAAAATATTACACTTAAAAGTTTAGAAACATCAACTTTAGTAGATGTATATCATTAGTAGATTTGGTATTCTCATGAGAAAAATGTATAAAATGGAAAGTTGGAAACTTCTCCCTTTTTTCAGGGTAATTTCTATTACTTCTTGATTATTTCCAGAAAAATACACACATTACTACATCAAACTTTGCCCTTTTCACACATAAGATATCACACAAAACATACTGTTTTGCTCTTGCTTTTTTTCACTTCTATATCTGAGAGCTTTTCCACCAACAGATCTGTTTAGTTCTCTTTCATGCATTCCATAGATGATACATTCATATATGAATAGATGTATCATAGATGTATCATAGTTTAGTTATCCTATTTTCTACTGATGGACACTGGATAATTTTCAGTTGTAGTTAGTTTGCGGTTTAATTATGTATCAGTGACTATCACTGTATGCATGTCTTGGAGAATTTTTGTGAAGTATATCAATAAGGTAAATTCCTAGCTATGGGTTTACTGAGTCAGCAGTTTTAGTTTTGATAGTTATATGATAGATCCTTCTCTACTAATTTACATCAATTTAACACTTCCACTAAAGGCCATTTCCTTTACCCAGTTGCAGGTACTGGGTATCCTCCAACTGTAAGCATTTTCAAGAGTAAAAGGTATCATTGTGTGATTTATATTTCTGATAAGTGAAGGACATTATCTCTTTCTTGTTTGGATTTTATTATGAGTGAGGCCAAACATCTTGTCCTATATTTATTGGGTGTTTGTCTTCTTTCACTATAAACTGTATGTTTTTATACTTTGCCCATTTTTCTATTAGATTATTTAACTTTTTCTTACTTATTTATGTGACCTTAAACACATAAATATGTGGTTTCGAGAGATATATTAAATCATATGAAAATTTACTTATGTCTTGGAATAAAAAATTTTGCTTAGGAGATATAGTAGATAAAAATTGTGTTTGCTGGCCTAGCCTCTATTTCCTCTTCTGAAAAAAGCCCCCAGATTTTCATTTTGGAAAACAGCATATTTTTACTCCACACGTTTTGGGTTTCTCTGTGTCTGGACATGTGATCTAGACTTGCACACCAAAGCCTTTCAAATTTCTGGCCACAGTACAGAGATTAAGACCCACACCCAAGCAGTGAGAGACTTTCCATGACTTTGCTGTATCCATGTGAGGAAAGGCACTCTTTCTGTCATTCCACTGCAATTACTGAGAAGGGTAGATAGGATGCTTTAGGAAATACAAAACAGTGGAGCCTCAAGTCAGGAAGTAGGAGAAAGCAAACATTGATAATTGTCTTGTCGAATACCATGGGCCTTCTGGATAAAGTTAGCTTGACTAGGGAAGTTTGATAGGAAAGGATAAGCTGAAGATATGCAAAGGCAGGTGGGAAAAAAGCTATTAGGATGATTGAAATTCAAAACAATCCTGGCAGAGTTTCCTGTGCTATATACAGGGAGCTCTACTTAATGATCTCTAATAACCTATATGGGAAAAGAAATCTAAAAAAGATAATGATTCACTTTGCTATACACCTGAAACAAACATAACATTGTAAATCAACTATACTCCAGTAAAATTTTTTAAAAAAATAATCCTGGCAGGGTTGTGAATGCCAGGCAAAGTTCGTCCATGAAGGGGAACTGGGCATTTGTTTTGAGTAAGTGCACTATGACCTCTATATTGTGAAATGCCCACGTCTTAATGAGAGACTGGTTTAATAGCTGTTAGGTTACAGCCCGCAGTGTAAGGGACACACTTCCTGGAAATGTGATTCAATATGCCTGAGTTTTTTTTTTTTTTAATGTATTTATTTTTAACTGAAGGATAATTGCTTTACAATATTGTGTAAAGCACAATATTGAGGGACAGAGAGGCTGGACACGCTGCAGTTCATGGGATCGCAAAGAGCCAAACAGGAGTTGGTGACTGAACAACAACAAATTGTGTTGGTTTCTGCCATGCATCAACATGAATCAGCCATAGGTATACATATGTCTCCTCCCTCTCGAACCTCTCTCCCACCTCCCGCTCCATCCCAACCCCCTACGTTGTCAAAGAGCCCTGATTTGAGTTTCCTGAGTCATAAAGCAAATTCCCACTGGTAAATCTATTTTGCCTGAGTTTTAAAATTTTTTCATAAAGTCACACACATTGATAGCTACAGAAGCATTGGAAATGAAGGATGGCTTCTGTTTTTGTTTCTCATTCTTTCTCTCCCTTCCTTTCTCTTTTGATTGGGAATCTCAGATTTGTACTTCACCATATGTCAGAGGGTGAGGTACTACCACATTACACGTAGTTTAATAGCCAGAGTTCAAGATTAAAACCATGGAAAGCCAGGATGTAAGAGTACAGTTTCATAATGCTGCTTACTTTTGGCCTTGAGCACCAGCTTATGATCATATTCCTTCTGGCAAGCTCCAAGTTTAACTTTCAATAAGAAGAGTTAAGTGGTGAAAATGTGTAAGATAAACTCATAAAATTAAGCTTCTAAAACAAGAATTAGTGAAGCGAAAAAGCATAAAATCAGCTCAGTCAGGAAAGCTAGTAATTTATATCCACTTAAATATGGTTTCATTAAACTTTTTTTTTTTTTTTTACAGTGTGATAGTAGCTGGGGTAACAGATCAGCAAAATTCAAACCATGTAATAAAACCAGCCACACTGATAAAAGACAAAAGTTCACTAAATGTTGATCAAAATGCTTTTCTCTCTTCAGGATAAATTCATTAGAAAAGTCAGACTGGACCCATACGGGCTGAAGTTTGACCAATGAGCCATGGACTGAATTAAAGGGACAAGCAGTGTTGCCTTTTCTCCTTATAGGATCTTAAGGATTTGACTCTGAGGTGAGGCTGGGAACCAAGAGGGCCACCTTCCCATTGTAAGTTCATCTATTTTGGTGAACGACATTCTCCCCAATTCCCCTTTCTTCTTTTCCATGTTTTTTATTTCTGTGTATAATAACGACTATATTATTTGGTATTATTGAAACTGAAATATTTTAAATATATGAATTTTTCTGGCCATGTGCCTATGCATGCTTAGTTACTCAGTTGTGTCTGACTCTTTGCTATCCCATGGACTGTAGCCCTCTAGGCTCCTCTGTCCATGGGATTCTCCAGGTAAGAATACTGGAGTAGGTTGCCATTTCCTTCTCCAGAGGATCTTCCCGCACTAGGAATCGAACCTGTGTCTCCTGCATTGCAGGCAGATTCTTTAACATATGAACTACCAGGGAAGCCCTTTCTAGACTATTGTGGAACTCAAACGTTTGCATTTTAATTACAACTTTTAACTTAAAAAAAAAATGTGGGCCATTTTTAAAGTCTTTATTGAATTTGTTACAATATTGTTTCTGTTTCTTCATACTTTGTTTTTTTGGCTGCAGTTCATGTGGGATCTTAGCTCCCCAACCAGGGATCAAACCTTAACCCCTCTGCACGGAAAATGTATTCTTAACCACCAAACCACCAGAAAAGTCCCACATTTTAATTATTTTTAAGAGAACATTTTCTAAGGGGTATTTTTACTTCTTTGGTATCTTTATTGGGACTTACTATTGTTCTTTGTGTCAGTATAATTCTGTGTCCACATAATAAGTCTCATGTTAGGCTGTCAGCTTTTGCTTATTTGTCATCCATGGTCACCGCCTCCAAGAAACACCATTGCCTTTTCTAATTTAAGTCCTCAGATATGAAGTGGTGAATATCACACCTGTGAGTCAGGTAGGGGACATATTTTTATAGCAAATTTTGGGCCATAGTGTGTCAGTATATTGTGAAGAGGATTCCCATGCTGAGCACATAGTTAGATTAGATGACTCCAAAGGGCTTTAATGCCTGGCCCTTCAACACTTAGTAGGTAGAATTTTTTCCCATTTTCTTGACTAGTTTTCCCCTTTCCTTGTTGCCTGGCTACTTTTCTTTCATTCTTTTGATCTCAGCCATTTCCTGTGGGGGACCCTCTGTGACTGTTCTGCTAGGTCTTCTTAAGTACTCATAACACTTGGACTTTCTGCATCATCACTAACTGTATCACATTTTACTCTAATTTCTTATGTAATGTCTGGGTTTCCTGGTAGAAGCCTTGCAGGCTGGCATTGTGCACATTAAGGTTTCCCCAGCACAGCACACAGTGCTCTGCACATAGTAGGTGCTTTACAAATACTTGTTTAATAATGAGTAAATGCTTAATTCTTAAGTTGATACAAATGTAATCATTGCCTTACCAGGCCACACAGTGAGAGTAGATCACATTGGCAACAAAATGGTGATACCTTTAGCTTCAGAAAAAGGGCAGCTTATGCTACAAACCTTGGTGTGTAAGGGATATCACTTTAGTTTTATATGGATGAAATTACCTCTATTTTCTAAGTTTCTCTCCTGTCCTGCTATTAGTGCCCAGTTGCTTTCGTATATAATCCAATGCTTTCCAATCCACTGGACTGAAGCCCACCAGGCTCCTCTGCCCATGGGATCTCCCAAGAAAGAATACTGGGGTGGGTGGCCATTTCCTTCTCCAGGAGATCTTCCCAACCCAGGGACTGAATCCACATCTCCTGCATTGCAGGCAGTTTTTTTTTTTTTTTTACCCCTGAGCCACCAGGGAAGCCCCTGCTACTAGTAGGACATGAAAACTATCCTTACTGGGGCTCACTTCCTTCCCATGGGCTAACCCAGAATCTGGAAGGTGTATGTAACTGGTGCCTGGAGAAATAAGAAGACCTCTAGTCTTCAGTCCTTCATTGTCACCACTGCTGTTATAATTGTTCAGACCCACTCACTGCTCAAAGGTAGCCATCTTCACTGTCATCAGGTCAATGGGGACCCAGGGTAATTTCTCTACCTTCATGGTCATCACTCTGAAACCTTGCCACTATCCTGTGGGATTGTCTCCACTCTCTTCCCTGTCCTGTGAAATCTCTCTTTTATTTCCACTAAAACATTTGCTTTCTCCCTTCTTTCTAGCCCAGTCATCTCAAATAGTTCTTGTAAACAAAGGCCTTGTAAAACAAAAGCCAAGAGAGGTGGTGAACTCTAAGCAGTTTCTTCTCTGCCCTGCATTACAAATGCCACAAAGAAGGTGAAAAGTGAAAGTGAAAGTTGCTCAGTCATGTCTGACTCTTTGCGATTCCATGGACTATATAGTCCATGATACTGGACAGAATACTGGAGTGGGTAGCCTTTCCCTTACTCCAGGGGATCTTCCCAACCCAGGGATCGAACCCAGGTCTCCTGCATTGCAGGCAGATTTTTCACCAGCTGAGCCACAGGGAAGCCCAAAGAAGAAGGTATCCAGAGGCTATTTGTTTCACATGAGGAAAGGGAAAAAAAGGGGAAAGAATAAAATATAAATTAATAACCAAAAAATTAACCTGAACTTTTACGGACTGAATTGAGTCCCACCAAAATGTTGGTCTTCCCTGGTAGCTCAGTTGGTAAAGAATCTGCCTGCAATGCAGGAGACCCTGGTTCAATTCCTGACCCTGGTCAGAAAGTTCCCCTGGAGAAGGAATAGGCTACCCACTTCAGTATTCATGGACTTCCTTGGTAGCTCAGATAGCAAAGAATCCACCTGCAATGTGGGAGACCTATGTTTGATCCCTGAGTTGGGAAGATTCCCTGGAGTGGGACATGGCAACCCACTCCAGTATTCTTGCCTGGATAATCCCATGGAGAGAGGATCCTGGGCTACTGTCCATGGGGTCGCAAAGAGATGGACACAACTGAGCGACTAAGCACACAAAATGTTGAAGCCTTACTCCTAGCCCCCATGTAACTGGCTTTGGAGATAGGGCCTTTAGGCGGTAATTAAGGTCATAGAGTCCCTTGGACAGTAAGGAGATCAAACCAGTCTATCCTAAAGGAAATCAGTACTGAATATTTATTGGAAGGACTGATGCTGAAGATGAAGCTTCAATACTTGGCTACCTGATGTGAAGACTGACTCATTGGAAAAGACCCTGATGCTGGGAAAGATTGAAGGCAGGAGAAGAAGGGGATGACAGAGGATGAGATGGTTGGATGGCATCATCCACTCAATGGACATGAATTTGAACAAGCTCAGAGAGTTGGTGATGGACAGCGAAGCCTGATGTGCTGCAGTCCATGGGGTCACCAAGAGTCAGACACAACTGAGTGACTGAACTGAACTGAACTAAGGTCATAGAAGTGGGATCCTAGTCCAATAGGGTTAGGGTCTTTCAAAGAAGAGGAAGAGAGACCAGCATTTGCTCTCTCCCCTACATGTAAGGATACAGTAAGAAGGCAGCTGTCTGCAAAGCAGGAGGAAGGCTCTTATTAAGAACAAAATATGCTGACAGAATCTGGAGGAGTCCCAGCCTCCAGAACTGTGAGAAGGTAAATTTCTTATTACTGGGTGGTAAATTTCAGACCACCCAGTCTGAGGGTTTTTTTTGTGTGTGTGTGGTGGCACAAGCTGGTGAAGACATGGACTTCGTGTTCCCGCCCCAGAGAGTCCCTGGGTTGCCCAGCAGAACCAGTCTATCCATTAGGCATCAGACTCACCATGGACTTAGGAGTCTATGAAACAGTTGGGAACTGAAAAAATACATTAATTGGCTTAAAAGAAGAAAATTGTATAACTGAAACTAATAGCAAGTTTAATGAAGGGTGTATAAAATGTAATATCATACCATTCATGAATGGCTAAACTTAGAATTCATAACAACTTTTATTACATGTGAAAATCATTTATAGGTTAGACTTTTCTCACTTCTCAAGATTTCCCAAGTACTCACCATGATTTCTGAGTATAATAAATTAAGTAAATTATAGTTGGGTGTGTCTTAGTCTATTCTTGGCGACTCCATGGGCTGTATAGCCCACCAGGCTCCTCTGTCCATTGGGGTGCTGTTACAGTTATTTATAAATAAAAAACCTTTTGGCTTTTCAAACCAAAGTGTATTTAGTACAGGAATGTGAGTACACTGTTTTATGTTTGATATGGTGCGAGGTGAAATCCCTGAATTTCTAAAGGCCTATGCCTTCAGCTCCCTCACTTCCCTGCAGTGTCCTAGGTCCTCTCTGCTTGAGAGCATCATGTAACTCCGATACTAACTGCTTGGAGTTAGTGCAGACATCACTGGGATATGCATGCACTTCAACAAGGTTGCCCTCAATTCAGACACCAGGCACAGGCAGTGTACACCCCTGCAGTGTGCACCACATTTTGTTTACCCATTTATCTGTTAGACGTTTGAATTGTTTGCACCTTTGGGCTGTTGCAAATAGTGATTCTGTTGACCTATTTACATGATCTTCTCAAAGGAGTATACGTATTCTTTCCTCCACCATGTCTACTTTACTGATGAGCCCATCAAAAACATTCTTTATTTACAGTGTTTGTAGTTTATAAAATTTGATTTTATAAAGGGAACTGAGGTAAGCAGGCCTGTCTTTGTTGAGTCCCTAAGTCATATCTCGTCCTTTGTGCCCCAGAGGACGGTTGCCTGCCAGGCTCTTCTGTCCACGGGATTTCCCAGGCGAGAATACTAGAGTGGTGGCCATTTCCTCCTCCAGGGGGTCTTCACCACCCAGGGATCAAACCCATGTCTCTTCTCTCTGCTGCATTGGCAGGTGGATTCTTTACCACTCTGCCACCTGTGCAGCCCCAAAATAAGCCTGTAGTGTGAGCTTTTCTGTTAATCTAGTGAGGAGTTAGGCTATAATTAATGCTTGTTGTAGCTGTAGGTGGCAGAGGCTTCAAAATCTTCTAGTGATCTGGTTTTTAATCTCTTCTCTTGACTCTGGGCTTCCCTAAGTAGTCTTCCTCAGAGAAAGTCTGCATTTGGAAATTCCTTCAGCTACAATCCACTATTATTACATGGGAGCCCTGCTTATACTGTGGTAAGATATGGGGTAGGGAAAGCATTGTCTAATCTTATGATTTAATCTCAGTCTTTTTATTTTTCTTTATTATAAGTATTTTTTAATCCAGTAGGATCTTAGTTTTCTGACCAGGGATCAAACCCTTGCCCCCTGCATTTTGGGGACAGAGTCTTAACCACTGGACAACCAGGGAAGTCCTTTTTTTTTTTTTTAATTATAGTTGACATACAGCACTATGTAAGTTTAAGGTATATGGCATAATGATTTGATTTACATCCATCATGAAGTAATTATCATGTTAAGTTTAGTGAACATTCATCATTTCGTAGATACAAATTAAAGATGTAGAAAAAATTAAAGTTAAAATTTTTTTTTCTTGTGCTGAGAACTCAAGTTTTACTCTCAACAACTTTCATATGTAATATACAGCAGTGTTAGAGTATGTTGTACATTACATTCCTAGTACTTATTTTTATCTGATAACTGAAAGTTTGTGCCTTTTGACTTCCTTTCTCCAACTCCCCCTCCCCCAAACCCCTTCCTCTGGTGACCACAAATCTGATCTCTTTTTTGGAAATGTGGTTGGCCTACAACACACTGTTAGTTCCTGTTACATAACATAGAGTAAATCTCAGTCTTTTGGTGGGCCTATGTTGCTTTATTGTGACCTTCAAAAGTGTTTCTTAGCTTCCCCATATAGTCAAAACTATGGTTTTTCCAGTAGTCATGTGAGAGTTGGACTATAAAGAAGGCTGAGCACTGAAGAATTGATGCTTTCGAACTGTGGTTCTGTAGAGGACTCTTGAGAGTCCCTTGGACTGCAAGGAGATCCAACCAGTCAATCCTAAAGGAAATCAACCCTGAATATTCATTGGAAGGACTGATGCTGAGGCTCAAGCTCCAATTCTTTGGCCACCTGATGCAAACAGCCAACTCACTGGAAAAGACCCTGATGCTGGGACAGATAGAAAGCAGGAGAAGAAGGGGCAGCAGAGAATGAGATGGTTGGATGGCATCACCAACTCATTGGACGTGAGTTTGAGCAAACATGGGGCGATAGAGAAGGACAGAGAAGCCTGGCATGCTGCAGTTCATGGGGTTGCAAAGAATTGGATATGACTTAGTCACTGAACAACAATAATCCCTTGGCTGGGACAAGAAGGCTAGAGGGGCCTTGGGAGAAGAGCCCTTTCCCCCAGTGGACTGTCGCTCTGATAAAGTCTTCCTTGAGAGTAAGCCTTTGAGATGGAGAATGCCTTGTATTTCATGGTGATTACTCTCCCGTGTCCACTGCCAAAGCAACAAGTGACCTTTATCAGCTCTTCACTGTGGGCACCTAGTGGAATTCTGGAGGTGAAGCCCACAGACATGTGGAGGGGGCTCCCAGGGCTGGTGTCCCCAGGAGTTTCTCATTCTGATGCTAGTCTACATTCAGCTTCCCTCAGTTGGTCAAAATTACCATTTATGCTTTCCTACCAGTTTATGGCTTCAGCAGCTTCTGCTTCAGGTAAACAGATTTAGGGTGTGACTTGCTGAATTTACCTGTCTTTCCAAATTAAAAGTAGCCCTTTACCCTGTGTTCTTAGTTCTCTGATGGGTCTAAGAAAAGTTGTTGATCTTTAGTTTGTTTGACTTTTTCTTGTAAGGACAAGAATGACAACTTCCAGACTTACATATCAGATCTGAAGCCAATTGTTATTTTTAAAAACTTTAAGAAATTCAAGAGAAAATTTTAACCTTGATAATGTACATTTCAGCCTCTCAGAATCCTCATGGTCATAAATCTTTTCAGTGTCTCTGCTAAATCCTCAAATCTCATTGCTTCTCATTACTCCCTTTTCCTTTGTCCCATCTTAGTTAAAGTTGAGAACATCCATAAACCTAATGTTCCCTCACGCATGAAAGAGACTTTCAGGTCTCTCCTAGCTTTCCTTCTCTAAGCTAAATAATGACAAGTGTCCTAGACTTCCTAATGTCACTATTTTCTGAATATTTCATTTTTTAAAAAATTGTTCCTTTCTGAGTCTTCTGAGCCTTCTGTGCTTTTGAACTCTGATTTCTTGCGGTTTTGGGAAAACTTGTAGCTTCAGGAGTAGTTCTGGAAAGTCCTAGATTTTGAAACCTTTCAGGAATTTATAGTGAAACTGGAGAGTCAGGAAAGTTGTATACAAGGATTAATAAAAATAGAAGGTGGACGGTGCTAAGGATATTTGAATGACACAGACAAGAGTGCTATATAATTCTGAAGATGGTGTATCTGTTGACGGCTGGTTTGGTGAAAAAGTGGTTGTAGAGGATGTAAACTGGAACTTGGGTCTTAAAGGAATAGGAAGACTTTGATAAGTGGGAAATAGTCATTGAGGGAATTCTGAGGGAATTCTAAAAAAGGCATGAAAGTGAAAGTGTTCGTCACTCAGTTGTGTCCCAGTCTTTGCAACCCCATAGACTATAGCCCAGCAGGCTTCTCTTTTCATGGAATTCTCCAGGCAAGAATACTGGAGTGGGTTGCTGTTTCCTTCTCCAGGAAATCTTCCTGACCCAGGGATCAAACTCAGGTTTCCTGCACTGCAGGCAAATTCTTTACCATTTGAGCCACATTCAGAGAATAAATAGTTTGGTTGATATAGGATCCTTATAAGAACATACTGGGAAGATACCAAGGGGCCTGCTTAAGAAGTGTAGGATCCCTCCTGTGGGCAAAAGAGGCACTTTAAGATATTTGACCAAGGGATGTTGTATTCAAGGCTGGGTTTTAAGAAGATTAAGATGAGGGTGGTATATTTGGCTGGATTGCTATGGAAGAGTGAGTGGAAGAGAATTAGAACAGGCATATTTAGGGCTGTAATTGTCATACTTTAAAAAAAAAAGTATATGGCAAATCCATTAATAAGTACAGTGATGGCTGCAGTAAGAATGATCAGGGTTTTTTTTTTTTTTTAAAACCTTAGCATCTATTCCAGTTGAGCTATTTCATATCATAAAAGATGATGCTGTGGAAGTGCTGCACTCAATATGCCAGCAAATTTGGAAAACTCACCAGTGGCCACAGGACTGGAAAAGGTCAGTTTTCATTCCAATCCCTAAGAAAGGCAATCCCAAAGAATCTTCAAAGTACCGCACAATTGCACTCATCTCACACGCTAGTAAGGTAATGCTCAAAATTCTCCAAGCCAGGCTTCAGTAATACGTGAACCGTGAACTTCCAGATGTTCAAGCTGGTTTTAGAAAAGGCAGAGGAACCAGAGATCAAATTGCCAACATCCACTGGATCATCGAAAAAGCAAGAGAGTTCCAGAAAAACATTTACTTCTGCTTTATAGACTATGCCAAAGCCTTCAACTGTGTGGATCAAAATAAACTGTGGAAAATCTTAAAGAGATGGGAATACCAGACCACCTGACTTGTCTCTTGAGAAACCTGTATGCAGGTCAGGAAGCAACAGTTAGAACTGGACATGGAACAACAGACTGGTTCCAAATAGGAAAAGGAGTATGTCAAGGCTGTTTATTGTCACCCTGCTTATTTAACTTATATGCAGAGTACATCATGAGAAATGCTGGGCTAGATGAAGCACAAGCTGGAATCAAGATTGCCGGGAGAAATATCAATCACCTCAGATATGCAGGTGACACCACCCTTATGGCAGGGAGTGAAGAGGAACTAAAAAGCCTCTTGATGAAAGTAAAAGAGGAGAGTGAAAAAGTTGGTTTAAAGCTCCACATTCAGAAAACTAAGATCATGGCATCTGGTCCCATCACTTCATGGGAAATAGATGGGGAAACAGTGGAAGCAGTGTCAGACTTTATTTTGGGGGGCTCCAAAATCACTGCAGATGGTGACTGCAGCCATGAAATTAAAAGACGCTTACTCTTTGGAAGGAAAGTTGTGACCAACCTAGACAGCATATTAAAAAGCAGAGACATTACTTTGCCAACAAAGGTCCATCTGGTCAAGGCTATGGTTTTTCCAGTGGTCATGTATGGATGTCAGAGTTGGACTGTGAGGAAAGCTGAGCACCGAAGAATTGATGCTTTTGAACTGTGGTGTTGGAGAAGACTCTTGAGAGTCCCTTGGACTGCAAGGAGATCCACCCAGTCCATCCTAAAGGAGATCAGTCCTGGGTGTTCATTGGAAGGACTGATGCTGAAGCTGAAACTCCAATACTTTGGCCACCTCATGCAAAGAGTTGAGTCATTGGAAAAGACCCTGATGCTGGGAGGGATTGGGGGCAGGAGGAGAAGGGGACGACAGAGGATGAGATGGCTGAATGGCATCACTGATTTGATGGGCGTGAGTCTGAGTAAACTCTGGGAGTTTGTGATGGACAGGGAGGCCTGGCATGCTGCGATTCATGGGGTCACAAAGAGTCAGACACGACTGAGCAACTGAACTGAACTGAGCATCTATTTCTTAATATCTAAAATAGACATGGGCAGGGGTATAGTAGGGTGAACTACACTGTCCTCAAAGTGGGAACAATCTCCCTCTGTAGATTCTTAGGTCTGCTCTGCTTCCTCTCTCTTAGCCATTAACTATTTCTCTGTCTAGTGTTGGTCTTTACCTTGTGGTCCAGATTTCTCTGACTTGTTATGTTCCCTGGCTGTGATTTTTAAAAGGAGAAAGGTTGCAAATACCTTTTGGCTACCATCTTGAAAAACACAATCCTAGGGAGAGGCAGCTTGACCGTTACCTCTGTAAGTACTTATAACAACTTTCTGAAGCAAGGATTACCTTTTGCTATAGATGAGAAAATTGAGTAGGAGGTATACAATTGGTAAGAGGTAGAAGAAAAATCCACACCCAGGTCTGTTTGACTCTAGGCTGAACTGCTCTAGGATCATGGGACCATCTCTATGTACATTTATGTTATATCTATTCAAAACTGTTCACTGGCTCACTGCTTCTCTCAAAGGATAAACCAAGTCACAGCAACAGGACTACAAGGCCCCACATGATCTGCCACATCTTCCTCATTATCTTTGATCTCCACTCCCTTTCACCTTCTCCACTTTTATGTTGGCCTGTTTGTAATTCCTTGTACCAACCAGGCTTACTTTCATCTTTGGGCTTTTGCACTAGCCTTTCTTGCAGTGTGGAACATCCTTAACCGTAAATATCTGCTTTGTAATGACATCACCTTCATCAAGTCTGTGCTCAAATCCTCATCTTTTTCTTTGGGACTATCCTGATAATCCTATTTAAATTGCAATCTACTCCATCACACCCAAATCCTCTTACTTTTTCTATTTTTCCCACCATAGTACTAATCACCATCTTCTAAATGATGCAATTTACTTTTTAAAAATTATATTTATCATTTGTTACTCTCAAGTAGAATGGAGGCACAATTTTTGTCCTTTTTTGTTGTTCCCTGAAATATGCCAAGAATGTAGAAAACAGCATCTAGAAACCTAGCAACTATACAAAAAAATAAAAAAAATTGAATGAATTACTTTTCTTGCTTTTGTTTTTACTATAATTCGTCCTAAAACTACTTGGAGTATTATAAAAATCATGTCACAGCTAGAATGTCTCTTTATGTATTCTCCTGGGAAGCCGATAAAGAATGTTTGTACAAGTTGTTGAAACAGGCTGGATTTCTCCATTTCAGATGTAAAAAGAAGATATGAAGTACATGGACTACCTGTTAGTCTGATGTTCTTTGTTGCAAGTTCAAGAAAAATTATTAGGATCTGAAGTTTGCTATCTCTATTATTTTAATTTGTTGATCAGATTTTAATTGCCTGATAATTGTTTCACTCAGTATTATGCACTGCTTTTTTATACAGTGATTTAAATGACAAGATATAGTAGAGTTGTTTCCAACATCAGAAAGAAAACTTAAATTGAATACAATGTCACAGCATTCCAGAGTTAGTACCTTTAAATGTGTCCATTGTGGAAACTGGTGGGGATGGGGGTGGGGCTGGTTGGAATTGTTGCTAAAAGAATTTAGGAAATATATTTTAGGTCATTTGGTGAGCAGGAATCCTTCACCCTTCATCCACTGAATCCATGTTAAGAAGCCTACATTATTTGTAACTAAGCTACTTTCAATAAAAAATTGCTAGATTAAACAACAGTCACCAAATCCAAGAATGCTACCTCCATTGAAGTGGCATTAAAGCTACACTCTGGACTTCAGACTTCAAAAGAGCTCTTTTTCTCATAGTTAGTAATAACAAAGGTTTCTAAGGCAGAGCCTTTTAGCAACCTGTCTAATTCTCAGTACTTCATAGATCCTCAAATTTAATTGAACATATACACTCTAATTATCCAATTTCTACACAAGGCATGTCTCAATAAGGGCCTCCCATAGACCTGCAGGCATTTACCATGCTCTTTGGTGAACTCCTCTCTGAGTGATTAGAGGTAATGTATTTAACTGTCTCAAGGAGTACAAGGACTCTGCTTTTAAACCTCCAGTTATACTGATGGTTTGCCACCTTGCCCCTACCTTGTAACAGAATGCTTTCTAACTGAGATGGAAAATGAATATTTCCCTATCAAGCTTATGATGTGCATCAAAATTAATTCCTGGGGTCAGAGTCAGATGCAGGCACCTCAGTTTTCTTTAATGGACTGGAGATAATGTGCATAACTTTGGGTCCATTTTTGGTCCACTGGTTCTCAAATTTTCTTTATAAGAATTGCCCGAAGGGTGTATTAAGTATAGATTCTGGGGCCCCACCTGCAAGGACTAGGATTAGCTCACTGAGGAGAGGAGCTCAGGAATTTACATGTGTTAAGAAACTCCCCAAGAGATTTACCTGTAGATGCTTTGAGCAACAGGAGAGCTTATCACTGGGTATGATTTGTGTGGAGTTTGAGAATATCCATGAGCATTCCCATGTGTAATGCTATGAATATAGTTATTGGTGGAAACTTATCCCCTACCTTACTTTTATTCTGCGTAGGCAGTGCCTAAAGATTAGTGAGAATGCAGAAAATGAAGAGTTGATACATCAGTGGAACTCTGATAAAATAGATGGTAGCAGTCCCCCCTTAGCTGTGGACTCACTTTCCAGGGTTTCAGTCACCTGCAGTCAACTGTGGCCCAAAAATAATAAATGAAAAATTGCCAGAAGTAAACAGTTCAGAAGTTTAAAATTGTGTACTGTTCTAAGTAGCATGATGACATCATTCCACTATGTCCTACCTGGGATCCCCAACTGTTGACACCATCTTCTCCTGACATCCATCTATTTACATTGTCCTGGCTTGATGATCCAGGATCACCTGGAGTAGATAACCCTCCTTCTGAGTTAACAGTCACAAAGTCAGTAGTTCTAATGCTATGTCACAGCGGCTATGTTGTTCATGTTACATCATCTCATCATATAGGAATTTTATTGCCCTACATCATCACAAGAAGAAGGGTGAGTACAATGCACAATAAGATACTTTGAGAGAGAGAAAGGGAGACACATGCCTCCAGAGAAAGAGAGAGACTATATTCATGTAACTTTTATCGTAGTATATTATTATTATTCTATTTTATTATTATTAATTACTGTTGTTAATCTCTTACTATGCCTAATTTATAAAGTAAGCTTTATCATAAGTATGTATGTACAGAAGAAAAACATAATATATGTAGAGTTTGGTACTATCTAAGGTTTCAGGCACCCACTTGGAAGGGATCCCTCATAGATAAGGGGACCATTGTATATTGAATTAGTGTCAGAGTGAGAAATCTAACTTTTTTAAAAGGATTTTTTTTTTTTAAAAAAGGATTTTCCCTCAAAGATTACTTTTTCTTTTATCTCATTGCTTGCAGCTTGCTTGAGTGCGAGCACAAATGAGCTAGCTTCTAACCTATTTTTGTCTCTTTCCACCATACCATGAAATCTATATGTCGCTCTTAATTTTAAGTTTTTATTTTGACCAAAGTTGTGGAGCTAGTCTAGCATACTGCTGGCATTTTAGACAGCTAAGAGAAAAAAAGTAATATAATCATGAGCCTAGAAAAAAGTAAAATGCCACTATTCCACCAAATAGATTAGCAATTATACTAGTAGAAATAAAGGACAGACATGGCTTCAGGGAGTCCTTTTGATCTGTACTTCATGAGGGGAAGAAAAACCTTAATGTGTTCATACATGATTCTCAGTGACTTTTAGAAACTGCTTTTGTCACTGAAATACAGAGCAACCACAAAGTAACAAGAATCAGACAATTTTGTTCTTGTAGTAGCTGTTTCATGTCATTTACAAATTCAGACCATTGAAACTGTCAAAGTAATTTAGTGACAAAGTGGTCAGTTTCAAACTTCAATGTTCACATTTAGAAGGTAGCACGATAACCTCACAAAAACATGTTTTAGAGACATAGTCACTATTTATATTACTCATTATATATTAAAAAATAAACATATGTCACTGAAGTAGCTGATGTTGATAATTGCTAATAAGCATTTCACTTCAGAATATTGTATCTTTTTTGCCAATTAGAAATAATTATGTATTAAAGTGAACCAAGTTCATTCTCATTCATTTTCACTTTTTATGCTTCTCCAAGAAAAAATATATTAATTTTTTTAAGTATCCATTGAATTTAGCATACAGTTGATTCACGCCCAAAACTGTGAGACCATTTCAGCTTATTTCACATCCAATCATAAATTCTCTTTAGACAATTGTTTATTGATTCTTGACAGAAAAAATTGAAATAACTTGATTCACTATAGAAAATCATAGAGACAAAATTATGTATCATTATTATATTAAATGATTTGAGCCCATCTCATTCTGTTGACAAAGAAATGGACAATATAATTCATCTGAGTGGGGACTAGGTATTCGAATATTTTTAAAGCACCACGGTGGTGATTCTGTCCCCGAAATTCAGCCTCTGTATACTGGTGCCCGATTAAATCTCAGAGACAGAGTTTTGGGTGAATTAGAAAGAAATAGCTTTATTGCTTTGCCAGGGGAAGGGGGCCACAGCAGGCTAATGCCCTCAAGACTGTGTGTCTCCCCCTGGATGGGGTATGGAAGAGTCTTTTTTTTCTTCTTCTTCTTTTTAAATCAGGCATTTGTAAACAAGAAAGCATACATTAATTACATAAAGAGGCTTTCTGAATAGCAGAGTAAGTCGTCATGTTGTCATTAGCAATGGCAAAGGGGAGAAGCGGTTGGCGATGCGGACATTTCTGGTGAGCACCAGAGTGGAGCTGTGGTTTTTTTCCTCAGTCGGAAAAAAAAGTGTCTTTCGGGACTCCTGACTTAAAGCGAGAACAAGACAGCCCCCCGCAAGCCCCGTGGGCAGGTGCGGAGGGCAGGTGGGTTTGCCGAGCAAGCTGGGTGAGCCCTGGGCGTGTTCATCTTCCATTAGAAACAACCCAGAAAATAGGACAGCTACTGGTAAGGAAACAGTCCCAGGGGGGGACCCACCATGTACACGTATGATACGCGAGTGTAAGAGGACAGAGTATTTACACGGTCTGTTTGTACGTCGGTGAATTCTGTATGAAAAGCAGGACACGTGAGTTAGCTGCTCCATAGAGAAGAATGTTCTTGCTGTTGTTTTTCCCCCCTTCATTAGAAATCTTCTTCGGCATGGAAATAATGAATTATTAAACTGAATACAGGGTCGTTTTGGTAATGGGTATTACAGACGGGAGAGTCAGCAACCTACGGAAAGAGACCTCTTTTGAAGAAACGCAACTGCTGCTAGGCCGGAACCCGGGGACCCTGCCGCCGAGGACAGGGACGAGGACAGATAGCCCCACGCCAGTCTTGCCCGGGTCCGCCACCGGCTCTGGCAGGTCATGGGACTCTGCCATGGTGGATGTGGAGTTGGGGCAGGGGTGCGCTGCGGCCCAAGGCCGCCGGACCCACCGTCTTACCTCAGCTCTTCCGGACATCAGGGACCAAGCTGGATGGTCGCGGCCCAGGCAGACAGAGCCAATGGTCGGATGTGCAGGCGAGCAGAAGGGAGGCGAGGTGATGCGTTGCCCTCGCATGCAACTTGGAAAAATGTGTCTCCCTCTGGAGTCTAAACTCAGAAAGTGAATGGAGCAAACCAGGCGGCCTCAGACGGCGGGTCCCAGGGGCCCTGCAACCTCACTGCAAGGTTCAGATGGCCAGAGAACACAGCCGCACAAAAGCGCGCTAACACTCTTAAAGCTCTGCTCCAACTAAATCATTTAGTTCCCTTGAAGAAATGACTGAAAAACCCCACTCTGGAAAAACAAGGCTGAACACAGCATTCTGAGTGTTGCGTGATACAACTGACTTTCTACACGACATGGTAACAATGCCCATTGGTGGATATGGTATTCAGTTAAGTTCAGTCGCTCAGTCGTGTCCCACTCTTTCTTTTGTGACCCCATGGACTGCAGCACGCCAGGCCTCCCTGTCCATCACAAACTCCCGGAGTTTACTCAAAGTCACGTCCATTGAGTTGGCGATGCCATCCAACCATTTATTTAAATAATTGATACAGTGTATTTAAATTTAACCTGTGAAGGATAAACTCTAAAAAAAAAGACTGGGTTATACAAAACGAGGTTTCCTTGGTAGCTCAGTGGTAAAAAATCTGCTTGCAATGCAGAAAACCAGCGGTTTGATCCCTGGGTCGAGAAGATCCCCTGGAGAAGGGAATGGCAACCCACTCCAGTATTCTTGCCTGGAGAACTCAATGGACAGAGGAGCCTGGTGGGCTACCGTCAATGGGGTTGCAAAGAGTCGGACATGACTGAGCAACTTACACTTATACAAAACTCACCCTCTTGCCATAAGCACTGTACATTTTCCCCCCCTATTTGACAGGCTAAGTAGGTGTCTTATCCATGACTAGAAAGTCAACTGGAGTCAGGATCATTACCACATTTTGTGGCCCTTTAGGGCCTTGTTTCTTATCACACTGACAGACCTCTCTGCCTTCTCTGTGTCTCTTTTTGTGTGTGTTTTTCAGGGCCAGGTCTGTCGTACGGTCAGCTGTGCACATGTCTGAACCTGCCACGGGAAGGTAAGTCCTTGTATGGTAGAGACAGTGCCGTTGGCCCAGTCTGTCCCCAAAGAGTCTGCCCGTAGCCGCTCACTGCAGACATAGTGATCACATGTGGAAATGGGAGGTGCCTCTTGAGGGCTGGGAAGAGGAACCAGAGAAGCAGTCAGTTGGGCACTGAGCCTGACTCTAACTATTTCAGCTCTGGTTCTGGCCCTGCCGCTTACTAGTGGGGAGATTTGTGACCTTATTTTGCTACATTGTTAAACAAATTTACTTTATTGAAGCATAGTTGATTTACAGTGTTGTGTTAATTTCTACTGTGAATTGATTATACATATATTGAAGTGATTGAATTATACATATATATATGTATATATATATACATTGATTTTCATATTCTTTTCCATCATGGTTATCACAGTATATTGAATATAGTTCCCTATGCCCTGTGGCTAAACTGGTAAAGAATCTGCCTGCAATTCGGGAGACCTGGGTTGGGAAGATCCCCTGGGCAAGGGAAAGGCTACTCACTCCAGTATTCTGGCCTGGAGAATTCCATGGACTATACAGTCCCTGGGGTCACAAAGAGTTGGACACGACTGAGCGAATTTCACTTTCACTTTCATCCTATATAGTAGGACGTGTTGTTTATTCATCCTGCATATAATAGTTTGCATCTGCTAATCCCAAACTCCCAATCCTTCTCTCCTTCTTGGCAACTACAAGTTGATTCTCTGTGTTGTGACCCTACTGACTCTCAGTTCGCACATTAGCGAAATGAAAAACTAAGTCCCAGACTCTTCACACAAGGCCATCACATGGATCAAATGATATGATGAAAAATCTAAGTTTGTGGATTGACAGCTACTAAAAAGCAAGATTAGGCAAGATGGCATGACACAGTCAATGAAAAGAAGTGGACTTGGGATCAGAAGGCCTAGCTTAAGTAGTTTAAGTGACTGAAGTGACTTAGCACGTGTGCACATATCATTTGACTTTCTAAGCCTCCATTCTCTCATCTCTGGAATAAGACTGTTTGTACCTGGCATGCCTTCTTGAACGATATTACTCATTATGTAAAAAGAGATGTACGTACTGCTTAGTCAGTTGCACCTGACTCTTCGCGACCCCATGGACTCTAGCCCACCATGCTCCTCTGTCCGTGGGATTCTCCAGGTAAGAATACTGGAGTGGGTAGCCTTTCCCTTCTCTTCCCAACCCAGGGATTGAACCTGAGTCTACTGCATTTCAGGCAAATTCTTTACTGTCTGAGCCACCAAGTAGTTAGCAGTTAGCTGCCCCAGACACAAGGGCTACAACCCTGAACAAGACAGCTTGACTCTGCTGTGGTGGAACATCTAGCCTCCTAGAGCAGACAATGGATTTAAAATTACTTTGTCAATTGTAACCTGGTAAGCAAATGTGTACTACTGCATTAGCACTGTACTGTTAATATTGCAAAGTAGAACAGCCTTCTAGGTAAACTGAAAAAATTAACCATTTATTTTGACCTCTCATTCCAGTGTTGCAAGTATATAGGAAAACTCTCAGGATTTTCTGAACTGGTGTTCAGAGAATACATGAGATCAGCTTTAAGAAGTTGGAATTGTTTGGATTTCCATATTTAATTATCACATATGTATATGAAAATATCTAGCAGGGTGTTTTAAGTGTTTACCAAAAAGTGGATATGATGACCCCCGAGTCAGATTCTCTTAAGTGTGTAATTGAATTCTGGAAATCATGAAGGCCTAAGAGAAATTCCAGTACTGTTTCCAGGCCACTGGGATGCCCTATAAGGAATTCCTTGTCAGTTTAGTTAAGTATGGCCCCAATTCCATCATGTCCTGATAAGCTGTGCCAGAGGCCATGTGTGCTAAGTCACTTCAGTCATGTCCAACTCTTCGTGACCCCATGGACTGTAGCCCACCAGGTTCCTCTGTCCATGGGATTTCCCAGACAAGAATACTGGAGTGGGTTACCATTTCCTATGCCAGAGGATCTTCCCAATCCAGGGATCCAATCTGCATCTCTTGCATCGACAGGTGGATTCTTTACCACTAGGACCACTTGAGGCCATATAATTGTCCTAATGCCAGGGAGATTGTGGTTGATGATAGTTTAATTACAATAGTAAAGACAACAAGGAATTGCCCATTATACCTGGTTAGAGTTTGTTTTAAAGAAGTATTTTTTTTTTTGAAGTATAGTTGCTTTCCAAGATTATATTACTTTCAGGTGTACAACACAGTAATTTGGTATTTTTATAGGTTACACTCCTTGTAAAGTATAAAAGTTATTATAAAGTATTGGCTATATTCCTTGTGTTGTATATCACATCCTTAAATGCATTTATTTTATACCTAGTAGTTTATATCCTTTAATCCCCTTCACCAACCTTGCCTCTCCCTCCACTCCTTTACGTGATTTTAATTTAATAGAATGTTTCAAATAACTGAAGTTGTGGTGTGGTAGGTTTCTGGCTTTCTCACAAGTAATTCAAGTGGCATTTACATTAATTTTCTTCTCTGTGTGTTCTGTCCCTATACTGACAGCATACAAAAATTAGCTTTCTAATTTTGTTTATTGTATGTTTAAGTAAATTTATATGAAATGATCTAAAATAAAAGGCAAAGCATTTACATTCAATGGGCAACTTCTGTTTTATATAGTCTTTTTATTTTTTCTTATGGATATTATAATTGTAAACAAACAAACAAACTATACTTGTCTTTACATACACAACTGGGTGAAGTACTAGTAGGAACTTCCCTGCTGGTCCAGTGGTGAAGACTCTGTGCTTCTGATGCAAGCAGCATGGGTTCTGTCCTTGGTTGGAGAAAAAAGATCCTAAATGCCACGTGGCACGGCTGAGAAAATATTAAAAAGAGAGAATGTACTAGTAAAGTGAAAATACTGAAATTCATGCTGTAAAAAAACACAAAGATGAAAATAGAATCTAGAGGAAAGGCTTGGTAAGCTGTCTGGTTTAACTGGCACATCACTCAGATGCCTTTTCACATGGGGACATGTTGCATTTGGTAAGTGAAGTTCCTCCTCCCTGGGGAGCAGGAGGTGACTTCTCCAGTTAGTACTGTGTGTGGCTAGTGGAAGCTATGGGGCTTGCTAGGTGGAGGTCCGCCTTTGGCATCCGTTCTGTGAGCCGTGAGGGGCTGACATTTGGCAGCCATGTGCTGTGCTCAGCAATGTACTTCAAAGCAGACGCTTCCCACAATTTTCAGGTTAGTGAGGACATCACACTCAAGCCCTGTCTGGTGCTTAGAAAAGCATTGCTGTGTTTTGAATGTGATCTCTTTCACACAAAGCTTATTTTCAGGTCAAGAGGGGAACTGATGCTCAGAAACTCTCTTCAACTCTTGGGGTTGTTTTTGTGCTGGTTTTAGAAGTCATTGGGCTGATACTTTCCTGTATAACGTGAAGGTCTCACAGCAGGAAGCTTCAATGGCAAATGCTCACAAAGAGAAGAGAAGGGGAAAAAGGTCCCATGAACCAGGGAACAATTCCTCAGCAATTCCTCCTTTAACTGTAATGTGACCCATATCATTTCACCAAGTGCAGACAGAGTTACAGAATGAGAGTGTGGTATATTTTTCTGGCTAAAATTAGTTTTGGTGTTTTTCTTTTTCAACCCAAAGCTTATTTCCTGGTCACCTTTCCACACTCTCTGATCAAGTAATGGATCTAAGACCTAACTAATCCCGGGCACAGTTTTTGTCAGGGAGACTCTCCTGTGAAGGCTCTTGGCTATTTTCTGTGTCAGGCTGTTGTCTCCTGGCTTCTTGCTCCATCCTCAGCACCTGGAATGATCTGTAGCACGAATTAGGCACCTGATACATATTTGTTCAGTGAGTGAACACAGATGTCCCCTCTGTATAAATGGAAGATGTAGCTAAGGAGAACAAAGTTATCAACTTTACCAAAAGTGAGTGATTTGCATTTCTGAGAACCCACTGACTTGGTGTGATAACTAGTTCACTAAGCCTCTGACCTTCCCAAGAATACTTTCGGAGATTATTTCCTTGGAGACAAAATTTGTAAACAAATCAATGTGTCACAGAATCTTATGGGAACTCAGAGAAGGCAGCATGAGCTACGTATGGAGGAGAAGATATTTAAATGTGATGTAGAAGTGTGCCCAGTTAACCAGAGGAAGATGGGGAAGAGCACCATGTATAGGAAGGACAGTACAACAACAACTAATAACTTAGTGTTTGAAACTCTTGGGCTTCCCCGGTGGCTCAGTGGTAAATAATCTGCCTGAAATGCAGGAGATGTGGGGACCTGGGGTTGATCCCTAGGACGGGAAGATCCCCTAGAGGAAGAAATGGAAACCCACTCCAGTATTCTTACCTGGGAAATCCCATGGACAGAGGAGCCTGGCGGGCTACAGTCCATGGGGTTGCAAAAGAGCTGGACATGACTGAGTGACTAAGGAACAACAACACTGCAAAGGAAGCAAGGCATAAATGACATGGATTGGTCATGTGCTTTTTGATGTGAGAGTTTTCAGGCCAAAGGCAATAAATAGTTAAAGAATTAATTGGCTAAGGATAGTTCATGCAAATTGGAGGGAGTGGAGACTGATATTCATGAAGGATGTGAAAGAACCCAAGCCCTTACAGGACAAAGGGTGGGGGAAGACTGCTAAGGTACCAGACTTTGGGTAGGTGGATGGAGATGTCAGTGAGGAAGTTCCACCTAAAAGAGTGAAATTGTTTCTTGAATAGGCCTCCAACTGGGGTACATATGCAGTGTAGAAAATAAAAGAAACAACGAACCAGGGAAATCACACTTGGTTAACCAGGTTACTTTCAGGGACTCAAACCAATCCAACAGGCATCTAACTATCAAAAGAAAATGGTCTGCTTCTTTGTTTCTTGGAGGCTTTTGCAGTGGAAAACAGATTTATGATTGAAAAAACAAAACAAAACTGAAGCAGCTGTTGTTGTGGGTCTTAAACCCTACAAGAGATATTTGTTTCCATGTGGGTTAACTTTGTTTTTTTTTAATAAAGCGATGGACTTGAGGAGACTTAGACACTAAGAAGGGTCTCCAGGGACCCTGCTTAAATGAATGGTGAGTCATGGTGGTAATAATAGATGGAGACAAGGTTCCAAAAACTTGGTTGAGGAGCCTGTAATAATGGCTCTGTCCAAGGAATACTATTGGAAGTTTCAATATCTTTAGTCTTCTTCTTAAAACTCTCAGGCTTTACCCTGAGAGTCCTGCCTGAATGGACCCTCCTCCTCTGCTCAGCATCCAATTATGGGCCAAACCTTCCTGAATGTCATGATGATCTATACCATAGTTTCTGGGTCATAGAATTCACATTCTGTGGGACTGGAGGAGATGTGCAGAAGAAAGTCTTACTGTTTCAATGGCCCAAGAAGAATGCCTGTTTGGAGAAAATTAATATAATCCTGGGAGAAAAGTCAACCTATGGGTTTTCTTACTTGGCTCCAGTAATTTTAGGTGATTTGGCATTGAGCGGGATATGATCTCTGTTATGAGGCTCTCAAAGGACTGTGGTGAGTCCTCAACCAGCTCTGCTTGGAGGCTATCTGGGGGTCATTCATGAATGCAGAATGAAAAGAATTAAAAAATAAAACCTCCGAGACAATAAGAAGCAAAATAAATGAAAAATGTGATCAATATAGTATCAAAGACTTTATTTAAAAGCTCTGCTGAGCATAAATAGTGTAAGAAAACTAATAGAAGAATGAAAATGTGTCAGGTTAAGAAAAGTTGAAATATAATATAAACCACAAAATAATGTCAAAGGTGAAAAAGTCAAACCAGACAATTAGAAAAATAATAAAATAAAATTAAAAAATATACTGTTAAAAAGGATAAAAGTAACCACACTAAAAGAAAATTTAGGATGTTTTTCCAGGAGAACAGCCTGGAAGTGTATACAACTGCATGTTGTGTGGCATTATCTTTGGGTCAATGAGAGTATAGTTTTTAAAAATTATTCATTTTTCTTGTTTGTAAAATGTGATTTCTCTGAAATTATCCTTCACTGTATATGTAATTATAATTATAAGGAAAACTGGTTATGAAAAACATGAAATTAAAATAAGTGGACAATATTTAGAAACCAAAAAAGCATTAAATTAGACAAAATGGTAGAAACCGTAAGAAAGACAGAGAAAGCAGGGAATAATGAATATTCCATAAACTGTACAAACCCCAAATTAAAATATTAAAAGAATTAAAAAACATACTACAAGCACATAAATATTTACAAAATTTAAGAGACTAAGGGATTTTTGGAAAAACACAAGATGAAAAGTCGTAAAGAACTCTGGGGTTCAAGGCTCTTTTTTAGGGGCTGAGTTACCCTCTTTAACTTGAGTTTCCCAATAGGTCCTCGGAGAGGAGGCCTCTGGGCAGAGAGCAAATCCCTGACCTCTCCAGCTCTTCTTATGCTGAAGTTCCTGGCCCCTGTGACCTTTGGAAATAACCAGCAAATGGTGTGGCAGATTCAGATTCCCCTTGCTCCATATATATACATAATAAAGCCATCAGAAGGGAAAGCACACTCAGTTTCTGAAAATGCTTTGAGCGTGGCAGTTATGAGTCTGTTGCCATCTTTCACTGTCTTGGCAGTTTCATCTTGGCTTTGAGTGGCTGCTGCGGTATTTGGAGGCAGACACTGAACCATACACACCCCAAGAGAGGGAAAGAGAGAGGAGCAAGAGAATTATTATGTATTAGGCATCTATACAGGCAATGTATTGAGTTGGCCAAAAAGTTTGTTCAAGTTTTTCTGTAAGATGTTATGGAAACAAACTTTCTGACCAACCCAATACTATTAATAGGACTATCATTATGCTCTTTCTCTTTGAGACAAAGCTGAGTCCTGGGACCCTTCACTGCAGTGCTTATTGTTGTGTTAGTCACTTAGTCATGTCTTGACTCTTTTGCAACCCCATAGACTGTAGCCCACCAGGCTCCTCTGTCCATGGGATTTCCCAGGTAAGAATACTGGAGTGGGTTGCCATTTCTTTCTCTAGGGTATCTTCCTATCCTAGGGATCAAACCCAGGTCTCCACCTCTCCTGCATTTCAGGCAGATTATTTACCGCTGAGCCACCTGAAAGGCCCGCTGCAGTGCTTGCACCTGGACAAATATCTCCTTGAGCAAGAGAATGCAAAGAAACTATAAGGAATTAAAGATAACCACACGCATGTGCAATTGGGACCAATTGTGAGTAAGATACAAAAAGGCCAAAACCCAACTGCCACTTGTGAGGTGCCAGGAGCAAAAGCAGGGGCATGCGTGAACCTTGTAGACAGCACCTGCTAGGGGTGGGCCGACCACCTAACCACCCTACTAGCCTGACCCACTGATCCGCCCCTGCTCTCACCCCATTGAAGGGGCCAGTTTGCACCCCACCATAGAGAGCGAGCAAGGGTATCAGTTACTTGTTCTTACTCCCTCTTGCTGCAGCCGGAGTCCCAGTGTAACAGGGCAGAACCTTTGTGTTCTATTACAGGTTAATCACTAAAGGAGTGTTGCTTATAAGATTAAATTATACATAATGGCCCATCTCTGGGAACCCTGCCTCCCAGGTAATGAGCATTAAGTTAAAATACTTTTGTGTAGCTCACAGGGAGCATCTTGACCAGGCCCACCTATGAATGACTACAGACAGAAATTAACACATTCTCTCTGGAGGCGGACAGAAAACAGGAAATGTTTGACTTTACTCCCTCCCCTTTTAGTAAGAATCTGCCTGCAACATGGGAGACCCAGGTTTGATCCCTGGTCAGGAGGATCCTCTGGAGAAGGGAATGGCAATTGACTCCAGTGTTCTTGCCAGGAGAGTCCCATGGACAGAGGAGCCTGGTGGACTGCAGTCCACGGGGTCTCAAAGAGTCAGACATGACTGAGCAACTAACACACTTCCTGGTGGCTCAGCTGGTAAAGAATCCACCTGCAATGTGGGAGACCTGGGTTCAATCCCTGGGTTGGGAAGATCCCCTGGAGGAGGGAACGGCTACCACTCCAGTATTCTGGCCTGGAAAATTCCATGGACTGTATCATGGGGTTGCAGAGTTGGACATGACTGAGTGACTTTCACTTTCACTTTTAGTATAAAAGAAGCAAGATGGGTCTTTGGGTAATGAGTTTACTTTCTTCTCAGTCAGCTGGTTTTTCTGAATAAAGTCACTGTTTCTTGCCCCCAAAACTTGTCTCTCTATTTACTGGCCTGGTACATAGTATGAGCTTGGACTCAGTAACACCAATAAGGCTTTGCCCGAATTTTTCATCTGGCCTTATCAATTTCTATTGAGTAAAGAGCCCAGGAATCCAGGTTGGTAACATTTTGATCTTTACTATATCTTAAAAAAATTTTTTTAAATCTTATATTGGAGTATAGTTGATTTACAATGTTGTGTTTGTTTTTCAAAAATTTTTCTTTTATATTGGAGTATAGTAGGTTCAGATGATAAAGAATCTGCCTGCAATGAGGGAGACTCAGGTTGGATCTCTGGGTCTGGAAGATTCCCCTGGAGAAGGAAATGGCAACCCACTCCAGTATTCTTGCCTAGAGAATTCCATGGACAGAGGAGCCTGGAGGGCTATAGTCCATGGGGTCACAGAGTCAGACACAACTGAAGCAACTTAGCAGCAGCAGCATAGTTGATTTGCAGTGTTGTTTGTTTTAGTCTTTATGAAATCTTATAAGGTAAATATTTTGATGCCAACTCTGCAGATGTTGAATCAGAGGCATTGAGAGGTCACATCACTTGCTCAAGGACACATTCACTAGCAGAACTCTGATTCTTAAACCCTGGGAGCTTTTATCACACCCCACCACCTGAGAGCACTCCTCTCTAGATAAGGGGTTCCCAACCTCTGAGCCACAGATTGGCACCTCCTGTGAGATCAGCAGTGGCATTAGATTAGAAATAAAGTGCACAATAAATGTAATGTGCTTGAATGACCCCAACCCTCCCCCCACACTCCTGGTCCATGGAAAAATTTTTTCCCATGTAATCTGTCCCTGGTGCCATAAAGGCTGGCAACCACTGCTCTAACTAGGGAGGAAGCCAGTGAGAATGGAGGCTTGACACTGAGGCTGAGCCAGAGCAGAGGGCGTCAGAACACATCTTCTTGGTTGTCCTGGTCAGCGTGGTGACCAGGCTGAGTGGGCCCAAACGTCTTGACTCTTCTCTTGACAGTGAGGAGGCAGCCTCCAGCCACAGGGACATTGTGGAGGGACCAGAGTCAGGCTGGCAGAGGCTCTGAAAGAGTGGCTGACAGACCAGCTGCACTGGCATCACCTGTAGGCTTGTCTGAAATGCAGAGTCTCAGGCCCCACCCTGACCTAGAGTTTGAATATGTTGGGATGGATACAGGAAATGAAATAAGCTCTTCAGGCGATTTTCAAACCCAAAGTGTAAGAACCGCTGCTGTGAGGGCACCAAGGAATTGAATGTGGGATTTGGAAGGAGGGAGCTTAGGTGTTGGGCTTCTCCAGTGACTCAGAGGTAAAGAACTTGCCCACCAATGAAGGAGACACAGGTTAGATCCCTGGCTCGGGAAGATCCCCTGGAGAAGGAAATGACACCCCACTCCAGTATTCTTGCCTGGAGAATTCCATGGACAGAGGGGCCTGGTGGGCTATAGTCCATGGGGTCACAAAAGAGTTGGACATGACTTAGCGGCTGAACAACATCAGCTTAGGTGTTGGAAGAGAGGATGGTAAGTAGATGAGTGCTCTGGTCTAAGTCTATAGGATGAAAGGTGGGGGTTTGATGGGAAGGATAAGAAAAATTAGGCACTAGGACAATGGGATAGGTTGTGGGGGTGGGGAATGGCCTATAGTTAAGATCAAGTGGAATCTTGCCTCCTTACCAACAGCTGAGCGGCCTCCACCGCTCCTTCTCTCTCTGAGCCATGCTTACTCGGCTCAGGTGTTGCCACTTATCTCACGGGGCTGCTTTTACAGCTGCAGAGCAAATCAACGTACGTGTCCCTGACATACAGTCCACGCACACGAACTAGTGCTTGAACTTGGATTTAAACGGGGAGCTGAGTGGTGGTGCAGTAGAGTGACAGAGGACAGGAGTTTCTTGTGCTTTCTCGGTGATTCTGGCCCACGCAACTGCTTCTGTGGTTGAAACGTTCCATTCCGGCCTCTTGGCAACCCGAAGTTACTGGGAAAGGTAAGTTCTCCACTTGGACTGATTTAAACAATGAAATGAGTATTTCGCCTGTCTTCTGTTGAGGCAAAAGCTAGGAACCTCCCCCAAAGAAAGAAGGGACAGGTTTTGTCCAAGTTGTACATTTTGAGCTGTGTGGAGAATGGAGCAAGGGGTTGGTGAATGTGGCCCCAGAAACAGGGAAGCATGTGCATGAGGAAAAATGTCAGGAGCTCAGAGGGAAAAGACGTGGATTTGAATCAACCCTGGTCTGTGACTTCCCAAGTGGGTGACCTTGGCAAATTCTTTGATCTCTCTGAACTCTTGGTTCTTCTCTCTCTTTTTTTAAAAATAATTTATTTTGGCTGCACTGGGTCTTCACTGCTACTCAGGCTTTTCTCTAGTTTCAGGGAACAGAGACTACTGTCCAGTTGTGGGTGCTCAGGCTTCTCATTGTTGCAGAACACAGGCTCTAGAGCATTTGGGCTTGGTGGTTGTGGTGCTCTGGCTCAATTGCCCCCACAGTGGGATTCTCCCGGACCAGGGATTGAACCCATGTCACCTGCATTTGTAGGCGGATTCTTTACCACTAAGCCACCAGGAGAGCCCTGAACTGTAGGTTCTTGGTTTCCACAAGACAACTATTTTGAGAATTGGAGAAAAATGATAGCTGATAAGAAATGCTTCCTGAATCTCAATTCTGTCTCAGCCTTTGCCCTGAATACAGTGAGGGGAGAGGAAGGAATTCCTGAGTGAGTCGTCCTCTGCAAGCTTTGTTAACACAGGCCCTTTTAAGAAGCTACGTCTTTAATGATCCCTTAAGTGTTTACTTGACACAGTTCATCCCATTCGCCTGTCAATCCTTCCCCTTCCCATCTTCACTGGGTTGGGGAGACTGTTTGCCAAGCCAGCTGATCAATTTCTCTAAGCAACAGAGGACATTTCAAACCTTGTTTGTCTTCTGTCCCCTCATTCCCAAGTCAGGACAGCACTTTCCGGTTCTTCGCATCTTGTGTTTGGATTTGGGACTGGGTTCCCTTTCTGGCCAGCGTGAGTAAGACTAAGACAAGAAGCAGCTGGGAGACAGCATCATTTCATGATTTTATTGTAAGGCCAGGAGGATGGAGAAGTGGGGGATGGTTTTAGTTTCTGTAATAGTCTCCTCTAGAAGGATGGCAGGAGGGAAGGAAAAAATCAAACAATTGGTCTGTGCTCTTGCCTGGGGCTCCATAATTTGCCTTTTACTTTCTGCATTTTCATATTTGAGTCTGAAAAGCAGAGGGACCCAAACAATGAGCAACAGATGTCCTGGTGCAATCCGCACGGTACATGAATTCAGTTAGCATGCAAATTGTCATCCTTGGGCAATTCCTGGGGACTGCTGAAAAGACAACAGTCTTGCTTTGCAAAATAGATAGAGGGCATGATTAAAATGTCTGGATCCAATCATATGTTTAATTACAATCCTTTTTTTTAAATCTCAACTACAATGACTGGTAGCTATTATGACACAATATTGAAAATGTGTATGACGCATGGTGGCACTTGGAAGGCTGATCGGTGGTCTGTGTTTGATCAAAATGATCAAAGCTCCTTGCCATGGAGAGCCCCTCTCCTTCTCTCTCGTCTGATCTACTTAGACGAGCAAAATATGATTTACAGGAGACAGTTTATGTGATTTTCATTCCCCTAGAGCAGGGGCATAATTTTTGCATCACCATTTTCCCCTAGAAACAATGGGAGCTTGACAATGCTTATAAACACACAGTAACAGACCCTGCTCATGGTTGTCTGCAAAGCATCTCTCCTGCTTCAGCTCTTTCATTGACTTTCAAATGTTCAAACACTTTTGAGTTTTATTATTGGTATGATCAGAAAAAAGACCAAAAGAAAATGAAAGTGCTGAGAGAAGAAACTCTTATTTCACCCTATCCATACAATCTGATTATATTTGGGGGACTTCAGAGAAAACTGAATTTCTCATCAGATGATGTGTTCAGCCTGAGATTTAACTACTTGGTTAAGGATGAGGACTGAATTTCATTGTGTAAGTTGTGGAAGTGGCATCAGCCAAAGCTGCTGCTGTTATGTCTGTTATGAAAAAGAACTTATATTGGAATTTTTTTTCTGTACTTCAGTTGATTCTGAAAGGTGGAGAAATCAGGCATATAATATACCTCATTCAGTGGTGCTAGTGGTAAAGAACCCACCTGCCAAGGCAGGAGACATAAGAGATGCAGGTTTGATCTCTGGGTCAGAAAGATCTCCTGGAGAAAGGCATGGCAACCCACTCCAGTGTTTTTGCCTGGAGAATCCCATGGACAGAGGAGCCTGCTGGGCTACAGTCCATGGGCTTGCAGAGTTGGACATGACTGAAGTGATTTAGCACACATGGGGATTTTAAATATGTAGCCAGCATTATGGAGAGAATTGTTTGCCAACAACTTGACAAAAACATCCAGTTATTAACTTAGATATTACACTTTATCAGATGAAAGACTTTTACACATTTCACACTATTTAGTAGTATATTTTTTCACATCTTGAAGGTTTAGCATTAGAACTTCCTACAAAACTTGGGTTGTAGTTTCATATACATTTGCTTCTCTATTTTAGAGATGTCCTGACTTCCTTTGCTCTCCTTTTATATGGGTTGTTGTATAAAGAAAATAAATATCCTTTACTAAGAATAAGAAATTGAACCAAGTATTTATTGTACTGCTGCTCAGCACCCAGTACAGTGCTGGGGTCTACAGAGGGCTTTAGTTGACTTGTTAAGACTTGAGTCCTGCCCCCAAGGATTTTATAGCCCAGTGGGCTTCCCAGGTGGTGCTAGTGGTAAAGAATCCACCTCTCAATGCAGGAGATATAAGAAATGTGGGTTCAATGCCTGGGTCAGGAAGATACCCTGGAGAAGGACATGGCAATCCACTCCAGTATTCTTGCCTGGAGAATTCCCCATGGACAGAGGAGCCTGGTGGGCTACAGTCCATGGGATCGAAAAGAGTTGGACACACAGAAATGACTTAACACGCACACATGCCATCTCTATAGTCAGTCTTATCTGAGGAAGAAACAGAGATAAAGAGATGAATAGAAAGACAAGAGAGATAGGGAGTTGGAGAGGGAGGGAGGAAAAAGGCTTGGGAAGGAGGGTAGACAAAGAAAAAGAAATGGTTAGAATCTGTAACCTTTTTATCAGCTGCATCCTTTTACTATAGATTCCCAAGGAAGAGGGTTGGGGTAAATTCCAGGCTAAAAGCTGTTTACTGTCATAAGGCTTTGGTTCCAAACTCTTTTGTTCAAATTCTAGCTACAGTAGCTGAGATAGACTCTGGGTGAATCACAAACACTGATTTTTTTGGTCTTGTTTTGTTTTTAAATCTGAAACCCAAGGTTTACCCTAAAAGCATGCTGAATGACCTATTTAGCTTTTACCCTAATTCAGCACTTTAGATCCTATACCAATAGCTAATATTTATTGAGGTCTTACCTTATGCCAGACATTGTGTTACTACTAAGCCTGAGAGAGGTTTCTCATTTAGTCCTCATAAAACACCCCTTGGAAGTATCATTTTTCCAGTGATTCAAGTGAAGAAAGCGAGGAACTTGCCCATGGTTAGGGCTCAAGAGATCAATATTCAGAACCTGGGGGTATAACTACTATTTGGGACAGTCTAAGTATATGCAGATGAGAAAGAAGATAAACCTAAGGAACGACTGAAAAAGGCAATAGGTGAAAAAAGGTAATGTGTATTGCCATAGAGTCTTATTATATCCCTATTCTAGAAACTCTATTCCTTAAGCATGGGAACCAATTCTATTCCAGTCTCTGCTTATGTCCAATCTCACTCTCCTCTTTGGGAGAAGGATGGAGGTGGGGGTGTGAGATGCTTCCTGTCATGAAGTGAGTGCTCTTGGACAGGGTGGAAGGTTGAAGTTTGAGTAGTTGGAGCAGAACTTGAACTGGTCTTGGAGAAGTTAGCTGGGTCAGTAGTGAGGAGAAGGAGTGTGTGCTCCACTTATATAGGAAGGTAATTATAAGGAGGGAGGAGATAGTGTGAGTTTTCATGAAGGGTGGGGACCAGGGTGGGGTTCTGCAGGGCCACAAGATCATTCCAGCAGAGGTGGATGGCTTATTTTGGGGAGATGAGGGTTGTGATGGAGGGTCTTATAACAGGTTCCTTTAACTGTTTAAGTTGCAGGAGTTCCCTTTCTTCCTCTTGTGATCTGATAGTGGTTGGACAATATTGGGTACTGTGACCGTATGGCCTGGAGTGAGCTCTCATTCAACCCCACAGTGGGAAAGATACCAAGATTGTCACAGGGGCAGAAAAGAACCTGGGCTTCCCACAAGTTGTTCCCACGATTGTCTGATTTTCACGAACGCCTGCAGGGTTGCTATTGAGCAGAGTTAGTAGATCATAAGAAACTGAAAGTTGCTCAGTCGTGTCCGGCTCTTTGACCCCATGGACTGTACAGTCCAAGGAATTCTCCAGGCCAGAATACTGGAGTGGGTAGCCTATCCCTTCTATAGCAGATCTTGCCAACACAGGAATTGAACCGGAGTCTCCTGCATTGCAGGCAGATTCTTTACCAGCTGAGCTACCAGGGAAGCCCATAATATATCATAAGGGAGCTTCAAAAAAGATAGCCTGGACCTCCCTGGTGGTGAAGTGGTTAGGAATCCACCTTCCCATGCAGGGAACACAGGTTTGACCCCTGGGCTGTGAAGATTCCACATGTTGCAGGCGACTAAGCCCATGTGCCACAGATCTTGAAAGCTTGAGTTGCAAGTACTGAAGCCCATGAGCCTAGAGGGTGTGCTCTGCAAGTGGAGAAGCCGCTGCAGAGAGAAGCTTGCACACAGCAACTAGAGAGTAGCTCCTGCTTGCCACTAGAGGAAGCTCGTGTGCAGCAACAAAGACCCAGCATGGTCAAAAAATGAATTACTTAACAAAAAGACAACCTGCAAAAACTATTGTTGAAAAGTGGCAGAATGTCTTGATCCTCACAGCTTCATGGATGTGTTAAAGAATATAGCTAATTTTATTTCCTGCGGAACACCTCCCTGTTTTGTTCCTTGCTTTTCTTGGTGCCATGTTGGGAATGGTCACTAAACATCACTCCTTCTGGGTATCATGAGCCCCTTGAATGTTCGAAGGGACTAGCAAAGAATTCTCCAGAGCAGTTTACATCTATTCAGTGACTCTGTGCCCTCCAGTCACAGCTACCTTGTGATTAGGAGCAAGACTTATAATTTAATGGCATTTTACACTTAATGAGAGTGTGCCATCTGTGTGTAACCAAATATGAGGCGACTAGCCCATTCTAGTCACTCAGTTTTGCATGGTTTTCCAGGGCTGGAGATGGATCAGCCCTGCTCACCACCTCACATTCTCCCGCATCTCTCCAGTAAAGCCTTGGGACTTCAGACTCCAGGTTGTTCTGTGACTCTCGAATCCTAGCTCCATGGGAGTCGATCTTCCTGGCACAGTGAGAGAAGCATCTGTTCACCCTGGGGTTCATCTAGAACCTTTCCCAAAGGGAGCCTAAACATCTTCCTGATTGAGAAAACCTAATACTCAAAACATTTAATTTAGTTCACATTTAAAACTCTAGCATGCTATATTATCGTCTTGGTTTCCTGTGGCTGCTGTAACAGATTACCACAGGCTGGGTGACTGATAATAGAAATTTACTCTCTCGGTGTTATGGAGGCCAGAAAACAGAAATCGAAGGGCTCTAGAGAGAATTCTTCTGGCCTCTTCCAGCTTCTAGTGGCTCTAGGCGTTCTTTGGCTTGAGGCTACATCTTGCCAGTTTTTGCCTTTGTTTTTACAGGACCTTCTCTCTGGGTCTGTGTCTTTTCTTCTTCTGTCTCCATTTGTCATTGGGCTTGTAACTAAAAGGTATGTAGTGGGATTTGGCTGCTCACTGCTCAAAAGCCAATAAACAGCCCAGGTTGGTGGAAAGGAAAATTGCTTTATTTCAGATGCTGGCAACAGCTGGAGGGTGGGGGTAGGGGAGGCAGACATCTGTCTAAAATCTGACTGCCCCCACACCCCCACTGGCAATCAGTGGTGACAAGAACATTTATAGACAGAAGTGAAGGTGTTGGTGGTGGAAGCAGCTCATGCAGAAACAGCACAGTCAGCTCTGACATCATCTTCAAATTGGTCATTGGTGGTCTGACCAGCGTCATCTTGGTTGCTTGAGGTACAGTTAATCTTCAGTTCCAGGGTTCATTTGTTCCCATTTGTCTGAGGCCAATTCTTGGAATTGTGCAGCTTATGTCATGGGTACAGTCTGGTCATCATGTAGTTAAATTCTTTCACCTGGTGTTTCATAAGACAGCTCACAGGATGTGTCTTAGAACAATACCTACAGCCCTTGAGAAAGAACTAAAGGTCCTTGACTATGCTAATGACTACAACATTATTATTTGGTCTCTTTGACTGTTTTCCTTTGTTTCTGCGTTTCCCATTTCTCTGATTAAACTTTGACTACAATATTTTATAGGCAAAAGGCAGGCAGAGGACATGGCAGGGGGCAAGGACTATAGGGTCCTGTTTCATTTCAGATTTCCCACTTGGATAATCCAGGTGGGCACTAAATCCAAGATAATCCAGGATATATCTTCTCCAGCAGATCTTCCCAACCCGGGAATTGAACCGGGGTCTCCTGCGTTGTAATCATGCTCTCTAAATAAGCTGCCTTGAGAAAATAGTATATTCAACAATTGTAATTATGTAGAAAATGTTTAAAAATATTTCACTTGTAATTTTTAAGATGTGGAGTGATTGAAGAATTTGCCTGGTCAGAGATTAGGAAAGATATTTTTATTTTCATTGGGTTTGAGACTTGGGACTGGTAATTACCAGCTGCAGACAGGTCTCTGCATGTCATGGGAGCTGATCACTTTGGAGATTGGGAGGATAAAACACCACCTTGCTCACTTTATCAGTTGAGTGGGATGCAGACATAGGCAGAGCAATTTGCTGTTAGAGGGACACAAGAACTTAGAGAGTTTCCCTTTTAGAGGTCATGCTGCAAAGATGCTTTGGGGTCCTTGAAACCACCCAGGTTTGTGTCATACCACTTGAGTGAAATACTTTTAGTATGAAGCAAATAACTTTGAGTTAGGATTTCTTTATGAAAGATATACATAGACTTGTACTTGATCAAAAATCATCTAATGGTTAGATGTTTCATAATGAAAAAAGACTATTTCCATTGCAGTCCTTGGCACATACTTTTGGCTTCAGAAATAGCTGTGTCGGTTTGGTCATCTGCACTGTGCCTTCTGTCATCTGGCACTTCCAGCCTGTAGCAACTAAAAGGAATCAGCAGTTTGTGAGAGCACGACAGACTAATGGGATGGCAGATTTGGTCAGATAAACACATGTAACTGCAAAGTTTTTATCATGCCAACTCATACACCAGAGAAATCTTATTGCATAGAGATCATCCTTAAAGTGCTAAGAGTAGATTTTCAAAGCTATTTGTTTTAATGGTGTCTTATTAGCTGATCTAAAAAACCTTAAAACTTTTGAGTCATTATTTTATCTTACAAATGTTAAGTATTCTTTGTAGACAGGAATTGTCTGCTAAAGTAATATTTGACATCTACTGAATCAAAAATACTTTACAATGAAGGGCTGACATCTGTTTACTATATAAAAAAGGGTGCTGTGTATTTTTACTAGAAGAATTTTCCTTTAATAAGGCAGCCAAAAGTCATCTACACACACCAAACCAATTTACAGCCAAACCTGTTGAATACCAACACAGCATCATGGATGCTTAGCGATCCATTTTTTTCAGTATTACTCTGATTTCATATTGAGTTTGTATAGGAGATATGCTTCTTTTTGGTTTTTTGTTTGTTTTTGAGTGAAAGGAGAGAATAGCAATAAAAAGGTCTGGGTTAATTATTCATTTGGTGAACTTTAATCTTTTCCATGCTCTCAACTTTGATTTCATTATATTGGTAGTTGATCTTCCTTATTTAAGATCAAACTGCCACCGAGTTCTCTTTCAATTTTTCAATCAAGCAGTAGCAAACAGTCTGTACATTTGGCCAGTTCCACCTGAGATCTAAGCCACTGCAATTAGGAAGAGACCAGACAGAAGGCAGTCAACTTGGTCGAGTTTAAATCTGTGTGTAATCTCGTACAGGTGCTGCTTCCTGTGCTCTGGAAAAATCCCTCGTCACAAAACAGGCCAACTGAGCCACACCTGGGTTTAAGCAGAACATCTGGACCCACTCTTTGCTACTCACTCATGTTCTTCAAATCTTCCCAAAACAAATGGTGCTTTAGCTCAGGTCTGACACCAGAGATTTGTAAACCCTATGTGCTCTGCCAAATCCAGTTTGATATGAAACACAGCTACTTTTCTTGAACCAAGTATGTTACAGATATGATACCCCTATCATATATTTCAATTAGCCAAGCTTCAAGTAATTTATGGGGGTCGTTTCTATCACTAGTAGTGAATTTCATAATGGTATTAACAATTAGAGAATTTTTAAGGAAAGTTGAAGTCCAACAAGTATTAAATGCCCAAGCATTCATTGGTTATATGTTCTTTGTTTTCTAGTCATATAATCATTGGAAAATCCTGAAAAGTAAATAGGGGTTTAATTGTAATTAATGAAATGCCATTTTCAGTAGGTCCTAGTTTCCTTAAGAAAAAGCACCTATCAAACTCCTAAATGTCTAATTTTTACTTAATGGAGCCACTTAATTCTTTGATGTACAAATCTGGGACGTTTTATAGTTAAAAATATGTATTACAGGTATACAGTGGGCTCAGCGTTATGCTGAAATTTACTGATTATACTGTACTTTACTGAATTATGCTGAATTTACTGATCTAGCAAAATTTTGGTGTAATTTGTATGGCCTTCAACAGGGTCTTTCAGTAAGGGCTTTATGTAGAATTTTGGCATTTTGGCTCAGATGGTTACTAGTGAGTTCGGATGGTCAGGATGATGAATGAATGGTATGGAGTGGGTATACCTTTTGTGGCTCCCATAGATGATGCAGAAACAGTGGGGATTATGTGGAGATCATCAATATATGTGTACATTTTAGATAAACACATTTTATTTATTTTTTCTCTCTTTTTTTCCATTTATTTTTATTAGTTGGAGGCTAATTGCTTTACAATATTGTAGTGGTTTTTGTCATACATTGACATGAATTAGCCATGGATTTACATGTATTCCCCATCCCGATCCCCCCTCCCACCTCCCTCTCCACCCGATCCCTCTGGCTCTTCCCAGTGCACCAGGTCCGAGCACTTGTCTCATGCATCCAACCAGATCTGAAAGAGACACTGCACCCCAATGTTCATCGCAGCACTGTTTATAATAGTCAGGACATGGAAGCAACCTAGAAGCCCATCAGAAGACGAATGGATAAGGAAGCTGTGGTACATATACACCATGGAATATTACTCAGCCATTAAAAAGAATTCATTTGAATCAGTTCTAATGAGATGGATGAAACTGGAGCCCATTATACAGAGTGAAGTAAGCCAGAAAGATAAAGACCATTACAGTATACTAACACATATATATGGAATTTAGAAAGATGGTAACGATAACCCTATATGCAAAACAGACAAAGAGACTCAGATGTATAGAACAGACTTTTGGACTCTGTGGGAGAAGGCAAGGGTGGGATGTTTCAAGGGAACAGCATTTTAGATAAACACATTTAAATACATCTTCCAGTGTTGACATTTTGAACTAATAATCAGTTCACTACAATGAATTTAGTACACTTGTAATGCTGTCCTGTTTATTGTTTGAATCCCTTGGTTTCAGTAGGTATTAGCCTGTGTTAGTCAAATTCGCTATCTCCAAGAAGGCTTGGAAGTGAAGAGGTAGGAGGGGTTAGAGATAGAGGGCATGGAGGGAATGATGGAGCTGGAGAGGATTACTAGTTTAGCAGGAAGCATCAAGTGATACCTTATATTCCCGAAGGACAGAGATTGAGAGAGACTCTACAGAGTACCTTTGGAATTCAGAGTAACTTGGATCTGATTCAGATACTCCCAGTGTAGGGCTAATGGGACAGCCTCCTAGAAAAGAAGGTGTGTATGCCTTGATGCCACTTGGCACTGAATCAGACTCAATGCCTCTTAGCCTTGGAGCCCAGTCACTCAAATAATGAAAGCAATGAAAGTCCATAAGTTTCTCTGCAGCATGATTTGTTTTTGGTTGAATGGATGCAGGCTTACGATATTAAATGTGTGAACTAACTAGGTTTTCAAGCTTGAGAATTCTCAAGTAGGTAATTTTTGTGAAATATGCTTTGAAAACCATTGAAGCTGTAATCATTTTTTTTCCCTCTGAACCTTGTATTTTGTAATGTGAATAGATAAACTACCCATCTCAAAGTTTAAGTTGTCTTGGATCAATTTCTTATATCCAAAAGCAGTGAAGTTGAAAGGATTGCAGAGGGCATGAGGAGCGGGGGTGAAGAGCAAAAGTTTTATGAAGAGACATGCAGACAAAGTGTTGAGTATGCAGAATGAAAGCTCCAGTATTCTAGAAAGTACACAGAAGGTTGGCCTTTGTAAGATGACCAAGAAATGCAAAGGAGTAGTTAAAGAAACTATCGCTTGAAGCTCACACTTTGGAGAGAAATGACTCTTAAAAGAAGAAGATGTGATAGAATACAACATAGGATCCCTGCCCTAAAATTGTGTGAGGGTCAAAGAATTTTTGGCAGGGAGAAAGAAGTTCTGAAACAGATACCCAATGGAGAGGCCATGGGAGCTTCCAAAGACATAAAGAAAGTCAGCAGAGTAACCCAGGTTATAAATAATGGGGGTAACACATTGTCCGAGAGGAAGGAAATGAGTTTTGTGAAGGCAGAGACCATGGGAGGAAATATTTCTTTTCCCAGCTCCAGCACAAGGCCTGGCACACAGCGGGTAAGCAGTGCTTGAGGAATGAGTGGGGCTGGGGGCTATATAGGTATAAAATTGGGCAAAATCAGCAAGGATGGGAAAGTATTTGTTAGGCATTAGGATAAAAACAAAGAAAAAGAAGATGATTTTCTGAATAAAAGAAACTATGTGTGCTAAGTTGCTTCAGTCATGTCTGACTCTTTTGCGACACTATGGACTGTAGTCCACCAGCCTCCTCTGTCCATGGGATTCTCCAGGCAAGAATACTGGAGTGGGTTGCCATGCCCTCCTCCAGGGTATCTTCCTGACCCAGCGGTGGATCCTGGGTGTCTCCTGCTTTGGAAGGTGGATTCTTTACCACTAGGAAGCCCAAAAGAAACTAAAAGCACAAATTTGTTGGAAAATTAAGCCTGAATTCTTTTTTGGGAAATGTCTAAGTTTCAGATCATGTTTTCCAATCAAAACATACCCACTTGAGAATATAAACTCAAGATAAAATTCAATGGCCCCGTCAGATAGTTTAGCTGAATATCATTCAGTTCTGTGATTGATAGCTACATTCCATGTGTTTCTACAGCCCAAGAGGAAGGCACTTATCTATTATCCCTAACATCTCACTGCTTAGTAGTAGCTAGTTGATTCCAAGTTTGTTAAAGACCTGAAGTATTTTGACGAGGCTACGCAATGCTTTTTCATTCCCATTCTAAAAATGCGTTCAGTCATGTCCCACTCTTTTTGACCCCATGGTCTGCAGCACATTAGGATTCCCTGTCCTTCACTATCTCCCAGAGTTTGCTCAAATTCATGTCCATTGGGTTGGTGATGCTATCTAACCATCTCATCCTCTGCTTTCTGACTCACATTCTAAAAATGAGACTGCACACACACACACACACACACATACACGTTGTAATTATTTTCTACCAAAGATCCAAGTGAGAAATACATTCTTCTTTTATTTAATTATCACCTATTCCTCCAAGTGCTGTCAATAAGGTATTTTATAGATGGAGGAAAATAAAGAAGGACTTGATTGGTTAAGAGACTCGAGTCTGGGACTTCCCTGGTGATTCATAGGTTAAGAATCTTCTTCCAGTGTAGGGGACGTGGGTTCAATCCCTGGTTGGGGAATTAAGATCCCAAGTGCCACGTGGTATGATCAAAAACTAAATAATAATTTAATGAATTAAAAAGAAACCTGGGTCTATAGAATTTTAATGAAATCCTTGGAAATGATTCTCCATCATCTTAATTCAGGAGACAAGCAGGACAAAGAGCCTGAAATGAAATGATAAGGAAATCCAGCTCTTAATTTTGGTATTTACTGCAAGGATTGAGCTACAGGTATTATGAAAACCAAAGCATTCAGGGTAATAGTCTTTTTTACTTCACAAGCCATATGGGAGGCTGCCTGCGATAGTTTCCTCCCTTATGTGGCTGGTAGAGGTTCACGCCAGCGAGTAGGTTGAGTAGCTGCCTCCGCATGTTGGATCCAATAAAGAGATCAACCTCTTCACTTTCCCTCAGAGTCTTAGGTGGAACACAGGTTGGTCTCAGAGCGATTCTTCTATGTTTTTGTTAAATCTCTGAGGTTGAGGTTGATTAACTTTTAGATGAAGCCACACTCTGAAATGAAGCTGAAAATGTCTTAACTTTCAAATAGGAGTGGAATTCTCCGCAGTCATTATTAGCATCCACTGATGTTACAAATTTGTGGACGGATGTTATCCATTAAGGTGAAAGCAGAAAGAGGCTGTAAAGTTGACTTAGAAGGCTAAGTACTTTACCTTCAGGGAAGTGCATATAAAAATCTGTGCTGAACTGAATATATAGTCATAGTTAAAACTTTGAACACCTGGTTTTTAACTGGCCAGGCAAAGTCATATAAAATACTGACATACCTTCTACTTACTGTTATTTTGATCTTCAGGCAGGTTACTCTTTTTATTATGGCTGCTTAGGAATTTAGCCTCAGTGATAGGTCAACCCAGATGGCAGGTATTGAATGCCAACCATGTGTTGGCACAAAGCCTGGATGAAGTCTAGTCCTAGGTCCAGACTAGATTTCTCAGGACCTGGTTGATCTAATTTTAGCTTGGGTGAATGGAAATAATAGCTCTTTAGTTCTTAACACTTTTTCTTGGTGATGGGACAAGTTGACATTTTTCAGAGAGCTCAAAATCTGCAAGGCACTGCATGCCTGGCTTGGTTAGCTGGGCTGGTTGGAAATGTGGCATTAATGAGGTCAAGGTTCCATTCCCATCTGGCCCACCTTGCTCTGAAGGTGAAAAACAGTTCCCTAGCCACAGACTTTATCTCTAACACTGCCTAGCTTCTTGATTTGCCAATAATTGCCATGGTTTAGAAGGAGGACTACTACAGAGAGAGTGGTGTTCAGGGAAAATCCTCTATCATTCCTGGAAAAATAATTGAAAGTTCATGTACTACGATAACAATTCAGTAGCATCATGTCTGTCTCTGAACAGCCTCATTAAGGTGACCACACATGAGAGAGTGGAGCCTGAGATTACCTTCATAAAAATCAAATTTCCATGTGTGTATTGAAATATATGAGTTTCCCAGATGGCACTAGTGGTAAAGAACCCACCTGCCAATGCAGGAGACATAAGATCCTGGGTTGGGGAGATCCCCTGGAGAAGGAAATGGCAACTCACTTCAGTATTCTTGTCTGGAGAATCCCATGGACAGAGGAGCCTGCCGGGCTACAGTCAATGGGGTCACCAAGAGTTAGACATGACTGAAGCAACTTACCACAACACAGCATTAGAATGTATGGAAAAGAATAGTGAATTTTTTTGAGCATTTCCTGCCTATCTGGTATTCTAAGCTTTTCCATCTGTATTAACCTATATAATCTTCATAATAGCTCTATGAAATAGTCTCAGTAGCTCTATTTTATCCATAGGGAAACTGAGGCATACAGACCATCATCCATTTACTCCAGGGGCACTTGGCAGGCTTGCTCCAAAGCTCTTATATTCACCACTGCACTCCACTTGAGCACTGCTTGGAGAGGGAATGCATTAGCTTGCCAGTCATCTCTCAGATAGATGAGAGCTATCCAACGACTAATCTTGGTTCACTGGTGAATGGAAGCTACCTAATGGTCTTTGATTCTATTGCTGAACTACCAAGTCCACCAATTAGCTAAAGTTAGTCCGTGAAATTTTCATTCTTTCAACACCTGTGACATGTTAAATCAAGAAAATGTGCACTTGAATGTTTCTTTTCAGATATCCTTGGGTGTTTTTGAAAAAGCCTTCCAAATTGAAAGATATCTCTTCTGTCCATCCAATAAAACATCACGTAAGTTATTGCATGGAATAGAACTTCAGTTCAGTTCAGTTGCTCAGTTGTGTCTGACTCTTTGTGACCCCATGAACTGTAGCACTCCAGGCCTCCCTGTCCATCACCAGCTCCCAGAGTCCACCCAAACCCATGTCCATTGAGTCGGTGATGCCATCCAACCATCTCATCCTCTGTCGTCCCCTTCTCTTCCTGCCCTCAATCTTTCTCAGCATCAGGGTCTTTCCCGATGAGTCAGCTCTTCATGTTAGGTGGTCAAGTGTTGGAGTTTCAGCTTCAGCATCAGTCCTTCCAATGAACACCCAGGACTGATCTCCTTTAGGATGGACTGGTTGGATCTTCTTGCAGTCCAAGGGACTCTCAAGAGTCTTCTCCAACACCACAGTTCAAAAGCATCAATTTTTCAGCACTCAGCTTTCTTTGTAGTCCAACTCTCACATCCATATGTGACCACTGGAAAAACCATAGCCTTGACTAGATGGACCTTTGTTGGCAAAGTAATGTCTCTGCTTTTTAATATGCTATCTAGGTTGGTCATATCTTTCCTTCCAAGGAGTAAGCGTCTTTTAATTTCATGGCTGCATCACCATTGGAAGTGATTTTGGAGCCCAAAAGAATAAAGTCTGACACTGCTTCCACTGCTTCCCCATCTATTTCCCATGAAGTGATGGGACTGGATGCCATGATCTTAGTTTTCTGAATGTTGAGCTTTAAGCCAAATTTTTCACTCTCCTCTTTCACTTTCATCAAGAGGCTCTTCTTCACTTTCTGCCATAAGGGTGGTGTCATCTGCATATCTGAGGTGATTGATATTTCTCCCAGCAATCTTGATTCCAGTTTGTGCTTCTCCCAGCCCAGCATTTCTCATGATGTACTCTGCATAGAAGTTAAATAAGCAGGGTGACAATATACAGCCTTGACGTACTCCTTTTCCTATTTGGAACCAGTCTGTTGTTCCATGTCCAGTTCTAACTGTTGCTTCCTGACATGCATACAGGTTTCTCAAGAGGCAGGTCAGGTGGTCTGGTATTCCCATATCCTTCAGAATTTTCCACAGTTTATTGTGATCCACACAGTCAAAGGCTTTGGCATATTCAATAAAGCAGAAATAGATGTTTTTCTGGAACTCTCTTGCTTTTTTGATGATCCAATGGATCTTGGCAATTTGATCTCTGGTTCCTCTGCCTTTTCTAAAACCAGCTTGAACATCTGGAAGTTCACAGTTCATGTATTGCTGAAGCCTGGAATAGAACTAGACATTCAAAAATCAAAGACATGACCCTCTGCTGCTTTCCTCCTGTCAGCCTCACAAACAAGTTCAATCTCCCTGATGGAAAAAAAGAACCTTCTCATTGGCCCCAGTTTTCCAACAGTCTGTTCATATCCAAATGTCCTTGCTTTTAAGCTTGAGTTCTGATGGCCACTCTTATTCCTTAATCCACTGCAGTGTGCTTTACTGCTCTATTCTATTGAAATAAGTCCCTTGAACAGTATCACTCCTCTTTTGTAAGGTTGCTCTATCTTCCCTGGGTCCTGCCCTCTTCAGAACATCTGCTCTCACTTCTCAACCCAGCTTTTACCTTCCTTATGCTGTGACATTGAGGTAAGTTTCCTTTACGTCTCCTGTCTGTCTCACTTGCTCAGACTGGCTCAAACACAGGCACTGCCTTACGTTCTTGTCCTGAGCCCTCTCTTCTCCTCCCATCCTCTGTTCTTTCCCTGGCTGATCTTCTTTTCACCCAGGTACCCAACAGCGAGTTGTGTCTGCAAGATGCCAAAATCTATGTCATCCTAAATTCTCTTCCAAGGCATTTTTCCATCTCCTTGTTATTTATTTTTCTTCTGGCTAGCCTACCAATATTTCAGTTTCAATTTGTCCAAATTATGTCCCTGCCTCTAGACTACTCTTGAACTTATGCCTTACTAAGCTGGAAATCTGACTTAACGTTAGCTTTTCTCTGTCCCTCATTCCCCCACATCCAAGGGTTTTGCCAAATCCTGTTGATTCTGTTTCCAAAAACCTTTTAGAATCAGTCTGTTTTTCAATTCTGTGGGAGTAATTGAGAATTTTTATCCAAAATTACTGAGCATCTACTATATGTTAGGCATTAGGCTAGGAGTACAAAGGTAGATGAAAGTTCATTCCTCTATCAGGGACCCACCAGTTCCAGAGAGGGGACAGAAGGAAACAAGTTACTAGTTTGTCTGGCAAGAAGTCTGCAGAGTGTGTCCTGTGAATGCAGACCTGGGAGAACAATGTGCCATCAGCACAGGAAATGCAATCAGGTAATAAAATTCATTAGAGGTGTCTGCCTGTAGCACACTACCACTTTCTGAGCACCAGTAAACACTTAATTGCTTCCGAGGTGGCTCAGTGGTAAACAATCTGCCTGCAATGCAGAAGACACAGGTTTGATCCCTGGGCTGGGAAGATCCCCTGGCAAAGGGCATGGCAACCCACTCTAGTATTCTTGCCTGAGAAATCCCATGGACAGAGGAGCCTGGCAGACTACAGTCTATGGGGTCTCAAAAGAATCAGATACTACTTAGCCACCAGAACAAACAAAAACAATTACATAAACAATGTTTAGTCTTTCACCACTAGTTGAGAGTTTTTTAGCAATGATATTTATTATTCTAAGTGTGATATGCTTCTCTCTGCTGGCAGTGAGAATTTGAGTATTCTGAAAGCCTACTGGCTTTGTGCTATGTGACCCATGTGAATTTCAGAGTTGCCCTGTGATTTCATATCAAGGAGCATAAAATACAGGAAATTTTATCATAAAGAGCCACTCAAAATTGTCACTGTGGCTCTTACTAGAACTGGAAATAAGTATATATATATATATATATATATATATATATATATATAAAACAACATTGAAAAAAAATTTTTTAACACTACACTTTAGAAACTTAAAAAACTTAATATACTTGGATGTGGAAGAGTAGTTTATTAGCTCAAAATTTCATATTTGACCCAAATATTCTTGTGTTTGGGGTATTGTTATAAAAACCATGCTTGTATGTTAAAATGGTTATATACTGGCAATTTTATATGACTCAACCTGAGTAAGCTAAAACTGTTTTTTGTTATTGCTTTTTTTTTTTAGTTATTAGGAACAGTAAAATTGAGCATATGTACTATGGTTTTTAAGGTTCCCTTAGTGGCTTGGTGGTAAAGAATCCACCTGCCAAGCAGGAGATGCAGATCCCTGGATCGGGCAGAGCCCCTGGATAAGGAAATGGCAACCTGCTTCAGTATTCTTGTCTGGGAAATCCCTTGGACAGAGGAGCCTGGAAGGCTGGGGTCGCAGAGTCTGACATGACTTAGTGACTAAACAACTATAGTTTTTAGGGGAATGAAGCAGTGGTTATCCTTATGGCTTGGCTATCAGTATTCTTTATTCTAATTTCATTCCGTTGATTTTTTTATTCCAATAAAGATTCTTTAATGTTTGATACTTTACTCTCTATGACATGAATGTATATTTTGGGGGTAGGGGCATTTTTACAAATCATCATTTAGAAGCTCTCACTTAAGTAGTGCTTGGATTTGGAGCTCCCTGGCATGGCTATGGAAGTCAGAGGTGGGAAGAACTAGGTTTCTGTTTTTAAAAACAGAGCATCTAAGGGTCAGGGATATTAACATACCCTACACTAACATACCCACCACCCTAACATATGGAGTGAATGATTCATAGAACTGTGACTAGAGCTCTTTTTGTTCACAGAAGGCAAGAAAATATGCAAAAGTTGGGGGAGAGAGAAAGTAACTGAGGGCGTTTGTGAGAGTATTAAAGGGTCATCTCTATTCAACCATGACCTTCCGGTTTCCATGAGTTCATAGTCTGCTGGCCACACTATCTACAGCTCCTTCTTATGTCATCCTTCCCACCAGATCTTTGCCTTTACTTTGGTCTCCAAGTTACCAGAAGAGGTGTTCTGTGGCAGGAGGAGCAGGTTCTTATGGCTATGGGAACTGAGATGAGACTTCCTCATCAATCCTAAAAATTGGGAAATACAAATATGGTTCTTTAAAGAAAATCAGGTTTCTAATGTAAACTATTCTGTTACTTTGATATATTTATTATCACTCGTATTTCTAAAGAAACAGATAAAAGATTAAATGGAACAAACATTTCAGCTATCATTCTGTTCATATGGTCCTTGGAAATGTACTCAAGGAAATTTTGGGAAAATTTTCAACTACCAATTGTGTTCAGTGTAAGTTTTATTTGCTTATTAATATAATGAAACACTCAGTTTTATTTTTTGCCAAAATATGTAACCCAAAGTGGAAGGCACAAGTTCTTAACATTGTGTTCCAGAGGCTCCCTGGAGATACATGATATTTTAGTGTTTTCTTATATAATTAATAATAAAAGACTATTTTGAAAATCTATTACTGCCAATAGAACAAAGATACTAATCCTAAAATTACTATTCTACTTTCAGGGTAGGTATATTTAAAAATATTTATTTAAGGAAACCCAGCAATTGAAAGCATCACCCTATTTTTCTGTAGAACTTGAAAAGAACATGGAACTAAAATGTAGTTTGCTTAGAAAAGTCACTAGTCTTCTTGGTACATTGAAAAGTACTCACAATTCTGTTTGAACATTTGAAGTCTGTTGTATCATGCTTTGGACAAGCTTTTAGAATTTTTTTTTTAAACTTAGCTAATTGACCTATTTTAAACTCTTCTTACTATGTTCCCAGCCTGAAGAGCAGAGTGCTTTTCTAAAGAGCTGGATTTTTTATGAGGTGTTAAATCAACATTGCCAAATGTGACTTTGTGGAGCTCACTGCACCCTCATAGTAGAGCAATGCAGGCTACTTGATCATTTATGTATCTTTAATAGCCCACAATTAACCCTTCTTATAAGGAAATGTGTGGGATGTCTTGGTTATATATAAATCATCATGAATAGAATGCATTTGTATTTATACAGGACCAAGGCCAGGAATCCCCTCCATGTATCCCTCCAAGTATCCATTTATATTTGTTCTGCAGACTTTAAAATGTTGGCAGGACAAACTGCATGCATGGCATCCTGGATAGTGATGAATTCTTAATACACTGATGAAAAAAAAAATGGGTAAACCAGCTTGGGTTTCCTAGACTTTTGGGAAGAGGGGAGAGAAGAATTTTGTTTCCAGAACATGGCAATATCTGTTACCTCCAGACAGTCCTCTCCAGTTCAGTGTAAATTATCTCATATTCATTGTGTTCCATAATCCTTATAGCTACCCTGAGAGCTGAAGAGGGCAAGTGGTACCCTCAAGTCGTAGTAGAGGAAACCATGCCCAAGAGAACTGGCTTGAAAAGTATTGAAAGTGGTCTTCAAATCCACTTTCCTTACTAGTACTTTCTTTATAGAAATCTCAGTGTGATTTTAGGAAGTTTAAGACAAAGCTTTAAAAAACCTTGACCTAAAATCACTTTAGAAATAAGTAAAGAGAAACAGCAAGTAAGATAGCCTTTAATATTATTTCTCAGAATTATTACTGGTAACAAGTATTCCAAGTGGGGACTCTGGAACTAGACTGGGTACAAATCCAGATTCTTCTACTGCTAATGTCACTTGGGTGAATAATAGAATTTATTTTCATAGTGATATCTTTATGTGGAAGAAAACAGTGAAAATATTACCTTCTAGGGCTATTCAGAGGATTAAATGTCAATACATGTAACAGTCAATAATAGCATTCTTAACACTACTATTACTACTATGTTGTAGCAAATGGTATTTTCCAAAGATGACAGAACCTCCCATCTCACATATTCTTCCACAATGTATCTTGCTACTCCCCACATCCAGAGGAGAGTCTAGTTCCTCTTTCCTTGAGTTTGGGTGGGCCTATGACTGCTTCAGAGCTTACCTGGTGGCTTGGATGGTAAAGGGTCTGCCTACAATGCAGGAGACCTGGGTTTCATCCCTGGGTTGGGAAGATCCCCTGAAGAAGGGAATGGCTACCCACTCCAGTATTCTTGCCTAGAGAATTCCATGGACAGAGAGCCTGGTGGGCTACAGTCCATGGGGTCGCAAAGAGTTGGACACGACTGAGCAACTAGTCACATACATGTGCATGACTGCTTCAACACACAGATTACAGTGGGACTTGAATGGCTTGGTTATGAGAAGTGATGCACTTGCTGGAATACTCAAGCTCGGAGTCCTAGGTAACAAGGAAGAAGTCCAGTTACTCTGAGGCCCCCATGCTGGGAGGAAGCCAAGTCACACCAGGGAAACTACACGTAAGCGCTCTGGTCAACAGGCCTAGCCTTTGATTCATCCCAGCCCAAACATGTCAGTGAAGGAGACTGTGGACGATTCCACCCTCCTGTTGCCAAGTCACCTCCAGCTTTCCCAGCTGAGATCCCAGACATTGTGGGGAAGAGATAAACCATTCCTGCATGCTCTGTCCAGATTCCTCACTCACAGAATCTGTAAGCATTAAAAATACAGTTTCTGTTTTTGGCTACAAAATTTTGGATTATTTTTTTTATACAGCAATAGTACCTGGAACTGGAGAAGGCAATGGCACCCCACTCCAGTCCTCTTGCCTGGAAAATCCCATGGACGGAGGAATCTGATAGGCTGCAGTCCATGGGGTTGCTTGGAGTCAGACATGACTGAGCGACTTCACTTTCACTTTTCACTTTCATGCATTGGAGAAGGAAATGGCAACCCACTCCAGTGTTCTTGCCTGGAGAATCCCAGGGACTGCGGAGCCTGATGGGCTGCCGTCTATGGGGTCGCACAGAATTGGACACAACTGAAGTGACTTAGCAGCAGCAATACCTGGAACATGGTGTCTTTCCAACTCCATAAAAATAGTAATCATATGTCTTATTCATTTGTCATCTAGCATATAATAGTCTATTTGTTGAATGATGTATCATATTTTAAATAATTCCTCATTGTTGCACAACTAGATAGTTTTCCATTATTATCACTGATTCTACTTATCACTTGGAGTGAATACCTGAGTGTGGAACTGCTGAGTCTTGATATGGCGATACCAGAACATTTAATCACCTTTATTGCCCATCAAGAATCACCCAGAGAGAGCCTATCAAAGTCAAACCATCAGCATATGCTTTAAAAGAAGAATAGGTGCCAATTAAATTCAGAAGACTGATTTATAAACCAGAATGATGGCTTTTGAAGAGAACACCAATATATTAAAACAGAAGGTTTGCTAGCCCTGGTGGTTCTTCACTTGATGTCTATAAGTCCAAGAAAGTTGTGAAAAAGAGGTCTATAGGTTGTGTCAAATATTTATGCAAGCCTGATTTATCTTATGTGTTCTTAAATTAAGGCAAGATGTTACAAGCATGATGAGTTGTCTCTCTTTTGGCCAGACTTATCTTGTGTTGCTCAGGGATTCCAATGATGAAGTCAAAGGAACTTTGAGGCATAGTTTCTCTAGCAAATGCTGTTAGCAGAGTCACATATTGGATCATTTTTGAATGCAACACATCCCATCCATCATTTGATCAACTCTGACAAAATATAGTGGTGGTAGTCAAATTTAAGGGTCTGGTAGAAATAAACATTAGTTTATTTATGATGGAGTAGTTTAGAAAAAACATCCCCCCCCCCATTCACTGAAGAATAAACATAATAGAATGTATTGGGATTTGAGGTCAGAGAACAAGAGGGTTAAATTCTAGGCAGCTCATCTGTAATATTGAGATATTATCTAACCAGTTTTTGTGAAGACTAAATGAGTTAACACACAAAAGATCCAGTCACAATGGATGGCATAGCAGTATTCCATAAATATTATTGGAATCCAAATTTACTTTTCTACATATCTGTCACTGACTTTCAGAATTAGGGCATCCTTTTCCTTGGATAGTAATAATTCTGGAATTTTTCAAACCACAAGCTGGTTCAAACTTATGCTGATTTGTAACATAGAGATGACATCTTTCCTTCCATTATTTGTATTACTGATAACCAAGTGAGCGCCACATAAAAATCATCTCATACATGAGTTACTAGATCAAAGATAAGTCATACCTGTTTATCTTATTTTAGTTTTAATCGCAGAAGATGACTTTTATTTAATTGAAGTATAGCTGATTTACAATGTTGTGTTAGTTTCAAGTGTATAGCCAGTGATTCAGTTATATATATATATATTCTTTTTCAAATTATTTTCCCATATAGATCATTGCAAAATTTAGAGCATAGTTCCCTGTATAGTAGGTTTTTGCTGGTTATCTATTTTACATATAGTAGTGTGTACATGTTAATCCCAAACTTCTCTGTTTGATCCATCCCCCTGTTCCCCTTCGGTAACCTTAAGTTTGTTTTCTATGTCTGTGAGTCTATTTCTGTTTATAAATAGGTTTATTTGTATCATTATTTTTAGATTCCACAAAAAAGTGATATCATATCATACTTGCTTTTCTCTGTCTGACTTACTTCACTTATTTACTTGACATAATAACCTCCAGGTCCGTTCGTGTTGCTGCAGATGGCATTCTTTCTTTCTTTTTTATGGCTGAGTAATATTTCATTGTATATATACCACACAAAAGATGACTCCCGATTCTATTCTTCAGCTCTGAAATTGTATCATATCTTTGAGAACTTGTGTTTTTCCATGAATCCATAGAGTCCCTGATTTAAAATGTAGTTAGGTTAATATTCCCTTGTGGCTCAGACAGTAAAGAATCTGCCTGCAGTGCAGGAGACCTAGGTTCGGTCCCTGCATTGGGAGGATCCTCTGGAGAAGGGAATGGCTACCCACTCCAGTATTCTTGCCTGGGAAATCCCATGGAGAGAGGAGCCTGGTGCGCTAGAGTCTGTGGGATCACAAAGAGTTGGACACAACTGAGAGAGTAACACTTTCAGGTTAATATTACTAGAAGTCAACTCAGAATTAATTTGATTTTGTTATCATGTCATTGTATTGATTAAGAAACTGAAGTCCAAATGGATCATGTCAGAAAAAGCAGAAGGAAACTGAGTAACCTTCCAAAAAAATGCTCTCAATTTATGCATTTAGGGAGGTTATATATTTGTAGTTATAAACCAAAGACTACCTCTGAGGAATTAGGTCTTCTATTCCAGTGCTTTACCTAACAACTTCCCTGTGGTTTTATGTCATACATTAAAAAAAAGTCATTTTATTTATTTATTTATTTATTTTTGGCTGTGCTTGGTCTTCGTTGCTGCGTGGGCTTTTCTCTAGTTGCGGCAAGCGGAGGCCACCCTCTAGCTGCAGCGCACAGGCTTCTCCTTGCGGTGGCTTCTCTTGTTGCGTGGCACGGGCAATAGGACTTGTGGGTTCAGTAGTTGCAACTCCCAGTTTTGAGAGCACAGTCTCAGTAGTTGTGGCTCATGGGCTTAGTTGCTCTGCGGTCTGTGGAGTCTTCCCGGATCAGGGACTGAACCCGTGTCTCCTGCATTGCCAGGAGGATTCTTTACCACTGAGCCACCAGGGCAGCTGCAAGTCATCCATTTGATATTGCGAAATTAATAATAAAAATTTAGACCCCCAATTGCTAATTGAGAAAATGCTTCATGCTAGTGTTTGAATAAGGTTCTTATGAAAACATTGGACAACATTTAGAAAGTTTGCTACAAAAGGAATTATAAAGTTACTTTGAGTTGGAACATGGGGTGACCTTATAGTGACAAATCTTCAGGTGATTGTTATAATCTTACTGTCTTTTGTATACTTTTCATTTTGTCTTGAGTCTTAAATCCAAACAAAGTCACTGGAATAACAAAAGAATGAAGTAAGTTCCTGGGTATATTTGAAGCTCGATTTGACTCCTTATATGGTTAAACTGTATTAAAGTTCCCATCTATCTTTGGATGAGAGGAACATAAAAATGTACATTAATTGCTGATAAAAGTTAGAATCATTTATTGTCGCAAAAAGGATTTGATTTTGTCTTGCTTACACAGGCACTGAGAAAAGGTGCATATTTATATCTACAGAATTTATACTTTTCTTCCTTTCGCTGGAAGTGAATTGTCAAAGTTTTTTTTTCTATGCTGTCCTAACAAAATGTTATCTGATCAGAACAACTTGCCAATCAACCTTTGCCAATTCAGTAATAATCAGGACAGAATATATACTGTTAACATTGCTGAGACCACACCATGGGTTAAAATCAACTGCTTTCTTTAATCATCTCACATATTTGTTATTCTATTTTTTGGTGGTAAAAACTTATCATAAGACTGTGGGTAACTTAGACTAATTGTTTTTCTCCAGCAGTTCTCAAGAATAATTTTCCTAGCTCCCTTCCTATTTAAAAAAATGAAACAAGTTCCCTCTTCTTTTTTGGACAAGAATTTTAACAACTAAAACTGAAAAGGGCTGAGGTAGAAGTGAAAATTTTACAAATGTTATTAGACACAGTTATATATTTATTTTTTGCAGTAAAGGAACTAGAAATGGTAAAGCATAAAAGAAAAAGTAGACTATTCGCTTAAAATAGAAGTCAGAATGTTGCACAAGAGCTGTCTATAATATTGGAAATATTGCTTGACTGTTTTGAATCTGTCCCAAGCCTCCTTAGCAACCCCACCCCTCCACCTTACCACTGTCAGGTTACCTATGTTGTTTGTTGATTACCTAGAAGTGGCAAAGGGGATTGTAAAGGGGGAAAGGAATAGAAATAAAAGTGCTTTCTTTGCAAAATAGGGAGCGTCCATTCAACATTTCCCACTCTATGTATATGAAAGGAAATAAATCAGAAGACCACAGTGAGGGATCTCACTGATTATTTCTAATACAAAATCTCTCTAAATTTTAAATCTGCTAATTTTCTCTTTAGGTGTCCAGATGAAGGAAAAGAAGATGCTATCTAGTGTCTATTATCCCACAAGGGCCAAGAAAGTTTAAGCATTACGTGTACCTCCTGCTTAAACCCTATAGTGTACCCACATGATGACAGCAACGTGGGAAAAAGTCAGCAGCAAGGCTTTCTGAAATTTTTATTTCTTTTGCAATATCATGTCAAATATCCAGTTGGATTTTCTTCAAGCTGGTTATTTGACCATTGTGGGGTAGAAGGGAGGTGAGAGAGGGAGGGAAGGAGGGAGTGACTGGCTGGAGGTTTAGATTATTTCATCCTGATCTTTTGTAACATGTGGTGGTCAAGGCTCATCGACTCTACATGGTTGAACCACATGAAATTGCTGTTTTTATTGGTCAAAATGGTTACATATCAGCATTTCATATGCTGCAACGTGTTAGGCAGTAGTGAACACCTATACTTTTGTTATTCCTTAATTTAACAAGTATTTATTGAGTCCCACTTTATGTAAGAGAATGTAAAACACCAAAGCCTTTCCTAGAGCCGCTTGACTGGGGCCTTGAATGCTCTTATTTCTTTTAAGACTACTTAAGTGGTCAAAATTACTTACTCTGGGAGTTAGTATATTATGTTCCCTCCCCCCCCTTTTTTCTGTTGTTGTTGCTCTGCAGTGCTCTTGATTTTCACCGAAGGGTGGTTAACTTCTACATGTAATTTTCATCTTAACTTTCCATTTAACATGAGAAAAATATTCCATGTTATAAAATTTTCATAACTCTATTTCAAGGGCTATAAAATATTCCTTTAAGTGGATAGTTTATTGGCTATTCCTATATTTGGGGTCCATTTAGATAGTTGGTAACTGTCTTTGTGCATAAAGTTTTTTTTTCCTGTTTGCAGGTTATTTCCCTAGGATAGAGTCCCCAAAGTGGAATTACTTGGTCAAAGGGTATGAACATAGAAAAATCTCTTGATACACATGTCAACTGGAAATAGCTGTAGTTTAACCACTGCTTGATATATGAAGTTTGACTCCTCATCAGTCACAGGATATGTTAAAAACTGTTTAAAATGAATTGCTTACATGGTGGTCCCAAACCGTATTCAATGACAATGTCATAGTCCAGATAAAGGAAGAGGTTTGGAATTGCTCATTATCAAGAGAACCAATAGCTTTTCTCAGAGGGAATGGCCTTTGAATAAGCTGATACTGAAAAGAAAGGCTAAGTTCCCAACACACACAAGATTTTTTAAAGTTCTGTTAGTAATTACTTTCACCTTGAGGAAATGAGGGAAAAGGAGACCAAGTGTCAGCCTATGTTTGGGGAATTTTCTAAAGAATATGTTACAGTTTTCACACCTTGGGAAAGAAGAAGTGAAAAACAGAATATGTTTAGGTTTAGTGTATTTTTGCTTAACATATATGATAAACCAGAGGTATTTTAGTATTGGTCAATAACATCTATCGGCATATTTAAAAATTCCCGCATATCTACTATAATATATCTTCTCAGTTAAGTAAACCATTTTCCAAATGTTTACCCTATAGATAGTATACTTTAAATCCAGTGTCTCAAATATTATGTTATATATAATAAAACTTCAGGTGTTAAACAATTGACAAAATTTCATGCTCAGAATATTTTTTTTTCTAAGACAAGAAAAGTCCAAAATACTTGATCCATGTAGGTACTTGTAGCCTTTAAAGTATTCCTTAGTTATTCTGGAAAACTAAGGTGCTACTTGGGTTTCCCAGGTGGCTCAGTGGTAGAAAATCCACCTGCCAAGCAGGAGACTCTGGTTCGATTCCTGAGTCAGGTAGATCCCCAGGAGAAGGAAATGGCAATCCATCCAGTATTCTTGCCCGGGAAATCCCATGGACAGAGAAGCCTAGTGGGCTGCAGAGTTGGACACAACTGAGCGACTAAACAAATCTTCTAAATAAGATAAAGCAGTGGACTAATGCTACTGAGACTCTATAACTTCTATGGGTCTGAGGAGAAAACAAGCTAATGAAGAATAAGTGCCACAGGTGATGAATTTGCTCAGTGGGGAGCTCAGGAAGAGGAGGAACCACAGGGTCAAGGTGTGACTGCTATGTGTGTTGGCCATCTCGCTTGTCCAGATGATGCTTAGAGACTGGCTTACCCTAGAATCCAGAGGCCAGTGTGATTCAAGTGGCATCATTAACATCACATGAGCTATAGCCATATCAAGCAAGGGAAAGTGCCTGGACCATGAAAATACTCTGCTTTGGGGCCAGGACAAAGCATCAGAGGACAGGTCGTTGTCAGGGTCTTTTGAGCCACGTCCATGGGAGACAGTAGAGTACAGTGGTTTGGAGCAGGGATCTCGACAGTTTAGGTTAGAAACAGGGTTCCATTTCCTGCTGAATGTGTGATTTTGGGTGAATTCCTAACCTCTCTGTGCTTCAGTTTACTCATCTGTGAGACAGGGCTAATACTGGTCCCTACATCAGGGTGGCTATGAAGATTAAGTGATTTAACACATGCTAAGTGCTGAAGCTGAAACTCGAGTACTTTGGCCACCTCATGCAAAGAGTTGACTCACTGGAAAAGACCCTGATGCTGGGAGGGATTGGGGGCAGGAGGAGAAGGGGATGACAGAGGATGAGATAGTTGGATGGCATCACGGACTCAATGGACATGTGTTTGAGTAAACTCTGGGAGTTGGTGATGGACAGGGAGGCCTGGCGTGCTGCAGTTCATGGGGTCACAAAGAGTTGGACACGACTGAGTAACTGAACTGAACTGAAGTGCCTAGAATGGTCCTTGTCATGTAGTAAAAGCCAGTTATTTTTTTTTCCCTCTCTGTATATTAAATATCCAAAGAGGGTTACAGAAAGCTTTTGGCACATTTACATGAATATATTTAACAAATTCATGTTTTACACACACAGTACAGTGAATACAGGGTGTCTTCATTTGGGAATTAAGTCAGAAGTCTAAATCCAAGGTCGTTTGTGATGTGAGGATGACAAATGGGTTTTCTGATAAACTCCATACAAGGCTCTGGTGGTCAGGCCACTGCTTCCTTCCTTGATCACTATGCTGATTAAATAAGTGTCTTTTCCTTTCTTGAGAGAGTGCACCATTCAAAGGAAGCATTTGTTGCTCTAGGGAATGACTTTGATAAAGTGTCTCTGCCTACCCAGCTTTTCCAGTTACTTGAGAGCAGCCACTGAGGGCAGAGGGCACATGGTTAAGGCTCCATGTGTTAGAACTCCTAAGATCTGGTGGCTAAGTGGTATGGAGCATGGTGCTCAGGACCAGGGAAGAAAGTCAAAGTGGGCCATTCATGGAAAATTCATGGTTCTCCAGGTGCCCTGACATGGTGCAGTTGAATGGCACGTCAGACACTGGTCAGAGGAAATAGTGCAGAACAAGACAAAGGATTTCTTTTCTTTTTATTAATTTATTTATTTGTTTTTGGCTGTGCTGGGTCTTGTTGCTGCACGAGGTTTTTTCTCTTTAGTTGCAGCTACTCTTTGTTCCAGTGCTCAGGCTTCTCATTGCAGTGGCTTCTCTTGTTGCAGAGCACAGGTTCTAGGTGCCCAGGCTTAGTTGGCCCATGGCATGTGGCATCTTCCCGAACCAGGGATTGAACCCATGACCCCTGCATTGGTAGGTGGATTCTTAACCACTGGACCACCAGACCCCCCCATGCTTTGGAAGCTCTGCCTGAATTTGTCTAGTTCTGGATTAAATGTTGGAGATAGGACAGGTCCTTCTTTGTAATTAGATATTTGAAACGATACTGTAGAATGTTCGTACCTGTCTACGAGGTCTTTACAGAGGTCTAGAGGACTGCAAGTCTTGGTGAGACTTGCAAAATTCCTTGTGGATTAAGTAAAGTGGTGCCTGAAAAATGGACCAAAGAACCTTGGCATTTTCCATATTCCAGAGACCGGATATCAAGGAAAGGTGTTATTTCATTTCTGAAACCGAAACACCTTAGAGTTTCAACAAAGATTTGCTGTTGACTTTAGGTCACTTGTACAAGCCTGTAATAAACTGAAGACCTTTTGCTTCTTTTGACAATTCTGTTTAGCAATTATGAAAGCTGTTTTCATAGCTTTCCTTTCTCTTAAAGAATAATTTCCCCTTATTTCTCAATATTACCATCTCAAATAAAGCATCTTGTTATGTGATATCAAAGTATCTTTGATTTTTTTCTTCAGTATACACTGATCTATGAAAAGTTAAAATTTATACATGATATTGGTTTTTACTTAAATTATGTCTTTTGACAGTCAAATGGACTCTAATAAACAAAAGATAGAGTTACTTCAAAAAATGACTTAAGGTAAAAAATTTAACTATCTTATTCAGGGGCTATTAGCTATGTGTGAAAAGAAAAACTGGGACATGTGAGTTGAAAAGACTCATTAAAATTCATGGCAAATCTCACTGGGAGTGAGTCAGATTGGAAACTATTGTTAAAACTCAAATAGAATGTGTGTTATACCTCTAGGGGGTCACTTATTTGGAATTTTTCTCTCATACACAAGCCATATACCTAGACTTTTTCTTTTTTTCATCTTCTCCAAGTGTAGCACTTGAGCATGTTAAAGCTCCTCAAAAGTGAATTTCTCCATTGTTTTGGAAAGTTATTTCTGCTTTTACCTCACACATGACAGGTAGTTCTCTCAGCTGTTGAGATCACTCAGTTGGTGTGCTGCTTTGTGTCTGAAAGGAGGAGTAACTAAACAGCCTCACAGATAAAAAAGAAACTAGTTGGAGCCATTGACAAAGATGATGGGAAAGATTAAAGACAACTGGGGAATTTACTGGAGTAGCATGAAAAATAAATTACCTGAGTGAAGTAATGATTAATGAAACCACTCTTAAGAATCAGCTAAAATTGTTTGTGCTCTTAATACCTTTAGGAGTACTTTTCTTTTTGCTTTGTGTTCAGGGATGTACATTATAACATTACTTATGCTTTAAATTACTGATTTAGAAATGAAGTCTTTTTATTAGACTGAAAAAAATTGGAATATACTTTTTCACCATCACAAGATTCTGATGTAATTTCTTAAGCCTTGCCAATGGCCTTTGGAAGTATGAAACCTCTATGGTAATATAAAGAGTAATTTAATGTCAAAAATTATTCTTGAGGTTAATTTTATCATTTCAATTGCTGTGTATTAGTGACTTTCCTCAATGGATTATATTATCCACACAAATAAGTGCCACCAGTTTGTTTTGCCCACTGATCAACAGAAAACTTTTTTTCATGGGGAAATGGAAGCAAAAATTCTGCTGGCTGGAAATATTTAACTTGAGCACATTTACAGAATAATGGAACTTCTGACACAAAAGACTTATGAGAATGTCATATATTTTAACTCTGGTGAAAGTGAAGAGAATAAAAAAGGGTTAAATTTAGGTGTATTAAATTGTGTGTGTATACTATCTAGATGTGGGGAGGAGAAGCAAATAGAGTTCAAGAAAATAAAATACTCTTCCATTTCCAAACACTGTGTTTCATATTAAAGTAATTTATCAAGAAACTGTAAGTTATAAATCTTTAGCTTATGACTCCAGCAAGGCCTTCAGCTTGAACCCGAGCTACACACACTCCGTGATTTCAGCATATCTGAAAGTCTTGTCATGTGCTTATCTGGGGACTATTTGAAAAAAGTCCAAGAAGTCTCCTGAGAATGAGTGAGTCATCGTAAGGCTAAGACAAGATTGGGAAACAAAATCCATGAGCTATGGTGTGGGGGGAGGCCGTTCTGCCTGCATGTTGCTCATCTTTGTCTTTCATGTGCCCTTGTTCTTCTTGGAGACTATGCCAGATCCCAGTGGAAAAGAGTCATAGTGAAACCGGTAAAAGAGCTTTTTCACTTTTCTATGAAAATGTCGTGCTGTAGTCATGGGGTGGCAAAGTCACACATAACTGAACTGACGAAAATGTTTAAGCTATGAGTGAACATAAGGTAGTGACACTCTTGTGACCAGGTTGCAGAGTATGGAGGAAGTGGGGCTCTTGTATGGAACTGAGTGGGTTTTGTGCAGAGCACGACTCAGGGACATGGGTTAATCACCTGCAGAATCATAGGCAAGGGCCTGGGGAGAGGTGTTCTCTTTAGTAGAGAGACTTGGGTGGTAAGGGTGATGTCATGGCCACTTGAGCTTGCTCTGACTTTGGCAAGAGGTATCTTTGATGTGGTCCATGCCTTGGGACATGGCTGGCTTGGGAGATTGGCTGACTTTGGAGAGTTGACAGCCTCAAGCCCAGTAGGAGGTGTCCTTCTCCCAGTAGTCGGAGAAGTAGGATAGGAAGTAGGAAAGGTAGCCTGTGGGAGCTGGGGGGTGGGGTGGGCAGGGTCTATGTCATAAACCCATTGTAGGTATCCAGCAGGGGCTCCCAGATGGGAGGAGAGAGCAAAACCAAAGGAGCAATAGCAAATTCTGTGACTTGTGCTCTAGCACATGCCCCTCCAAGTTCATGTAGCCCTGGGAAAGTGGATGTTCTGTATTATATTCATTTTATATTGCTGAAAGTACAAGCCAAAAACTCATCATTTGGTAATGAAGAATATAATCGTCACTATTTTTTGAATGGCCATTAAGTGTTAGAGAATATCAATATTCACTTAAATGGTAGTGCATTGACTACTCTATAGTTTCTTCATGAAGGCTGCTATGAGCCCAAGTCTGTAAAGGTGGTAGAACAGCCTGAGATTCTCAAGGCAATCAGGGAGGTTCTTGTTTTTATGGATAGTATTTTGGGCAGCTGTGTCCCTTCTGTGCATACATGTCTGCTCTATGTGGTCACCTCATTTCTACTTAATGGCTTTGCAAGTCAGAGATTGAACTGACTCTCAGCGTGAGTGGGTGTGCCATTTCTTCCCTCTAATCTGTAACCCTCCCAAACAATTCAATAACTCATTATACCCATCCGATAGACGGCAAGACTGAGGCTCACAGAAGTCGAATAAATTGCTAAAAAGGGCAGCCAGTAGAGGTAAAGTCTTAATTCAAGCCTAGATCTATGTCTTCCTACAACCAGTGATCTGTAAGGTTTGCTTTTAGCAAACTGCTGGGTCCCATTGTGAAGAGGGGTAAAGGACCTTAGGCATTAGAGATTCACTTTTAGTGCAATTGCCTAAATGTTAGAGCATACCAATGGTGTTTTCTCAGATGTAGCAAACAGACTCAATGGAGGAACAACCACATAAATAAATTATAAACCAAATTCGCCAGTTTGGCATTTCTTCAAGTTGCGTTGTTGATTCTTTTGACTCATTCTATATCTAACTTTGCGTAAAAACTATAATGATGACTTTTTGGTCCTGAGAAAGAACACGGCCTCTAATTGAGGTCTGTTTATGAAGCAAGTCTACATGGGATTTACCACAAATATGGAGAAATATGAACCCAAGTTTGATTTTTTGGAATGTCTATTAGGGTAATTGCTTTGTTCTTGATGTTGTTGTATTTATCTATATACAAACAAATGGAAAAACTTTATAAGAATTATACATGAGTATTGTCTCTTGTGCAAACACGTCATTAACAGAAGTTGTGGGAAAGAAGATTGGGTAAGAATAGAAAGTGATTCAGAGTTGGCTTGGCAAACTTCGAGGTCTAACACAGAACCAAATACTGCCCTATCTGGTTATTTAGCTCTCATGCATATGATATTTACTATCTAATTAAATCATAGACTCTTGATGATAAATGCCATCTCTTATTGTTTGTTTGTATACTCTACAGTATACTACGGTACCCTTGGAGAAGGAAATGGCAACCCACTCCAGTACTCTTGCCTGGAGACTCCCATGAACAGAGGACCTTGGTGGGCCTCAGTCCATGGGGTTGCAGTCGGACACGACTAAGTGACTAACACATATACAGTACCCTAACTCAGTACATAAAATTGTTTTTGTATTGAAATGCAAACTTACAACTAACTTGGATCTTCATTCCCGCTAAGGCATAAGTTCTAAAACCACCTCCTCTGCATGCATTTCATTTGACCTTCAAAGTGACCATGTGTAGGAAACCAAGCTGTTCTCTCAACCTGCAAGGCATGGACCAATTGTCAGCCTTCCAGGAAGCCTTGCCAAGCTCCTTTCTTTGGGTTGGATGCATTCCCTTTGTGTTCTGTACATACCAAATTTGAGGCATTAATCTCATGTTTTAAAAATTGATTTGATTTTTAATTTTATCTTTCCCAGGGGCCCGAGAGCTCCTCCAGAGCAAGGGTCACATTTATTTCTTCACCCACAAGTCCTACCACAGTGTAATAGGTGCTCGATACACATGTGTGTGAATGACTGATCCTCACAGTGCTTTGTAAAATGATGATTCCTTTGTATGTGAAGATATGCTCATTTGCATATGGCAACATTTCTTTTGAAATGGCCAAACTAGCTCTGTCCTAATTTGGAATTGCTTAGGCTCCTCTGTCCATGGGATTCTCTAGGCAGAAATACTGGAGTAGGTAAAAGTCATTAGTTTTGATTTAAATAAAATGTGAGACAACTCTTATAGTGGGAACCACAGAAATTAAATCCATGTTTTCAGTATGACCATGTTACTGAAATATTGCACGGTCTCATCCCTGCAGGCTTATTACATTCTGGGAGGTGATGGGAGACGTCATGTTCTGTGTGTATGGAATGACCAAAAGGAAAAAAAAAAAAAAACAACTGAGAAGTCAACAGTTCTCTCCATGGTGTGTAAGTATGACATTACTTGCTTGATTCTCATTTACAGCTGCTATGTAGAAGGACTGTGGCTGTTGGCTTTTCTTTTTAACCTAACTTGAGTGATAAGATGATTTGAACAATGCACTTCCTCTCTTCCTCCCTTGTGTCCAATGGGCTGGGCTGTCAGTATCAGTGGTTTTCCACTGGTTGTGATGCAACATTGCTTAAGGCTGAGCCTCCTTGAGTTTTTGAAATGTGAATTGTTCTCTTCTCCTTTTTTGTTTTGAAAATAATAGAAATGTATTTATTAATAACAAATATTAAGATAGATAATATTTTCTATATGGTCATTTACTTATTTTTAAAAGTAGTTTCAACTGGGTACATTGTTTGGTTCTGTCTTGAACAGTTATGAGACATTTGATAAAATTACATTATCATGGCTTTAGTCTCAAGCATCTGGATGCTACTTCGAATTCCCAAAATGGTTTTCTGAATTTGTTTGTGAATTCAGCTTATAAATCACAATGTTGCTATTCTATTCTGGTTCTTGGTATAAGTAAAATGTAGATATCTATATCCATATTCTATGCATTGAGGCAAGAGGTTTTTCTTCTCCATTTATACTAACTAATAATTGGTAGTATTTTTCTGAAGTTGGGCCATGTGGTAAGTGCTAAAGAGTTGTGTTGGTGCAGCTTGCTATAGCTGAATTTATGAGTTACAACTCTTAATCCAAATGAAATACAATTTTATTTGAGGTAGATCTGCAAGTGGGAGAATGACTATTAATTCTGCAATTCCAAAATAACTAATGTACTTGGTTTAAAGCCAGATACACTGTGAGTTCTGGATTTAAGTGCTCTTGTGGGAAATACAGAGAGAGACTTTAACATATGGATTCTCAGAAGAAAATGCAACTGTTCCATACAAGAAATATTGAGTTATTCTTAGTACTTTTTAATGTGTGGTTGACTATATATTTTTGAGTGGTGCCATTTTTAACACTTGGCAAGGCAAGTCAAAGATCTTCATTTCCTGGGGTAATTTTAATAACTCACCCATTCATATGGCAAGTATTTAGTGAGGATTGATGGGGTAGCTGTGTACTTGATTTGATGAGAAATGCAAGTAAAGTGGAGGCCGGATCTGTCTTCATTGGATTCACAGTGTTGTTAGAAATTATAACTGATACAAGCATGTGTGTGTATGTACATGTGTAGTTGTTCATGTGTGTGTAGGTGTGTATATATGTGTGCGCTACATATGTGCTAAGTTACTTCAGTTGTGTCCAGCTCTTTGTGACCCTATAGACCATAGCTCACCAGTCTATGGGATTCTTTAGGCAAGAATACTGGAGTGGCTTGCCATTCCCTCTTCAGGGAATCTTCCTGGCCCAGGGATCAAACTCGTGTCTCTTATGTCTCTTGCATTGGCAGGAGGGTTCTTTACCACTAGCACCAGCTTGGAAGCCTGTATGTAGATGTGTATATATGTGTAGTTGTATAGTGGCTAAGTTATGTCCGACTCTTTGCAACTCCATGGACTGTAGACTGCCAGGCTCCTTTGTCCATGGGATTTCCTAGGCAAGAATACTGGAGTGGGTTGCCGTTTCCTTCTTCAGGGAACCTTCCTGACCCAGGGATTAAACCTGTGTCTCCTGCATTGGCAGGTGGGTTCTTTACCAGTGAACCATCAAGGAAGCCCAAACATATGTGTAGATGTGTGTATGTGTCTGTGTATGCATATGTGTGTGTCTGTATATATATATATATATATATATATATCTCAAGTAGAAAGCAAAGTGGAACTTCATGCTAGTGTATTGCAAATTCACACTATGAGGTTTTGGAGTACCTGCCTTTGACGAGCTCATAATCTGGTAGGGTGAGTTGAACCAGGTGGGTGGGGTGATCATCAAGGGTTGAGCCAACTCCCTTCTTATTGTGAGAAAGCGGTTGTCATAGCTCTAAGTTCTGCCTATGAAGGAGGTGTCAGAGAAGAAGGGGAGTTTGAGGATGTCCTTGGAACAAAGTGTAACCACAATGGGCTTTGTGTGCACACACTAAGAGAGGGCAAAGAAGAAAAGAGGCTTCTGTGAGCTCAGAGGCCTCCTTTGAGAACTGAGTTACATCTTGCAAGAAGTTCATATATTCCAATGACAAACATTCATAATTTATATGACCTAATATATGCATGACAAAGAGAGATGAATGGAAAGAGAGGCCAGGCAAGAACATCCCCACAGGCAAAGGTGCAGGAGGTAGAAATTGGTACATAGGGAGGGTGGTCCATTGAAATTGAGGACCTTTTACTAAAAAGAACTCAAACGAGATGGATTTATGGTTGAATAGGCTAAAGGCTTGGATCAAATGAGAAATGAGAGGTGTTTACAAAATATAAAACATGGGGGACTTCCCTGGTGGTCCAATGGCTGAGACTCTATGCTCCCAATGCAGGGGCCCTGGGTTTGATCCCTGGTCAGGGAACTAGATCCCACATGCTGCAACTAAGAGTTCACATGTTGCAACTAAGATCCTGCATGTCACAACTAAGACCTGGTGTAGCCAAATAGATAAACAAATAACCAAACAAAATATGAAACATGATGTAGGTGCAAGTAGTTCCAAGAGGAGACAGCACAGTGTATTGGTTAAATACAGACTGAATTTGAATCATGGCTCCATCACTTGATGACTGTGTGATCTTGGGCAAGTTATTCATCATCTCTGTGCCTTAGCATGCACACCTATAAGAAGGGGAAAGTCACAGTTCTTACCTCACAGGATTGTTGTGAGGATTAAATGAGTTGATATTTTTAAGGACTTAGAACAAGCCCAGCACATTTATATACATCAATAAAAGGTAGACACTAGGTAATAGAAACATATTATAGGTTCTTAAGCAGGAGGTGATAAAATAGTGCATGAGGACATTTATCCTGGTGATGATAGACAGGGCAGACTGGAGTGAGGGGCATTCTGGAGACTGGAAGACAAGACAAGACAGATATCATGGATGTCTGGATGAAGACAGTGGGGTCTTGGAGTAGGCTGGAGGAAACAAAGAGATTTGAATAAAACAGGAGTTCCCAACCCCTGGGATCTAATGCCTGATGATCTGAGGTGGAGCTGATATAATTAATAGTAATAGAAATAAATTGCACAGTAAATATAATGTGCTTGAATTATCCCGAAACCACCCTGCACTGGTCTGTGGAAAAATTATGAAGACATGCAGTGCCTAGTGCCACAAAGTTTGGGCGCTGCTGGAATAAAATTCATATTTCAAAGGAAGAAAGAATTGTTAGTACTTGTTGGGGAGTGGCATGAGGTTGTCAGGAGTTGTATCCAGGGAGGACTGGTGTGGAGGGTGAGAGGCTGGGAAGAGCGTGGTGCCGTGGACAACAAACGAGAGAGGTTATGCATGGATGGACCTCAAAACTTCAGCCACGAAATCTGCAGCACTTTGCCTGAATGTGTTCAAATAGTAATAATCATTAGCTAGAATTTCATCTTTCTTTGGGCTTTTGTGCAGTTCTTTGGCCATCTGTTCTGAGAACAATTGTAAATGTCAGTGCTCTTTGAATGGGAAGCAAATTCTGAAAGAAGAGAATTTCTGATTCAAAAACATGTGCTTTGAGCATTTAATTCAATTAAAAATAAGACAGAGAAGGAAAAGCCTTTTTAATCCCTTAGAATTTTACTGAATACAGTTGAAAACTTATTTCAGTTGGGGATAGAAAAAAAAAAAACCCACAATGAGCCACAATAAAACAAAAACTACGTTAAGAAATGACCCTGAGGCAAAGTCTTAAATCTTATAGGTCAACAGGTCAGTATCCTTCAAAAACTGTAATTATAGCTCTTTATTCTTCCACGGGCTTACTGTGTCATGTTAAGGTTATTCCCTCCCATATACCATAGCCCGTAATGTCACTTGAGGTATCCTTATGGCTTCTCCAGGTATTAAAGAAGCTTGATATGTTTTTGTTTCATTAATCTTTTCTCAGAGGCCAGTGATGAGTTCATCTGACTCTTTTCCATCAAGATGAAAATTCTTTTCAATTAAAAACTCATCTCTACAGATGGTATTAGCATCAAGAGGGGCCTATTCTGTCTACAATAACAAATATTGAGATATTTCAGGAATTGCTCTATAAATCATTGGAAGTAGAATTGACTAAAGGGTTCAGTTGTGTGTGTGTGTGTATGTGTTTTGTTCTGAGTGAATAAAATTTTGAACTGATGAGAATTTGGCCTGTATGCTTTATTGTTGATGCAATGGATCTGTTTCAGGGCCTGGATGATTTTGTTGCACATTAATGTGAACTATTGTGAATATTTTAAGCTGTCAACTATGAAATACTTTACCAAAACAGTATGATTACAAAGATGATAAGAGACATAGTTTAAACCAGGAGAGAATGCTCTGTTACAGAGGATTAGAAAGACTATTTATTGAATAGTATGGATTTCTTCCAAGCCCCCGTGTGCAGAAAGCATGCAATGCGTGAATAATTCATCTAGAAATTCTATCATGAAGTTGTATCGGTTTCCACAGTAAAACCTGGCCATGGAGGAGGAAAATACATCAACATCTGTGACAAGCTCTATGAAGAGACAGTGGCAAAGCCTTTCAGGCACCAGGAGCAAAGCAAAATATAATAAATTCACTTAAGTGTCAAATTTGTGCCGGCTGAATAATGACACCATATGTCTGGGCTGCTATGTCACCGTAGGCTGCTCTAAAAAAACACATGGCTTTATGGAAACGGCTGTCAGCTGGTGGAAGAAACCTTGCTGGCGACCGCCTTTCTATCAAAGGAAAAAAAGAAAAAAGCAGAGGCTGTCCAGTAAATGCAATTCTGATGATCAGAAATGACTCTTTTTTTTTTTTCCTAACCAATTTGCCAGCATCTAGAGTGAGCCTGCTGTTAAGATTGGGACACGAAGAGTTAGAGGCTGGCTTGGTTGTGTCCCTTCAGAAATGAGCGGGAGCAAGGGTTTCCAATTCATAAACTGCTCTGTGTGGATCTTAACAATATACCTTGTATTCATCTGGCTCTCTGAGCAACTCACTTCACAGCATCGTATAGTGCTTGTCTCACCAATCCTTATAGCATCTCCAGGAAGAATCAAGGACTCATATTTGCTCCAGAGCGAACTGAGGCTCAGTAAAGCTTATTGGCCACATTAACCCTTAGGAGGCTTGGTTCTGGGGACAACTCAACCTTCTTTACTCTAGAGAGTCAGTGCTCGACCAGGCATGGAGGGAAGGAGGATTTGTCTTTCTCTCCTGGGCTTCTGCTTCCTTCTGATGGCGTGCACAGTGTTGGCCGGGTGCCCACATCCAGGCTACTTCTCCACTCCAAAGGTGCTGCGCCTGGGTTGGGCAGCTGTGAGAGTGGTGATTCCACAGTTACACACGGATGCTGTTACCAGGCTCTTCATGCTTAAACACAGAGACCCTGTTGCATGGTGATTACGTCCTGGGTAATGGCTCTAAAGGTCTGTCTAGTCAAAGCTATGGTTTTTCCAGTAGTCAAGTATGGATGTGAGAGCTGGATCATAAAGAAGGCTGAGCACTGAAGAATTGATGCTTTCAAACTGTGGTGTTGGAAAAGACTCTTTTTGAGAGTCCCTTGGACATCAAGGAGAGCAAAGCAGTTAATCCTAAAGGAAATCAACCCTGAATATTCACTGGAAGGACTGATGCTGAAACTCCAATGCTTGGGCCACCTGATGTGAAGAGCTGACTCATTGGAAAAGTCCCTGATGCTAGGAAAGATTGAAGGCAAGAAGAGAAGGGGACAACAGAGGATGACATGGTTGGGTGGTATCACTGACTCAATGGATATGAGTTTAAACAAACTCAGAAAGATAGTGAAGAACAGGGAAGCCTGGTGTGCTGCAGTCCATGGGGTCGCAAAGAGTCAGACATGACTTGGTGGCTGAACAAACGACAATTGTTCAGAACAATATTCTGGAACTCTGCAAAACATCCAGTATACTACACACTGGAGTCAGCAGCTCCATTTCAGCTGCACACCACCACCTTCTTCTGTCCCTTGGTTTTCCATCACCATGAGTCCAATGGTACCTAAAGGAGATTGAGGCAAAGATAAAGCCTTTAGAATGAGTTATGTTTAATTTTATTCACAAGGGCCTAGGCAGGACCAAAGCAATTGTGTGACTCAATCTGATATAAGGAAAATTACGTATGTGTTAGTTTTCCACTGAAGACATTCCCCCAAAGAATTTAAAGTTAAACATTTTTAAGCAATGCACTCAACATAACGGTGCATATCTGAGTCACTTGGAGGGATTTCCTGTGTGTGTATGTGTGTATGCATGAGTGTGTTCTCAGAGACTGATACACTGGATCTGGAGTACAACCTGAGATTTTAATACCCCTTTCCACGGTGAATATGATGTGCAGTGCATGATGCCTTAGAGGGCTGCATACACCCTAGTGCCTCTAACCCTGCCGCTAGAGAGTATAAAACATCAAGTGCAAAGTGAAACAGATAAAAGAGATTTGTGGTTTCCTGGCCAGACAAAGGTGTTTCCCATTCAGCAGTGTAATGTGAAGAAATGGAGAAGCTATTAGAAGTGCAACAGTTCAAATGGAATGGACTTTTAAGCTTGTAAAGGAAACCTGGGGAGCAACCACAGCTAGAATGTGTCTGATGGAGTCCCTTGTCCCACCATCATCCTGGTCCCACCCCAGTTCTCAGCTGGCTGCTTTCCCCTTTCTTGAAATCAAAAGGCAGAGGTTATACACAGGGAACAAGGCCACAAATTCAGAAAGGGTGCCTATTTCTCCATCCCCTTGAACTTGGGCTGGGCCTATGACTGCTTTACTCAACAAGGTATGTCAGGAGTGATGTCCTGTCATTCTCTCTCTCTGTCTTTGCTTCTTTCTTACCACATTAGCTCTGAGGTTACCTCCTTTAGAGACCCACCTGCCATATTAACAGGTGGCCCAAATCACGTGAGTCTGCATTCAAGCATTTTGTTTAGCATTCTTAGCTAAGCTCGTGGCTAAGAACCAACATCAACTGTCAGCTTGGAGAGTGAACTGTCTTGGGCGTTCCAGCCCCATCGAGCCTCAGTCAACATCGCGTGGAGCAGAAGTACAGCCCCTCCAAGCCCAGTCAACTCACAGAAAGAAAGAACAACAACTCACAAGAAAGAACAAACCAGCCACTAAGTATTGGGATAGTTGGTTATGTAGCAACAGATAACTGAGACAGTATTAGTGTGAAGGTAAAAATATTGTATCACAATTACAAACTTCAATGTAGTATTTCTGGCTGTACCTTCATCTGCTTTGTGGTAACTCCATTTCTGTCATGCTCTTCCCACGTGATTTGTCTAAGGGATATCTAAAACATCTAATCTGTGAACCAGTCCTTTTGGTCAGGACTGGTTTCTGTGAACAAAATTGGCTGTATTTTAAATTCTCACTCTGATGACATCTCTGCTCTGAGATAATGTTTCTTTTCCCTCCTGACATAAAAAGTGGCAGCCTGGCCTTCACTGGAGTCTCTAAAACAGCACTGCTTCACTGTTGTGAAGGTGACCATGGACCCAAAGGTGAAGGCCTGGGGATCTGAACCAAGCTGCCATCTCTTACTATTGCAGCTACTGCTGCCTCTGGAACTTGAGGAAATACTTCATTAACTAGTGATGTAAGTCCCTATGTCTTTATACTTTAAAAATGTTTGTTCAGTTGAACTAAAGAGATAAGTCATACTGCTTAAATTCTTTATTATTTTTTAGTGGGGAGGACTGAGATATTCTAACTTAGCCCTGAATCAATGTTGCTAAAGTTGAAACATTTAGCTTACAAAGAGACTGACAAATAGATTAAATGGGGTCCAGTTGTTGTTGGGGGTTGTTTAGTCGCTAACTCATGTCCAACTCTTAAGACCCCATGGTCTGTAGCCCACCAGGCTCCTCTGTCCAAGGGATTCTCCAGGCAGGAATACTGGAGTGGGTAGCCATTTCCTTCTCCAGGGGATCTTCCCAACCCAGAGATCGAACCCACATCTCCTGCATTGCAGGGGAATTCTTTACCAACTGAGCCATCTAATCAGGTTTTTCTCAACAGAAACTCATGCTTTATTTATGTGAGCTAAAGTAGCAGTCCCAAACCTTTTTGGCACCAGGGACTGATTTTGCAGAAGACAATTTTTCCACGGACTGTGGTTTTGAGATGATTCAGTGCATTACATTTATTATGTACCTTGTTTGTATTATTACATCAGTTCCACCTCAAATCATCAAACACTAGATCCCAGAGGTTGAGGACCCTTGAACTAAAGGATTTGACTAGCTTTCCAATCCTCTAAATGAGTAGAAGATGAGAGTTTTTTCTCTTTAGATGTCAGCGACAACTTTAACAACATCCCAGTCTAACAAATAGGAAATATTTAAGAAACAAAGACTGAAAATCCAGCTGAGAACAGATTTTAATCTCTAATGTGCTAATTCAATACATGTTCAGTATCACATTTTTTACACTAATATTTTGGGATTATTTCTGGGAAATATTTATCTTTTTATCTGTTCTAAAGGACTAAAGTCAAAACAGATGGAAGGTATCTGAAGTATAGGATCATTGATTGAAAATATGAGGCTATATACAAACATAATGAGATGAGGAAATGGGAGAACAAGAGGAAATAAATAAATATAGAGCAAGAGGATGTAAGAGGGAATGGCCTTCTGAGAATACGTTATGAACAGCTCAGTTCTCTTATATGTGGGTTTGGAAAATTGGAGGGAAGGAGAAAGTCCATGCTTCCTGGGTATCTAGGCATCAAGAGATTAATGAGAAAATGAGGGGGGGACCTTTATGCCTGAAACAGAACCCTCTTTGATGTTCTCCTTTGAGATCCTAGGAGAAATAGGATCAGAAAAGGATTCCACGATTAGGCTACTTTAACAGTGATATGGTGATTGGACTATGATTAATCCCCTTTGACACTGATGCATTTCCAGTGTCATGAAGCATCTTAGAAAAATGGAAACATCAGAAAGAACTGGGGAAATGGACTCCTTTGATAACATTTTAACCAAAAATAAGGTTTGGGGGGGCTCCATCTTCAGAAAGTTAGATACCAATGTTGGGGAATTGTTAAATATTTTGAAAAGTAAGCTGGGTTCCTTTGAGTTATGTTAGACTTGGTAGTTTCACAGTAGAATATGAATAGGTCCCTGCTTAGTTAACTTGGCTGTTTTTCCTCCTAATGAACATCTGGTTAAATTCTTATATACAAATGTGAAGGAATTATATTTTTTGGAGATACAGTTCTAGCAGTCCATGGGACACTTGGAACTCTCTTTAACCTGCCAAAAGATGCTCTGATAACTTTCAAATTTTGAGACTCATTTTGTCAGATGCATTGGCAAGAGGCCTACACTTGAGGAGTAAACCTTTTAGAAGTCGGACCCCTCAGCCAATTTGGAAGATTTAAAATTTTTGTTGGAACAATTAAGTTGAGTTCTAAACCCTTTCACCACATGTTATAAATATTAACAATGAAGGTAATGTGGGTGGTGGAGATTTTTTTGAAATGGGGATTTCAAATTGGCTGAGATGATAATAAAGTCATTCACTGAGAAATAGAACAGGAGGTTGTTCTAATTTTATATTTGCCTATTTTTCATGAAGGAAAAGGGAACAAGAAGCAGCTTCAGCATAGTAATCAAGTTTATAGTCTCAATACTAATGGATATAATGGGTTAGGCCAAACTACACAAGTATTTATAGTTTGAAACTTTGAGGAGGCACATTGCTTAGTAGTTAAGAAGGCAGGTTTTATGGTCAGTTTCCCTGGGCTTAAGCAATAGCTCTGATACTTACAAACTATATGAACTTGAGGCATACAGACATTAAGCAACTTGCCCAATTTTCTCACCCTAATGCCTGCTAGAGCTATTAATCAGACTTAACTTATTAAATAGTTGTGAAGATTTATTTTAGTTCTTTGTATGATATCTAGGGTAAGGCACTAAGTGCTTAATAAATATTGTTGCAGTCATTATTATTGAAAAGAAAAAAATTGCCCATGAAATACATTTATTCACTCAAGAAAAAGGATTTCTTATTTGTTAGTATTTTCTAGTATCTTTCAGATACTGGAAAAGAGAGTGGGGAGTTGAGAAAATTTCCACAATCATGCACATGACTTTCAGGAATTATTCCTTAAATGAGAATCTTATAATGCTTAATATATTGGCTAATGGTTTTAACTTCTTTAATGTTGTTGTTGTCGTCACTGTTTAATTGCTAAACTGTGTTTGACTCTTTTGTGACCCCATGGACTGGAGCCCACCAGGCTTCTCTGTCCAAGGGATTTCCCAGGCAAGAATACTAGAGCGGGTTGCCATTTCCTTCTCCAGTGAATCGTCCCAACCCAGAGACTGAACCTGTGTCTTCTACATTGGCAGGTGGATTCTTTACCACTGAATCACTGGGGAAGCCCTAAATTCCCCTGTAATACAATTCCTTAAGTAGATGCTGGGCTATAACACTTCTCTTACCTTGCTAGATATGGAAAATCTCCAGCATTCCCTTCATTTTACTACTGAACCAAAATTATGCTCCCATATTAGCAGCCAAGCAACAGGGACAAGACACTCTGCAGCCACATGGGAACATGGCACACAGCAGGCAGGCACAGCAGAATGCAGTCCGAAATACAGAACCGAGGTCCGAAAATGTCACTCCTGGAGGTGAATGCAAGAAAAGGGAACTTTACGGCTTGGTTGGTCTTCTGCTCAACTTGCAGAAGCAAGCCCTCTGGCTGGAGTCTAATTTGTTTGTTGCCCATGAAGCTATTTAGTTTCCAAATGGTCATACTGGAGATTAAGAATGTTTCCCAAATTCAGTCAAGGGGTCTGGACCTTTTGCCTGGTACTGTCAAAGTTATCAGGGTGTTTTGTTATATTTTTTTCCCAGGAAAAAATGTTGAAATCTATTTAATACATGTAGATAACATATTTAAATAGATAATCACCATATCCTTTGGGATAATCACCATATCCTTTGGGATGGTGGTCATTTACCCATATATGAGAAAAGATCAGGAGGTTAATTTAGCAGTGTCAGCACTGGCTTGAAGACCATCCTCCTGTCCTCTTTGAGAATTATTCCTGGAAGTGGAGTTGGGCAGCACAGTTTATCATCCCTTGGTGGTACTTCTTGTGAGCATCACCCAACTGCCTTTTAAATGTAATTTAGATTCCCACGTGACTTTTCCTCTAGAGGAAAGAATGGTCTGATCACACTCAAGAGCCTCTTGGAGCCTTTGGGGGTTATACTTGTCACTGTGAATTAATTTATTGATGTTTTGAATCGGTCTCATAGGTATTTGGCTCATGTCAACATCTGACAGCCAGTCACCCTCAGTCAGTAGAAACAGAAAAACCTAAGCACTGCACCTTGCAAAGTGGGAAAAAACAAGGGCTACAGGGCACTTTTCCAAGATGCTATCATGCAGCGCCAGTCAGGGGCAGTCAGTGTGCTCACTGACCTTGCTCACCTGCAGTGAGAGACTAGAATCTTGGGGCAATCCAGCCTCCCTTTCTTCCTCCCTCCATCAGTAATGATGTACGTTACCATACTCCCCCGAGGCCAGGCTGGCAGTGTTCTGATTTTTCATAAACTTGCAGAGAGTGGGAAGGAAGTAATTCGATTGACTAAGGAATTAGCGAGTATAGCCGCTGAGATCCTATGAGGTTTCTTAATCTCACCTCCAATTATGACATCATCGGCACATCATCAGAGAAGACTTGATTTGTGGAAGGTTTTCTTGGCCCCAGTCCAATTCTATGAAAAATTGAAGATGAGTTTTTATTTCTTACATCTCAAATTCTTGGCAAATATCCAGAGGAATACAGTATCAAAAGGTAGTCACTGTGTTTGTTTAAAGTCTGTCTTATTTAGCAGAGTGATATAAGACTGATGGCTCAGGAAATGTGTCTGAGAGCTACAGAAGAATGAAAGCATATCACAGAAATATGGCTGATATTGAAACACTTCCTTGTCAACATGCCATTGTTTCCTTAACATTTTGGATCTTAATGTGATTCTAAACATTCTTATCCTAGAAGAAATAAATCACTCTCAAAGTTGTTAGGGCCTAGATAATAAAAAGTTTTAATTACACATATCCTATTTGTTTCCATAAAGTCTAAAGAAAATACTATTTTTATCATGCCTGTTTAATTCCCCTGAAGGAATATTATTAGAGAAAATCCATATACCTTTTAACAATCAGTTTGAAATGAAGAATACTTGTCCCTTTTATAAAAAGGGCCAACCGGGGAATTGCCTGGCAATATAGTGGTTAAGACTTCCTGCTTCCACTGCAGGGGCCTGGGGTTCCATCTCTGATCGGGGAACCAAGGTCCTACATGCCATGTGGCATGGTCAAGAAAAAGAGTGAAGTAAATAAGAAAGGGAAAAACAAATATTGTATATTCATGCACATATGTGGAATCTAGAAAAATGGTGTGCTGCTGCTGCTAAGTCACTTCAGTTGTGTCCAACTCTGTGCAACCCCATAGATGGCAGCCCACCAGGCTCCCCCATCCCTGGGATTCTCCAGGTAAGAACACTGGAGTGGGTTGCCATGTCCTTCTCCAATGCGTGAAAGTGAAAAGTGAAAGTGAAGTCGCTCAGTTGTGTCCGACTCTTAGCGACCCCATGGACCGCAGCCTACCAGGCTCCTCCATCCATGGAATTTTCCAGGCAAGAGTACTGGAGTGGGTTGCCATTGCCTTCTCTAGAAAAATGCTATAGATGATCCTATTTGCAAAGAAGAAATAGAAACACAGACATAGCGTCAAATGTATGGGTACCAAGGGCTTCCCTGGTGGCTCAGATGGTAAAGAATCGTCCTGCAATGCAGGAGACCTGGGTTCGATCCCTGGAAAATCCCCTGGATAAGGGAATGGCTATCCACCCTAGTACTCTAGACTGAAGAATTTCATGGACAGAGGAGCCTGGAAGGCTACAGTCCATGGGGTCTCAAACAGTTGGCTGGATTGAGAGACTAACAGTTTCATTTTCAAGGGGGGAAAGGAGGGTGGAAGGAATTGGTAGATTGGGACTGACATATATACACTATTGACACTATGTATAAAGTAGATACTAATGAGAACCTGCTGTATAGTGCAGGGAACTCTCCTGGATGCTCTGTGACCTAAATGGAAAGGAGATCCAAGATGCAGGGGATGTATGTACACATATAGCTGATTCACTCTGCTGTACAGTAGAAATGAATACAACGTTATAAAACAACTATACTCCAATAAGAATTAAACAAAATAATAAAAGAAAAACAAAAGGTGGGTGAGCCAACCCAACACAACTGTGGCTGATAGAAGCTGCTCTGATTTACCTGTAGAAAGTGGCAGCAAACCCCCATGAACCCACCCAGAAACTCCCCCAGGCCCCAGCCCTGCCGTAGCAGAAGCCGCTAACAAGGTGACTTCTCTGCACTGACACTCCCTTCCTCTTTGCCAGAAATGCAAAGAAGATGAGCAGACTCATAAACTCCTGGCTACCTTTGCTCCCCCCGAAGTCACAAGTTCTTTGTTTATCTTTTCTTTTTGAACCCTGGGAAAAGTATATCAAAGTGACTTGGTCAGCCAAACGTTTGTGCAGTTAGGAACTGGCACTGTGACAAACGCCTGCTGAGAAGAGAAAGGATTTCTGTGTTTCTTAGTGTCATTTTCTCCCTTGAGATGCTTCCAGAGACTTGAAAGGAGGGCTGTACTGAGGAACTGATTAAATTGGCTCATATTAAAATCAAAAGTTGGTGTGAACAACCAGCCCTGTCTGTCTCTGCTCCCAGCCCAGCAAGCCCAGGTACGTAGGGTCACTTATCACAGAAATGAGAGCTGGAAAATACCATTCCGGCCCTCAGCCCCTTCTACCTGGCAAGGGGAGAGTTGTTCCCTGTGGTCTCCATTGTTTAGTCTGGTTGAATTTTAAAACATACTTCAGAAAGAGAGTGGCGCAAATTTCCTTGGGGAGTGCTCTCCTTAGACGAATTACTAGTTTGGCTAATAGGTTGAAGATTTCTTTTGGTTTAAGCTCATCCCATTATTTTAAGACAGTCGTTGCATCTCTCTGTGCTTTGTGGTCTCAGGAAATTCTTGGTTTCTCCAGTTTCTCCACATCTGAAGAGGGGGAATTGGCTCATCATTAAAATAGTATTTGGAAAAGATGAGAGGGTGTGGCCATGGCGAGTTGTGAAACCATCTACTCCATGATGAGCTTCATGTGGCCTCAACATTGCTTCAGAAAACCTGCTGCTGCTGCTAAGTTGCTTCAGTCGTGTCCAACTCTGTGCGACCCTATAGATGGCAGCCCACCAGGCTCCCCGGTCCCTGGGATTCTCCAGACAAGAACATTGGAGTGGGTTGCCATTTCCTTGTCCAATGCATGAAAGTGAAAAGTGAAAGTGAAGTCGCTCAGTCATGTCGATGACTCTTAGCGACCCCATGGACTGCAGCTTACAAGGCTCCTCCATCCATGGGATTTGCCAGGCAAGGGTACTGGAGTGGGTTGCCATTGCCTTCTCTGGATCAGAAAACCTGAGTATTTCCCAAATCAGAAGAAAGCGCTGGTGAATCTTGAGGTTGGCCTTGCTGTGTGGTAGAGATGCTGAGCTCAAGACCGAGAGGATGATCTGGATCCCAGGGTCTATCCTGGGTCCTGGGTCTGGTGGGCTGCCTGACCTGAATCCTTGAGGGAATTGAGAAGGTTGCTATGTTTGTAGGAAGCACTGATCAGCACATCCAAGGCCTTTCTCCCTCTTCCAGGCTTTCCAGGTGTCCTTCACATCTCTCTGCAGCTGTTCTGTCTAGTGCTCTTGCCTTCACTCATCCTCCCTAAAATTGTCACCCTGGAGACTTCCCTGGCTGGTCCAGCAGTTAAGACTTCACTTTCCAGTGCAGAGGGTAGGGGTTTGACCCCTGGTTGGAGAACTAAGATCACACATGACTCGAGGCCAAAAGAACATTTAAAAAAACAACCCAGAAATACTATTGTAATATTCAATATGTTGTTTAGTTGCCAAGTCATGTCCAACTTTTTGCGATCCCATGGACCTGCCAGGCTCCTCTGTCCTTAGAATTCTCCTGGCAAGAATACTAGAGTGAGTTTCCATTTCCTTCTCCAGGGGTTCTTCCTGACCCATTGATCGAACCTGCATCTCCTGCATTGGGAGGCAGATTCTTTACCTCTGAACCACCAGGGAAGCCCAAATTCAATAAAGACATTAAAAATGGTCCACATTAAAAAAAAATCTTTAAAAGAAATAAAATTGTCACCTTGGAAAGTATTTGCTAAAGCAACCAAACTATAGAACTGATGCTGGGGTAGTACTCCTCCTGGCCACTTCGGGGCGTTTACCTTTAACAGGCTTCAGTGCCTTTAATCTGAAGGAGCACTCTTCTAACCCCAGAATTCCAGGTGCTGTGGAAATTTTTTTTTTTCTTTGTGGAGATCCTGGAGAGATGAGGGCTTATCAAAACCCTTCAGAAGTCATGCCATGAAAAGAAAGTGCTAGGCACATTTGAGAGCCCAGCAATATGATTTTTGAACTTCAATTCTGCCTCTGTGAGGCATGTACCATTACTATTCCTATTTTATGACTAAGCACACTAAGTCTTGGGGAGCTTAAGTAACTTGGCCAAGATTCCTCAGTAAGAGATGCAATTGGAATTGAACTTTTGCCCTCTGGCCCTAAACTCTATGTAAATCACCTGTAATTTTAGTAGTGGTGGTAAGAGTGATTCTTGCCATGGCAGTGAACATTTACTGATGGTTTATGCACCAGGAGAGCTTCCCTGGTGGCTCAGAGGTAAAGAATCTGCCTGTAATGCAGGAGAGTTGCAGGAGATGAGGTTTCGATCCTGGGATCAGGAAGATCCCCTGGAGAAGGAGATGGTAAGCCACTCTAGTATTCTTGCCTGGAAAAATCCCATGGACAGAGGAACCTGGAGGGCTGTAGTCCATGGGTTCACAGAGAGTCGGACATGACTGAGTGACTAAACAACAAACCACAACAATGCATCAGGCATGTAATAAGCCCTTTATGTGCGTTATCCAATTTAATCCTCAGGATTGTCCCATGAGACAGGAAGACTTAAAATATTCCCTTTTTATATACAAGGGAAATGAGGCACAAAGAGGGAAAGGTTATATCATTCCAGGGCATAGTCATGGTTACATAGCTAGTAAGTTGCAGAATTGTGGATTCAAACTCAAGCCCACTGACTCTAGCATCTTTGCTCTCCCCATATCCCTACCTTCCTTGATGACTCAGTCTTTATTTCCATGGAGACAGAGATGGCCCTGCTCCCCCAGTGACCATGATGACATGCACACATTCAGATGTTGCTCTAGAAACTGGTCCACTCATAATTTATCGTGCTTGCCGAGGACAGAGGCTGGCACCCATAGCAGGCAGCAAGATGACAGAGTGGACCCAGAACCATTTGGTTCATCATCTCTGTGCTCTTTTATGTCATCACATCTATTCCAAGTGGGACCAAATTGGTCTCCCTTTAGTTTCTTGTCCCCATTGCATATCTAAAACAATGATTGGAAAGCCAACTATATGCTGTCTTTCCAAAGGTCTCCCAAATTGACCCCACAAGGGTGATGCTAAGGAGAAAGAGCTTAATTGTTTTAAATTTAGAAGAGAGAGAGGAAGACAGAGAGATGTGGGGAATTCTAACATGCAAGTCATCAGGGATAAAGATGCCAAGTGATTATATCCCCAAGTTACCTGGGAGAACCACTGGCCCAAGAGTGGAAGGAACCAGGCCAGATGCCCCTCAGTAACAAAGCCTGGGCTTCCCGGGTGGTGCTAGTGGTAAAGAACCTACCTGCAATGCAAGAGATGTAAGAGATGTGGGTTCAGTCCCTGGGTTGAGAAGATTCCCTGGAGGAGGGCATGGCAACCCACCCAGTATCCTTGTCTGGAGAAACCCATGCACAGAGGAGCCTGGAGGTCTACAGTCTATAGGGTCGCAAAGAGTTGGACATGACTGAAGCAACTTACACATGCACACAAAAAAGCTTGGCCATTAGTTGGGAAGAAGAGATGACAATTCTGAGGATGTGAGTGTATTTAAGGGGCTGTGAGTGCTCAGTCACTCAGCTGTGTCTGACTATCTGTGACCCCATCAACTGTAGCCCACTAGGCTCCTCTGTCCATCAGATTTCCCAGGCAAGATTACTGGAGCAGGTTGCCATTTCCTACTTCAGATGATCTTTGCAAACCGGGGATCAAACACATGGGTCCTTGTATTCTTTTGCAAATTCAGTTAGTGGGAAAGAGAGTTTATTTCCTCAGGAATTTAAATCTGGAAGGCTATAGCCTGTTGCTGCTGGTGGCCCTCTTTTCGTCATGGGACACCTAAAAATAAAGTATCATGAAGAGCGGCAGTTCTGAGAGATGGAGAGCCTCTGCATTAACCAGTCTGATTTGGGGTTTCTGACCTTTGTTATCCAAAGAGGGGAAGAGAGGGTGGGAGAAATTGAATGATTGGAACTGACATATATACACTACTCTGTAAAACACAGATAACTAATGAGAACCTACTGTATAGCACAGGGAACCCTACTCAGTGCTCTGACATAAATGCAAAGAAAATCTAAAAAAAGTGGGGTATATGTATAGCTGATTCATTTTGCTGCACAGAAGACGCTAACAGTGTAAAGCAACTATATTCCAATAAAAATTAAGAAACGAAACAAAGCTAGTACTTAAAAGCTGTTTGATCATTTGCTCTTTAACTCAAAGACTCCTGTTAATAAGTTGGTCATAGAATGTGTTAAGATTAATGCCAGGTCACCCATCAAGCTCAAGAAAATTTCTGTGCAATGAAGTACACTGTAGGGCTTCCCAGGTGGTACTGGTGGTAAAGAACCCATAGGCCAATGCAGGTAGATGTAAGAGACTTGTGTTTGATGCCTAGATCAGGAAGATCCCTTGGAGGAGGGCATGGCAACCCACTTTAGTATAGTTCCCTAGAGAATCCCATGGACAAAGGAGCCTGGAGGGCTACAGTCCAGTTGGTTGCAGAGAGTCAGACACAACTGAAGTGACTTAGCATGCATACATGAGGTACATTGTAAAAACCACACAATCCCACAGTCAGTGGTACTCTATTTGCAGCTAGGGTGCTACCAGCCTTCAGGGGAATTTGTCTAAAAAAAAAAAAACAACCCCAAAACCCAGAGTTTCTACAGTGAGGTTGTGGTTTGGGTCATGTTTTTAGTTGGATTTGACAGGCAAATCTCTCTGAGCTTCTAGGGGTCTATGTGCTAATGGTGTGCCATTTCCAGGGATGGGATCAGGGGTGATTGTTTTTAGAAGGAATTATTTCTTTGTTAATAGAAAAATATTACACATACAGTTTGGACTTTTCCTAGAGTTGTGAGATCGTCTACTGACCACAATGCTTCTTTTGTCCCCAAAGAAGCCCCTCGGTGCTGGAGAAAAAGCATTTCCTCCTCTCAACCACAGGGATAATGATGCTGAGAGCTCACAGCTGGGCTTTTGCATGTATGCACACCTCATTTGTCTTCTTTTTATAAGATGAGGTTCAGTCATCTGTCCTGTAACTTCTTCTTTCCTGTAATTGGGTTTAGCATCTTTTCTAACCCAAGTTATTTCCAAATTCTCCAATCTTGGGAGGTCAACTGTGGAGTTATTTGTCAAATAAAGTCATGATTGTCTTGTGATGCCTGCAAACTGGGAGATGATGGTGACTGATAGCTTCCGGAGGCAAAGTGGTCCTCTCCAGAGACAGGGGTGAGGCTGAGGAACATCTGAGTGTGAGACCAGATTTGTTTTTCTGGCATATTTATTTCCTGCGCATGCACACACACACACACACACCATTCACATGAGAGGTAAAAATGGGAAGCGTTCTTTGAATAAAAGACCCTCAGGTAGGCTAATGACTCCACTTAAATCCAGGGTCGTCTTTGTCCTCTATCTGACTGCTATACTTCTGGGTAGGAATTAGGAATTGTTCATGATGGGGGATGAGAGGAGAAGCATGGGGCCTCTAAAGTGGCTAAATTTACTAGCTACTCTGAATTGGCTTCCTGTATTTCATCTTGGGGGAAAAGAAATTCAGAGCAAGTGACAAAAAATGACTTTTGGCTTTTTGAATACCCTCTGGGGGAAAAATTTCTAACCTTTCACAAATTCTTTCAAATAGAAGCTTGAAGAAAATGTATGCATGCTCTGGTGTGCTTTCCACAAAACTCTGCTTTTGATGTTAGTTGCATGAGGAGTAAATTCTTCTGAAAATTTCTGCATTTACTGTGGATCATTGGACAATTCATGCTAGCCCCCAACACCAAACTCTGCCTTACAGGATAGCACCTAGTGTCCACATTATATTGTTTACTTAGAAGTTTGCTTAGAGGTCAAATCTTGGGTTGGGTTCTTATCACACAATTATAAATAAATATAGGTGGGAGGAAAGTTTTGGAGGTGGTGGATTGGTTTATGGCATGTATACAATGTGGTATATACTTACTTTTCAGATCATCAGATTGCATACATTTATTATTCATAGCTTTTTGTAGTCAAAACAAAAAAGAAAAACTGGCCCCTCTTACTCAGTGGACTGTAGCCTAACCAGTCCATGGGATTCTCCAGGTGAGAATACTGGAGTGGGTTGCCATGCCCTTCTCCAGGGGATCTTCCCGACCCAGAGATTGAACCCACATATATGAGTGTTTTTTTTCTCCTGTGTTCTTATATGAGCCATTCATACACTCTTAAACAGTCATATTCCATTAAATATTAATATTTTGCTTCAAGGATTTGGTAACTTTGTAACACATTATTTTAAAAAGTGAATTTTTAGACAAAATCTTTCTAGATAAGAGTACAGAGAATAGTGTGATGAACTGCCACATACCTTTCACTGAAATTTAATACATATTTGATTCGTTTGAGGAAGAATATAAAAGTTAATCATAGACTTTTAACATTCTGTTCCTAAATATTTATTTCCACGTTCATCTCTGAGAGAATTCTATAACACTAGTGTCATCATGCCTATGAAAATGAATAACTTTTCCCAGTAAACATAAATGTAAAGTTTTTTTAACTTTATGTAACAGTGAAAATATTTTGCATGTTATTTTTTTTAGTTTGTACCCAGAATCTTCTCAAAATTTATATCACTGTCAACAGAAAATAGTTGTTTTTTTTACATTTGGAAAAAACCTTGATACCACATTATGGAATGAACACATTCTTTATGTTCCATCTTAGAGATTTTATTGAGAAGCTTATTGAATAAATCTGCATCTTTTTTTCTCACATTCCTTAGCATAATGTTTTATTGTTCAAAATACATGTGTTTTTGGCACCATGAATAATCATTCATTCCTTTATGATTTTTTTTGTGTGTGTGGGACTTGATGGCTTACAATGAGAACAGCTGAATCATCTCTCAAGTCATACTCCCGGTGTACATGAGAACAGATGATACATTGAACTGTTTCCATTCTATGGGATTTAACTCACTAATGTATTGGGTGGTCAAGTATAAGAATTACAACATTAGACTTTCAAAGCTCTCTCTAAGGACCTTGTTAGAAACTATGTGTTTTCACAGTGTCTGTGAATGCTTTATAAGGACAGCTCTTTAAATGTGACTGATACAAAAGATCATCTTGGACACTGGGGAAGAGCTCCAGAATTCCAGTAAAAAGCATGTGTTGAGTTCCAGCTTACATCTTAATCACTGTGTGACCTAGGCCAGAAAGTTGACTTCTCTGAGCCTCAGTTTCCTAACTCATCAGGTGGAACAAACCACAGAGTTAAATGGTACAAAGTTTTTTTGAAAAACATACTACTCTATTGACCCAAGTTGATAGGGACTGTGCTACAGACTGAACTGTGTCCTGCCAAGTTCATATGTTGAATCCCTTAGCCCCCAGCATAACTGTATTTCAAGATAAGGTTTTTAGGAGGTAGTTAAGGTTAAATATGGTTGTAAGGGGGCTTCCCTGTTGTCTCAGTGGTAAAGAACCCTCCTGCCAATGCAGGAGATGCGAGGTCAAACCCTGGGTTGGGAATATCTCCTGAAGGAGGAAATGGCAACCCACTCCAGTATTCTTGCCAGTAAAATCCCACAGACAGAGGAGCCTGGCAGGCTACAGTCCATGGTTCATGAAGAGTCGGACATGATTGAGTGACTGAGAACACACACTGTAGCATATATAGGAGGAAGCTTGGCCTAGAATGATGGTATTACATTTCTAATCTTGCCTTAGTTGTCTCCTGTCTGAGTCATCTTGGGCAAGTTACAAAAGATGAAAGTCTTTGGGATCTTAGTTTCCTAATTTCTAAAAGAAAGACATTTTAACACAATATTTTTCAAGGCCTTACTTCGTCCTTGAGGTTCATTTGTGCTTCCTGATCTTTTTTTCCTTCACCTGATGCAACAGTGAAACACTTGAGAGTTATCTAGAAGGATTATGAAGGAGTGTACCATGATGCTGAGCCTCACCTGTCTTGAATCACGCATGCCATTTACCTGGAAGTAAGCCTGCTGGCTTCTCTCTGCAGTTTTCTCCAGCCACCAGGTTTTCTGGTGCTGGTCTTTATATTAAGCACTTAGTGGGTAGAAATGATAGATTTTTTTTTTTTTTAATTTTTATTAGTTGGAGGCTAATTACTTTACATCATTACAGTAGTTTTTGTTATACATTGATATGAATTAGCCATGGATTTACATGTATTCCCCATCCCAGTCCCCCCTCCCACCTCCCTCTCCACCCGATCCCTCTGGGTCTTCCCAGTGCACCAGGCCCGAGCACTTGTCTCATTTACCCAACCTGAGCTGGTTATCCGTTTCACCCTAGATAATATACATGTTTCAATGCTGTTCTCCTGAAACATCCCACCCTCGCCTTCTCCCAGAGTCCACAAGTCTGTTCCATACATCTGAGTCTCTTTTTCTGTTTTGCATATAGGGTTATCATTACCATCTTTCTAAAGTCCATATATATGTGTTAGTATACTGTAATGGTCTTTATCTTTCTGGGTTACTTCGCTCTGTATAATGGGCTCCAGTTTCATCCATCTCATTAGAACTGATTCAAATGAATTCTTTTTAATGGCTGAGTAATATTCCATGGTGTATATGTACCACAGCTTCCTCATCCATTCGTCCGCTGATGGGCATCTAGGTTGCTTCCATGTCCTGGCTATTATAAACAGTGCTGCGATGAACATTGGGGTGCATGTGGCTCTTTCAGATTTGGTTTCCTTGGTGTGTATGCCCAGAAGTGGGATTGCTGGGTCATATGGCAGTTCTATTTCCAGCTTTTTAAGAAATCTCCACACTGTTTTCCATAGTGGCTGTACTCATTTGCATTCCCACCAACAGTGTAAGAGGGTTCCCTTTTCTCCACACCCTCTCCAGCATTTATTGCTTGTAGACTTTTGGATAGCAGCCATCCTGACTGGCGTGTAATGGTAACTCATTGTGGTTTTGATTTGCATTTCTCTGATAATGAGTGATGTTGAGCATCTTTTCATGTGTTTGTTAGCCATCTGTATGTCTTCCTTGGAGAAATGTCTGTTGAGTTCTTTGGCCCATTTTTTGATTGGGTCATTTATTTTTCTGGAGTTGAGCTGGAGGAGTTGCTTGTATATTTTTGAGATTAATCCTTTGTCTGTTGCTTCATTTGCTATTATTTTCTCCCAATCTGAGGGCTGTCTTTTCACCTTACTTATAGTTTCCTTTGTTGTGCAAAAGCTTTTAAGTTTCATTAGGTCCCATTTGTTTATTTTTGCTTTTATTTCTGAGATTCTGGGATGTGGGTCATAGAGGATCCTGCTGTGATTTATGTCGGAGAGTGTTTTGCCTATGTTCTCCTCTAGGAGTTTGATAGTTTCTGGTCTTACATTTAGATCTTTAATCCATTTTGAGTTTATTTTTGTGTATGGTGTTAGAAAGTGTTCTAGTTTCATTCTTTTACAGGTGGTTGACCAGTTTTCCCAGCACCACTTGTTAAAGAGGTTATCTTTTTTCCATTGTATATCCTTGCCTCCTTTGTCGAAGATAAGGTGACCATAGGTTCGTGGATTTATCTCTGGGCTTTCTATTCTGTTCCATTGATCTATATTTCTGTTTTTGTGCCAGTACCATACTGTCTTGATGACTGTGGCTTTGTAGTAGAGTCTGAAGTCAGGCAGATTGATTCCTCCAGTTCCATTCTTCTTTCTCAGGATTACTTTGGCTATTCGAGGTTTTTTGTATTTCCATACAAATTGTGAAATTATTTGTTCTAGTTCTGTGAAAAATACTGTTGGTAGTTTGATAGGGATTGCATTGAATCTATAGATTACTTTGGGTAGTATAGCCATTTTGACAATATTGATTCTTCCAATCCATGAACACAGTATATTTCTCCATCTGCTTGTGTCCTCTTTGATTTCTTTCATCAGTGTTTTATAGTTTTCTATGTATAGGTCTTTTGTTTCTTTAGGTAGATATACTCCTAAGTATTTTATTCTTTTTGTTGCAATGGTGAATGGTATTGTTTCCTTAATTTCTCTTTTTGTTTTCTCATTGTTAGTGTATAGGAATGCAAGAGATTTCTGTGTGTTAATTTTATATCCTGCAACTTGACTGTATTCGTTGATTAGCTCTAGTAATTTTCTGGTAGAGTCTTTAGGGTTTTCTATGTAGAGGATCATGTCATCTGCAAACAGAGAGAGTTTCACTTCTTCTTTTCCTATCTGGATTCCTTTTACTTCTTTTTCTGCCCTGATTGCTGTGGCCAAAACTTCCAGAACTATGTTGAATAGTAGTGGTGAGAGTGGGCACCCTTGTCTTGTTCCTGATTTCAGGGAAAATGCTTTCAATTTTTCACCATTGAGGGTGATGCTTGCTGTGGGTTTGTCATATATAGCTTTTATTATGTTGAGGTATGTTCCTTCTATTCATGCTTTCTGGAGAGTTTTAATCATAAATGGATGTTGAATTTTGTCAAAGGCTTTTTCTGCATCTATTGAGATAATCATATGGTTTTTATCTTTCAATTTGTTAATGTGGTGTATTACATTGATTGATTTGCGGATATTAAAGAATCCTTGCATTCCTGGGATAAAGCCCACTTGGTCATGGTGTATGATTTTTTTAATATGTTGTTGGATTCTGTTTGCTAGAATTTTGTTAAGGATTTTTGCATCTATGTTCATCAGTGATATTGGCCTGTAGTTTTCTTTTTTTGTGGCATCTTTGTCTGGTTTTGGAATTAGGGTGATGGTGGCCTCATAGAATGAGTTTGGAAGTCTACCTTCTTCTGCAATTTTCTGGAAGAGTTTGAGTAAGATAGGTGTTAGCTCTTCTCTAAATTTTTGGTAGAATTCAGCTGTGAAGCCATCTGGTCCTGGGCTTTTGTTTGCTGGAAGATTTCTGATTACAGTTTCGATTTCCTTGCTTGTGATGGTTTTGTTAAGATCTTCTATTTCTTCCTGGTTCAGTTTTGGAAAGTTATACTTCTCTAAGAACTTGTCCATTTCTTCCAAGTTGTCCATTTTATTGGCATAGAGCTGCTGGTAGTAGTCTCTTATGATCCTTTGTATTTCAGTGTTGTCTGTTGTGATCTCTCCATTTTCATTTCTAATTTTGTTAATTTGGTTCTTCTCCCTTTGTTTCTTAATGAGTCTTGCTAATGGTTTGTCAATTTTGTTAATTTTTTCAAAAAACCAGCTTTTAGCTTTGTTAATTTTTGCTATGGTCTCTTTAGTTTCTTTTGCATTTATTTCTGCCCTAATTTTTAAGATTTCTTTCCTTCTACTAACCCTGGGGTTCTTCATTTCTTCTTCGAAATGATAGATTTTTAAATTCAATAGACAGAAGCTGTATAGTGAGACTATTCATTCAAGTAAAAGTATGCTAAACTTTATACCTTGAGAAAGTGTTTTGCTTATTTTGAGCCTGACCTTGTCACAGTGATTTTAAACACACATATGCACATACACACGTTGGGTTAAATTGTGGCCTCTAAAGATACATCACTTGGAACTTGTGAATATGACCTTACTTAGGACCATGGTACTTGCATGAAATTAAAAAACATTTGATCCTTGAAAGAAAAGTTATGACAAACCTAGACAGCACATTAAAAAGCAGAGACATCACTTTGCAACAGAGGTCCATATAGTCAAAGCTATTTTTTCCAGTAGTCATATATGGATGTGAGAGTTGGACCACAAAGAGGGCTGAGCACCAAAGAATCGATGCTTTCAAATTGTGGTGCTGGAGAACACTCTTGATTTTCCCCTGGACAGCAAGGAGATCAAATCAGTTAATCCTAAAGGAAATCAACCCTGAATAGTCATTGGAAGGACTGGTGCTAAAGCTGAAGCTCCAATATTTCAGCCACCTGATGCAAAGAGCAGACTCATTAGAAAAGACCCTGATGCTGGGGAAGACTGAAGGCTGGAGGAGAAGGGGGTGACACAGGATGAGATGGTTGGATGGCATGGACATGAGTTTGAGCAAACTCTGGGAGATAGTTGAGGACAGGGAAGCCTGGCATGCTGCAGTCTGTAGGGTCACCAAGAGTCAGACAGGACTGAGCAACTGAACAATGATAACAATTTGCAGATGTAATTAAGGATTTTGAGAAGAGAGCTGCTTGAATTCTTCAGGTGGCCCTAAATCCAATGACAAGTGTCTTATAAGAAGCAGAAGGGGGGAAGACACAGGAGAGCAGAAGTCCACATGGAGACATAGGCAGAGATTGGACTGATGGGGCCAGAAGCCAGAGTGCCTGGAGCCAGCGGAAGCAGGAAGAGGCGAGGAAGGGAACACCCCTGATGTCTTCCCAGGGAGCAGGGCCCTCCTAACACTTGAATTTCAGACTCTGGCCTTCCAGAACTATGAAATTATTTATTTATGTTGATTTTACATACAATAGAATATTACTCAGCCTTTAAAAAGAATGAAATAATGCCATTTGCTGCAATGTGGATGGACCTAGAGATTGTCATGCTGAGTGAAGTAAGTGACAGAAGGAGAAATATTGTATGACATCCCTTACATGTGGAATCTGTAAAGTAGTAGAGCTTGGGTCTTCATCAGTCCTTCCAGTGAATATTCAAGGTTGATTTCCTTTGACTGTTGTGATCTCTTTGCTGTCCAAGGGACTGTCAAGAGTCTTCTCCAGCACTATAGTTCAAAAGCATTAATTCTTCTGTACTCAGCCTTCTTTATGGTCCAACTCTCACTTCTATACATGACTACTGGAAAAACCACAGCTTTGATTAAATGCACCTTTGTTGGCAAAGTGATCTCTGCTTTTTAATTTGCTGTCTAGTTTTGTCATAGTTTTTCTTTAAGCCTCCTGGCTCATGGTAATTTGATATGGCAACTCTAGGAAATGAATACACATACTCTTTTCCCCCTATACTTTCATTATATACCACTTTTCAATAGATACATACAAAAAATAGATTTAAATGATTTGATATTTTACAGAAGGTGGGAATATTTCTGGAATTAAGCTATGGATGATTCTGGCATTGAAGGGTAAATATTTATCAGCACGCCAATACACTTTTGGTTGAATATTGGGAGGAATCTTCCTGGTAGTCAGAGTTGGCTCAGCTTTGAAAGATGGAAGGGCAGTGGTAATGTTAAGATTGGGGCATTGGGTGTAAACAGTTTTCCAGCCTGGGGGACAAAATGACCCCCAGGTCATATATGCATGCATGCATGTATATATGTATTGTTTAGTCACTAAGTCATGTCTCTTTGCAACCCCATGGACTAAGCTTCCAGGCTCCTCTGTCCATGGGATTTCCCAGGTAAGAATACTGGAGTGGGTTGCCATTTCCTTCTCCAGGGCATCTTCCCAACCCAGGGATCGAACTCGTGTCTTTTACGTTTCCTGCATTGGCAGGAGGATTCTTTACCACTGATCCACCAGGGAAGCATGCAATTTCTAATGATGATGGAGTAAAGGAAAAGTACCTCATTTCAGAAAGGATATGAGGTATGTTAGTATAAAGGGACTTTAACTGGAACAGAAGGGTTACCATTGGTTTCCAAGAGCCCTCATTTCTCACACAGATCTAAGATTCCCCCAACTAGTATGAAAACAGAATTTTATTCCTTTATTTTGTTCTCTACAAAGTGCTTATTACCTATTTGGAACTTGGTGATCTGCCCCATGCAATTCTATGAGTCAGCCAGCTGAGAAGCCATCTGTTTACTCACATACGCAGTTGCCTAATGTGTTCTACAAGCCACGTATAATTACAGTGAATGCATCTTTCTAAAGATATACTTGTGGTGAGCTTGGGTTCTTCTACTTCTAGAAAAATGTTCACATGTGGGGAAAAAAAAGTTTCCTTGACATATATAAAGTCTTCTTTAAGTCCAGAAATATTTATTTATCTTTACCTTTAAGATATACATTTCAAAAGATGCCAACAGGCTGAATGTTGCTAAGGGTTGTTTCCTGGCTTGGGGATTGGACCCAATTCTCTGGTCTAACAGCTATGGAGACTTCATCAGAATGATGAGATACCTCTTTCCAGAGACAACAGGAATCATGAGATAAGCTCTGGAAACAAATCAAGGATTTTTGTGGAAACAAATCCCATGGTCTCAGGGAGCAAGGAAAATTGTAAGGAGTAGCTTTTTAAAATTGATCTTTGAGTTTCATGAATCACAAGTGTTTCACAGATTGTCTACAGATGTTACAAGGACTCCAGAGTTTAATTGATAAAGAGGTAACTTTGCACAGAGATACGGAAGAAGGATGGCATGAGGCCATCCGAGCTACTGGGGTCTCTTGAACAGGGATATTTCTCTTTTGAGAAAAAAAAAATGAAATGGAGGAGAGTTGTGTATATGTTTGCCAAGTTGCTCCAATCGTGTCCAACTCCTTGAGACCCCAGGCTCCTCTGTCCATGGGATTCTCCAGGGAAGAATATTGGAGTGGGTTGCCATTTCCTCCTCCAGGCATCTTCCCAGCTTAGGGATCAAACCCATGTTTCTTAAGTCTTCTGCATTGGCAGCCAGATTCTTTACCACTAGCACCACCTGGGAAGGTTGGGGGAGAGTTAGAGAATTCTTTTTCTGTTAACAGCTTGCTATCATTTTGAGAATTATTAGTGGCCAGTGTGTGGTGGGGGCAGGGCAGTCCTCTGAGACTGGAGCCCAGCCTGGAGCTATGTCATTTGGGAAATACCCGTGTTGCCTGAGATCATTAGTAAGACACCCAGTTCTGTCTACAGAGCCCACCACAGGCTCTTAAAGAAGGTGGCACCTGCTCTTGGTCTGGGATCTGAGGCCACATGCTATGGCTCCTCCGTGCCAGCACGTCCACAGCCATGTGATTGCTGGTGGTGTGGGTTGGAGTTTTCCACACTTAACATGACCAGAATGTGTTCTAGACATTTTTGCTTGTAAAATGTCGGGTTTTGCGCACATGAGCAACTCCAAGCCCCAAAATGTTGGTCTCATGTGTGGTTACCAGGATGGAACCTAATGGAAACTGAAAGTAAGTACCCAAAAAAGTCATGTAAAAATGAAGTTTTCTGATACAGAAATCAGGAAATGGTTCAAAAGATACATTGTATAACCATCAATTGTGTCCCTAACTTTCACAGCAGCCTGCCTGGACATGAAGAGGGGTGGAGGAGACAATACCAGCCACCCCCACATTTTGATCTGAATTCCTACAGCAGAATCACCAGTCTCTCAAGACTAGCTTTTCCCTGCTGAGGTCTGGGGGTGTCCTCTCTCTTAGCCCACCTTGGCTGCTGTTCTGAGGTAGGGAATGGTCCATCTCAGCCTCAGCAGCTTGTTTCTAAGGCCCCCACCTCACCTCAGCTCCACATATTACTTTTGTTAATTCTGGGACAGGGAACCCTGGCACCACAGAGTTACACATTTTTATGCCTCTAAAGCAGGAATGGTTTGCCTCCTCCCCAGTAAATGCACTGTTAGGCCTCTCAAAACTCTCCTGCTGTCTTCAAGTTATGCAGTTATAACAGTAATGGTAATATATAGGCTTCCCTGGTGGCTCAGATGGTAAAGAATCTGCCTGCAATGTAGGAGACCCAGGTTTGATCCCTGGGTCGGAAAGGTAATGGCAACCCTCTCCAGTATTCTTGCCTGGAGAATTCCATGAACAGAGGAGCTTGGCAGGATATAGTCCATGGGGTCACAAAGAGTTGGACAAGACTGAACACAGTTATAGAACAGAATCAACTCCTGAATCTCAATAAGGATTTTGCTATTTGTCTTCTGTCTCTCCCCATTGTAGGACATGGTTCTATGGGGTTGGGATCTCTCGCAGAAAACTCCGGTTTTGTATTTCCTGAGCTAATTCTGGACCGTTATTCTTACTAGGGCCATTTACATTTAAACCTATTTCTACTGGTAAAACATCCCATCTAACAAACTTGAGCATTAAACACCTCCTTAAAACTACTCATATGGTTTACTCTTCAGCTTACAACACAGTTTTTACAGCATCCTCCCAAAGAAGCAGTCAAATTGATCATAGCCACCTGTTCCCTCAAACCCATCTACCCCTACCTCATCTGTACTCCAACCTTGACCTTTGGGTAGAAGCACAGCATCAGCCTTTTAACCACTGCAGCACTCATTCTGAAGTCACACACGTGCTTAGCTGTAATGGTGGTAAATTTGTCTTTTTAAGTGGAATATTTGCCTGTGAATTTTTGAGTTCATACATTTTGACATTGACCTGGTTTTTTGGCCTTGATTTTCTTCATTTCAAATATGTACTCTTAGGTCCATTGACAGAGGAGCCTGGTGGGCTGCAATCCATGGGGTCTCAAAAGAGTTGGACACAAGTTAGAGACAGAGAACCCTAAAAAGGCCACCACTTTCCCAGTGCTCCCAGGAAACAACTTCCATTTCAAGGACTTCTCAGGTGGTGCTAGTGGTAAAGATCTCACCTGCCAATGCTGGAGACGTGAGAGACACGGGTTTGACCCATGGATCAGGAAGACCCCTTGGAAGAGGTCATGGCAACCCACTCCAGTATTCTTGCCTGGAAAATCCTATGGATGGAGGAGCCTGGCAGGCTGAGCTCCTTAGAAATCCTCAGAACTAGTTTTCCATGTAAATGGAAACTATTTAACATTGTAAACCCTGGACTGTTGTCTTTGTGATCGAATTGCTTAGGGAAAAAAAAGTACCTTAAAGTGGTTTTCTTTCCACACTAGCTGTAAGGTAAATCATTCCTCTGTTCTTACCTTTTGCTAAGTTATCTGCCTTTGGCAAGAGATCACAGAGAAACTCCAAACAGAGGTATAACCACCCTGCCTGCAGTCCCATGGTCTGGCCAGAAACATGCTCTCCTCCAGACCTCTCCACTTTCCTGTCATCCTCTTGTTGAGCAAATTTGCTCCCTTACTCATTTGCATACTGCATTTCTTCCTTCTTCCTACATCACTAGCTCTGCATCCCTTTCCCCATGTTACTGAAATTATCTTCAGTGATGAAGCAAAGAGCAAAGTGTGAACATGATTTTCTAAAGAAAACCCTTGACTGTTTTCCATGTGTTTATGCATTTGAGCCATGTAAACATTTTAAAAACTCTTGCATCCATGACTTTGTTTTAGTTCCCATAATTATCTCATTTATACCAAATATATTTAAAGTTCATTAAATTGCCTTGGCTTTGATGGAGAGTGGGGCTCCATCAAACATGATGGTTTGAAGTGAGGCATAGATTTGCAGAAGGATTTCCTTTTCTCTACGCATGGGAAAGATTATGCCACATTTAGCAAGTACCTACTGGAATTCTTAGCTGCAGTTAAATCATGCTAGTATTTTCCTTCAGGTTGAGGCAGCATGGTTGAGGCTGGTGAGTGATTCCATATAGGTGAAAACTTGGCAAGGAGTCTTGTAACCTCAGTCTGTGAATCTGAGCTGGACCATAATTTCCACACATCCCTCTGAATCCTTCAGAGTACATGGGAGGGGCTAAGTTCTAAAGAGGGAGTCGAATTATTTCTATTTACTCAAGAACTGAACAGGGCTATTAGAAAGAAATCTTCAGGTCTTTTGTGGGATGAAAATAATTCTTCCACAGCTGCAAGACAGTGATGGAAGTTTTGTGAGCCAAGAGGAAAGCAGCTGAAAAGGGCTAGAAAAATCACCATGAGTGTTTTTCCACTCCTATAAGTCATTAACATGGCTTAAAATATTGGGAGTGATTTTTCTTTGAAATGGCTCCTCCTACCATAACCTAATGGTCAACATAATGGCTTCTCTTCTTTGATTTTTAAAAGTGGTACACTGAAGCAAGGTAAGTTTACTCAGAAACTCAACAGTGCTGATGTTTCTAGAAGCATTCATATTCTTGGATACTCCTTCCTTTGGTGATAAGAATTTAAAAGAGAATTGGTTTTAAGAGTCTTGGGATTTGATTCTACACTTGTCAGCTATGACCTGGACTGTTCCCTTTTTGAGTTTCAGTTTTTTTGTCTGAAAAAGATGGAGAAAATCATATCAAATTGCTGGCTTGTTGAACAGATTATGCCAAAGCCTCTAGCACAGTGCTTGACACACATTAGGGACTCAGTAAGTGTTAAATGCCTTCTCCATGTTGGTGATGTTATTTTATTAGCAAGATTATTTTATTATTTAGTGTAGTACACTAGATTTGTAAAGAACTAAAAGCAAGCATGATAGATGAAATCAGCAAACCATTTCTTAGTAGAGATTAGTTTAGCAGAACATATAATACTGGCATAGATTGACAGGTATAGTGTGTCTTCAGGGTTAATTCTTAGTGGTGAAAAGACTGAATCCAAAAGAAAGTACTTTTATTTTTGTGGAGGGGGACAGGTATTAGCAAATTTCTCTTCAAAAAGGCTGCTCCAGTTTTGATTCCCCACCCCCCACAAAGGTTTATAGGAGGGTCCAATTCTACAAGCCCTGATCAGAGCTGGATATTTCAAGCATTTTAATTTGGGGACCACTATGAAAGGTAAGAGTATCTATTATAAAGTAAGTGCCCTACATATGAACCTTCAAGTTGCAAACTATCAAAGATGATTTCGCATGTCCGATCCTCTAAGTACTGCGTGTGTCTGGCATACATCATCACATGCGAGCATCCTCTACAAGTGGTTGTACTTCTGTGTACTACAGTACTTAGAGAGTATAGTAGTGCGGTATCCTTGTTTCAAGCCCAGGATGTCCAGAAGCAAGCGTAAAAGCAGTGGTGATGTAGCAGGTACTACTGTACTTTTCAAGGTACCATACTATAAAATTAAAAACACTTTCTTTACTTTTTGTGTTTGCTTGTTTTCATGTCTTGTTTGTGTAAAAAGTATTATAAACCTATTACAGTATGATACTGTATAGCTTATCATGTTAGCTCTGTCGTTGTTGTTCAGATGCCCAGTTGTTTTGGACTCTTTGTGACCCCATGGACTGCAGCACACCAGGCCTCTCTGTCCCTGAAGTTTGCCCAAGTTTGTGTCCATTGCATTGGTGATGCCATCCAGCCATCTCGTCTTCTGGCTGGATGAGGTGGTTCGTTGGGTACCTAGACAAGCTTCGTTGGACTTACAAATGCGTTCTTGGAATGGAACTCATTTCTATGTAAGGGACTTCCTGTACTGGCAAAGTGTTATTACAGGATTTAAACCTAAAAGTGTTGGGAAATTTCCAGAAGCCTCATTGATGAAGTGCTCTCTGTATTTTTATAGCATGATTGACTGTCTTCCTTCTATTGGCCTGTCCTTTTCCCTATTTTAACTGCTGGGTGAAAATACCCTCCTCCCTGCCTTCACTCCCATCCCCCAGATTTTATGTCCTTCCAGGCTCTCATAGAACCTTATTCCTTAGCCCGAAGTAACACAAACAAGGGATAAGCTTGTTATCACCATGTTTCATTGCTAGAGAAACTACTCTAGGCTAGTCCCATACAAAATCAATAGAGATCATGATACTCTAACTAGAGCGTGGGTAAAAATCAGAGCATTGTGAAAAATAAAGATGCATGGGTCTTCTCAATAGAGTCTCAATCTATAGACCTGGATGGATCCTGAACATTTGTTTTAAGTTACACAATAGGTGATGCAGGCAGCCCCCAAACCAGACAGTTATAGGAGATTTGTTGTTTCTCAGTCAGTAAGTTGTATCTGACTCTTTGCAACCCCATGGACTGCAGCACACTAGGCTTCCCTGTCCCTCATTATCTCCTGGAGTTTGCCCAAGTTCATGTCCATTGAATCAGTGATGCTATCCAACCATCCCATCCTCTGCCACCCTCTTCTCCTTCTGCCTTCAATCTTTCCCAGCATCAGGGTCTTCTCCAATGAGTCAGCTCTTCACATCAGGTGGCCAAAGTATTGGAGCTTCAGCATCAGTCCTTCCAGTGAATATTTAGGGTTGATTTCCTTAGGACTGACTGACTAGCGAGCCTTTATCCAGCCAGGCTAAGTCTCTGTGAAGATGTCTTTTATACTCATGAGTGACAAGTAGGCCCTGTGTATCAGGTTTCCCCAGTTACTGTCCCCATCTTCCTTTAGGCTGTGATGAGTTTTGGGGAGGGGCAGCTAAAAAGCAAACACCTAATGGCAGTTTAGAAAGTGTTTTATTGACTGGGTAATCACTTAGTAGCCTTGAGTTTCAACTCTGCTGAAACTCATTGGCATGGCAACCTCACATGTCTGACCAACTGCTCTCTGCCCTTCGTACCACCTGGCCCCATGACCTGAGAGGAACTGGCAAAACTCTCAGAGACAGCCCTGTAATTATGATATGAAATCGTGGCTTAGGAAAGGGAAGGGCGGGGGGAGACGGGGCATCCAGATTTAGCTCTTGTTTGTCTTGGAGTTTTACATCTCTTTAATCGAGTTTGTCAGTGTTATTAATTGATTCAGCCAGTCTGGTCTGCTGACTTCTGATTCCTTTAGCTGGCTTGATCTGCTCCTAGCATGGTTCTGAGTGCATGCATATAGTCAATACATGTTTATTGAACATTCATACATGCATACATGCCTTCAACAAACTTCTATTGAGAGTCTGACTCTGGACAGGCATTAGGGATATGATAGTGAAAAAGATAGGGCTTCCCTCGTGTCTCAGACAGTAAAGAATCCTCCTGCAAAGCAGAAAATATAAGAGACCCAGGTTCAACCCCTGAGTTGGGAAAATCCGCCGGAGAGGGGAATGGCTACCCACTCCAGTATTCTTGCCTGGAGAATTTTATGGACAGAGGAACCTGATGGGCTACAGCCCATGGGGTTCAAAGAGCTAGACACAACTGAGCAACTAACACTTACTTATTTAGTGAACAAGATACGATGCTGAACAAGATGGACCTTGTCCTTGCCTAATTGGGTTTGCATTCTAATTATCAAGTTCACTGCCAACTATAATTCTATCACAAGTCCTACAAAGAAGAATGTATCAACACAAACTTTAGTGGAAATAAGCAGTCTAACTGGAGGATTAAACTTAGAGCAGCATTCCTTCACAGCATTCAAAACCAAAAAGAAACAAAGAAAATAATGAATCTTTTTGGTCAATATGATCATCTATTTCAGAGTACTTTTAAGTCATTCTGGAGAAGAGCTTCCCAGGACTGATGAGTTTGTCTCCTAAGTGAAAAGAAAGTGAAAGTTGCTCAGTGGTGTCCGACTCTTTGCAACCCCATGGACTATACAGTCCATGGAATTCTCTAGGCCAGAATACTGGAGTGGGTAGCCTTTCCCTTCAGTCTTCCCAACCCGGGGATCAAATCTAGATCTCTCACATTTCAGGTGGATTCTTTACCAGCTGAGCCACCAGGGAAGCCCAAGAATACTGGAGTGGGTAATCTATCCCTCCTCCAGAGGATCTTCCTGACCCAGGAATTGAACTGGGTCTCCTGCATTGCAGGCAGATTCTTCACCAACTGAGCTACCAGGGAAGCCCTTGTCTTCTAACGTTGCTGTATAATGTTTAGGCTTCTTACCACAGCTACATGGTTCATTCTCAAATGCAGGTAGATGTCTTTGCCTGCTTTAGTCCCATATCCAGACATGTGCTAAGTTCCCTGGGATCTTTCCAATATGAGAGCTAATTTTAAGCCTCAGACTTGGATTCCCGCCAGTGTTCAGGACAAACTCCTGAATGTGCTCAGGGAAGCATGATAATTACTGTCTGGAACGATGATCTGGTTTCTCTGACCAGCGTGCTTTACAAGCAGATGATCCATGGCTGGATGGCTTGTGAACAGCTTGAACAGCCTTACATGGTGGTTTTTTGGATATCGCCTCATGTCTGCACTTAGGGACATCTGTTGTTGGGGATCCTGTGAAATAAATTAATTTGTGACTTGATGAGTCTGCACATGTAACCTGGATACTCTATTTTTTTTGTCTTTGCTCATACTACGCAAATAAGTAGTTATTAATACCCATTAAACTACTCCATAAAAAGTATGTGCTGTTGATCCGGTGACATAATTGAGAAGGATCTCTTATCCTCAGGGAAGAAGCTCCCAGTATGCTTATTATTGGCACCAATTATTGTAAGAGCAAGAGGTCAGAAGTGATTTTAGAGCTGCCAAGTGAAACTTCTATGAGCTAATTCCATATAGATTCTGAAAACCCAGCCGTACTCCAATTTGAGAATATATAAAAATTAAAATGTTTATGATACCTTTTGGCATCATAATTTGAGATGTTCAGAAGCAATGGTTTATGTCCATCAAAATCTGGGGATATCTATTCAATATTCTGAAGAGTGGTCTCCTGCTGCCTTAGAATTCCTGAAGTTACTCAGCAATTATCCAGGTCAACTCAACACACGTTATTAAAAACCTCATCTGTCCTAGGGGCTTCCCAGGTGGTGCTAGTGGTAAAGAACCCACCTGCTAATGCAGAAGACACAGGAGACACGGGGTCAGACATGGGGTCCATCCCTGGGTCAGGAAGATTCCATGGAGGAGGAAATGGCAACTCACTCCAGTGCTCTTGCCTGGAGAATCCCGTGGGCAGAGGAGCCTGATGGGCTACATCCATGGGGTTGCAAAGAGTCAGACAAGACTGAGTGAGCACAACAACAGTTCCAGGGACCCTGTGTGGGATGCTGGGAGGTGATAAAGAGCAAATAGTAAAATTTCCACCCTCATTATTTCGTTAATCTGGGGAATTTGTCGAATATATGTCTCAATGTAGATTAGTTACTAATATCAAGATAGTTTACTGTAATACTCCTTTGGACTTAGGACAAGGTGGAATATGTGAGGCTAGTTGCAAGGAGATGAGTAGAACAATACGCCAGCTTCAATATTAGTGACCAGAAAGCATGACTTCATTTTACACCTTTCCTAAAATTTTTGTATCTAATATTATAAAGCAATTCAGAACGGAATGACATCTGTCTGAAAATTATTTCATTGGTCCACATTCACTTCTTAACTTTCAGGACACTTGTTGCCTCTCCCGTGTGGCCACCCTGCCTGACCTCCTACTCTTTTTCCTCATCTCTCTCACACTGTATGATCTCTTTGCCTACAGTTGAGAAGGCTCATAGGAAATAACTTTACCTTTGGAGAATCAGAACTTTTGACTATTATAAAGCAACTAAAAAAATTAATAAATCAACTAAAAACACTTCTTTGCATCGACATTTGAATCCCATCAGTTATTGTATGAATTTCCTAAAACAGAAATGTACTTTTTGCACCAGGGAAAGGTGGGTGGGGAAGTTTAAGCGGGCTGCAGATACCTCAATGTTATTCCTTTTTATAGGAGAGGGGGGAGAGTTTCAGATCCCATTTTTATTACATTTAGTGTAAAACTCAAGGAGATGGATGATTAAGCATCATTGAAACTAGGAATATTAGATTATTAGCCTTTCAACTGGTAAAATCTCCATATTAATAAAAAATTTACCTCTAATTGAAATTTACTAAAATCTTTGAGATTTGGGAAACTAATAAAATCCATTTGAAAGTTTCTTAAAGAAGATGGTTGATGACTTATAACCCATCAGACTTATATACCTCAAAGTGCGCAAGCATGTGTGAGCTCAGTTGCTTCAGTTGTGTCCTTCAGGAAGGAAGGACCCCATGAACCATAGCCCACCAGTTTCCTCTGTCCATAGGATTCTCCAGGCAAGGATACTGGCATGGGTTGCCATGCCCTCCTCCAGGGGATTTTCTTGAGCCAGGGATCGAACCTGCATCTTTTACATCTCCCTGCATTGCAGGCATGTTCTTTACCACTAGCACTTTCTATAAACAACTTTTCCCCACATAACCACAATACAGTCATCAAAATGATGAGATTAGTATTGACATTGCTACTGTCTCCTCAGAATCCCTTCAGGTTTTGCCACTTTTTACAGAGTCAGGATCTAGCATTGCATTTGGTTATTGTGTCTCTTTAAATTCCCCAGTCTCAATCTTCAGTAGGCTGTCCTGACAGCAGTTTTACCACTCTAGACAGTTTTGGTGGCAGTTTTGCCTCTTGGCCAATGCCAAGTTGGCTTGTGTTGAAGCCTCATGGTGAAATGGAATTTATGGTGATTTCTTGAAGGGAATGAGACAGAGCAACCTAAACCAGAATCAATGAGTGTCATATTTTCTCAAGAGGACTCTTCCTGTTTTAGAATCTGTATTTCATAAAGGGAATTTGATAAAAATGGAAAGTGTGTGGGCTTTGGAGTCAAGTCTACTACAAAACAGGATTTGACTTCAAATCCTAGTATGTGCATTTGGTAGTGGCTTGACTTTGAGGGCAAGTTACTGAAATTCTCTGAGCTTTAGTTTCCTCATCTGTTGGATTGTGAGGAAAAAGCCCACCTTGTAGGGATCTAGTGAGTATTAGCAGTAATGTATATAAGGCACCTGACAAAATATCTGGCCAAGAGCAGGCACTGGATAAATTATTATATTGTTATTCATTTCCTTGAATCTGCCATCAGGGCTTTGGTATAATCCTCTGAAGTCATGATTTGGGCTCAGCTGTCTAAACTGAGCTATGGGTGTGGCAAAGAACACCTCTCCCTTGTTTCCATGATTCTCCCTGGGTAAGCCTGGGCAAAAATGTATTCTAGAAGCTGCTTTTTTAATTTCTGTGACATGTGCCTTTTTGAAAAAACATTATCGTAAAAACAAATATCGTATATATGTAGAATCTAGAAAAATGGTAAAGATCTTATTTGCATAGCAGAAATAGAGACACAGACATAAAGAATAAATGTATGGATACCAAGGAAGGGTGGGATGAACTGGGAAACTGGGACTGACATATATCTACTATTGATACTATGTATAAAATAGATAACTAATGACAACCTAATGTATAGCACAGGAAACTCTCTTTGGTGCTGTGTGGTGACAAATGGGAAGGAAATCCAAAACAGAGGGGATATATCTATACATATGGCTGATTCACTTTGCTGTACTGCAGAAATTAACAGTGTAAAGCAACTATGCTTCAATTAGAAAACTAAAAAAATTATTGTAAACACCTGATTAAAAAAAAAAAAAAAAACTCAACATGCAGAAACCTCCTATGGCATCTTGGAATCTTCCAAGCAGGGCTGCAATTGGTTGCCTCAGCAGTAGAAAATCCCTCCAAGGCTGTGGTTCTACTTGTGAAATGTAAGTCTCCGAATTGTGACTGAGGTTTGAAAATGAAAAGACTCTTTTAAATAATGGTGCAGGCTGTTCAGAGGCCTTGGCACTAGATGAAGCAGAGTTTTATAGGATCTCATTTTTGAACACATTTTGGCTATAGAAACTGGTGCTCTAGATGTTTTTTGTTGTTGTTCTTCAGGACCTTCTATTTTGTTTGTGGAAAAGCATGCAGAAAAGTTCTTGAGGTTTGATTGGCAGTGAGTACCCAATTATTAGCACATTGCATGTATACCCCTGAGACGTCACTCCATGTACAAGATGGCCCTGGTTCCAGAACAAAGGGCACATCCAGTTGCCTGCAAATGACACTTGATGGTGAACTCACTGCACATTGGCTGTTCTGACCTTGGTTTATTTAATTTTATCATCTCAGTATTGATGCACTAAAGGGGCTGGTGCTTCAGGGGACACAGAGGTGAGTAAAGTCTCCCCACCTCTGTACCCAGCTCTTGCAGGAGGGCACTGAGGGGGATACCCCAAGTGTACAAATAACTGCTGTACAAGGTACTAGATGAGCTATATCAGCCAAGTGCCATGGAGATGCCAAGGAAGGCAATGTGGAATCCAGGGATAGGGACCTGGGAAATATTCAGAGAGAAAGACTGTGACTTTGCGGTTAGAAGATCACATATTGGGTAGCAGTCAAACAGGTAAGAGGCAAGTTGGCGTTAAATAAAACCATGCTCTGTGATTGCAAAAACAATTTTGGACTAATAAGACCCTCAATCATTTTAACATGTAAGAATAGAAAAGGAAATGGTGAGGTAGGTCTCCCTAAGACACACCACAAAGACTCTTTCAGAAGGCAACATGGGATTTTTAATACAAAAGGTTACAGCTTATTCACTGAACCCTAAGTACATAAGCCTAAATATATCCACCAGGGCTTCCCTGGTGGCTCAGATGGTAAAGAATCTGCCTGCAAACTGGGAGAGCTGGGTTCAATCCCTGGGTTGGGAAGATACCCTGGAGAAGAAAACTGCTACCCACTCTAGTACTCTGGCCTGGAGAATTCCATGGACAGAGGAGCCTGGCAGGCTACAGTCCATGGGGTCGTAAAAAGTCGGACACAACTGAGCGATTTTCACTTTCACTTTTCAAATAAGTCCAAGTGCACAGATTTCTGAAGACCAGTGGATAACTCTAGAGTAAATGTACATTTTTCTAGAGATTTTACTAGTGTCAGTGACCCACAAATCCACCAGCCTGTATTTAGATCATATCACTTTCCACCCTAAAATAAGGCCAGTTTGGTTTTATGACATATTGATAGGTTCTTGACTGGCTTTCAAAAAACTTTGATTTTTCTTTCTTTTAAAAAGACCTACTTTTTCTTCCTCAAATCATTGGTTGCAGAAACACGGACAGACATACAAATTAAAATAGGAACCACATCCTGTTCTACCCAAATTTTATTGTGGGCCTGGACTAGCCTTTACATTTCTCCTTAGAGCTTTGAGTTCTTCTGACTGGGCTAGAATTTTACAGTTGAAAAATTTTCCATCTGACTTTGGCCCTTCAAGTAAACACTGCATAAGCTTTTCATTTTAAATCAGGCCAAGTTTGAAGGGAGTCAAAGCAGATGCGTGGTTCCTGTCTCAGCCAGGAGCCTCCCCCAGCAAGCAATCTTTGCTGCTCATGTTCTTGATCTGTGGGGATGGATCTAGGCAAAAAAGTGATCCTGTGACTGTTGCTAACCAGGGTTCTTGACTGCAGCAAGGGGAGTGAGAACAAGCAACAGATTCCCTTGCTTTCTGGCTCACTCTGTGAGCTGGGTGCAGTGGGGGAGGGGGTATGGGGCAAGGTTACTCTTTAGATGGGGTGAGGGTAGGGGTGAATCCAGGAGTCAGGCTGGATGGTGGCTTAGGTGTTTATTTCACAAGCAGGCAGAAGGGGATGAAAGTCACGTTGATTGACTTCACTGAGCTTAATATTGAGTTAGAGTGATTTCATTGTGTGAAGGAAATGGCAGCTCACTCCAGTACTCTTGCCTAGAGAATTCTGTGGACAGAGGAGGCTGGTAGGCTGCTGTCTATGGGGTTACACAGAGTTGGACATGACTGAAATGACTTAGCATGCATGCATGCATTGGAGAAGAAAATGGCAACCAGCTTCAGTGTTCTTGCCTGGAGAATCCTAGGGACAGAGGGGCCTGGTGGACTGCTGTCTATGGGGTTGCACAGAGTTGGACACGACTGAAGCGACTTAGCAGCAGCAGCAACATTGTGTGACAATTCTCACAGTAACCATGGAGCCATTTTATAGGAAAAGAAAGCTAGGCTTGGAGATTAGGTCATTTGCCTGTAATAGGGAAGAAGAGCTGACTTTTGAAGTAGGGTCTCATGTCAAAGCTTAAGCTTTGGCTCTTTTTTTATATTATATCATCACCACCACCACCACCACCACCACCACCATCATCACCATGATTATCTGTATCTACTGTCCTCCAGGCCCTGTGCAAGCTGCTTCAGATACAATAATGAATGAAAAATGGTGTTTTGCTCAGGGAACTCAGTCTAGTGAGAAAGCCGTCCCCCCAAGTAGTTCTGGCAGTGGGTCAGCATGCTATAACAGGAGACGAGAGTGTTGGTAGCAAAACCCAGAGCCTTTAGTATATTGAAAGGCATCCAAATATCTATAGGCTAGTGGTCTTTAATGTATGTTAGAAGGATACCAAAAAGATTGTAGTAATTTTGAGATCATTTTGGGACTCTGGCAGCTGGTAATTTAAAAAATAGACCCCCCCCCCCACAAAAACAAAGAAAATGCTTGGAGTTAATTTTATCCTCACAAAATTCTTTAACTATTCTCAGTACTCATTTTCATGAAATGCTAAGTGTCTGGTATGATTTGAGATTTTCAGTACAGTTCAGTCGCTCAGTTGTGTCCGACTATTTGCAACCCCATGAACTGTAGCACGCCAGGCCTCCCTGTCCATCACCAACTCCTGGAGTTTACCCAAACTCGTGTCCATTGAGTCAGTGATGCCATCCAACCATCTCATCCTCTGTCGTCCCCTTCTCCTCCTGCCCTCAATCTTTCCCAGCATCAGGGTCTTTTCAAATGAGTCAGCTCTTCGCATCAGGTGGCCAAAGTATTGGAGTTTCAGCTTCAGCATCAGTCCTTCCAATGAACACTCAGAACTGATTTCCTTTAGGATGGCCTGGTTGGATCTCCGTGCAGTCCAAGGGACTCTCAAGAGTCTTCTCCAACACCCCAGTTCAAAAGGATCAATTCTTCGGTACTCAGCTTTCCTTATAGTACAACTCTCACATCCATACATGACCACTGGAAAAGCCATAGCCTTGACTAGATGGACCTTTGTTGGCAAAGTAATGTCTCTGCTTTTTAATATGCTGTCTAGGTTGGTCATAACTTTCCTTTCAAGGAGCAAGCATCTTTTAATTTCATGGTTGAAGTCACCATCTTCAGTGATTTTGGAGCCCCAAAAAATAAAGTCTGTCATTGTTTCCACTGTTCCTCCATTTCCCATGAAGTGATGGGACCGGATGCCATGATCTTAGTTTTCTGAGTGTTGAGCTTTAAGCCAACTTTTCCCACTCCTCTTTCATTTTCATCAAGAAGCTTTTTAGTTCTTCTTTGTTTTCTGCCAGTGAGTGTGGTGTAATGTGCATATATAAGGTGATTGATATTTCTCCCGGCAATCTTGATTCCAGCTTGTGCTTCTTCCAGCCCAGCGTTTCTCATGATGTACTCTGCATATAAGTTAACTAAGCAGGGTGACAATATACAGCCTTGACATACTCCTTTTCCTATTTGGAACCAGTCTGTTGTTTCATGTCCAGTTCTAACTGTTGCTTCCTGACCTGCATACAGATTTCTCAAGAGGCAGGTCAGGTGGTCTGGCATTCCCATCTCTTTAAGAATTTTCCACAGTTTGTTGTGATCCACACAGTCAATGGCTTTGGCATAGTCAATAAAGCAGAAATAGATGTTTTTTGGAACTCTCTTGCTTTTTTGATGATCCAGCAGATGTTTGAAATTTTAGAAAGATACAAATTTTAATTAGATTTGTGATTTTAAAGTTTCAACTTAAAAATACTCCAAGAATCTATTTCTTTATATGGTTTACAAAATTCATGTCAGATTATACAATATTTTTCCTTCTCAGTTTTATCTTAGAAAAGTAATGGTTTTTCAAGCTAAAATAATTAAATATAGGATGATGGAAGGTCATAGGATGAACTAAGGATGGGTTAAAATTCAAAGTAGGCTTTATGACTAATTGAATCATGTCAATGATTCCACCCTAAAATGGACCATAATTACTTATCCAGATATAAATTTTAATAGGAATTTTAAAATAATCATAAATGTACCTTGTATAAAATCTAAATGTCAAATTCTTTATAAAAATATATTCAATACTTTGTGTCCAGGATGACATATTACTAAAATCTTGGTCTCTGGGGTGACCCTAATTCTGGGAAAGATTGAAGGCAGGAGAAGGGGATGACAGAGGATGAGATGGTTGGATGGCATTACCAACTTGATGGACATGAGTTTGAGCCAGCTCTGGAAGTTGGTGATGGACAGGGAAGCCTGGTGTGCTGCAGTCCATGGGGTTGCAAAGAGTTGGACACGACTGAGTGACTAAACAGAACTGAACTGGGTTGATTCTGCTGAAATTCATAGCCTAGATCTGCTGCTTATTAGCTGTGTGGACTTTGCAAGTCTCTGAAATTCTCAACTTCAATTTACTCATGGCATGCTGCTGTCCATGGGGTCACAAAGAGTTAGACATGACTTAGTGATTGAATAACAGCAACAAAATAGGGATAATCATAACAGCTATGATGTTTTTGGCACTGTTTCAAACATTTTACATATATTATAGCAATTAATTTTCACTAATATTCCTATTTTGTTGAGGAAAAACAAAAATGTATAGAGATTAAGTAACTTGCTTAAAGTCATGCACTTAGTTAGAGTATGACCAAGTCCAACCCTGTCTCACTGTAGCATCCGTGCTTCTAACTGTTTAACCACTATATTAAACTTCTCAGAACATATACCCTGGGGTATCTGCCTGTTAGGTTTGTAATGATGATTTTAAAAAATCCATGTAAATGAAATTGGCTCATTAAATTAGATGATTTTATTTAAAGTCACAATACTTGGCACATTCATGTTCAATAAATGCTAGAAGATGAATTATTATTATTGTTATTAGCATGCTCTTTATCATTATTTGACTTTTCACTTGGGTGCCAAGATGCATTTAAAAATAGATTCCCAGCTGTCTTTTACTTTATCATCATAACATCCATTGAAACCTAAGCAATTGTTTCTAATTCAAGAATTTCTTGAATTAGGCATTTCCAACCTCAGTGTTTAATATTAACAGGTACTTTGATATGTATAGCTTCTAAACTGTGTCAGCAAAAAGCCATTGTGGTCAATTTTAAGAAATTAAATGTCTAGTACAATTTATTTTTCTATCTTGCAAAGTCCTAGAATGTATTAAGAGTAACTAGAGATAATTGTTGTTGTTAAGTCATTAAGTTGTGTCCGACTCTTTGTGACCCCATGAACTGCAGAACACCAGGCTTCCCTGTCCTTCACCATCTCCCAGAGTTTGCTCAAACTCATGTCCATTGTGATGATTAAGAATCTATGAATTCAGTTTTAAAAATTAACATGAAGCTGTGTTGAGAATAAGAATGTGCGTAAATGTGACTATGTATAAAAGACTTGGGCCCACCAGAAAGATTGACACATTAAAATTTTTATATCGGTGCTGAATGCTTCTCCAAAACAGGAGTTTGTCATTTAATACAGCAGCAACATGAAACTCTGCAGGGGGTGAGTGTTCCAATACTTTCTGTTGTCTCCTCCCCATGTCTTTTTCATGTTGGCCCCTTGCTGAGTAGCTGCCTTCTGTTCAGCCTGTCTTAAAGGTCTCAGCTGTTGAAATCAAGATCTTCATTGTCATAAACTTGATGTCTTATAACATGCCCTACTAAGACCTCTGCTTGTGAGATTTCTGGTAGACAGAGCTTCTCTGTAATATGAAAAACATCCTTCTGGCTTGGCTATTTTCCTGTTTCCAAATCCACCGCTCCATTCTGAAATCTGAGTTTCTTCCCTAGAAAAGCTTTTATTTTTCTTCTTTATAGCTGGCTTTCTCTTTTCTAACATCACCACACCTGTGTCATATTATCCTGTAAATGCACATTGAGTGCAAATGTATTTTTCTCTTTGAGGGATATAAAGTAACATGTTTTCAGAAATATGAATCCAATTCTGCCTAGTCTATGCAATCAATCATTTCATGAATGAATGAAACTTTGGTCCTGTTCTGGTACTTTCAAACAGCTTCTTCATAATAATTCTAGATATTGATAAATTAGTATGCCATCAACCTGTACAGATATGGCTCCCGTATGTAATAAGGATGTGTTTTATAACAGCTTTCCCCTAAAAGATTTTAAATGCAATCAGAGAATGAGATAGGTATGTGTAGATAAATAAATAGCTTAGACTAGATGGCTTCTATGAATAAAAATCAGAAGTGAATTTACAACTGACAAATATGGTTCCTAAAACCTGTTGGTTCAAGGGACTTGAGGATTTGCCTTCCAAAGATGAACCAGCTGTTTCTCACCCCTGTGACCAACTGGGAGCATATGGTGAAACCCAATAATTTTAGTATATAACACCTTTCACTCAAGCATCTCCAAAGACCTAATAGATATTGAGCTCCTGCTAGACACCAACTCAATGGTACCTTTCATAAAACAAGCCATACTCTTAATCATCTCAGTCTAAAGTAGGATTTTGGTGGTGATAGGTCTGCCAAGTAATCTTGGCAATTCTTCTTTTCATTAGCTATTCTCTGGGTGGCGTGGGGGGAATGGGGGAATGGGCTAAATCCTGCATAAACAGGATCTTGAAGGTTGCACCAATATCCCCAATGCCAGGGCCATGTGTATAGCATATTCACCACACTCTTGGAAAGCTTGGAGCCTGTGTCTGCATCTGGGCTTTCAGGAAAAAAAAAAAGAATCTTAACCCTGCACTCCAAATTCTACCTCGGTTTCCCATTTAAACATAATTAGAGCTCTTCTTTTGTTGTTTTTAACTGGCTCAACAGTGCTGCTCCCTACTGTGGAAACCCTCTTTCTCACCACTCCTGTTTCCAAACTATTGTTTAACCACAATTGCTCATCATCATCCTGGGAAGTCTGCACTGTACAATTATCCCACACTTTTTCCATCCTGCTCTGCTACCCCAAACTCATTTCTCAAGGATTTCAGCAGCAGCATCCTCCAGTTAATAAATATTTATTGTGGGTCTGCCATGATAAGACCAGAGTAAAGGTGGTTGTTATTCTCCCTGCTCTGAGTGTAGATTGGAAGACTGGAGTGTCTACTCATCTATCTCTGTGTTTCTCTTGGATTCAGCTGGTCCTAATTTTCACATGTTCACCCAACCTATGCACATGTAAGTATTCCATGATCATAAAAAAGGATTTAATTTATAAATGTTGACAGGTCTTGACCGTTAATAAGAATTGCATGGGCCTTCCTTGGTGGTCCAGTGGTTAAGACTCCACACTTCCAATGCCTCCACTGCAGGGGGTGCGAGTTTGATCCCTGGTTGGGGAATTAAGGTCCTGTAAGCCTTGAGCAACACAGCTAAAAAAAAAAAATAATAATAATAACAGCAAGCCAAAAAACAATTGAATGGATTTTTGAGTCTGTAACAGGGGCACACATTTGAGAATCTGCTTTTACCTTCTGAAAGCTGTATCATTGTTGTTTAGTCATTAAGTCATGTCCGACTGTTTTGCCACCCCATGGACTATAACCCGCCAGGCTCCTCTGTCCATGGGATTTCCCAAGTAAGAATACTAGAGTGGGTTGCCATTTCCTTCTCCAGGGGATCTCCCTGACCCAATGATTGAACCTGTGTCTCCTGCATTGCAGCTGGATTCTTTACCACGGAGCCACAGGGGAAGCCCCAACAACTGTATTAGGTCATAGATAATAAGTTACTCTATCCATCTTTGAGCTTTTGAAGGCTAACATTTCAGAATGAGATTGTTAATCATGTTTTGAATAACATATAGAAATAAGCTAGATATGTTAATACTTTATTAACTACTAAGATCTGCCAGAGTTGGTGTGTGTCACTGAAAGCATGTAGAAAGTATCAACCTGCCAACATTAAGGGCTATGATGGAAGATCTCAGGGCTCAAGGAGAATATGTGTGGAGTACCAGACATGGTCTGAGAGTCAGCCCTGGCCCCTGCAGGAATGAGACTGTGGTGGAGATGGATCTAGGTTAGCAGGTCAGAGGTGTGTGAGAGTGATTTCACCTGAGGGAGCCACATATTCAGAGGGGCACTGGTGGTATTGCAAGAATGCCTGTGAAATGTGACTGCAGAGAGCCAGGGGGTGGTTTGAGCAGAGTCTGAAGAGTTGGGTAGGGCTTGGGTCATTGGGCCTTGAGAACCACATGAAGGATTTAGTTCTTCTGGACTATCATTTTCTACCCTCTACCATCTCCCGTTATTATTGTTACTTTTTGACTGCACCCTGCAGCATGTGGGACCTTTTTTCCCTGACCAGAGATCATACCCACACTCCCCTGCATTGGAGGGTGGAGTCTTAATCACTGGACCACTGGGGAAGTCCCTTCCACCATGATTTTCTAGGATCTTAACCTTCCTTCTCTTGATTGTTCTCAAGCACTGGTCTTTGAAATTCCTCAGCCTCTCCCACTACTCCTTCACAGCTGGGAGCACAAAATTGAGAGCACAGAGCACAAAAATTGTTAATCTCAGGGCTGGGTAGAGCATGCTAAGGAAGAGACCGAACAGGAAAGGCCTCACAGAAATGGTAATATTTGATCACATGCATTTTCCCGTGTAGATATGGGCTTTGTAAGCCCAGATGTTGGTGTCACTGTGTGCAAAGTTGGCCATCAGAGATTTAGCATCTTGTGGGGATGTGATCCGTTTGATCTGTTAGAAAGATATCTCTTAGAGGTAATTGGGAGAATAGCTAGAACAGGGAGGGACCAGAGATTGGGTGTTCAATTAGGAATATGTCTTGATAGATTAGGTCAAACATAAGAAGGACCTAAAACTCAGGGACTAAGTTGGCACAAAGAATGCTAGATTGAAGAGATTTTTCCAAGGAGAAGGATGTATAGGATTTGAGGACCAAGGAAAGCCAAGCATGACTTAGAAGAGTTCTTTCTTGGCTGAGAATAGAAATAATGAAGGCGTATAAGAAGTGGTGATGACAGAAGGAAGGATACATTTGTGGGTGAAAAATGGTAAATAAATGGAGGTGAGGAAGAAGAAAGAACTAGTGAGCTTTGAGATAGGTTGGTTTCAATGTCTGTGACTGACTGGAAATCTAGACTGTCTTTAATTTCCCAACCCCCATTTCTCTCCTATTTCTCCTAATAGCTCACCAGTGACTCATTTCAGTCAATTATAGGACTTCAGTTGAAAGACTTCCAGATTTACATTTCTAGTTTCAACCTCTCTTCTGAGCTCTGACTTGCATTCTAGATTCCTGCCACACATCTACACCAGAGTGTTCTGGGGGGACTTCAAGTTCAACATATTTAATTGGAGTTCCATGTCCCTATCAAAGACCCCTAAATCTGTTAGGGTATCTACCTAATTCTCAAGGCTCAAAAGCATTGTTTTCAATACCATCCCCTTCCCACACCCAAACCACTGTCAAGTTTAGAAGATTATATTTCTATGAGTTGCTAAGTTTTGTTTCCCTTCTTCCCTACTGATGCCACTCTTGCCTTAGTTTGTGCCTTCGTTGTGACTCAGCTGTCCTCTCTTTAGTCTGTCTTTCCTGCTTTCATTCCATCCTATACATGGATGCCCAACCCGTTCTCCCAAAGCTCAGATCACCTAATCATGTTTCCTCTAGCCAAGCAATCACAACACAACTAACCAACCAAAAGAAGACAACAAAACCACACAGACACACATAGACACACACATACAACTTTGATAATTCTCCTTTGCTCAATAAAATGTCCAGTTCATTTTCAAAGAAGGTGTGTTCTTTCATGCTTTGTTTCTAGCCTATGTTCCCTTGGTTTCTTCCAGAATGCAATTTCTTGCACCTGATGCTCCATCCAACATAATCTGCTTGCTGTTTTCTTCCTGCATTGAATCATTGAATTCTGTAAGCTGTGTGGTTGCTGGAATGCTGACCAGAGGCCAGGAGGTGCACTCAACAAGTGCATTTGTATTTAGAACTGAGGTAAAATTAGCTGTGTCAGACTGGATCGATACTTTCAGTTTTATAGGGGGTGGAGCAGAACAGCGATGAAAAAGGTATAAGATTTATTCCCTTTCACAGATTCATTAACACTTAAAAGTATGTTTGAAAGAAAATATTAGGACATATGTACCTCATCAGAGTGAAGGAAAGTTTTTACCAGGAAGGTTGGGTTGAAATAGAGTGGAACCCTCAGGTTCTAGATGTCTTGGTTTATAAACAGGTTTTGTAGATTTATGTACATTGTTTGTAGGGCAACATGGGCAGCTGAAGGAATGCATCATTCTGGAACCTATTGTTAATGCATTTTTTTTCATAAGATTATTTTTGATGTTAACCATTTTAAAAGCCTTTATCTAATTTGTTATAATATTGCTCCTTTGTTATATTTTTTTGGCTGCAAGGCACTTGGGATCTTAGCTCCCCAACCAGGGATCAAACCCATACCCCCTGCATTGGAAGTGCAGAGTCTTAACCACTGGAATGCCACGGAGATCCATGTCCGTGCACTCTTAATTTTCTGTTCTCTTTTCTTCTCTTTCCTCCCTCTCCCCTTTCTCCCTCAGCCCCCCTTTCCTCCCCCTCCTCCCTGCTCTTCCTCCTCCTCCTCCATCTTCTTTTTCTTAACTGTAATATATAGGAATCTATTCCTCTTCTTTCCTGAGAAAGTTAAATTTATTAATTAGATCAGGGGTCCCCAACCTCTAGGATTTAACGCCGATGATCTGAGGTGGAGCTGATGTAATAATAACAACAATGAAGTACACAATAAATATAATGTGCTTGAATCACCTGAAACCATCCCTTCCCATCCAGTCCATGGAAAAATTGTTTCCACGAAACTGGTCCTTGGTGCCAAAAAGGTGGGATACCACTGAATTAGATTAGGTCCAGTATGTGCTTTGCTCACTTCAGAAATGCAGTGTGTACAATTAAAATGTAAAATGTCCTCAGATATACAAAGTAAAAATACAGATAAGTGGAATGCTAAATTCTCAAACCTCTCTTTAGGATATTTAGCTTCTACTTTCCTCCATACTAAACATTTTAGGAATTCTGTTATAAATAGTAGAATGAGATGTTTCACATTTTAACCCCTTCCCTCTTAATGTCAGGGAAATTTATAATTATAAAAGAAAACAAACAATACCAGCAATGAAGTCCATCAGTATTCTACAAGCTGGATATTCAGCTATTGATGGAGTTGATTATAAATATTAGACTATGTAAAAAAATGTTTTGACTAATTTTTCTAATTTACATCAAGCAACATTTGTTTAGAATCCAGGAATGTTCAGATCCAGGGATCTTCATTTCATGGCTGCAGAAAGAGTGACCCATAGACTTCCTTGGTGGCCCACTGATTAAGACTCCAAACTTTCACTTTAGGGAGCACAGGTTTGATCCCTGGTCATGGAACTAAGATTCCACATGCTGCATGTACAGCCAAAAAAAAAAAAAAAAAAAGAGTGACCCATAAAGTAGGTTGATTTGTCTAATATCCCATAGTTACCTGGTGACATTACTGGGGTATCATTTGGGTGAGTAGAGATTTCTAGCTCAAATTTGGGGTAGCCATTTCCCTGGACCATCAGGTCCTGAGTCCAGAATGTGGAGAAAGCTCATCAAAGGTCATATGTATATAACTATGCTGCCACTTCAGATTGCCCTGAATGCCACAGATTCACTTTCTTCTCTGGGACAGTGAAATAGTGATGGAGGCAAGGATGGTAGCAACTGCTGTCAGAATTTGTTCTTTCCCTGAAGTTTCAGGGAATCATCTTTCATGCATTATATATTTCAGATGACATTTGAAAACTGAAGCTTGTCTGAATAAATAAAGTCTAGAGAGTCTTTGTGTTGTTCTGTCTCCTGGGTGTGGTCAGTTCTCAGTGATCTTACAAATTAATTTTTTTAAATTAAGGGTCAGTCTTAGGAGTAGATGAACTTCTCATGTGACCAGAGACTATATATCACTGTAACAAGAGACTTATTAAAAACTTTCTAGAAACAAGTTCTTAATGTGTACTTGCTTAGGAAAATAAATTAATCGTGCATGCCAGCTATTTAATATTGAAATTAGGTGTACATGTAGATACATCATCGATGCGACACCAACACTTATTGGTAATGAATACATCATTAATGATCACTGATACTGTGAAGATCTTGCTTTGTTCTTATTAATCCTTTATGGTGGAAAGGTGGAAAGTTCATTAGACCATATGCATAACATATGTGTATATATAGCATATATATATATATATATATATATATCAGGTTAAATGTTTCTATATTTTTTAATTAGTTGTTTTCTCAACATAAAATGATGCTCTTCTGCAGGATTGAGAAGAATAAAGGATGCTGTTGGTGGGAATGAATTGTAAGGAGGGAACCTGGGGTCATGTGAGGGAAAGTGGCATGGGGACAGGGAGAAGAGATCAGTGGATACGTGTGAGAGACCTGAGTGTGACCTCAAGGGCCTTTGAGGTCAGTACCTCATTATCTCGCCAGTTACCTCCCTTTGCTTCTTCAGTATCATTACACAAAATTCAAAATTAAGTAGCAACCAAGGTCAGACAGGACGAGAGCGGGATGCTATATTCTTTCCATTCCAGTAAGATCTTCTTTCCTTCATTCAGCCCTTTATTGCTTTTCTCACTCTTGCCCTTTTCATCTCTGCTTCATCTTTCCACTGCTTGAAGCTCTAGTTTGTCTTATTTGTGGGATGCAAACAATAACTCTGATGTTAGAATTAGAGACCTGCTCATATATGAATGAGCACAAAAGTGGCTCTACCCATAGATTCAAGGGCAATTAATCTGGCAGGCTAACACTCATGGAATAGTCTTTCTAGAAAAAAAAAAAGACCCAAATAAACACATTTTCTAACTTCAGGGGTGTTTTACTAAATAGACAAACCCCTTCAAAATTAGACTTTTAAAAAGCCTTTATCCATTCTGATTAAGGGAAAAAACTTGATTTCTACAGGATTTCTTTCTCCAAGATTATTTGTGTGCAAAAATTCTAAAGTACATAAGTTGTACAGGATCATGAGTTTCTGGGTGGGAATTGGGCTGTATGGCTTCTATTCTGCTGTGCTATTTAGTTTTAGTGCCAAGTTGTTTTATGAAAATCACATTGCCCTGACTCATTCATGCAGAATCTATTTGGTTGTAGGCCATGTTGGTTTACATTAACGTTATTTTAATTTTTGAATAAATCAGGATCTTTTCAGAGGTTTAATAGTCATTCTTAAACAACCTTTGTTGCAAATACGCCTCAAATGCTCATAGGACTATTTTTTTAATGTGTGATATGTTTATTTGTGTTGGTTTGCATGGATATTGCAATGATTTGCATGGGGAAATGAGCAAATTTGTTAAAGCATCCATCTCTGTTAAGCATGGTACTAAATATTTTCTTTGTTATCTTTTCTCGAGTAAACATGGACTCCCATGAAGAAACTCAGTGGATGTTATTGGTCATTACTTTAAATTCTGGATGTGCTCATTGTGTGACATTTTTCTCTAAAATATGTTCTGATTGTTAAATTCTCTCCCTCCCAAATTATTCTTAAAGAGAGAATCCTCTTGCATAGATAAAGGCAAATATGTCTTTTCTTTAAAACTTAAGAGCAAAGTAGCCCAAATAAAGGATCTGTAAGAATACAAAATGAATCTTTAAAATTAATCTAGGGACAGACAGAGATCAAATGTTTCCAATTTATCTTGGAATTTGACATATGGCCTATTTACAATATAAGATAATTGGGGTCAAACCTGATGGCCTTGTGTATTCTTCTGGCCACCCACCTCGCTTAGGGCAGACTTTACAGTGTCAGGTAGCAGGTGCTATGGATAGGCAATTAGCACCAGACTCATGGCTTTTAATCATTTTCTATAAGGCACATCCATATGTCTTTTTCTTGTTTGTTTTTAACTTGCTATATTTTTTAGCCTGAACACTGTGAGAGTTTTAGACAGCTTTGGTTAGAATAATGACTCCCTAATTTCTTCAGTATTGTTGTTTAGTTGCTAAGTCATGTCTGACTCTTTTGTGACCCCATGGACTGTAGCCTGCCAGGCTCCCCTGTCCATGGGATTTCCCAGGCAAGAATACTAGAGTGGGTTGCCATTTCCTTCTCCAGGGGATCTTCCTGATCCAGGGATCAAACCCTTGTCTTCTACATTGGCAGGTGGATTCTTTACCACTGAGCCCCCTGGGAAGCCCCTTCTTCAATATACTATTTGAATTTAAATCCACCTCCCTAGGTGGAATCCTTTGCCACCTTTGTAAGTGTTACAGTTTTGAGAGCTATTGAAGTGGACTGAAATGAAGAATTATGATCTTTTTCAAATTGCCTTTGTTTGAAAGATGCTACTCGATGCTTCGCAGGTGGCGCCAGCAGTAAAAAAAAAATTCGCCTGCCAATGTAGGAGTCGCAGGAGACGTGGGTTCAGTCCCTAGGGAGGGAAGATCCCCTGGAATAGGAAATGGCAACCCACTCCATTCTTCTTGCTTGGAAAATTCCATGGACAGAGAAACTGCAGGGCGGGCGGTACAGTCTACAGAGTCACAAAGAGTTGGACACAACTGAACATGCTTTCCATTGTGGACAACTCCATGAATAAGTATTTTTGCCAATGTACTTTTTGTGAAAAATTATTTCAAGTACCAAATCCTGCATGCTCCTCCTCTGTAATGCAAAATACAAACAACAACAAAATCAAATTCTGCCTTCTTATTCAGTGGGCTATTCAGAGAGTTACTGTTAGTGGTAAACTTGGCTTTCTCCCAAACTCCTACAAATTAGAGAGATAAGCATGCTTATAAGATGTAGTTTCAGAAAAGGCAACAGCAACCCACTCCAGTACTCTTGCCTGGAAAATCCCATGGATGGAGGAGTCTGGTAGGCTGCAGTCCATGGGGTCACGAAGAATTGGACACGACTGAAGTGACTTAGCAGCAGCAGCAGGATGCAATTTAGAGATGAATGATCAGGATCAATGACCATTATATGTTGTGTGTATTTGTGGTGGCTGAATAGATAATTATACCTGTTCCAGTTCCTTTCTTACTAGAGCTATTAGTGGCTACTAAACCAAGGACTCCAATGGTTATTTGGGGCTAGTAAATATTAAAGTAAATATTATCCCACTTGCACATGTATTTTGCCCTTGAGCCAGCCTCCATGTGTACACTTCTGTGCGTTCATATTTAGCTCTGAGAGTCCTTGACCTTGCCATTTTCTAGATAGAGGCTGCGAAGATTTCAAGTGAATTAGTTTTAAATAAAGGATCCTAAAGATACGATCACAAAGTATCCCAAGATTTTGTAAGCTAGTTTCAGTCAGTTCAGGTCAGTCGCTTAGTCGTGTCCAACTCTTTGTGACCCCATGGACTGCAGTACACCAGGCCTCCCTGTCCATCACCAACTCCCAGAGTTTACTCAAACTCATGTCCATTGAGTTGGTGATGCCATCCAGCCATCTCATCCTCTGTCGTCCCCTTCTCCTCCCGCCTTCAATCTTTTCCAGCATCAGGGTCTTTCCCAATGAGTCAGTTCTTCCCATCAGGTGGCCATAGTATTGGAGTTCCAGCTTCAGCATCAGTCCTTCCAATGAATATTCAGGACTGATTTCCTTTAGGAAGGAATGGTTGGATCTCCTTGCTGTCCAAGGACTCTCAAGAGTTTTCTCCAGCTCTACAGTTCAAAAGCATCTATTCTTCGGCTCTCAGCTCTCTTTATAGTCCAACTCTCACATCCATACATGACCACTGGAAAAACCATAGCTTTGACTAGAGGGACCATTTTTGGCAAAGTAATGTCTCTGCTTTTTAATATGCTGCTAGGTTGGTCATGGCTTTTCTTTCAAGGAGCACGCATCTTTTAATTTCATGGCTGCAGTCACCATCTACAGGGATTTTAGAGCCCCCCAAAATAAAGTCTTTTGCTGTTTCCACTGTTTCCCCATCTATTTCCCAAGAAGTGATGGGACCAGATAATCTGTTTTCTGAATGTTGAGTTTTAAGCCAACTTTTTCCACTCTCTTCTTTCACTTTCATCAAGAGGTTCTTTAGTTCTTCTTCACTTTCTGCTATAAGGGTGGTGTCATCTGCACATCTGAGGTTATTGATATTTCTCCTGGCAATCTTGATTCCAGCTTGTGCTGCATCCAGTCCAGCACTTCTCATGAGGTACTCTGCATATAAGTTAAAAAAATAGGGTGACAATATATAGCCTTGATGTACTCCTTTCCTGATTTGGAACCAGTCTGTTGTTCCATGTCCAGTTCTAACTCTTGCTTCTTGGCCTGCATACAGATTCCTCAGAAAGCAGGTCAGGTGGCCTGGTATTCCCATCTCTTTAAGAATTTTCCAGTTAGTTGTGATCCACACAGTGAAAGGCTTTAGCATAGTCAAAGTAGAAGTAGATGTTTTTTTGGAAGTCTCTTGCTTTTTCGATAATCCAGCGGATGTTGGCAATTTGATCTCTGGTTCCTCTTCCTTTTCTAAATCCAGCTTGAACATCTGGAATTTCACAGTTCATGTACTGTTGAAGCCTGGCTTGGAGAATTTTGAGCATTACTTTACTAGCCTGTGAGATGAGTGCAATTTTGTGTGGTAGTTTGAGCATTCTTTGGCATTGCCTTTCTTTGGGATTGGAATGAAAACTGACCTTTTCCAGTCCTGTGGCCATTGCTGAGTTTTCCAGATTTGATGGCATATTGAACACAGCACTTTCACAGCATCATCTTTTAGGATTTGAAATAGCTGAACTGGAATTCCATCACCTCCACTAGCTTTGTTCATAGTGATGCTTCCTAAGGCCCACTTGACTTCACATTCCATGATGTCTGGCTCTAGGTGAATTACCACACCATTATGATTATCTGGGTCATGAGGATCTCTTTTGTATAGTTCTTCTGTGTATTCTTGCCACCTCTTCTTAATATCTTCTGCTTCTGTTAAGTCCATACCATTTCTGTCCTTAATTGTGCCCATCTTTGCATGAAATGTTCCCTTGGTATTTCTTATTTTCTTGAAGAGACCTCTATTGTTTTCCTCTATTTTTTTGCATTGATCACTGAGGAAGGCTTTCTTATCTCTCCTTGCTATTCTGTGGAACTCTGCATTCAAATGGATATATCTTTCCTTTTCTCCTTTGCCTTTCAGTTCTCTTCTTTTCATAGCTATTTGTAAGTCCTCCTCAGACAACCATTTTGCCTTTTTGCATTTCTTTTTCTTGGGGATGGTCTTGATCATTGCCTCTTGCACAATGTTACAAACCTTCGTCCATAGTTCTTCAGGCACTCTGTCTATCAGATCTAATCCCTTGAATCTATTTGTTACTTCCACTGTGTAATTGTAAGGGATTTCATTTAGGTCATACCTGAATAGTCTAGTGGTTTTCCCTACTTTCTTCAATTTCAGTCTGAGTTTGGCAATAAGGAGTTCATGAGCTGAGCCACAGTCAGCTCCTGGTCTTGCTTTTGCTGACTATATAGAGCTTCTCCATCTTCGGCTGCAAAGGATATAATCACTCTGATATCAGTGTTGACCATCTGGTGAAGTCTGTGTATGGAGTCTTCTCATGTGTTGTTGGAAGAGGGTGTTTGCTATGACCAGTGTGTCCTCTTGGCAAAACTCTGTTAGTTTTTGACCTGCTTCATTCTGTACTCCTAGGCCAAATTTGCCTGTTATTCCAGGTATTTCTTGACTTCCTACTTTTGCATTCCAGTCCCTCAAAAGGGATATCTTTTTTGGGTATTAGTTCTAGAAGGTCCTGTAGGTCTTCATAGAATCATTCAACTTCAGCTTCTTCAGCATTACTGGTTGGTACATAGACTTGGATTACTGTGATACTGAATGGTTTGCCTTGGAAATGAACAGAGATCATTCTGTTGTTTTTGAGATTACATCCAAGTACTGCATTTCAAACTCTTTTGTTGACTATGAGGGCTACTCCATTTCTTCTAAGGGATTCTTGCCCATAGTAGTAGATATAATGGTCATCTGAGTTAAATTCACCCTTTCCAGTCCATTTTAGTTCGCTGATTCCTAAAATGTCGATGTTCACTCTTGCCATCTCCTCTTTGACCACTTCCAATTTGCATTGATTCATGGACCTAACATTCCAGGTTCCTATGCAATATTGCTGTTTACAGCATTGGACTTTACTTCCATCACCAGTCACATCCACAACTGGGCATTGTTTTTGCTTTGGCTCCATCTCTTCATTCTTTCTGGAATTATTTCTCCACTGATCTCCTGTAGCATATTGGGCACCTACCAACCCGGGGAGTTCATCTTTCAGTGTCCTATCTTTTTGCCTTTTCACACTGTTCATGGGGTTCTCAAGGCAAGAATACTGAAGTGGTTTGCCATTCCCTTCTCCAGTGGACCACGTTTTGTCAGAAGTCTCCACCATGACCTGTCTGTCTTGTAAGTTAGTTGGTGTTCCTTTAAATTACAAAGTTTATTGATTCTTTGTTTAATACTGAACTCACATGCAGTATAATTTTTATTGAATGTGGATGAAAATGAAACTCAATGGGAAAATTTAACTGACATCATTTTTCCCCCGTATATATTTTTTATTTATTTAACAAGTATGAAATAAATGTCAACTAGTGAGATGTAAAAACAGATAACCTGCATGTTGCTACTTTCTGAGCTCAGAGCATACATCACTAATCAATGATCTGCAATTTTGCTTGGTGGAGTCTAGTCATGAATCCCCAGTCCCTCTCAGTGTACTTCTCCAGGAAGGCACTGCCGCTAAAGTGGAGATGGGAAATAAGACATTTGTTACTTCTAATCTGTCATTTACTCAGTTCTGTGCTAGGCATTGTAGGGAAACACAGGCATGGGACGTGGTTCTTTAAAGGGCTCATAACCTAGTTAAGGGAAAACAAAAATGAAACAATTAGCAGCATAAGGCTTCAACATTATATTTAAAATGAATTGTAATTAGAAGAGGGAAATATTGTAGTTATCCGTTATATGTTTAACCACACAGCTGCAATGTGTGTTCTGATCTAGTAGTTCCAAATAATATCTGCCCACTTCTTTGACTGATCAGTAATTTCTGGATTTGGGTAGGTCTTGGAGAATATTTCTGTGTCACTGGACACAATTTTGTAGATGTTTTGAAAGTGATTTTGTTTTCTTTGTTTCTCTGGGATAACTTCATTTCAGGATTGACTTGGCTGAAGGTGAGAAGGTAGATAGCCTAATCAAAAGTTACAATGTGTTAGTAAATTTCAAAGGCTTCAAATGTTTATGCTCAGAGATGTCTGTGAAGAGCTAATGAAAAGCTGAACTTAGAATAAAATTTCACTAAATCAGATTAATTTGGAATTTATGATAATTTGGTAAAGGCCTGGGTGGATGGTTACCAGTATGTTAAGTATTTGAAAGGACCTAGAAAAATTAATGCTGCAAATGAAGTAATAATTAAATTCCTTAATTATATAAGAAAACATACTCTTCTTAAAACAATTTTAGAAGTATCTGATTTTACAGTGCAATTGCATGTAATCAGAGACTTGCCTTTTGAATACTTTTTTGAGATAGTAATTATAAATCCTTCTACTAATTAGTAAACAATGGCCTTTTCTAGGCTTTGGTTCTTAACCTCATTTGAATTCCATTATGGACTTAGAAATAACGTCACATTTCTTTAAAAAAAAACTTATTCAGAAATTATGCAAATTTTTTACCTTCTTGTATAGCATGAGATACTATATTTTGATATTGGTGGTTTTCTCCCATCCAAGTACTAACCAGGCCCGACCCTGCTTAGCTTTCGAGATCAGATGAGATCGGGCGCGTTCAGGGTGGTATGGCCATAGACTGGTGGTTTTCTTTATCTTATTTCTTTAAAAAAATTTTTTCCCCATCATACTTTACATTCCAAAAAGAGGTATTAGATTTTAAAGGTCCTGAAAACCAGGTGGCTTAACATTAGGTATCCAGACAGCATATGGTCCTAGCTCCACTTCCTTCTTGAGTGAGGTGAGAGAGAAAAATATGAACTTTGAAGCCAGTCAGACCTAAGGGCAAATCTCAGGTTGGCCTTACTCTCTCTGTGTGTCAATGTAGAGACTACATTTATTTCTTCATTTATGAAATGAGAATGATTTCTGGCATCACAGGGACTTATTAAATAATGATCTAGTACAATCACTTTTCTAAAAAAATTGGCATAGGACCTGTATATTAGTTAATATTCTTTTGGTTATAAGAAAAATAAACCGAGTCTGGCTAGTGTTACATAAAATCAACTTATTGTAGTTTTGTATGTCTCTCTCTCTCAGAATTGAAGGTTATTGTTAAATCTTGGGCAGGGCACATCCCAGGCAAAGTTGGGATTCTCAGCAGTAGGTCTGCATGAATATTTTAAGAGGCTCCATCAGTGAGACTCAGCTTTAGCCCTTCTCTGTGTTCTGTGTTTAAATATCTGAGTGAATCTGAAACTCTGTGAGGAGTCGCAGCAGTCTTTCTCTTAAGAACCCCTACGGATGTTTCTGATGATTGCCGAATTTGAGGGCTACTGGTCTAATGCAGGGCTTCCCTGGTCGCTTAGATAGTAAAGAATCTGCCTGCCATGTGGGAGACCTGGGTTTGATCCCTGGGTTGGGAAGATCCCCTGGAGCAGGGCTTGGCAACCCATTCTAGTATTTTCCCCTGGAGATTCCATGTACAGAAGAGCCTGATGGGCTACAGTTCATGGGGTTGCAAAGAGTTGGACACAAATGAGCGACTAACCGCACATGGTCTAATGCAAACCCTCTCCTCCTTCCCCGGCCCATCTCTGCTGACGCTAGTTAGAGCAGACTAGAACCAGAGAAAAGTTTATTTCCTATGAGTCTGCAAGTATAAGATTGTGGTCTTCTGAATCTTTACCACTGACATCATAGTACATGGAGGTGCTGTTTGAGATTCCTCAGATTTTAGCTATAGTCCTTCTATGTCCCATGGGGAAGCAGCAATCTTATATTTCCCACACTCTGAGAAATCCCCCAGCTAAAAGCATGATCTGTGCCTCCACCCTCCATTCCTGAAATGGCACTTGGAGTATTTGCTTCTAATGCAATGGAATCAATCATTATTTGACTTCTAGGAAGAAGCATTCCTTTTTGGGACATTAACGTCTTAAATCAACAGTTAAAAATCTTAGCCAAGAAGTAGTTACTTTGCAAATGAATCATTAGGTACATTCACAAGAAACACCAGCTCTACTACCCAGATGGATTCCCAGATTCCTTATATTCTAACCCTTAAAGAAATGGCAATATATTTAGGCTACAGGCCTAGAGTACATGTTGCATCTCCCAAGACAGTGTCCTCATATTGCCAGGTATTATCACTATAGCTGAGTCATAAGATCAGTGTCATCTTTCCAAAAAGTCATCTCTTTCTGGAGGACACTGAAAATGACAAGACTATGAATACCACAGGGATTAGTCCATTACCACATTATGTAAGAAATCAAAGCAGTGAATGAGGGATTAATAAATACATGTACAAAAGTATTGACAAAGGAAGTGAAATTAACTCCAAAATAATTGCTCTTTACTAGGACTAGGACAAATCACTGCTCAAATTATGGAAGAGACTCAAGGGAACCAATGTATCACATATTCTCTATGCCTGTTTCCTTGTTTGCAAAATGAGGATAATACCTGCTTGACAGTGTTCTTGTACAAACTGACACAGTGTTTAGTATAAAGTTAAGACTTATTAAATATGAATTTCTTTTCTCTTTCATATTTTATATTTAATAAGTCTTAACTTTATGCTTTCTGGAGAAGGCAGTGGCACCCCACTCCAGTACACTTGCCTGGAAAATCCCATGGACAGAGGAGCCTGGTAGGCTGTGGTCCATGGGGTCGCTAAGAGTCGGACACGACTGAGCGTCTTCACTTTCACTTATCACTTTCATGCATTGGAGAAGGAAATGGCAACCCACTCCAGTGTTCTTGCCTGGAGAATCCCAGGGACAGGGGAGCCTGGTGGGCTGATGTCTGTGGGGTCGCACAGAGCTGGACACGACTGAAGCGACTTAGCAGCAGCAGCAGCAACTTTATGCTAAACACTGTGTCAGTTTGTACTGGGCTTCCCTGAAAGCTCAGTTGGTAAGGAATCCACCTGCAGTGGCAGGAGTCACTGGTTCAATTCTCGGGTTAGGAAGATCTGCTGGAGAAGGGAAAGTCTACCCACTCCAGTATTCTGGCCTGGAGAATTCCGTGGACTGTATAATCCATAGGGTCACAAAGAGTCTGACACGACTGAGCCCTTTCACTTTCTTTTCTCTAATTTTCCCAATACCTTATCACTAAACTAGGTCCGAAAAAGAGATGTGATGGCAGGGAAAGCAATCTTGCGAAAGGTTAGCACCTTGTTATTTACTAGCATTTGGACTTTGAAATGGTTTTCTTTCCTGGCCTCATATATAAAGCCAGGGAATTGAAACAGATGACCAACGACAAAAGTATATTCTAAAATACATGTTCATATCATTAGCAGTCAGGAATCTAGAATCTATATAGTGGAAAGTTAGGATCAGATAGATTTGTAGTTAAATCTTGAGGCTAACTGGCTCTCATCTCTGATCTCAACCTCTGGCTCTTTCACTTGATCACTGGGTGGGCCTTTTAAGGCCCACTGAGTCTCTGCATCCTCCTGTGTAAACCTCGGAATGATGTCCTACCCCATAGGGTTGCTATTAGTAAGTGAAGAAGTTTTATGACCTTCCCTGGTGGCTCAGTGGTAAAGAATCTGTCTGCAATGTAAGAGATGCAGGTTCAATCCCTTGGTCCACAAGATCCCATGGAAGAGGAAATGGCAACCCCCTCCAGTGTTCTTGCCAGGAAAAGTCCCATGGACTGAGGAGCCTGGTGGGCTACAGTCCACGGGATCTCAAAAGAGCCAGACATGACTTAGTGGCTAAACAGTAATGACGAAGAAGCTATATAAAGTATCCTGAGCACCACTCTTCAGTGTAGCACTCTCTTTGATGATGTCAGTGTTCCATCTGCTTTGCACAATCTGGTGGGCCCTAGCCACATATGATTATTAAGCCCTTGAAATGTTGCTACTACAACTGAGAAATTAGTTTCATATTTTATTTAATTTTAATAATTTAAATTACTAGCTGCTCAAAAAGGCCTATGAGTCCTTTTTTATGATCTTTAAAATTTTTATTTTCCTTAATAATCTGAAGTTCTAAGGGGCTTCCTGATGGCAGAGTAGGTAAAGAATCTGTCTGCAATGCAGGAGACACAGAAGATGTGGATTCAATCCCTGGGTTGGAAAGATCCCCTGGAGAAGGAAATAGCAACCTACTCCAGTCTTTTTGCCTGAAAAACCCCATGGACAGAGGAGCCTGGTGGAGTACAGTCCAAAGGGTCACAAAGAGTCAGACATGACTGAATGACAAAGCAAGCATGAAGTTCTAAAAGTCTTAAAATTGAATGTAAATGCTATAGATTGAATGTTTGTATCCCCCTAAATTCATATAGTGAAACTGAACCTCCAGTGTGATGGTGTTAGGTAGGGCCTTTGGAAGGTGATTAGGTCATGAGGGTGGAGCCCCCATGGGTAAGATTAGATAAAGGAGACCCCAAAGAGCTCTAGCACCCTTCTACAATGTGGGGACACAGCAAAAAGAGCACCATCTATAAGCCAGGAACCGGGCTTACTAAATACTGAATCTGCTGATGCCTTAATCTTGGACTTTCCAGCCTCAGAACTATGAGGAATAAATTCCTGTTGTTTATAAGCCACTCAGTCTGTGGTGTTCTGTTATAGCAGCCGGGACAGATTAAGACAGTAAATAAGTAAATACCATGCACAGATTTTTTTTTCTTTTCCCCATTGATCCTCCTAGTCTTCTTCCACAAACAGAAACCTGGAGGAGAGTATAGGCCTGAAAAGGCTATTAAGGCAGGTGATGTCCAGAGGAGAAAGTGAACTTAACATTGGGCAGGTCACACACGCATGCTAATTCACACATGGGTGTTAAGTGAGAGTCCGAGAGCCCAGTAGTGAACCTGGGGGTGCAAGCCAGGAACATCAGGGATGACTGTGGAGGAATTCCCCAACCACAGGGCTCTTTATAGGTAACAGGGAGTTAGGAGGATCAGCTATTCTCAGGTGGGACATTCCCTGATTCACTGGGACCTCAGACCAGATATCAGCAAGAATTTAGAATGGAACTCTACTTTGAATAGCCAGGAACTAGAAAATTGAATGGTTACTGGCAGGTTGAGAGCTATTATACCCCTCGCCCCCTGCCCAAACTAACCAGTCATTAGGTCAGACAGACACAGCACAGGGAAATATAGCCATTATTTTGAAATAACTTTAGAAGGAGTACAACCTATAGAAATATTGAATCACTATGGTATTCACCCATAACTAGCATAATATTATAAATCAACTATATCTCAATTTTAAGAATAGGCAATTGGTTTTTAATGATGATTAACATGCACAGAAAAGTCATTCCAAGAAGCAATATGAAAGCAATGACATCAGCATATAATAAAATGGAATTCTTTCTGGGATAATTAATTACAGAAATTGTAGCCATACAATGGCTCAAACACCAGCAATCCCAAAATCTAATTCTCATAATCCTATGAAGAGTATCACTTTACATTTCCAGTGAACAACTTAATAGTAAGGGATGACAGATATAAAATTATGAAGATTTCATTGCCTCTACAATAAGCATTAGAAAGCATTTACTGGCATGTTGCAAAATAATATAATTAAAATACATCTACTTATTAAAATGTCAGAATAGTGATGCTACAGCCTCGTTGTTTATTTCCTCATGGTTATTTGTAAAATTCAGTAACTTCAAGAAGTTAATTGTCATTAGTGCAAAATGGAAGAACATGTGATAAATGGGTTGAAAATGAAAATAAGGACTGACTATATTTTACTAAAAGATAGGAATTTAAGTCTTCGTTTGGGAAAAATTTCATAAATGAATTAACCTTTTGCTAACATCAATTGGAGAGCTATTTTGGAGACAATTATTTAAGTTCTTGTTGTTTAGTCATTAAGTCGTGCTGGACTCTTTGCAGCCCCATGGGCTGCAACCCACCGGGCTCCTCTGTCCATGGGATTTCTCTGGCAAGAATACTGAAGTGAGTTACCATTTTCTTCTCCAGAGGATCTTCCTGACCCAGGTATGAAGCCTGCATCTCCTGCTTGACAGGAAGATTTTTCAACACAGAGATACCTGAGAAGCTCTGCTTATGAGTAAATTATAGTTGTAGTTAACATGGAAATATTGGTTAAATCTAAGTTCCTATTGTTGAAAATATCAGTATGAAATTCAAACATCTAAACTCAAAACTTTTTCACTTGTTTTAATATTAGTAGCTTCAATCAAACAGAGGACATGTAATCCAACACTGACAAATTGTATACGAAGAAGCTATAATGAATTTGTAAATTATTTTTCCAAACTATGGATAATATCCAGATTTTTAAAAAAGATTATTTGATTTTGGAATTGAATTTTGAGTCAGCTCTCCTGGGTTCTTCAGAGTGGTAAAAGAATTAGAGAACTAATGGGGCACCATACTGTTTTTCATCGTCTCCTGATGGGAGTGTCTTTCAACAACTTAATTGCTCTTATTTCACTTTCCCCCAGCCACCTAATTTTTATCCTTGTCCTTAATTGATCCTGCCATTGGCACCATATGTGTCAGCCCACAAGGAACAATGTCAGTATCATTTGCTGCAAGATGATCCTCACTCCAGGTGGTTTCAGGGCAAGATGAACAAAGGCGAATGAGAGAGTAATTTATTTTTTAAAAACTAGAATGCCAATTTACTAATGGACAATTAGAACTAGAACTGTCACATGGCTAAAATATGCATCAGAAAGAGTTGTGCTGATACCAACAGTCTGGTCAGTGTGACAGTTATTATTGTTTTTGTAACTTAGGTGTTTGTTTGAATGTAGGCTGTATAGAAGGAAGGTCAAATTTTATCCAAAAAGTGCTTGGTGAGGAAAGGAAAAATTTTAATTTGAACCTCTATAGTTTCAGGCTAATAATAGAACCTGGGGCCATAGCCATTTCCAAATGCGGTGAGTTTATTATGATTTTGAAGTAGTGTACTGTTGTGTGCCGGAAAGTTCAGAGATTTTCATTTAACTACACTAGATCAAAGATAACCTAGACTGTATATATGGGAAACTGTAGCAAGATCATTTTAGCATATCTAGTTATTTGTTCAAGGATGTAGTTCCTAAAACATAGGGACATTAAAAACTAAAATTAATACCTTGAATCTTACTTGGAATAGAACAATCAGCTAATATGATGTACAAGACACTGAATCAATCACCTATCCTCAAATCATAGTTGATGAAATAATCTTCAGTATAAAGAATTTATATTTCACTTTCTGTGTTGAATGCAGATATGAACACTTTTGCACGACTATTTTTGTGTATTCATTTCTACTCAATTATTTTAATCAGCTCAACAAATTCTTGTTGATTCTATAACATAATCTACAGTCTAAACAAAGAGTATTTATTAAAATTAATCTGGTATTTACCCTAACATTTTATTGTGTACCTGAAAGACCACATGCAAACACATGTTAGTAATTTGAATCCATTTGTGAAAACGATATATATATTTGACTATATCTAAATAGCCAGCGTTTTATTTATACTATTGCTAATATCTTATTTTCTTAGGCTTGTGCAACATTCATAAGTGCTGAAAAGTTTGAAGTTGTATTATTGAAAATGGATGTGATTTTCTGGGAAGTTGATAGGGAGGGAGCATTACGGTTCTCCCATGAAACACACATAGACACAAATGCACATAGTTTTTCTGATCATTTCAAAGACACAGAGAAAGGGTTGATGGGGAGCAAGCTAGATAGTAAAATGATTTTGAGTGATACCATATCCTTTAAAACAAATCACTTAAGTTGTGTCAACAAGCAAGAAGTTAGTATAGTTGAACCTTGAATGACATGGAGGAGAGAGTGGTTAGGGATGCCCACTCTGCACAGTGGAAAATCCTCATAGAACTCTTATTGGCCCTCCTCACCTGTGGTTCTACGTCAGCGGATTCAACCAACCATGCACCCTATAGTGGCAATTACTGTTGAAGAAAAAAATCTACATATAAGGGGACCTGTGCAGTTCAAGCCTATGTTGTTCAAGGGTCAACTATATATTTAAAAAAAGCAGTACAACTGAGTTCAGATCATCTATCACCAATCAACTCATTTGTTCATGCCTCCACTTATGTGCCAGGCTCTACACGGCGGTGAATGAAATTTGGTTCTGGCTGTTGTTGAGTGTAAGCCAAGACAGGAAGATTATTTCTTTCAGCAACAAATGTTACTTTAGGACATTGGTCTTAGCGTATTCTTATATTATTATGTACTTTTGTCTTTCTCCATTCAGCTTAGCTTTCTGTTCATCACAGCTCTGATTTTCTTTGTTTTAAAGCTTTGCATTCCTTCACTGCACTCATCACTTCTCATTGAATTTCTCTGGATACATTTCCTGATAGATAATCAATCTTCTTCTTAGTTTTACGCTTTGATATTTCTTAATTGTTCTCTTCTGGACCTCACAGCTGCCCATTGCCTAGTTACCAATCCTCTCTTAAGCTTGCTGCCTTTGATGGGTCTGACATTTTACTGGAAGGTATACCATACATGGGAAGGTATGGGATCTACGGATTACAGAATGGACCTGGGTTCAGGTAAAGATGGTGACCATGGTTGCCATAGCCATCACTGTAGGCTGATGTTTCCCATGGAGGGAGAGCTTTCAGAAGTCATGGTTTTAAAAGATAAGTGGATTTGTGCCCACCAAAAATGGTCAAAATGCAGGAGAGGTAGAGGGGTAGGGGGAGAATAAGATTATTTTGGCAGTTGTTTCAGAGTGTAACTTAGGATAAAAATTCTTAAAGAAGAGCTTCCCTGGTGGCTCAGGGGTAAAGAATCCACCTGCCAATGCAGAAGACATGGGTTCAATTCGTGGTCTGGGAAGATCCCACATGGCACAAGGCAACTAGAGCGCGTATGTCACAACTATTGAGCCTGTGCTCTGGAGCCCAGGAGCTGCGACTACTGAGCCCATGTGCCACAAATACTGAAGCTCATGTGACACACAGCCTGGGCTCCGCAGCAAGAGAAGCCGCCACAGTGAGAAGCCTGGGCATCACTCTCTGAAGCTAGAGACGAGCCCAGGCAGCCACAAAGACCCAGCACAGTCAAAACTAAATAAACAAAATTATCTTTTAAAATGCTCCAGAAGATTTTTTTAATTGAAGTACAGTTGATTCCCACAACAAGGAAGCCTGGTGTGCTGCAGTCCATGGGGTTGCAAGCAGTCAGACATGACAGCAACTGAACAACAACAGCTGACTTGCAATGTTGTGTTAATTTCTGCTGTAAGCAGCAGTGATTCAGTTATACATATATATGTATGTACATTCTTTTTTAAATATTCATTTCCATGAATATCATAGGATGCTGAATATAGTTTTCTGTGCTGTATAGTAGGACCTCGTTTATCCATTCTATATGTAAAAGTACATCTGCTGATCTCAAGCCCTCACTCCATCCTTCCTCTAACCCCCACTGTGGCAACTACAAGTCTGTTCTCTATGTCCATGAGTCTGTTTCTGTTCTGTAGATAGGTTTATTTGTGTCATAGTTTAGATTCTATACGTAAGTGATATTGTATGACCTTTGTCTTCCTCTGATTTACTTAGTACAATAATCTCTACTTGCATCCATGTTGTTCCAAATGGTATTATTCCATTCTTTCTTATGGCTGAGTAGAATCCCGTTGTCTATATTTACCACATCCTCTTTATCCATTCATTGATGGACATTTAGGTTGTTTCCATGTCTTGGCCATTGTAAATAGTGCTGCTGTGAACATAGGGATGCGTGTATCTTTTTGAATTAGAGTTTTGTTTGGGATATATGCCCAGGAGTGGGATGGCTGGATTATATGGTAGTTTTATTTTTAGTTTTCTGAGGAACCTCCATACTGTTTCCCATAGTGGCTGTACCAACTGACATTCCCACCAACAGTGTAGGAGTGTTCCCTTTTAAAGAAGATTTTTAAAATCAAGTTTTGCTATACATCAGTGGTCCCCAACAGTTTTGGCACCAGGGACTGATTTTGTGGAAGACAATTTTTCAATGGACTAGGGATGGAGGAGATGGTTTGGAGATGATTTAAGCACATTGCTTTTATTGTGTACTTTATTTATAATCTAATATTGCCTCTGATCTGACAGGAGGTGCTGGTCCATGGTTTGACAAGAGGATAAGGGGATGACAAAGGATGAGATGGTTGGATAGCATCACCAACTCAAGGGACATGAATTTGAGCAAACTCCCAGAGATGGTGAAGGACAGGGAAGCCTAGTGTGCTGTAGTCCATGGGGTTGCAAGGAGTCAGACATGACAGCAACTAAACGAAAACAACAACTGATCCCTGACTCAGAGGTTGGAGACCCCTGCTGTATATATATGATGACATGTAACCTCTTTATCCTTGATAAAATTTAATTAAGGAGCTCCATTAGTCTTTGAGGCTTTGCAGTTAGATTTGTTTGGCTGGAGCAATATCCTGAGCCTGACCTTAAAAGGAAGAAAAGAGTCTGATTGTATTCAGGAAACCTGCACTCTGGTATCATCTGGGTAAACTTAGATTTATTTCCTGATGCTGCTCCTGACATGGTGAATCATATTTGCTGTTGGTAGTTCAAGGAATGACACATTTTTTCCTTGATTGTTGGAATCTTTCAGGGTAAATGTTGCTGAACTTCAGATCCCAATATGTAGCAGGGTTTTGAAACTTTGGTGCACATAGCAATTATCTATGCACCTTTGAGAAATATACAAGCTATAGACAGGGTTTCAAACCAGACCTACAGAATCAATTTCTGCCAGTGGGACCTGCATGTATGAATTTTCAATAAGTTTTGTAAATATATCCAGTGTTGAGGAAGGGTTGAAAACTTGAGTTTTCATACCTTTCTTTGTAGTGGTCTCATGTGTGCATGCTAAGTCACTTTAGTCATGTCCAACTCTTTGTGATCCTGTAGCCCACCAGGCACCTCTGTCCAAGGGATTCTCCAGACAAGAATACTAGTGGGTGGTCATGCCCTTCTCCAGGAGATCTTCCTGACCCAGAGATCAAACCTACATCTCTTATGTCTCCTGCATTGCAGGTGGATTCATTACCACTAGTGCCACCTGGAAATTCTGACTATGTGCTCTGCTTTTGACAGTAGGAAAAGCAGAACTGGAACTTAGAAACCTGGATACTTATGAGTGCTGAGGCTGCCTCTGCCAAGGGTGTACATAGAAAAGGAAAGCTGGGGACGAAGTGTTAAAGAATATCTTCGGTAGCTGTCCTTGTTGGGGAAGAAGACATAGAAGAGACAAAGAAAAAGAGAGTCTACTCATTTCTGGAGAGTGGATTCAGTAGAGCTGATGCTACAGGAAGATGAGCACCCAGGAAAAAAACATTGAACTGGTGACCAAGAGGTTATCAGGGATGCTCAAAAAGAGAAAATCATGATGAGGGTGGAAGTTGGATTTTAGAGGTCAAAGACCATTCTTCTCAATCCTCCTATGGAGATTTAAAATCAAAGGAATTTCTGATTCCTAGCCCAGATGTACTAAACTGGGTTTTCTGGAAGAGAGGCCTGAACATGTGTAATCTGAATTTTTAGAAAGCTACACAGGGCAGGCATTTGGTAGTGAAACCAGAGTCCAGGGGCTGGGGAAGAAGAATATAAAGAGTAGAACAGGAATATAGAACATTCTTCCAAAATGGTGGTAGGGAGGGGGAAAGGCAGATTGCCAAGAATTAGAGGTAGGTTTGTGGCTCAGCTGGTAAAGAATCCACCTGCAATGTGAGACACCTGGGTTTGATCCCTGGGTTGGGAAGATCCCCTAGAGAAGGCAAAGGCTGCCCCACTCCAGTATTCTGGCCTGGAGAATTCCATGGGCTGTATAGTCCATAGGGTCGCAAAGAGTTGGACACAACTGAACAACTTTCACTTCACTTCACTTCACTTCACTTCAGAGGTAGGTAGAGTGGGTGGAAGAAAATGTTTTGTGTTTTTGTATTTTCTATGGAAGGAATCAAGCACATTTGAAGAGCAAGAATGGTTAAGACCAAGAGGTTATAGCAGCAACTGAGAAAGGGTAATTGAAGTTCTGGGGAAAATATCATCAAAGCCTAGCTCAAGCTCACCACCTCAAGTTCCCCACCTCAAGGGTGGGGAAGGTGAGATCAACAATGGATTCTTGTTTCATTGTTAAAATGAGCCAGAAAAGTAAGTGGTCCTTACCTGTGACTATTTTGGGTTCAACTGTTCGAATGTTGCACTTCAATGTAAACTCTTCAATCCACACCCCAGCACTGAAATGATGGATCACTATCAGGCTTGAGTGAGCTAAAATGGACTGGAAGGAGTGATGCTAGAGAAGTTCCGGATCGCCTGAGAAAAGTATTGCATGATAGTCACTCCGTGTGTGCTCAGTCCCTCAGTTGAGTCCAACACTTTGCGACCCCATGGACTCTAGTATGCCAGGCTAATTCTAGAGTGTGTTCCCATTTCCTTCTCTAGAGGATCTTCCCTATTCAGGGATGGAACCCACGTCTCTTGTGTTTCCTGCACTGGCAGGCAGATTGTTTACCTCTGTGCCACCTGGGAAGCCCAAAGGTTTATAGAAATCGTGATTAAGGAGACGAAGCTTCTGCAGATTTTCAGGTCTATTAACAAGGTCCAAAGCTTCTATAATTCTCCACAAAGATGGCCATTGATACTGAGCAATGATTTTTCATCACATTGGAGTGCTGAGCAGCACTTATTTATGCTCTCAAAGAAAGTTACCTTTTGCCTCTAAAATGATTGATTTTTCATTTCAGTACAGTTCCTTTCTCCTGCATTAAACTCCAGGAAATGGGGGATGGTGTGTATTCACGTATTGCAAGTAAATCATGAAAACCCTTGCAAACATACCTTATAGCTGTCAACTGACTTATTCTCAATGAATGGCTCTTTGGCAGTGTGAGTTTAAGCTGGTGATAATAAATACCAAAAAAATGGGGTCAAATTCTAACATATGTCCTGCACAGGCCATAGCTTATTTCACCTGGCTGCTATTTAATCTGCTTTTTTAGGTGTAGCAAACATAACCATTCAAAGAAAATAATCTTACTATTAACAAATGATTTCTAGGAAAATTTAGGGCAATGTGGTTGCTTGTCACTGTTTATCTACCCTTTTCTGCTTGTCGTGGGGGATGGATATAAAGTGCCTCTTTTATTGTATCAAGAATTTGTTAAGGGACTAAGAAATGCAGGTGAACCTATTTAAACTAATAACTTCAGAATTAGGCCTAAGTAGTTAATTTTGTTAGATTCTCTTCTCTTTCATCCAACGGTTGGATATTTTTCAAGATAAAGTTAAAATTCACTAGGCCCTTAAAAAATACGTAAAATGGACACATAATTTACTTGTTGACTTTAGGGTCTTTTTGAAACAAAGGTCCAGGAGAGAGAACTCAAGGGTTTTTCTCACTGATGCTCATATTCCCCGGTGAGAACCAGATAGAGCTTGTTATTAGTGCCTCCTGTAGCAGGAGCATTCTGTTTAAACTGAAGGAGATGCATCTGCCCTACAGTAATGCCAAGTGATTCATGTGTGATTCTCTTAGATGTTACTCTTGTGAGTAAGGGCTGGGCTTCCCAGGTGGCACAGTGGTAAACAATCTGCCTGCCAACACAAGAGACACGGGTTCAATCCCTGTGTTGGGAAAATCCCCTGGCGGAGGGCATGGCAACTCACTCCAGTATTCTTGCCTGGAGATTCCCCATGGACAGAGGAGCCTGGCAGGCTACAGTCCATGCGGTTGCAAAGAGTTGGCCACGACTGAACACAGCACAGAGTACTTGTTAGAGGCTGCTGGTCTCCCCAGTTTTGAAGACTTTATTCCTAAATTCTACATAATTTTTACAAGTTCACTTATTTATATCATTTATTTATTCTGCCAACAAATTGAGTACCCTCTGCTATGTGTCAAGCACCAAATGAGTAAGAGAGCCTGACTGCAAAGAAATCACAATCTAGTGGAGAAAGCTGACTTGTAAATGATGCCAGATTAATCATTCGTACTTTAGAAATATTGTAGTTTTTTGATGTGGACCTTTTTTTAAATACCTTTATTGATTTGTTACAATATTGCCTCTGTTTATGTGGCTCAGATGGTAAACAGTCTGCCTGCAATGCGGAAGACCCAAGTTTGATCCCTGGGTCCAGAAGATCCCCTGGAGAAGGAAATGGCAACACATTTGAGTGGATTGGAAATCTCTAAGGATTGATCAGGAAGCCTGAAAAACTCTTTAATGGAAAAACTCTTTGATGGAACCAGCAGAATCCCAAGTCCCCCTCGTCCAAACTAGAGGGCAACGTCACGATGCAGGAGCGTCTTCTTAAGAAGCACCCCCCACCCTCAACAATGGACCATTGCTTGGCGTCTTTCCCTTCCTCTAAATCACTTTCAGTTTAAGTGGAAGAGTCTTTCTGTTGTCAAAGGCTCATGGTAGGCTGAGTTCCTCAGCTGACCCAGCCCTGCCAATATCCAAGGTGAAGAACAAATGCATTATGAGGAGAAATCCATCCAGAGACTGACTTTGTTTCCTTTAACAGCCAAAGTGGCTTTCGAAGATCAATACGCCCTTTGCACTGCTGCCAAATGGAAAGAGCCAGTGTGCCAAATCATAAACTGTAGGAGGGATAACTACAGGAGAGCCTGCCCAGCTAGAGTCCCCTGCCTGGCAGTCTGGCTGCTAGGAACCCGCTGCTTTTGGAGCCATCAATCTTCGCCTTGTCACCACCGTGGTGACCTGGCCTCCTGGGCAGCAAGCACAGGTGAGTACCTTCTGCTTTCGGAGGTGCCAGCTACGGAGCCTGTCTGACCTGGTGACTTGGGTCATGTGCTTGAGTAGGAAGTTAAATATGCTGACAAGCAAATGGTGGTGTTACTTCAAATTTGATTTCCGAGGGAGAAATGGGCCCCCGCCTATACCGTCTTTTCTGGTTCTGCTGGAGAGGGTCTGGTGGTTTTTTGAGGTTTCAGGGAATGTGTTAGGGGTCCTGGCGGTGGCAAAGATATTAAAATCGTGAGAATGAGTTGAAGCTTATTTTGCAAGTAGCTAAATATGGTCTTTTATTAAGCAAATGATATTATTAAAATGTGTTTCTAATGGGCATTCAGGTGGGGAGGGGGAGGGAGGAGAGAAAGGGAAGCCTATCTCTCCTGAAAACTTATAGTTCTCAAAATATCCTCACAAGAAACCAGGGTTATTCACTGGAGTTTGATAGAAATCTTAGGGAAAGCAGTGGATAACTGACATTGATATAATTGAAACAAACTTTAAAATTGTCTAAATAACTTCTGTGAACAACCGCAAGGAACTATTTTTCAACCAGAAGAGTTGTGGCTTAAGTCTCTGAAAGGACACCACTGGAAATACAGTCCCTGTTCTCCCTTTATGACCAGGTTAGCGTTGCTGCTAGACTGAGGGTGAGTGGTGTAGAATGTGATTTGGGCCCATCTTTCAGCTGTATTAAATGAGGCTTGTGGATTGGCATATCAGTGAAATAGATGGGGTCTTGAATTTACATGATAAACATTTTCTTTCAGCTGTTGTATATTCATTTGTTTGTTCATTTATTCATTGATGCAGTCCATGGTTAACTGTCTCCCAAGTGCAAAGCACCAGGTGAGGTGAATAAATCACCATGAAAAATACCACAATCCATGACCTTAAGGTACCTAGCATCAAGTTAGTAGGAGACTGATGAGCGTGGTTGATGAGGAAGCCAAGGTCTGAAACAAACTTGGAAGAGTTTGTGTTAAATAACTTACTTTTTTTTTCATTTACTTTTACTAGTTGGAGGCTAATTACTTTACAATATTGTAGTGGTTTTTGCCATTTTTATCAGTAAAAGTTGCTGAGAATGAAGCGGAAATGGTTGGCCATTTGAGGAGCACTGGAAAGGTTGGAAAAGGTCACAGTGAGAATACTGATAGGGTGATCATCAACAAAGACTCTTAGAGCTGCCTAGTGGTAGAAAGGGCAGGTGCTATCAATAGGTAGCACTAATCTGTTTGGAGATCAGTTTCAACCTTCCTCATAAAACTGCCACATAGCAGATAATGAGGACGAGCAACACCTAAAAAAGTCCTGTGGGTTGGAGGTCATTGAAGATGGTTGTCTAAAACAGGGTGCCTTTGTCTTCTTAAGGGAAGATAACTCAGGAAGCGGTTTGGGAAATAATTTCCAGCCTTGCCAAGGGCATGAAAGAGGTAAAAATATGAACTAAGAAAAAGTCATTAGTAGTGAGTCCAACAACACAGAGATGAGGATAAGAACAAAGTCATGTACCATGGAGGAAGAGGAATATAGCAGAATTGCTGGGATTTACTGTAACTCTCTGTTTAACTTTTAGAGCAGGGGTCCCCAACCTCTAGGCCATGGACTGGTACCTCCTGTCAGATTAGAAATAAGTGCACAGTAAATGTAATGTGCTTGAATCATTCTAAAACTATCCCCCACTGCTCCTGTCTGTGGAAAAATTGTCTCTGGTGAAACCAGTCCCTGGTGCCAAAAAGGTTGGGGACTGCTGCTTTAGAGGTACAGTCAAAATGTTTCCAAAGTGGTCATACCATTTTATGTTTCCACCAGCAATGTAGGAGCACTCCAATTTTCCCACAATTTCATCCACATTTGTTAATTCTAGCTGTTCTAGGGGGTAGGAAGTGTTATTTCACTGTGGTTTTTATTTGCATTTCCCTTATGGTTACTGATGTTGAGCATCTTTTTGTGCTGTTAATCATTTGTATATGTTTGAAGAAATGTCTATTTTGACACTTTGCCCATTTTTTAGCTGGTATTTTGTTATCGAGCTATGTTCTTCGAGCAGTCTAGATACTTGCAAGCAAATGTTTCCTCCCATTCTACGGGTTTTCTCAGTTTCCTGTAAAGCACAAAAGTTTTAAATTTTGACTAGATACAATTTATTTTTTCTTATTGCTTGTTTTTGCTGTCATATCTAAGAAATCATTGCTTAACCCATGGTCCTGTAAATACTCCTGAGTTTTTTCAAAGAATTTAATATCTGTAGTTTTTACACTTTGGTCTGTGATCCATTTTGAGTAAATTTTTTTGTGTATGGTGTGAGGTAGGGGTCCAACTTCATACTTTTGCATGTAGATATCCAGCTGTCTGAGCACAACTGAAAAGAACATCCTTTTGTCCGCTGAATTGTCTTGACAATTTTGTTAAAAATAATAAATATACACTAAATGTAAAGGTATATTTCTGAATTTTAATTGATCTACATGTTTGTAGACTACCGTACAAACATGATTTACAATGTTGACTACTGTAGCTTCACAGTAGTGGCTTCATTTTTGAAATAGAAACTTTTAGAATCCAGATTTTCTAACTTTTGCCTCTTCTGGGTCCCTTATATTTCCAAATGAATTCTAGGATGAGCATGCCAGTTTCTGCAGAAAAGTAAGCTGGGATTTTGATAAGGATTGTGTTTAATCTCTTAAATCAATTTGGGAAGTAGTAACATCTTAACAATAATAAGTCTTCTGATCCTTGAATATGAGATGTCTTTCCATTTATTTAAAATTATTAAAAAATTTTAAATTTTAATTTGGAGACATTTATTTAAGCCATTTTTTAAATTTCTTTCAATGAAAACTTGCAGTTTTCAAAGTATATAAGATTTGTGCTTTATTAATTTATTCCTTTGGATTTTATCCTTTTGATGCTATTATAAATAGAATTGTTCATTGCCAATGTATAGAAATATAACCAATATTTACATATCAATCTTTTACCCTGAGATCTTGCTGAACTCATTTATTCCTTTTCATGGATTTCAGTAGCTTCTTTAGAACTTTTCTGTGTAGAAGATTGTTGTATGCAAAATGAAACTGTTTTACTGCTTTCTTTCCAATCTGAATGCCTTTTATTTCATTTTCTTACCTAATATCCCTGGTTAGAACCTCCAGTAAGATGTTGAGTCAAAGTGGCAAAAATGAACATACTTGTCTTGTTCCTAATCTCAGGGATAGATCAGTCTCTTCATCATTAAGTATTATATTTGCTGTGGGTTTTTTAAAGATGCTCTTTAGCAGGTTGAAGTTCCCTCCTAGTTTGAGTGTTTTAATCACAAGGGATATTGGATTTGTCAAGTGCTTCCCTACATGATCATGCGATTTGCCTTTTATTGATATGGTATATTATATAAATTGCTATTTCAATGTTAAACTAATCTTACATTCATGGGCTAAATCCCACTTGGTTGTAATGTATAATCTTTTATTTCTGGATCTGATGATGTAATGAATGTTCAGAGTGGCGTTATAGGCCCCCCAAAGTGGAAACAACTCAATTTTCTGTTAGCTACTGAATGAATAGATGAAATTTGCTACATCCATGCATTGGAATGTTAATCCTCGGTGTAAAGAGGTAAAATTCTAATACATGCTGCAGATTGGTTGAACTTGGAAAACAATTTTAAGGGCAGGTACCCAGTCATGGGTTACACAATTCCATTTGTATAAAAGGTACAAAATAGGCAAATCTATAGACAGAAAGATTAGTGGTTGCCTGGGGCTGCAGTGTGGGAGAATGGGAGGGCAAGGGAAGGGAGGGTTGTGGGGAAATAGGGAATAATCACTAATAAAGACAGCTTTTTTTGAGTGAAAATGTTAAAAAATTAATGGATGATGGTTGCATAACTTGAAATATGTGAACATATTAAAAGATATTTACTTTTACACATTAAAGGGGTCAATTGCATGACATGTGAATTATCTCTAAAATGGTTATGTACATGTAAAAAATGATTCTTTATGAATTAGACATCCTAAGTCTTTCACATCTATTATGTTGTTTAGTAATGACAGCAACCCCGTTAGTGGGGATTATTATTGCTATTTTACAAATGAAAAAACTGAGGTTTAGAGACTTCAGTTAGGTAAGTAACTTGGCCAGATCAATAACTTGTAAACAACAGATTAAAGCAGGCTGTGTGCTTGTGAAGCCCAAAGCTAACCGTGGATCTCTTCTAGCTGAGGAGACATCTTATTTCAGTCCAACTGACCTCTATCTACTGCATTTTTTCCATCCTTGGTCATACACTTTCTATCAGTATAGGGAAAGAAAAATGGAGGCTAAAGGCCGCTTAAATAACGTGAGTAGCCTTATAAATTAGTACCTAGTAAAAAAGAAACAGAATGATCGATGCGGGCTATTTAAGATGACGGCTCAACTCTCCATGTGTTTTTTCAGTGTAGACACATTCTTCAGGAGAATTCATGTCGATGAACTTTTTTTAAAAAAAAAAAAAGACTGTTGGAGAGAAGAGCTAGTTTCAAACACTGATTTGTGCTGCAGTGAATTAAGGCTGGGGCATAAGGCTCTCTTTTTCTTTCTTAAAACTTTTTTTGCCATCTGGTTTCAGTGTCCCCTTAACATAGTTTTCAGGCTATGAAATTCTGTACATCTTTATGAAGCTCAAGAATTGACCTTTGAGAGGGAAAAGTCTTACTTTATTATGCTGACACCACACATCATAACTCTTACATTGCTTGGAGATCTCATTCACTGTCATCACCAACATGTGCAACAAGAGATACGTCATGTTTATGGCTAGAATATTCCTTTTATTTCCAGTTATAGTTTTCCCATAAAATCTCAACTGAAAATAATCTCCACACAGCCATTGACTGTTATTGCTTGGAACAGAAATGCTAAAACAATTTGCTTATTTAGGATCCTGAGTATTTCCTAACATTTTGAAGTGTTTCAGTCCTCCACGAAATATCTTTTCAGCCAGAGCAGTAGTAATGTAAGTGTGTGGCTTCTCTTGTCATGTATTTTATGGGATTGTGTTACCTCAATAATATATTTGGTATTCCTCCCACGTGTATTGGAGTGCAATGGGTAGATAATTCTATATTGACTCTCTTGCCTAGATGTTTTATAGCTGTGATTGACATCCTCTCAAGAATTGTTCATTAAAAAATAAAATTTCCCAATGAGATCCAAGAGGGGTAAAAGGCAGGGTATGGACATTACACTGAGATGCAAAAAAGTACTTGTGCACATCATCAAAATTAGATTTTTGTTTTACCTGTCATCTTTTTCTATATGTACAAGTTCACCCTTGAACTGGGTAAGCAGGTTGGGAGGAGGATCTTGCCCCAGGAGTCCAAGGACAGGAGAAGCAGAAAGTCTTTGGAGAATCCTTAAGGTCAAGCCCTAGGATCAAAATCCAAAGGATTGGGGTGGGGGAGGGAATGTTACGAGAGGAAGCAGAAAACAATATCTAGTAGGGGAGAGCTTGGCAGAACCAATAGCATAGGGACAGAAGAAGGAGTGATCTGAACAATTTCCATAAATGCAGGTGACTGTCTAAAACTTGGTCCCTGTGATCTGATGCAGTGAAATGAACATGGCTTTGGAACTGGATCTGGGTTCAAATTTTGCTTAGTTGCTCGAATATGTGATTTTACTCCCTGCACCTGAGCTTCTCATCTATAAAATGAATATCTTCATGATCATATCAGTACCATTACAATCACTGTGTCTTCCCAAATCCCTGTAATGTGCTAGTTATTTTGCAAAGATAATTGTGTTTAATCATCTGTGCAATTTAATGCTGCTACTGCTAAGTTGCTTCAGTCATGTCCAACTATGCGACCCCATAGACAGCAGCCCACCAGGCTCCTCTGTCCCTGGTATTTTCCAGGCAAGAATACTGGAGTGGGTTGCCATTTCCTTCTCCATCTAATGAGGTATGTTTTATTTATCCCCATTTTGAAAATGGGGGAAGCCAGAACTCAGAAGTTTTAATTAGCTCAAGGTCCTTTCTTATAGCTGGCAAGTCATGAAACCAATATTTTAATCCAAATCTGCTGGACTCCATAGTCCATTAGACTACTGGATTGGAATGACCTGGAGTACTCATAACCAGAGGAATGCTAGACTCTACTGTAGACCTGTGTGAGCATCTCTAGGGATGGGGCCCAGGATCATGCATTTGAACTCACCTCTTAAGTGAGTTCTTAAGCTCCTCATGAGTTTAACTCACCTCTTAAGCGAGTTCTTATGCTCCCCATGAAAGTACCTGCCACTGAGGGTGTGGTCTGTGTTCCAGCACCAGCTGTATCAGCATCACCTGGGAGTGTGATGCTTGGTTGCTGTTTAGTCACTAAGTCGTGTCCACCTCTCTGTTGACCCCATGGACTGCTGCACACCAGGCGCCTCTGTCCTCTCCTTTCTCCTAGAGTTTGCTCAAATTCATGTCCATTGAGTCAGTGATGTTATATAACCATCTCAACCTCTGCCACCCTTCTCCTTTAGCCTTCAGTATTTCTCAGCATCAGGGTCTTCAATGATTTGGCTCTTCACATCAGGTGGCCAAAGTGTTGGAGCTTCAGCAATAGACCTTCTAATGAATATTCAGGATTGGTTTCCTTTAGGACTGACTGGTTTGTTCTCTCTGCAGTCCAAGGAACTCTCAAGAGTCTTTTATAGCATCACAATTCAAAGCATCCGTTCTTTGGCACTCAGCCTTTACGGTCCAACTCTCACATCCATACATGACTACTAGAAAAACCATAGTTTTGACTATGTGGACATCTGTGTGTATAGTGTAAATTTTCAGCCCATATCCCAGCCCTGCTGAGGTAGAATATGCATTAGATCTAACAAGATCCCCAGGTGATTCATCAGGTTCAGGGGGACCTGTTCTACAGAGTTGTTGTAAGGATTAAGAGGTGTGGTTGGGTGGTAGTGTAGTTGCCAAGTCATGTCTGACTCTTGCAACCTTAAGGACTGTAGCCTGCCAGGCTTGCTGTCCATGGCATTTCCCAGGCAGAATACTGGAGTGGGTTGCCATTTCCTTCTCCAAACTATAAAGTGTCTACCATATTAAAAGTACCCTTCATTACCATTCCCTTTTTGATCAAATGGAAGGTGTTCTGGGAGGACCTACAGGATGGGGTTGAGGAAACATCTGCTTTGCTCTCTCCTTCCTTTGGGATCTATGCCCAGTGCTGTTATATTCTTTCTCACATCTTCTACCCATCCTTCCTTTCCCCAAAGCATATCATGCTGTTTTTCCTCTATCGACACTTTGGTGTAGAGTCAGAAGACACAGGTTTCACTCTTGGCTTGGCTAATTACTGTCTGCGACCTTGGAAAAATTTAAGTTTTGACCCTCAGTTTATCAATTAAAAAAAGAGGAAGATGATGAAAGTAATACATTTGATAACACTAAAGAGTCAGTCCTATTTGACCCTATTGTTAGAGTATCATTTGGAGGAGAAAGCAAGAAACATAGGAAGAGAATAAAAGTATTAGAGTCTTTATTTTCTTCTAAATAAACCAGCCAGTCTGGTTACTGGATGTTTGATTTTAATTGGCATAATTGTTTTGCAAAAAGTTCTGTTTAATGTTATGATTCTAAGGAAAAACATCTCTCTCAATGAGGTTGAATAACTCCCTATGGTATGATTTATATATTAGTTCTTTGGTTCCAACATTTAACTGGGCCACAGCTAACAACTCTCCACTAAATTCAGTCAGTTACTGGTGCAGTTTGGGATTGTTTTCTTTTAGAAGGGGCTTCCCTGATAGCTCAAGTAGTAAAGAATTGCCTACAGTGTAAGAGACACTAGAGATGTGGGTTCGATCCCTGGGTCAGGAAGATTCCCTGGAGGAGGAAATGGCAACCGATTCCAGTATCCTTGCCTAGGAAATCCCCTGCACAGAGGAGTCTGGCAGTACATGGAGCCACGTACATCAGACACAACTGAACATGTGATGGATGGATGGTCTCTTAGGAAGGACAACAGAGGTTCCATTACTCTCAGGGTGTGACTGGCTGATTTTTAATTTGTTTGTTTGTTTGTTTAAGTGGTCTTTTCAGTGCCTTTTACATGCTACTCTTGGCTTTGGATGGAGTATGTGTAGAGTGGTTTATAATGGTATTTTGAGGAAGAGCTTGGCCCCGTCCATATACATATCCCAGTTCACTTCTCTGGAGTAACCATTTTTATTTTTATTTTATTTCATTTTTCCATTTATTTTTATTAGTTGGAGGCTAATTACTTCACAATATTGTAGTGGTTTTTGTCATACATTGACATGAATCAGCCATGGATTTACATGTATTCCCCATCCCGATCCCTCTGGGTCTTCCCAATGCACCAGGCCCGAGCACTTGTCTCATGTATCCAACCTGGGCTGGTGATCTGTTTCACCATAGATAATATACATGTTTTGATGCTGTTCTCTCGAAACATCCCACCCTCGCCTTCTCCCACAGAGTCCAAAAGTCTGTTCTGTACGTCTGTGTCTCTTTTTCTGTTTTGCATATAGGGTTATCATTACCATCTTATTAAATTCCATATATATAAGGAAGCTGTGGTACATATACACCATGGAATATTGCTCAGCCATTAAAAAGAATTCATTTGAATCAGTTCTAATGAGATGGATGAAACTGGAGCCCATTATACAGAGTGAAGTAAGCCAGAAAGATAAAGACCATTACAGTATACTAACACATATATATGGAATTTAGAAAGATGGTAATGGAGTAACCGTTTTTAGACATCTGTCTCCGGGAGCTTTTAAACTTAACCTTCTCAAGGAGGCCTTCATTGGATACGGGACTGGGTTAGTTCCTCTTCTTTACATCCTCTCAGCACCCCTGCTTCCTCTCTCTGAACTGATTCATTGTTTCTTAGGGTCAGTGCTCTCTAGACCAGTGGTTCTGCAGGGGATATTTGGCAACATCTGGAGATAGTTTTGCCTGTCACAACTTGGGGGGGTGGCTCCTGGGATGTAGGAGATGGAAACCAGGGATGTAGCCAAACCTCCTACCCTGCCCAGGACAGGTCCCCTCCTCCAACAAATAGTGATCCAACCCCAAACATCATGGTGCTGATGTAACTCTAGACTGATTTGTCATTTCCATGAGGACCCCATCATGGCCAAGCCTGCTTTGGTCACCTCTGTCATCCTACCATGCAAACATAGGTCTATGAAGCAAGTATTCAAGAAGTATTTGTTGAATTACACTTAATTAATTGAATGAATGAATGAAAAAGGATACAATTCATTTAGTGCACTAACTGTTAAAACACACAGGTCTGCTTTGAACTGTAAGTAGGAGTATGAGGGAAGGATATATCAAGTTCACTGCAGCACTCTTCTTTTCAAAGTCGGGTTGACAGAATTAATAATGGAGCACTGAAAAAGCTATGTCATACCTGCATTTCTGGAAATGAAAACAAACATCCTAAGATGAAGCATCACTGAGCCAGGAACCTGGCCCAGTGTGTTAGCTTTTCCATCCTCTGAGCTGCTGATGTAAACTGAATTGTGTGGCACTGTCAGACTACTCTGTGACCCTTGTGAGAAACACCTCCGTAAGGCAGGCGTGTACTGCAGTGGGTAGTGTTGAGAATTTAGCCTTATTACATCACATAGTGCTGCTTACTGGGCTTCCCTGGTGGCTCAGTGGTAAAGAATCTGCCTGCCAATGCAGGAAGCCTGGGTTCAATCTCTGGGTGGGGAAGATAACTGTGGGAAAGGAAATGGCAACCCACTCCAGTATTCTTGCCTGGAAAATCTCATGGACAGAGGAGACTGAAGGGCTATAGTCCATGGGGTTGCAAAAGAGTCAGACACTACTTATCAACTAAACAGCAACAACAAAAGTATTTCTTATTAAGGGATCATGGGAGAAATTGCCCTCTTGTTTCTGCTGCTTTTATCCTAAACATACTATGAATTACAAAATTGTGTTTCATTTGTGGCATTGGCTACTACAAAGCTTAGATATAAATTTGTGGCTCATTTTCTCCAAGTGTATGGGATGTTATGGTATGCTAATCTCATCTCTAGTTATCTTATTTTTTAAAAATTTTATTTCCTCTTTACCTTTCTTTTCTTTAAGGTCTTTATTCCTCCCCCATCCCTTCTCCCTTCTTTCCTTTTTTTCTGTCATGCTAAATATGTCTTGTAAAAGTTTTTTTCTCCAAAAGGAATATTTTAAGATGTAATTTATTCCATATTTGTGTGCTTATTTTATTACAATTGTAGCTGTTTGACAAAGAAATTTATAGTATGCCTTGGACACACAAAGCTTATCAAAATGGTCATCACGAATAAAGGCAAACAATATTTCTGTTAGGTTAAGAACATGATACATTCGTGGCACTCTGCACTCGCTTTTTCTGGACCTAAGTCCCAGAGAGTGATTCAAGGGGATGCCTTGGGGATATCTAAGAGAGTGAGAGGAGCGCTAGGCCTGCAGTAATCATGTTGTCTCACAAGTAATGCAGCCAGTCTCCTTTCAACTTAGTGAATATCATGGCTTGGCGCACATTTAAACTCATTTCTAAGCTTTTGAGGTTAGCTTTTGGGTTCAGCTGCTTTGGCTGTCCTGTACTTATGATCTATGTGAGTGGGCCTTTTGCTAGTGGGGCCTCTCTAGCGCTCTCAGTCTTGGTTATAAAACTAATTACTATTGAAAAATAACCTTTTTAAAAAATTCATGCCATTCTCTGTAAAATTTGGGTATGGGGGTGAGGTCTGGGACTGACTAAGATAAACACTTCTAATCTGACCACTGAGAGGCAGAGACTCTGACTTTGATCCTATGCAAGTGTAAGGATCTATATATTTTTTAATGGAAATGGGATATTGTAAATATTCTTTGCAATTGTTAGTGTTCTCTCGTTTGTGGTGCTGGTGATCTTTTCATGTCTTTGAACATTGTTCTACATTTTAAAAATTTAACACAAGATTTTTATGTTTAGAATTTATTTATTGGCCGCATGGAATGTAGGATCTTAGCTGCCTGACGAGGGATCGAGCCTGTGCCCCCTGCAGGGGAAGCGTGGCGTCCTAGCCACAGGGTCACCAGGGACATCCGCTGTTCTGTATGTTTATGTTTGGTGGCTCAGTGGTAGTCTGTTGTGTGGACATATCATAGTTTATTAACCAATCCGAAGTAGACATTTAAATTGTTTCCATGGTGAATACTACTGAGGTATGTTGTGTGTGTGTATATGTATATATGTGCTTTTTAAACAGCTTGATTCTGTGATCCAAAGTCAAAACACTTCATAACTTCAACCTAAAGTTTACTTGAGACACAAATACAAATACATTGATCCCAATGCAAACTGATAAGAGCAGGGTGATTTTATAATATATATTTGCATTAACACCAGTTGAATCTCATTTTTATATTTAGTCAGAGAAATAATTACAAGTTGTTTAAGAAAACTAAACAATGTAGGTAGTCATCTGTGTATATAGCATACACCTCTGTCTAGGTTAGGTTCATAAAGTTAGTGCTAAATCCTAATTTAAAATAACATCAGTGTTGATTCTTATAGACAAGGAACTTCAGGTGGCATTTTTTCTTTTCAAGCAAGAGGTAGGGTAAATATCTCTGAGATTGAGTTTCAGGGAGCAAATTGTTGATCAAAATTGATGTGCCTCTTTCAGGGCAGAGCAACCAAAACTTCTTTCACATAAAAGAATTATGAAGACTATTTTATTTTCACAAATTACAAAAAAAGGGGGGTAGAGATAAAAGAGATGGAGAGGGAAAAGACAGACAAATCCCCATAGACATCTGTGATTTACAGGTGGGATTCAAAAGTCCGGCTGTGTGAAAAAGGCACCTTTATGAGGAAACTCTCCTCAGGTTACTTGGTCAGAAACAATCCGAAAGGACTCTGAATGAGCACACCCTTTCAGTATTGTTGCACTGCCACAGCGAATTAAATTCATGCAGGCTGACTTCATGCTATGCATCACTTACAAAATGCTTGCTTGTCTATGCCTCCCCTGCCCCCTCCACTTCTGGCCCCCCCAACCCAATGAACTGGTTATGCTGGAAACAAGGGAAGAAAAAAAGCACAGTGTTAGTAAACAGCGTATCTAAAATATAATAGAGGGACATTCTAGGAGACTGCAGCTATCTTGGTTTGGGGGTTGGTTTTCTGCTTTGCAGCATATGATAAATATCGTACTTCTTATATTCTGGCTGTTATATAACAGGGGGCTCAGCTGAGTGCTCTGTGATGACCTAGAGGGGTGGGATGGAGGGGATGGTGGGAGGGAGCCTCAAGAGAGAGGGGATATATGTATAGATACAGTTGTTTTGTGTTGTTTTACAGTAGAAGCTAACACAATGTGGTGAAGCAATTATCCTCTGACTAAAAAATTTTACCATACAGAATTACAAATACTAAAATAAAGGAACAATAAAATAAAGCAATATGTTGACCTCCCTCTTTAATGATAAAAATGTTGGAATCAAGATGCATTTTTTGATGCTACATAAAGATTGGATTTTTTTTAAATTGTAAGTTTAGTTCATTTAAAATGTGTTAGTGTCTGCTCTATAGCAAAGTGAATCAGTTCTACATATGCACATATCTATACTTTTTTAGATTATTTTCCCATATTGGTCATTACTGGAGTAGGAAATGGCAATCCACTCCAGTATTCTTGCCTGGAAAATTCCATGGACAGAGGAGCCTGGCAGGCTACAATCAGACACAACTGAGCGACTGAGCACACATAATCGTTACAGAGTATTGAGAAGAGACCAGATAGAAAGATTGGATTTTGACTGACACATGGATTAGTTTGAATGGGTTTTAAGAGCAGGTGTTAAAATCCAGGAGATCAGGAAAGACCATTTCCCCCCATGCTGAGATTGGTAAGCAGAGGCTCTGGGAGGCTTCTCTTGGTGGGGACTTTTCACCACTGTTGATTTGCAGCAGGAGCGTGAGGTCAGCACGTGTGCCATCTTGTTGACGCGCTGAGTCATCCTGTGTGCCCTCTGCCACACCTTTTCAACGTTAGTAGCATTTTTCCCGCAGGAGTGTGATTAGAACTGTGTATCTTTACCCAAGAGAGGGTGCAGTGGTGGCTGTCTGGCACCCAAACAGCTCTCGCTGTCCTACCATCTCTGACTCTGTCCTCACTGTTGGAGAAATATGCTGGCCTTGTGTAGCATATACTACTAATCAGGGCATCAAGCAGACGTCAGCTTTTGGGGATGACACTGAGATGCAGTGTGTAAACTTGGCAAGCCATGAAGGGACTTTGCTGTCACTCATTAAAAATACCTTTTTCAACTGAAGTATAGTTGATTTACATTGTTGTGTTATTTTTAGGTAGACAGCAAAGTGATTCGGTGATTTACAAATATATTTTTTCAGATTCTTTCCCATTCAATATTACAAGATATTGAATACAGTTCCTTATGCTACATAGTAGGTCCTTGTTTATCTAGTCTATATATAGTAGTGTGTATCTGTTAATCCCAAACTCCTAATTTATCCCTACCTCCCCCTCCTTTGGTAACCATAAGTTTGTTTTCTTTATCTCTGAGTCTTTTTTATGTTTTGTAAATCAGTTCGCTTTTATCATATTTTAGATTTCACATATGCTGTTGCTAAGTCGCTTCAGTCGTGTCTGACTCTGTGCGACCCCATAGATGGCAGCCCATCAGGCTCCCCCGTCCCTGGGATTCTCCAGGCAGGAACACTGGAGTGGAATGCCATTACCTTCTCCAAGGCATGAAAGTGAAAAGTGAAAGTGAAGTTGCTCAGTCATGTCTGACTCTTAGCGACCTCATGGACTGCAGCCCACCAGGCTCCTCCGTCCATGGGATTTTCCAGGCAAGAGTACTGGAGTGGAGTGCCATTGCCTTCTCCAGATTTCAGATAAAAGTAATATTATAAGATATCAGTCCTTGACTCCAGTTATGATAATCTCTAGGCCCATCGTCAGACTGTTTGTAAATTGCCTTTCTGTACACTCTTTTCTTTAGTATGAGGATGGCTCTTGGTGATGCCATGAAGCCATTCCAACTTGACTGAACAGGCAAATCTACGTTCAGTACAAAACCAAATGAAAAGTTTGAGTAAGATAGGTGTTAGCTCTTCTCTAAATTTTTGGTAGAATTCAGCTGTGAAGCCATCTGGTCCTGGGCTTTTGTTTCCTGGAGGATTTCTGATTACAGTTTCGATTTCCTTGCTTGTGATGGGTCTGTTAAGATCTTCTATTTCTTTCTGGTTCAGTTTTGGAAAGTTATACTTTTCTAAGAATTTGTCCATTTCTTCCAAGTTGTCCATTTTATTGGCATAGAGCTGCTGGTAGTAGTCTCTTATCCTTTGTATTTCAGTGTTGTCTGTCGTGATCTCTCCATTTTCATTTCTAATTTTGTTAATTTGGTTCTTCTCCCTTTGTTTCTTAATGAGTCTTGCTAAAGGTTTGTCAATTTTGTTTATTTTTTCAAAAAACCAGCTTTTAGCTTTGTTGATTTTTGCTATAGTCTCTTTAGTTTCTTTTGCATTTATTTCTGCCCTAATCTTTAAGATTTCTTTCCTTCTACTAACCCTGGGATTCTTCGTTTCTTCCTTCTCTAGTTGCTTTAGGTGTAGAGTTAGGTTATTTATTTGACTTTTTTCTTGTTTCTTGAGGTAACAGCATTGAAACATGTATATTATCTAGGGTGAAACAGATCACCAGCCCAGGCTGGATGCATGAGACAAGTGCTCGGGCCTGGTGCACTGGGAAGACCCAGAGGAATCAGGTGGAGAGGGAGGTGGGAGGGGGGATCGGGATGGGGAATACATGTAAAACCATGGCTGATTCATATCAATGTATGACAAAAACCACTACAATACTGTAAAGTAGTTAGCCTCCAACTAATAAAAATAAATTTAAAAAAATTATATAAAAAAACAAACCAAATGAAAAAGTTTCTCCGTCACATCCTCTGACCTGAGGTTGACTCTGGCTTTTCTTCAGTGAGTCTAAAGTAGAGGGAAATAGCCTGAAGGAAAGTGTTTGAAGTACCTTGCTGTGTGTCTTTGTCTGTGTACTGCATGTGTATATGTTATCTGTCTCGGGCCCAAGGGCCAGTCCAGCCCTCCCCTGCTGGGAGCTCAGGCTTCTGTTGGAAAGCAGGTATGCAAAACCTTCTTTAACTTTGCCTGCTATGAGTACTAACGTAAAAAACATCCACTGATGGTTAACAGATCTGTCTCCTAAGACACTGCTCCTCAGAACATGGCATTTGTTGACTCTGGGAAAAGCTTTAGTATTTTCCATGTGTAAGAAGGTTTGGCCAGTTGCATTTCTGGAGATGGTCATATTCCCAAGCCAGTAATGTCAGTTACCAGTTTTCTTGCTTCATCTGCTCATTAAACCTTTTGAATGTTTTCTCTCTGCTTCCCAGGAACTAGCGATGACATGTGTCATTTTCCTATCAGTAAACTTCTTTAAAAGAATAAGCCTATGATCGTTAGCAATTCTGAGCTGTGTAGGCTTTCAAATATTTGAGGATTTTATTATTTCTTGTTCACTGAGAGCAAGCAAAATAACTAAATGTGTAGTATTGTTGAGCTCATTTAACTCCTATTTAGTATCGAACTAAGAACCAGGGTGGTTATTTATATGTGAAGTCAGGTCAGAAGCTTATTTCCAAGAAATTTACTCAAGGCAATAATTTTATCCTTAACAACTTGTCAGAACAAATGAAAATTTGCTATGTGGGTTTTCTGACCCATTTGAGATATTATGGCTCTGTAGGGAAGCTGCTTCTTTCTGTGAAGATAATGAGTAAAAACAAATTGTCAGGAGGCAGAAAGCAAAGAGTTCAGAAGTACACTGGGTGATCAGCAGAGCGATCACACTGTATATACTTGTCTGTGATAAATAAGTCGCAGTGTGGAAGACGCACTGGAACCCTGGTTCTGCTAGCTGATGCGTCTCTGATTGTTTCCCCACGTGCCCCCATCAGCTGTAAATCTCAGCCACTAGTGCCTGGAGGATCTTTCCCAACCCGGTTCATTTTTGTGCCCCAGTTGAAGTGCCTGTTGTGTGGCTCCCCAGAGGTGTATATTCCCCATAAATTATAATCTTCACACAGAGCTCTCAATAGCTCTATTCTCTCTAGATGACGGTAGAGCGGAGTCTCATGAGCATCTTCCTGTGTGGTTCGGAGCCACAGAGTGACTTGCAGTGGGCTTGTTTGGGAACCTGACATGGTGCGTTTTAGAGAAGCTGCAGATTTGCAACTCATCTTCAAAGAGAGATCTACAAAATTGAATAAGGATCCGATTGGTGAAAATTGGCCACTTTCACTGTCATTGGCTGAGTTCTCTGTGTGTACAAGGATCTTTAGTTCACACTCTATATGCGTTTTCTTGTTCAGTCTTATAACCTACTTTCACTTTATGGATGAGGGAGTTGAAGCTTAGAAAGGTTGTCACTTGCCTAGGTTTCCTTAGCTGGGATGGGAAGTCGGTCCTGCCCACCTGTGCAACTCTGCATTCTTTCTGCTGGCTATACTGTCTGTATTCCCCAAGAGATCATCCAAACCACTTTCCCATCTATGATTTCCTGCAGTTCTGTCCTTCCACAGTGTTCATCTCTCAAGACTGCAACCCTGGATTTGTCATCCTGCTTCCAAACGGGCACGACTGATAATCTGAGGGTGAGGGAAACCAAACTATAAACTATGCAATTCCTTGTAAATACCTCAGCTGGGTCCTCTGCATTACCATCAGTCCCCTCAGAGATCCCTGGTTAGTTTTCACTCCCAAATCCTCACAGAAGGATTCCAGACCATCACCACTCTCTTCCAACCTACCTTTTCACCTCTAAACTCGGCAAAGCCTTAAACTCCTGGGAAAAGCTGAGTCCATCAGAAAATTTCACACATTTTACAAGGTAGCTAATCTTTACCTTTGTATTGCTGGTTTCAGGATATCAATTTCAGGTTAGGGTCAAACCCATTAGCTGATGATATAACTTTATACCCCTGTTGATGGATCCTGTTGATCTAACTGAACTATTACCAGTTTTATCTGATGCATTGGGGGAAAAAACCCTGTTAACTGGATCAAATCTGTTGCCCGGATCCTACAAAACCCCCTACCTCCTCCTGTTTCCTCCGGGACCTTATTCCATTAATCCAACTGGTTCCCTGGTGGCTCAAGGGCAAAGATTCTGCCTGCAATGCAGGAGCCGCACAGGAGGCACAGGTTCAGTCCCTGAGTTGGAAAGGTCCCCTGGAGAAGTGGCAACCCACTCCAGTTTTGTTGCCTAGAGAATTCCACGGACAGAGGAGCCTGGTGGGCTATAGTCCATAGGGTCGCAAAGAGTTGGACACAACTGAAGTGACTTAACACATACACAGCTCAATTCGTCTACCTTTTATTCTCTCACTCTTTTCAGACATCTTCCCCTCAGCCTAAAACAAGCACATCTTGCCAAACAAGTTTAAAAGACCCATCCCTCCAGCTACCATCAAGTCTCTCTCCTTTTCATGAAACTGCTCAAAGAATGTTCTATACAATTGGTTGTCAACATCTTTTCCCATTCTTTTCCCTATCAGATTTGGCTTTTGTGTTCTTATCTATTCTTATTAATCAGGATCCAACCAGGCCAAAAAATGAACACCTTCAGTGATTTGCTACAAAAAATATATAATGTGGGGAAACTGATTAGATGGGTGGTGGAGTAACTGAGAAACTAGACAGAGGATGGTGAGATATCTTAGATGCCCACAGCTGGAAGCTATTCCACACATGGAATGGAGGGATGAAGTAAAAATGGTACTATCAGACCTTGGCCTGGAGATGACCCTAGAGGCAAGACTCTTGGGTTGACTGGCTTGTCCAGAGGGAGTTGAAGCCATGGAGGGGATTCATCCCATGTACTGTGAGACATGCATCCACAGCAGAGAAGAGAAGCAGAAACACCCAACTTCTCTGTTCCCTTTGTCTTTTAATCTCTCACCCATATCAACCATTGGCTAAACTCAGCCGAGCTGGAGACCAGCTGACATTGAGCCTGGCAAGTGCAGCCTGCAGGTTTAGATGTTTGGAACACAGGTGAGGGGAAGGTTGAGGAGGGGAATCTCCCGGCCCATAGATCCAGGACCAGCACATCACACGAGAACAACAGTTACTTTCTAGGTGCTAAGTCTAGTGGGATTTTGGTTTTTCTGTTTTTGGATCTTCATTTCACGGGTGATTACTCCCTGCTTAGAGTTCTCTGCTTTTTGGCATCTGAGAGACGCAGTATCCTCTTTCCAATCTATCTATTCCTATAGACCACACCCCCATAACTACCACTTAAATAATGGTATTCTCCAGGATATTGTTCTTCATCCTCAAGATGTTAACTCACATGTGGATTTGAATAATTCAAAAATATGTTTCTTGGGAGGAATTGGGAGATTGGGATTGTCACATAAGCATTACTGATATTTTGTCAGTTCAGTTCCATTCAGTCACTCAGTCAAGTCCGACTCTTTGTGACCCCATGGACTGCAGTACACCAGGCTTCCCTGTCCATCACCAACTCCTGGAGCTTGCTCAAACTCATGTCCATCGAGTCAGTGATGCCATCCAATCATCTCATTCTCTGTCATCTCCTTCTGCTCATGCCTCCAATCTTTCCCAGCATCAGGGTCTTTTCCAATGAGTCACTTCTTTGCATCAGGTGGTCAAAGTATTAGAGCTTCAGATTCAGTGTCAGTCCTTCCAATGAATATTCAGGATTGATTTCCTTTAGGATTGACTGATTTAATCTCCTCGCAGCCCAGAGGACTCTCAAGAGTCTTCTTCAACATCACAGTTCAAAAGCATCAGTTCTTCAGTGCTCAGCTTTCTTTATAGTCCAACTCTCACATCCATACATGACTATGAGCAAAAACACGGATCTTTGTTGGCAAAGTAATGTCTCTGCTTTTTAATATGCTGTCTAGTTTGGTCATAGCTTTTCTTCCAAGGAGCAAGCGTCATTTTATTTCATGGCTGCAGTCACCATCTGCAGTGATTTTGGAGCCCCCCAAAATAATCTGTCACTGTTTCCATGTTCCCCATCTATTTGCCATGAAATGATGGGACCAGATGCCATGATCTTAGTTTTTTGAATGTTGAGTTTTCATCCAGCTTTTTCACTCTCCTTTTTCACTTTTATCAAGAGGCTTTTCAGTTCCTCTTTGCTTTCTACCATAAAGGGTGGTGTCATCTGCATATCTGAGGTTATTGATATTTCTCCCAGCAATCTTGATTCGAGCTTGTGCTTCATCCAGCCCAGCATTTCTCATGATATATCCTACATATAAGTTAAATAAGCAGGGTGACAATATACAGCCTTGACGTACTCATTTCCCCTTTTGGAACCAGTCTGTTGTTCCATGTCCTGTTTTAACTGTTGCTTCCTGACCTGCATACAGGTTTCTCAGGAGTCAGGTACGGTGGTCTGATATTCCCATCTCCTGAAGAATTTTCCACAGTTTGTTGTGATCCACACAGTGAAAGGCTTTGGCATAGTCAATAAAGTAGAAGTAGATGTTTTTCTGGAACTCTCTTGCTTTTTCAGTGATCTAACAGATGTTGGCAGTTTGATCTCTGGTTCTTCTGACTTTTCTAAATCCAGCTTGAACATCTGGAAGTTCTTCATTCACATACTGTTGAAGCCTCTCTTGGAGAATTTTGAGCATTACTTTACTAGCGTGTGAGATGAGTGCAACTGTGCGGTAGTTTGAGCATTCTTTGGCATTGCCTTTCCTTGGGATTGGAATGAAAACTGACCTTTTTCAGTTCTGTTGCCACTGCTGAGTTTTCCAAATATGCTGCCATATTGAGTGCAGCCCTTTCACAGCATCATCTTTTACGACTTGAAATAGCTCAGCTGGAATTCAATCTCCTCCACTAGCTTTGTTCATAGTGCTGCTTCCTAAGGCCCACTTGACTTTGTACTCCAGGATGTCTGGCTCAAGGTGAGTGATCACACCATTGTGGTTATCTGGGTCATTAAGATCTTTTTTGTATAGTTTTTCTGTGTATTCTTGCCACCTTTTCTTAATATCTTCTGCTTCTGTTAGGTCCATACCATTTCTGTCCTTTACTGTGTCCATCTTTGCATGAAATGTTCCCTTGGTATCTCTGATTTTCTTGAAGAGATCTCTAGTCTTTCCCGTTTTATTGTTTTCCTCTATTTCTTTACATTGATCACTGAGAAAGGCTTTCTTATCACTCCTAGACAATTTTTTGGAACTCTGCATTCAGATGGGTATATCTTTCCTTTTCTCCTTTGCCTTTAGCATCTCTCTTTCCTCAGCTATTTTTAAGACCTCCTCAAAAAACCATTTTGCCTTTCTGCATTTCTTTTTCTTGGGGACGGTCTTGATCATTGTCTCCTGTACAATGTCATGAGCCTCTGTCCATAGTTCTTCAGGCACTCTGTCTATCAGATCTAATCCCTTGAATCTATTTGTCACTTCCACTGTATAATCATAAGGGATTTGAGTTAGGTTATACCTGAATGGTCTAGTGGTTTTCCTTACTTTCTTCAATTTCGGTCTGAATTTGGCAATAAGGAGTTCATGATCTGAGCCACAGTAAGCTTCTAGTCTTGTTTTTGCTGACTGTATAGAACTTTTCCATCTTTGGCTGCAAAGAATGTAATCAATCTGATATCGGTGTTGACCATCTCGCGATGCCCATGTGTAGAGTGTTCTCTTGTGTTGTTGGAAGAGGGTGTTTGCTATGACCAGTGTGTTCTCTTGGCAAAATCTGTTAGCCTTTGCCCTGGTTCATTTTGTACTCCAAGGCCAAATTTGCCTGTTACTTCAGGGATCTCTTGACTTTCTACTTTTCATTCCAGTCCCCTATGATGAAAAGGACATCTTTTTTTGGTGTTAGTTCTAGAAGGTCTTGTAGGTAATCATAGAACTGTTCAATTTCATCTTCTTCAACATCAGTGGTTGGGGCATAAACTTGGAGTACTGAGATGTTGAATGGTTTGCTTTGGAAATGAACAGAGACCATTCTGTCATCTTTGAGATCGCACTCAGGTACTGCATTTCAGACTCTTGTTGACTGTGATGCCTCCTCCATTTCTTCTAAGGGCTTCTTGCCCACAGTAGTAGATATAATGGTCATCTGAGTTAAATTCACCCATTCCAGTCTATTGTAGTTCACTGATTCCTAAAATGTCAACTGCTCACTCTGCAGTCCATGGGGTTGCAAAGACTCAGACATGACTTAGTAACTAAACAACAAAATAAAACAGACAACTAATGAGAACACATCGTATAGTACAAGGAGCTGTGCTTAATGCACTGTGGTGACCTGAATGAGAGGAAAATCCTAAAGGGAGGAGAGATATGTATATGTGTGTGTGTGTGTGTGTGTGTGTGTGTGTGTGGCTGATTCATTTTGCTCTGCAGTAGAAGCTAGCACAACATTTTAAAGCAACTATGCTCCAATAAAAATTAATTAAAAAATATGTATCTCTAGCCCAGACCTCTCATAAAATACAGATCTGTGTTGGCAGCTCCCGGCCTCCAAAACCACTTCAAGTTGAACAGCAACAAAACCAAATTCATCTTTCTCTTCAATTTCTTCTTTCATTCTCCTCTGCTTGCTCCCTCATCAATGGATTGATTCACTTACTGTCTGTTAGAATCTGTGAGTGGTCGGAGATTTTACCTTCCTTCTAAGTGATCAACTTGCCTGCCAGAGTTTCGTGGATACTGGCAGAAGACAGAAGTCTCCTAGATCAGAGACAAAGGACTGGGCTTCCTCAGGGCACGGTAAGCAGCAGGAGCTTCATGGTAGTGTAGGTTTCCTTTGCCCTGCAAGACCCACAGGGATGACATGGAGCGATGCAGGTGAATGCTGTGCAGGGCCTAGGTCTGCGTCACTGCCACGGAACAGGATGCTTAGGGACTCCCAGCCTTCTACCGTGAGCTGCAAGCAAACCTGCACAGCCTGCGCTCCAGGAGGAGACATTAGCAGGAGACACTGTCCAGGGGTCCCCAACCCCTGGGCCGCAGACCAGTGCCATTAGGAGCTGGGCTGCACTGCAGGAGGTAAGTGGGGAGCAGCAGGTGAAGCTTCATCTGCTGTTCCCCTGTCACTCCCCATTGCTCGCATTACCACCTGAACCATCCTCCCACCCCCTATCGGTGGAAAAATTGTCTTCCATGAAACAGATTCCTGATGCTAAAAAGCTTGGGGTCCACTGGTCTAGACAGTTCACTGTGCTTCTTCCACAACAATTCCCCTTTTGAACTATCGAAACATTAGTGCTTGTTCCTTCTGAGATGATCTAGGACACTGAGATGACCACATCTGTATTTCTGAGATGAGGCTAACATTACAGAAGTACTAAGTTGTGAGACAGTTAAGAAAACACGGTAAAGTAGCCATTACTTTGTTTTTCTAGAGTACATATGTGCCCCTGTGATAACACTAGGCGGAACATCTACTATACTTCCTTAAAGAGAGAAATTAATTCCAGCTGTTCACCTGGTTTTGATTATTTTACTTTCCTGTCAATAATATTGAAAAATATACCCATTTTTATTACAAGGATGTGAAAGAATGAGTTTGGAGTAACCTGTCTTTAATCAAATTTGGATGACATTTCAGGAGATTTTGCAGCTGGCAAGAAGAGAACCTGGCAAGCACATATGCACCCACATTTCAAATGGTGTCCAATCCCATTTCTTATTCCTTGAGCAGAGTTCAAAGTTGGTCAGGCTTCTTTCCATTTCTGCAAATTCTGGAAATTCCAAAATCATTTTGTTCTAACCTCATTGGAAAAACCATGTAACTATTTTCCTAATGGATTGATAACCAGTCAAATATTTTGTCATGCATTTCACATAAAAAGATAAATCCCATGCACTGGCGGATTAATGGAGGAAAAGCATAAAACCACGCTAAGTCCCAACAATGGTGACTTTTACAAAACTGCTTTTGGTTTTATAAGAATCTGGTATCTGTTATTCATAAGGCACATTACCTGTTTTTTTTACCGATACAATCATTTGGATGATATACATTGGGCAGGGTGGTTGAGTCAGGTTCCTGGAAAACTGCTTGATTACTATTAAAGCTGATTAAATCTAAAGTTTTCTTTTTAACCAAGAAAGTAAAATAAATATTTTTATGCTTTGTAGTCTAGAGACATGAGCTGTTAAAACTATACTTTTTTAAAAGATGGTGAAGAAGCCTACTTGCAGTAGAATCATATTTGTTAAGAATATGGATATTGCTAAGCCTTTAATGAAAGGTCATGCAGAATTTAAGCCAAATTGTGAAGTCTGTCTCAAGCTGGATCTGTGTGTTATAGGTGCCAATTAATGTTGGCAACTATAGGATAGGTTGCTTAGGTATTTTGGGGTATCCAGTGCAATACAATTTATGTCCATCTCTTTTTCCTGACAACTAGTGAATAGATTGTATTGAGGTTTTTGTTTGATTTCCTTGTGCACAGATCAATAAGCTGTATACGGTTTACAACATTTTAGATATATAAGCTATTTGCTTTAGCTATTTGCTGCAACCAGTGTTTTTCACCCTAAGTCATCCTGTAAACTGAGTTTTAAGTTCTTTAAGGCAGTTCTGTGAATGAATGAGAGGAAGAGGGAGCCGAGAGAGAGTGGAATGAAGGGGAGGGTGGTACATGCCACAGCCAGCTGAGGGAGAAGGGTCAGACAGGACTGGTTTGCTTTACTGAGTAGTGTTTGGAGATAATGGATGCATATTGTTTTTGAACTTTCATTTGGGTATGAAAAATAATTCTTATGGTTTTTATCTTTACTTTAAAAAGCTGGATGTGCTTTTTATAGAAAATTTAGTCTGTATAAGACAAAACTGAAAAAAATTGTAAATCTTTGTTTCCTTTAAAATAGTACTTTTTGGGGGGCTCTGCTGTGTATTAGTTAGGACATGCAGGATCTAGTTCTCTGACCAGGGGTTGAACTAGGCCCCCTGAATTGGGAGCACAGATTCTTAGCCAGTGGACCACCAGGAAAGTCCCCCTTCATTTAAAATAATCTTTTAAGGAAAAGTATTTTTTGTAACCTTAAGATATGTTCCAAGGCCCTGGTTATCTCAGTTGATCATGTCATTAGAGATAAGTGCTCATAGCTTCAGTTTCCTTGTTGGGATGGTTTGTTTTCAGGCCATGCTAAGAAACTATTTTGAAAATGCACAGTATTATTCATGAGGGAGACTTAACTTAGAGAATCTGTAATGTCTAAAACCTAATCATTACCATTTCTTAAAGAAACAATTCAAAGATCCCTTTGATAGTGGATAAATAGTTTAATCCCAAGCTATAAAAAATGATAATATATTATCTTCTGAGATTTACATAATGGACTAAGACTTTATTCCTTCTTTTATATGTCTGTCTGCAAAATTTGCTGTCACATAAAGCCAGCTCCATGGAAGACTCTTAAATCCCCCTAGACATTTTACCTGCAATTATGGTAGTTACCTCTATATGTAGAGTGCCCTGGGTTAGACCACACAGGCAAAAGTGCTAGGATTTCCCCAGGTGTGGCCAGATGAAGGACTGATATGAAATATTTTATAATTTATTATAATTAGAAACTCAGATACTATATAGATACAGACCAAGAAACAAAGAAACACAAATATTGAGGTACAAAACTTTTTTTTTCTTTTATAGCTGTGTAATTAGAGTCAGCCTTGGGTTCTAGTCAGTTTGAAGTTCTCATACTAATTACTATTTTGTAGTTTTGCTGATGGTTGGGCTTTTTTTTTTTTAATTCTTCTTGGTGACATCAGCTCACTAGTCTCCATGGATCTAAGAGGACAGCTATCTATAGTAAGTGGCTGCTCCTTCTGCTTTTTTCCCCCTCCCTAAAGCTAAAAATACAGATTCTGTGATTATCCTTTCAGCCAATAATTATCTATGTTTATTAAGGTTATGAAAAAAGTGAAAGTGATAGTTGTTTAGTTGTGTTCGACTCTTTTTGACTCTGTGGACTGTAGCCCACTAGGTGCCTCTGTCCATAGGATTTCCAAGGCAAGAATACTAGAGTGGGTTGCCATTTCCTCCTCCAGGGGATATTCCTGACCAGGGGATCGAACCTGGGTCTCTTGCATTGCAGGCAGATTCTTTACTGCCTCAGCGACTAGGGGAGCCCTTATTTAGAGTATACTTATAACTTACTCTTTCTTCTTCATCAATATGCAATTAATGTTGAATAACTGATTCACTTAGCTCCTGAGGTTTTCTGTTTTGAATATCCTTTCTTTCTGTTTACTAAATCTACTTTATTTTTTAAAGGGTCTTCTACCTATCATACGTACATCCTCCCACATACATCCCACTTTGTTTAAAAAAAAATTTAAGGTGGACTCTTAAAAGGAGTACAATATTTTTAACCTTAAAATTATGAAATACAGGCTGAATTTAAGTCAAATAGTAGCTTACTTCTGACAAATTAACTCCTGCCTCCAAAGTATGACATGAAATGTTTAATGATACAAAACAAGAAAGTAACATTCTTATAAGTGATTTTTGAATAACAAATATGACACTTTTTGATTCAGTAAGGAATCCAGTAGGATCCAAAGATAAAATTAGCACTTTTGTTACATAAATGACAGATTCAAACATTGTCCTTTGGTTTGAAGGAAGTAGAAATTAGGGATTTTTTAAAAAGTGTTTGAGATCAGTGTGTTAAGAATGATTTAGTAGGAAAAATGGCAGCAAACTGGTAATTACTGCAAAGACAAGTGACATGTACAAAAGGAAAATTCTAGTTGTTGGAAGAAAATGAATTCAGCTTAGAGCCCTGGGAAAATAAAAAACAAGGATGTATCAGACAATTATATCTGGCATAGAGCAAGATCATAATGTTTAATCACTTGCCATGAAAGCAAGCAAATATATCTCTCCTTGAAAAGAATATTGATTGAGTAAAGGTACATAGAACTACATGTTGAGCTGAATTGCTGTTTTCTTCTCTGATCATATAGCATTGCTTAAAAGTACTCCAAGAAAGGGATGAATGTAGATTGACAGGTTAGAATCTGCTGCTGTGCTGGGAATTATTAGAGCTATGCCTAATCAGTATGAACCAATACATACTCATTACAACAGAGTGTACATAACTGTTTATCACAACCCATAATTATCTCTAGAAAAATGCATAATTTATTAATATGCATACTGTATACAATATAAAGTACACATGCATTCACATGCATTATATAAAAATATATATGGACTAGAGTACTTAGGATCTGTCAGTATTTTTATTTTCCAAAGGTAAAAATCCTTCAGGAAACTGCATTTCAGTTGTACAGTTGCCCAGTAGTGTCTGACTGTTTGTGATCCCATGGACTGCTGCGTGCCCGGCTTTGCTGTCCTTCACTCTTTCTCGGAGATTGCTCAAACTCATGTCCATTGATTCGGTGATGCCATCCAACCATTTCATCCTCTGTTGCCCCCTTCTCTTCATACCCTCAATCTTTCCCAACATCAGGGTCTTTTCCAATGAGTTGGCTCTTCACATCAGGTGGCTAAAGTATTGGAACTTCAGCTTCAGCATCAGTCCTTCCAATGAATATTCAGGGTTGATTTCCTTTAGGATTAACTGATTTGATCTCCCTGCTGTCCGAGGGGCTCTCAAGAGTCTTCTCCAGCACCACAGTTTGAAGGCATCAATTCTTTTTTTATCATCCAGCTCTCACATCTCACATACATGACAGTAATTATGTTTAAAACAAAAGAACGTTTGCTTTTAGATATTACATTTTTATGGTTATGATATGACACAAAGCCTTTCTCCCATCTGACCTGGCTCCGTAGAGTGATTTAATCTACAGTCACAGCTTCTTTTCTTCTCACATCCAGAGGTGTGCCTTGGCTCTGTGTTTGAGGGAGGAACCCGGAGGGGAAGCTGAGGTGGCCCCAGACAATGGCTTTTCCTGTTGCCAGCTGATCCCAGACTATTTGTAGATCCAAAAGACAGCAATTGGAGGAATGGAATCCTTCCAGCTACTGAGGCTGGTATCATTCATCATTTCCTAAAACCATTTAATACTTATCACCCAGAAAATTGTCCATTAGATTATGACAAAAAAGTAATCCCATGCCTTCTCTTTCCAGCCCTGGATTTAGTCATTGGTACAGTTGAACATAAAATCAGATAGTCTGGTGCACAAGAAAAACAACAATACATCTGTGAAGATGACGCTCCTCATCACTTCTCGAAATGGATGTTTCTTTTTTTCCATTTATTTTTATTAATTGGAGGCGAATTACTTTACAGTATTGTAGTGGTTTTTGTCATACATTGACATGAATCAGCCATGGATTTACATGTGTTCCCCATCCTGAACCCCCCCTCCCACCTCCCTCCCCATCCCATCCCTCTGGGTCATCCCAGTGCTCCAGCCCCAAGCACTTGTATCATACATCCAACCTGGACTGGCGATCTGTTTCACACTTGATAATATACATGTTTTGATGCTGTTCTCTCAGATCATCCCACCCTCGCCTTTTCCCATAGAGTGCAAAACTCTGGGCATACACACCGAGGAAACCAGATCTGAAAGAGACACATGTACCCCAATGTTCATCGCAGCACTGTTTATAATAGCCAGGACATGGAAGCAACCTAGATGCCCGTCAGCAGACGAATGGATAAGAAAGCTGTGGTACATATACACAATGGAATATTACTCAGCCATTAAAAAGAATACATTTGAACCAGTTCTAATGAGATGAAATGGATGTTTCTAAAGATAAGGAAACCTGGATGACAGGCCGCTCAAGGAAATGTAAAGTGACAACAATATCAGTTCACTTTGTTCCACCTTCATTTAATGTTGGCCCAACATATGTGAGAATTAGTGGATTTAACATCAAAATATCTATAGATACAAGCTCTTCTTTGAAAGCTAGTGACTCCTGACTCTCCCTCAGATTCCATTTTCATTCATGAGTCTTGGAGAAAGGAGGGATTTTTAACCCTTCCAAAGTTCTAGACTCATTTTATTTGTGTGTTAATGCCAGATCATCTTCCTTTTGGCTGTTATGTCCATCATTCTTAATGTGCTTCTGTTTACTTTTGTGCCGTGGATTGAAGGGAAATTTAGAATAAATTTCTAAAAGTTATCTGATCAGAACATGTTTCCTGAGAACATGCTTATATCAACAGAGAAGAGAACTCCTTTAGTTTTTCATGCTGAGGGAAAGCTAATAGGCCTGAAAAGATCATTTCCTTCACCTGTAAGAGGAAATCAGTTGATTTGATTTAATAATTGGTAAGCGGGCTTCCCTGGTGGCTCAGATGGTAAAGAATCTGCCTGCAATGCAGGAGACCGGGTTTCCATCCCTGAGTCAGGAAGATCCCCTGGAAAAGGGAATGGCAACCCACTCCAGTACTCTTGCCTGGAGAATTCCATGGACAGAGGAGTCCAGCAGGCCACAGTCTATGCGGTCGTAAAGAGTCAGACTGAGCAACTAATTCAACAGCAATAGGTAAATGCATCACACATGAGTGAAACCTACAGAGATATCTAGAGCAGCATTAAAAACAATAGGTTTGTGTTTCTCTCTAAGGTTCTCCTATTCACATTATAACGAAGTGTGAAGCACATGTGTGGGATGGAGAATAAGAAAAAGTTATCCTTGATTATACATTCAAGATTTTTCAAAAAACAATGGACAGGAGAAAAACAGGAGTTGAGATTTACTTGGATTTCACAATGGTCAGCCTCAGATATTTGCTGGATATTCTACCCTCCTGGCTATAGCATTTTATTAAAGTACAAATAGCTGGGTCAGCTGAGACTGCTGCTTGTACAGTAGAACCAGGGGAGTTACCCAAGATGCTACGCCAGTTCATGGATGTTAAAACAAGTTTGCATTTAAAATAAGAAACCATAACTAATTAACACCAGGCAGGTGGTCTTGATGGAAATTTAAAATCCAACTCGGGTCAGCAGGCAACAGGGAATACAGACTTGGCAGATGAAACTGTAACTGAAATGATCCCCCCCACCACAAGACCCGCCAAGTGAGACTTGAGCCAATAGCCCTTCAAAAAAGCTTCCTGTGCCAGTCATTTCTGGGAAGATGGAGCCAAGGACAAATGACTGTAGATCTTAAAATGAGCATGATTACATTAAGATCTCAGGGTTTCCACCCCCGCATCCGTCCCCAGCCTCCCTGCATTCACACAGAGTTTTCTTCAATGCCAGCATCATTTTGTGAGAGCAGAAATGGAGGCTGCTCCCCATGCATTTATATTAATAGCTGGGAGAATGATGCAGGGAGGGCAAGAGAAGCTTTCAACAGAGGAGAGGGTGTGAAGTTTTGCTGAAATAAGCTGGAGTGGAGAGGAGGAAATATTTAGACCCCCATTGAGTGCCAGAGCAAAATCAGATACCAATAAGGACCGAACTCTCAGAGTAACAGCCAGAAGAGCCGAAGTGTTGGGAGTGAAAACTAAGTTTTACTGCCACATGATTGGCAAGAGAGAGAAGGCTGAGAAGGTGAAGATGAAATGGAGAAATAGAGAGAAGGGGGCTGTCTGAGGTGTGATTTCTATCACAGTGCCACGATGAGATGACTCAGCGATGGATTCCTGCTTTGCTCGCTTTTCCTCCCCGAGGGGCACATAAAGTGGTGGGATGTCAGTGCCGGATGGGCCCTTAGAGATGCTCCGGTTCACGGCCTGCGGTTTATAGCTGAAGAAGCTGTGGCCTGGAGGGGAAGTCTCGCCCAAGGCCACGGTGAATTCTTTAGCAGAGCTGTCTTGGAAACCTGAGTCTACAGTCTTTCCGTTTGTTGCTCTTTTATTCAAGAAGAGCGGATGCTTTCACTGTTGCTGGTGCATTTGCTTTATTGATTAATTTCAAAGGCAAGAACAGATTCCGAAGAAAACTGGAACTTGGGTAGCAATCAAAACAAGATGGATCATTCTCTGTGAAGCGATTACAATTTGAAATTGATAAGTTTTAAATGGTCAGCATTGTTCTGAAATGAGCACAGACTCGGTGTAAAACGGCTCTCTTTCAGGAAGATTTTACTTCATATCAGCAGTGTTTCTCAGTATCACTGAGAAATAACCACTGCTAATATTTTGCTATTTCATTTTATAACATTATAAAATGTTTCCTTAACATTTTATAAAAATTAAGATCATCATAGAATTCTTAAAAAATCAACTTTATTGGATTATTTATTTCATTACTCTGTTGTGTCCAACTCTGTGCAACTCCATGCCAGGCTTCCCTGTCCTTCACCTATCTCCTGGAGCTTGCTCAAATTCATGTCCATTGAGTTCATGATGCAATCCAACCATCTCATCCTCTGTTGCCCGCTTTTCCTCATACCCTCAATCTTTCCCAACATCAGAGTCTTTTCTAATGAGCTGGCTCTTCACGTCAGGTGGCCAAAGTATTGGAGCTTCAACTTCAGCATCAGTCCTTCCAAAGAATATTCAGGGTTGATTTCCTTTAGGATTAACTGATTGGATCTCCTTGCTGTCCAAGAGACTCTCAAGAGTCCTCTCCAGCACCACAGTTTGAAGGCATCAATTCTTTGGCCCTCGGCCTTCTTTATGGTCCAACTCTCACATCTGTACTTGACTACTGGAAAAACCACATTTTTGACCATACAGACCTTTGTTGGTAAAGTGATATCTCTGCTTTTTAATATGCTGTCTAGCTTTGTCATAACTTTGCAATGAACAAGCATCCTTTAATTTCATGGCTGCAGTCACTGTCCCTAGTGATTTTGGAGCCCAAGAAATTGAAGTCTGTCACTATTCCACTTTCTCCCCATCTATTTGCCATGAAGTGATGGGACCGGATGCCATGATCTTCATTTTTTTTAATGTTGAGGTTTAAGCCAGCTTGTTCACTCTCCTCTTTCACCTTCATAAAGAGGCTCTTTAGTTCCTCTTTGCTTTCTGCCATTAAAGTGGTATCATCTGCATATCTGAGGTTACTGATATTTCACCTGACAGTCTTGATTTCAGCTTGAGATTCATCTAGCCTGGTATTTCACATGATGTACTCTGCATATAAGTTAAAAAAGCAGGGTGACAATATACTGCCTTGACGTACTCCTTTCCTGATTTGGAACCAGTCTGTTGTTCCATGTCTGATTCTAACTGTTGCTTCTCGACCTGCATATAGGTTTCTCAGGAGGCAGGTAAGGTGGTCTGGTATTTCCATCTCTTGAAGAATTTTCCACAGTTTGTTGTGATCCACACAGTCAAAGACTTTAGTGTAGCATACTGGATTATAATTTCCATAAAATAAACTCATTTTTAGGGAAAATTTTGAGGATCTTATAAGTGCAGTGAAAGCCCCCATAACACCTCCTTGCCTGTCTTATGCACAGCTGTACCAACCCCAGGAGCCTGTGTTTCTTTCCTGGCTTCTCTCTCCCTCCATCAGAGGCTCTGTATCTCTGTCTGTCTATGTCTGTCTCTTTCTCTATCTTTGGTCCTCCAGATTCTTGAAGTCTTCATAGGGGAATCATAGACACTCCCTTCTCTCCTTGATTGTAATCCAGAGGTCCTTCTATGTGGGCCAGTGCAGGGGAATGACGGGAGAGGAAGAAAAAGCTTTAGGTATTTTGCCTATCAAAAGACAGTTTTGCTCCCTAAGAGAAAGTTTGTTTCTCTGCCTGCACTATGAAAATAATTTAGATATTTTCAGTGTTTGGTTTTTCATCCAAGAAATTGGTATGTTTCACTATGATTTTATTTCTGTTGTTGGCTTTCTGGCTTTTTTTTTTTTTTTGCCCCAGAAACAGCCATTTCTTAATTCCCTTTCAGTCCTACATTAGACTTACTGTTGTGTTCTTCTGAGTCACAGTTTTCACCCTAAAACCATTATAGGTGCCTGTCTAGTAGTAATACTGATGATGATGATATTTAGAATATAGTGCTTATAACATATCACATCACTGATTTCTTTGAACAGCTTTGTGAAATAGGCCTTGTCATCCTCATTTTGAAGTTGAGAATATTATAGATGTATTTGTCTTTTGTTGCTCAGATATTTATATACATATTAAATATTCTTGTTTTTTGTCTCACCCTTTATCATCTAATGTAAAAGTTATTAATAATGACGAACCTTATAGTATTTCAGTAATAGGACATCAAAGGTGAAATAGAAATGTTCCCTAAGAACTTGACCTTCTCTTGTGGGGAAGAGGTTGGTGTATTTTCAGTTGTATGAAGGATAGCTGCATTGTGGTATGTAGAGTTATGACTTTGTTATTCCCTTTATTTGGAGATTGTGATTTTTAAGAGATGGGTGTTGGGCACACAGTGGACAAGGGGTGGACTTTTGTGGTCTTTTGAAAGACTCAACTTAGGCTGTCCCACCATTAGTCAGTCAAACATTGATCTGGCTGTTACTGTGAAGGTGTTTTGTAGATGGGATTAAAGTCCATCATCAGTTGACTTTCCTGAGGGAGACTGTCCTAGACAGTCTAGGTGGGCCTGATTCAGTCAGAGTCTTAAGAACACAGATGAGGCCTCTCTGAAGAAGACTTTGGCCCACGGACAGTGGCATAGCCCATGCCCAGCACTTTCAGGTAGCCTCTGATGTTTTGCCCTATGGATTTCAGATTTTCCTAGCCAGGTCCCATAATCATGTCAACTCATGTCTTGCAATAAATCTTTTGATACACAATTCCTATTGGTTCTGCTTCTCTGGTTGAACTGTGATTGGAACAGAGGAAAAGAAACTCATCCACAGTCAGACAAGCCAGTAAGTGGCATTGGTGGGACTAGCAGTCCACACCCTTGGTTCTCCCTATGGGATGGCTTAGACGCCTTCCCCGTCAGCTGCTGCTCTCCTCCCTACTCTGGCTGTCCTGGATCCTGTTCCGTGTCCTCCATGACATTTACTCTCTGTAGAGTCATGACATCAAGGAGAAGATTGTTGTCTATCATGTGTTTGTATTAGATATAAGTATTGTCCCAAACAGCTTAGGAGTTAGTGTGTGCCCTTTACTTTAACAAATGACAAGTCAATGATGACTATATATATTTTTGTGAGTAATTCATTGAATTAGGGAATGTGAGATTTTCAGAATCTTACGTAACATTAGAGTTACTAGTTGTATGGAATTCATTTTTTTCCCATTAATTTCACTATAAATAACCACATGGGCTTTTCTACCCTATGTGTTGAGATTTTCACCGGATATAGTTCCTTGAAGAGGTATTCCTCAAATTCATTAGACTGAAGGGGACTCTTGAGTTTTGAAAAACGGGAATATGAGCAATTTCTTGCTCTCAACAGGTTTTCTAGAAAATTGTTGAGGAAGAGGCTCTTCACTGGAAACTGTAGGGCTGAGTACTTCAATGGTTAAGGAAATGATTTTCACCTTATTAGATGCAGTGACCCCCTCTGTAAAAGGTACACTTTTTTACATCACATTTGACATCTTGAAATGAGATTCATTGATAATATAACCAACAACACACACAGATCACCAGCCCAGGTTGGATGCATGAGACAAGTGCTCAGGCCTGGTGCACTGGGAAGACCCAGAGGGATCGGGTGGAGAGGGAGGTCAGAGGGGGGATCGGGATGGGGAATACATGTAAATCCATGGCTAATTCATTTCAATGTATGACAAAAACCACTGCAATGTTGTAAAGTAATTAGCCTCCAACTAATAAAAATAAATGGAAAAAAAATTAAAAAAAATAAAAAATAATATATTAATAATATAGTTACAACTATAATGTAACTGAAACTACAGGAAAGCATTTACAATAAAATAACACCTATTTCTGAATGTTTGGGTGTAAAGTACAGTGAAAAAGTAAAAGTGTTAGTCACTCAGTCATGTCTGACTCTTTGTGACACTATGGTCTATAGCCCTCCATGGTTCTCTGTCCATGGGATTCTCCAGGCAAGAATACTGGAGTGGGTTGCCATCCCCTTCTCCAGGGGATCTTTCTGACCGAGGGATTGAACCTGGGTCTCTTGCATTGCAGGTGGTTTCTTCACCATCTGCGCCACCAGGGAATTATGTGCTACTTCCCTGGTATGGGTGTGGTTTTATGCTAACTGTTCCTTAAGGAGTCAGATGTCTGCCTAGTCAGGGACCCTGTCAATAGTGTAGCCGTAAGTGTGAACTGGAAAGACAAATTATACCGGTGGCTTGGTTGTCCTGAAGAGTGATGCAGTTGGTGATGTGGTTTTCTGAAACAGTGAACAATTCTTGGTTGACTTCAGAACAAAATTAATTACAATTTTCCCTCGATTTGCATGGCAGTTGCATTTCAGGAAACATAATGAGATCTTAAGACAGTGCAAAAGTACTTTCTGTTTTATGTAACATTGGGTTAAGTTCTAGGCTCAGAAAATTAAAACAGGTTTTTACAAGCTCCAGAGAACAGAGAATTTCATCCACCCAGAACCACTGAATGAGGGGCAAGCACATGGCATGCATTTAGCTAATATTTGCACGAATGTCTGAAAGTTTTTCATCTCCATGAAGTTGAGGCAGAGGGGAGAGGGTGCATTGGAAAATCACACAGGATGACGGACAATTTTTCTCTGTGTAGGACCACCCCACACCCACATCCATTACCCTTGCTCACTAAAGATAGTGGTGCTTCTAATTATTGTGAGGACTCAAAAAGTTGCCACCACAAATTTCCCAATTGCCCCTTTGGGTGGTGCTGCTGAGAACCACAGAAGTAAGCAATGATGTGGGTACAGCATCTGACCATCAGAGGCTGAGCTAAATCCACTCACAGAAGTGATGCCTGAGCCAGCAGTGACGGGGCAGCCCTGCGGCAGGGACCTCCTGCTTTGAAGTATGTGAGCAACAGTGTGAATGTGACCCTGAGAGAAAAGTTAGGCTTCCAGCTCACAAGGACCTTTGTGCAAATTATAGAAAAATCCCTACTCTGGGCCAACCAGCTTGGATAAGGGTTCAGTCTGGTCACTGATGTGAGTGCATGCAATCCACATGGCCTGACAAATGGAACCCTGCTCAGAAATCGTGTGTCTCTCCCAACCACTTGGCCTGAGCAGCCTTTGTGTAGGACGCAACTTGCACACACCTTGCTGAGTTTCCACATGAGACAGAAATTAAATGTCAAGAGTAGAAGATAAATTCATCATGGTGTTGAGAAGAGAACTAAAGGGATTGAGCAATGAACAAAAAAAGCATAAGTGAAAAGAAGATAGGTTTAATGAAATCTACCAACAAGTTGAGGGCATCATCCTTTCATACTTTGTGTCATAAAGCTGGGTTATACCAATGACTTAGTCTGCATGGAGTTCATGGAAGTATGGAGCATGGATCATTGGTACCCACTGGGGTGATACAATTTTGAGGTGTTTGTCAGAATTCTGCTAGCTAAATACACTTAATATACTTAATCGAAATGTACTGGGAAATCTATTTACAGTGTTGCTTGCTTGCTTAGTCACTCAGTTGTGTCCGACTCTTTGCAACTGGACTGTAGCCCGCCAGGCTCCTCTGTCCATGGGATTTCCAAGGCAAGAAAATTTTGGAGTGGGTTGCCATTTCTTTCTCTGGATTTACAGTGTTAGATGATGCTATATATTTTTGTGGGAACAATTATTCTTGTTGACCAGGAAATCAAACTCCAAGAATCAAAGCACCTTCCTGGTGAGAAGGAAACCAAAGAAGGTCTTTATTTTTAAACTAATTTTTATTGGAGTAGTTTAGTTTACTAAACTAGTTTCGGTTGTGTTAGTTTCTGTTGTACAGCAAAGTACAAAGTATATATATATATATATATATATATATACACATACATCTCCTCTCTTTTGTATTTCCTTCCCATTTAGGTCACCACAGAGTGCTGAGTGGGGTTTCTTCTGCTATAGAGTGGGTTCTCATAGAGCTCTCATTCCCTGGAGAAGGAAATGGCAATCCACTCCAGTGTTCTTGCCTGGAGAATTCTGTGGACAGAGGAGCCTGGTGGGCTACAGTCCATGGGGTCGCAAAGATTTGAACATGATAGACCGACTAACACTCATTGAGTTATCTAGTTTATACACAGCATCAATAGTATATATATGTCAATCCCAATCTCCTAATTCATCCCACCCCCCTCTTCCCCCCATTGGTGTCCATATGTTTGTTCTCCATGTAGGTGTCTCTAATAAGACCATCTATACCATTGCTTTACATTCCACATATATGTGTTAATATACCTTGAAGGACATTTCATTAAGGCCACAATAGAACCTATAAGCCTTCTCTGACATATGCCAAAATAGCAACCCCCCCACCTTTTTTGGCCCTTGACTGCTCATGCCCTCAGAATTCTTACATACTTGACAAGTGTAGAGAAACTTTGACAGATTCTTATCCTTCGTCTCTGATTTGTTGAGGCTCCACATGGATCACCCCCTTTGTTTGAACTCTTCATTGTCAGTTTCTTTCTTTCCTCATGACTTTGTTAGAGGGAAGACATCTCATTTCACAGGTGGCCCATAAGGAGACACCCCAGTACACCAGGAAACATTCTCCCAAACATATGTAGGGTGGGTACATCAGTAAAAATAGGCTGAATTATGCTGTGTGAAAAATAACATTAAAAATTTCAGTGGCATAACAGAACAAACTTATTTCTCTTTCACACAAAGTCCTCTGCAGACCAAATTCTCCAGGGAAGTAGTGGTTTGGGATTCTGGGCTGCTTCCTTTTCCTGGTACCTCCATCTCCTTATGTTCTTTGATCACTGTGGCATGGAAGAGAGTTAATAGAATATCCTGACCCAGCAATGTAATGCTTTGGTCCAGAAATGCGATGCCACTTCTGCTTCCAAGTAATTGGTTAGACTTGGGGAAATTGTTCTCCTGTGCCCAGGAGAGAAGAATCTGGTGTGAGTGAGTCTTAGTGGTGAAGTAATACCAGCCATGTGTATCATAGTAATGAAACACCATAGACTAGACTCATTGGAAAAGACTAATTGCTGGGCAAGATTGAGGGCATCAGGTGAAGGGGGTGACAGAGGATGAGGTTGTTGGATGGCATCACTAACTCAATGAATATGAGTTTGAGCAAACTCCAGGAGATAGCAAAGGACAGGGAAGCCTGGTGTGCTGCAGTTCATGGGGTCACAAAAAGTCAGACATGACTTAGTGACTGAAGAACAACAATGTGGCTTAAACAACAGAAATCAAATTTTCCCACAGTTCTTGAAGATAGAAGCCCAAGATCAAGGTGCCATCAGATTTGTTTTCTTCTGAGGTCTTCTTACGTTTTCCTAAACTGCAGAGCACAGCTGACCTTTGAGTTTGTCCTCATTCCTACAAGTGGGATCCCTTCATTATGTTATTTGTTGATGGCTGGTTGGACCAAGCTATACCAAAGAAGAACCTGGATGTAGGCTCTAGCTATGTCCTTAGAGACTGTGGGTGGATTTTGGCAAAGACTGAAGATGGGGGAATATTGTCTCTTCTGTCTTCCTACTTCTCCCATCAGCAACCGTTTCCAATTTTCTTGTGCTTCTCTTAGTGTTTAAAAACTGGGCTCATTCTTGTTCCTATCCCACAAAGAGGTATATTTTTTTCCCTCATTGTTCCCCCCTCCATCATGGAATTTTAACAGGACAGATATATTACATATCTGTTTATTTATCTTATGTATATCTGTGATTTATTTTAAAAGATAGCAAGGTTTTATTTCACCCTCTAAGAACCAGTTTTGCCCCCTTTATTGTCCATGTTGAAAAATCCATGTTCTGGGGCCAACTGGATGAAAGAATGCTTGTGCAGGAGTTGGTCTAAGTTAGTGAGTGAAATGGTCAGTCCAATGCTGTCTTTTGTGGACTTGAGATGCCTGCCAGGCACTACATCATGGCCCTAAACTGGCGCACAGATTACCCTGTAGAAGAAGTTCCACTTTTCACATATCTAATGAAACAGAGCAGGGATTCATCATGGTCCAGGCTATGGTGACCTTAAGAAGGGTTTGCAAATTCCCTTCTTCTGAGATTGATTAGCTTCATGCCCCAGAGTATGGTTGCCTCCCTTCCTTTAGGAATGGTGATTTATGTGAGAGTGATACTAATGAATGGTCACAGCCATCCTGGGCTGCGTTTATGTGGGCCTATTTTTTTTTTTTTTTGTCATGGTTTTCATCAGGAAGAGCCCTCATTATGTTTAACTAGCTTAAGCAGCAATTTCAATATTAACTCCTCAGCATCAAGTGGCCCCAGAGCCCCAGCTGTGGCTAGGCAAGCCTAAAGCAATATGGGATTCTAAAACATGGTCATCAACGTGTTTATATTTGTTTTCCTGAAGGAACTCATCCAGGAGCAAGGCTGCTTCCCTTTATTCTTTGGCCTCAGCTTGTATCTGCTTCCTCACACACTGTGATCTCTTCAGAAAGCTTGCTGTCTGAGGGCCTCACCAGGTCCTTGACCTGCACTCTGAAGTTCCATCCACGTGGGTCATTTCACTCAGTTATCTTAGCCTGCTCAGTGTCCTCTCATGTCAGTATTCGCATTCCACCCCTTCTGATGGCATCTGGATCTCCTAAAGGAAGCAGCCCCTTTAGTGTGGTGACTGGTGGGTCAGGGACAGGAAACTGTCCTGAGGTCTGGCTGGACTGGTGTCCTTGCTGGGGTGTGGCGACAGCACAGCAATGAGACTGTCACTGTTTGTCACAATGTATAGAACACTTGGGCTCTGGTTCAAATCCCTGTCCCATCACTTCCTGTGAGACCTTAGAAATTAATTTTTCTCGGACTCAGTTTTCTCATCTAAAAATGGGGAAAGAACAGAAGCTACCTCACTTGGGTTGCTATGAGGATTCAATGGGTTAACACACATGAAGCATTTAAACTATTGTCTGGTACCTCCTGAAGTACTTGGTAAATGTTGGCTGCCCTTCCTCCCACCTATTATGATGATGCTTCTGCTACCCCTGTTGTTCTCCCCAAGCCTTGTGTGTGCTCCTTCATCTGGGCACAAGGGCCGGGAGGTGTGTTTGAGTGTTTTTTTTCTCTCCTTTAACTCTGACTGTAGCATTATAGACCCTGGACCTCACTCATCTAAGTTCTTCAAAACAATAACTCAGAAGTATATATGTATTTGCCCATTAAATTCTTGCTGCAATTTCATTGTGTAGAGCTGTGGTACCAGTTACAACCTGATGGGTTTTGAAATTAGATTGGAAACTCCATCAGATTTGTCATTCATTGTCAAATATTATCATGTGCCACTAATCACAGTGGGGAATAGAAGACTGAGTAAGGTAGTTACCCCTCCTCAAGAAACTTATGCTCAAAAGACAGAATAATGTGTGGATACAAATCACTGTAATAATAATAATTATAGACATTTGCTCCTTGTCAGACTGTGCTGAGCACATTTCCATTTGTTTTATAACTAACTCCTGAAAACAAGCCTATGGCACAGGGAGGCAGAGGTCCTAGAGTTTAAGTAGTAAGTGAAAAAGTGAAGAATTAAACCTTGGGCCTTCTGACCTCTGAGCTTGTGGTATGACCATTCACAACACAGGTCAGGAGAGAGTCTCACAAGTCTGCTGGTGGGATCAGAGGAAGGAGAAGTCTCTTCTAGCTGGTGTGTCTGTGGAGCAGGTGTGCTTACAAGGAAAGGTGTGGTGGCAGAGATAGTTTTTCAACAGTTCATTCCTGGGACTGGTGGGTGGAATTTACATGGGAAAGAAGCATCCTGAGAAGTAGGACCAGAATAGAAGTCCCAGACAGTATTGTAAAGCTGGGCATTTCTAGGGCCCTGGGTGTAATTTGCTTGGACCAAAATAAAGAATATGGGCAGAGAAAGTTCACCTGGAGCCATCGTAGGTTCAGACTCCATAAGGCCTTGAATGCCAGGTAGAAAGTTTGCATTTTTTTTTTCCCACTAGGATAGTCTAGGAGAGTAGAGAGAAGCCCAGCCTTCCTACTGGATACACCTGCATGTGAGTAGTAAGGTGAACTCTTGCAAGGCACTTGGGGAGGATGCCTCAAGCTCTCTGATCTTCAGTTTCCTCACTGATGACTTTAGCAAGGATTTTGTTCCTGCTTCTTTGTGGAACGGATGGAGGGATTACCTCCTGTCTAATATAACACTGTGAGAATGACAATAACCGAGGCAATGCACAAGCCCAGCAGTCCGTAAATCGCAGCTACCATTATTATATTATTAGAGATGCATTGTTGACGTTGTTGGGCAAGAGGGTGGTATGAGTGTGGTTTTGAGGAGCTTTCTCTAGCGCATATGTCTGTGAAGAAGAGGAAATCCTGCAAGTGGGGAGATCAGCAGGAAGCCACTGAGTCACTGAGATGCAGCAGAGAGAAAATGAGCGCCTGAAGGGAGGGACCTGGCGTGGAGCCCTTGGCGTGTCAGGGGTGGGGTCAGCGCTGTCGGCTGCCTGTGGGTGACCAAAAATCTGCCCAGGAAGCTTCTGTGTCATTGTGTATCAAGGTACACTCAGATATTTTCTCAGTCCTTTTAAACCCAGGAGATGTTTACAGTAAAGTAGGGTAAAGCTTCAAGGCAGAGCCTAGTTCTAGATGATTCTGACTTCCATGCATCCTGTGCTTCCACCTTAGCACCCTGCCTTGCTGTCTGCTAATGAAGCTCAGCTGTGTGCTTCTCTGGCTATGTGTTCTTTAAGTCAATGGAAGCCATATCACTGTCCTGATTCGGTTTTGATAGCCGGAGAAAGATCCTATGAATATGTCAGATTCCACTAATAACCAGTAACCATGACCAAATTGATCCTCTCAAAAAGTTTACCTTAGTACTTTGTTGACTTCTATACCACCAAGTTGCTATGCAGCCTGCCACTTCCCACTTTATGAGTACTGCTCATTGGGGTTGCATATTTTTGGTGAGTAATTGTTGAGATTTACTGTATAAATGCACCTTTATTGTTCATGTGCCTTGGCCAGTGCATTTCCCTTTGAGTCTGGAACTGGCTTCTAACACTTGAACTGTGTTTTTTTTTTTCATGACTCAGTCACACAAACCTCTTTTGACAAAAACAAGAAGGGGGTTTGTGGGACAGGTTCTGTTAGCCCACCAGACAACAGGGACCCCTTTGCCAGTGAGAGGTCAGCCCTGTTTCATGATGAGGCATGAAATATCAACAGCTGGAATTTTTGTTCTTAAGCCAAGTAGGAAGGAGGTGAGGCATGTTAAGACAGGGTGTGTGTTTTTTTTCTTCCTTTTTTTTTTTTTTTTTTAAGAAGACTGAGGATACAGAAAAGCAGTAGCTTGGACAAATAAGAAGGAAGAATCATAAACATGTCCCACTAAGTCGGGGTCCTGACTTGTCTGCTGCGGCTCTGCTCTCACAGCACTGGGATTCCTGTAGCAGAAACCACTCACAGGTTATCCCAGAATTTGCAAACAGCAAAGGGAGCTAAAAGTTTCCCGAGTCCACAGCTGCGTGTTCAGTATCCCAAGCCTTTTGTTAGGTCTGTTTCTAACCGTTATTTCTATTGGTGGTTTTAGCATTGTATTATCAATACTGACATCTATCATCAACACCCGACATAGTAGGTGTTGTGTCGATTTTTATCTATTTTAAAGTTTTTATTGGAGTGTGCTTGATTTACGGTGTTGTGTTAGTTTCAGGTGTACACAGAGTGAGTCAGTTATACATATATCAACTCTCTTAGATTCTTTTCCCATATAGATCATTACCGAGGATTGAGTTCTCTGAGCCATACAGTGCGTGGGTGCGTGTTCAGTCACTTCAGTCATGTCTGACTCTTTGTGGCTCTGTGGACTGTAGCCCGCTGGGTTCCTTTGTCCATGGGATTCTACAGGCAGAGAGAGTGGAGTGGATGGCCATACTTTCCTCCAATGGATCTTCCCGACCAAGGGCTTGAACCTGTGTCTCTTACGTCTCCTTCATTGACAGGCGAGTTCTTTACCACTGTGGAAGGCACCTGGGAAACTGAAGTTTTTAAAGTAAAAGTCCCAATGCTTGGACTCCTCTCATATCTTATGACCAAACCTTGACATCATACTCTAGTTAGTCCAGCACTGAGTTCTCTGGCTTCTTACTCTGGTTTTGCTTTGGATCACTTGTTGCTTCCTTATATTTACCTCTTTCTCTGGGACTCAAATCCTGCTCTCCTGATGATCTCTCTAGAGCTTGAAGTTCCTCTGCCTCTGAAACACCTCTCCTTTGACTGTTACGGATTATTTTGACACCAACTCTCCCCACCCTGCCTTCTCCCCAGAACCCTGCACACACAACCACCTGTCACGTGTAGGCCCTTCCCACCTCTTCTCCACCCCTGGGATCCTCTTCTTAGCTGCCCTAAGGTGTAAGGCTGTCTAACCTCTGACTCTGGCTTTTCCCATGCAGTGCAGTCCTCCCACTGACTATGACTTGATTCATGTCGATGTATGGTGAAAACCACCACCATATTGGAAAATAATTACCTCCAGTTAAAATAAATTAATTAAAAAAAATCTGTGGAAGGCAGCTGGACCTGGGGACATGGGTGACCAACAAATGTCAGACCTTTTGATGAAAAAGGTTTATCTGTGACTTCCAAATGAGAGAAAATTCTAAATCCTTCCTACACGACCTTTTCAGAGCATGTGCTCTGGGTCTCTGTGCTGTGCCGTACTTAGTCGCTCAGTCAGACCCCATGGACTGTAGCCCACCAGACTCCTCTGTCCATGGGGATTCTCCAGGCAAGAATACTGCGGGGGGTTGCCATACCCTTCTCCAGGGGATCTTCCTGACCCAGGAATCAAACCAGAGTCTCCTGCATTGCAGGTAGACTCTTTACCATCTGAGCTACCTGGGAGGCCCACTCTGAGTCCCTAGTAGTGAATATATTTTGATGATCCCTAATCTCTCTTCAATAAGCTGAACAGGGGCCTGACCATGATTAGTACTGAGGGATGGAGAGAGGGAATTAAAAGAGGTTCCTATCCTTCTTTCCTATCCTTATTCACCCTATGCAACAGGGCAATATCTGAGGATAACTTTCCATCTCTTAGTTGAGGAAATAAAGCCTTTCGTGGAAGCACTAGAGTTTGACTTTTTCTCCCTGGTATCATCTCTAAAACTGACAAAGGATAAAGCACCCATCCAGTACTTCTCACTGAGCCCTGGGATGCCAAAGGAGCTGAGGAACATGGCCCTGAAGGTCTGGAGAGCTAACCCAGAGCGGCAGGGAATAGACTGTGTTTCATGCTTTGACCCAGCAATTGCACCCCTAATTGGGCACACAGTTGCACTTTCATGCCATTTAAACACTTTAAGGAACCCGTACTCAAGACAGAAGGCCACTGTGTGTTTTCCTGAGGGTGCAGTGAGGGAGTAAAGAATGCAGGGGCGCTCTGAACATAATTAGCCATTTAATTGCACATCTAGACTTCACCGATGGTTTTGCAAGCACATTTGATTATGATTCACTTGAAAGCACCCTGCTGATGCTAGTCTGTCTTCCATTTCTCTACAAAGAAAATTAGGGAGGAAAATATTCAAAGCATTTAATTCTTAAGTCTTATTTCTTTAGTTTCTTTTTAGTTCTAACTTCCCTTCAAGTTTCGAGAGAGTTAAAACAACCACTACCAACAGGGAATTACACATCTGACTCTTATAAAGCACATAAAACAGAATGTACATAACTGTGGGTAGTTTGCAATTAGAGCATAAGTATAGTACAAATGTGGTATCTCTCATCTACTAGGAGCCCCCTTCTTGCTCTCTACCCATATTTTCAGATTGAGAAATCAAGGCATTAGGGTCAAATCTTTGACCTAAGGCATTGAGTAGCATATATATATATGTCAGGAATATAAATTGCCCTTGGCATCATGTTCTTTTCTGTCATCAAGCCAAAAGACCAGTGTTACGTGTTTAACTGTATTCTATTGCAGATGTAAACAATGGCTAACCTCAGAGACTTGGGTTATACAGAAATATAGACTTGGATATTTTGATCCAATTTCTTTTTCATACCCATCTCCTTGGTTGCAGCACCAAAAAATTTCAAATGAATACTTTGGAAATGAACCAATCTCTTTCCTTCATCCTTTCTGCCTTCCTAATTTGAGTACTTTGCAGAGATTAGTGTTTGGGAATGTTTGCTTTCGGTCCAAGTGTATGTTCCATATTTCTTAAATCGGCATATTCCATTGACCAGAAGTCACTCAAGCTGTGTTGGCTCTGCTGTATGTATACCACTGGCTGCTGTGTCTCTTAGTTTTTCATAACTTGGCCATCCTCCGAGCAGTCTGTAAGGAGCCATCTTTAACCTAGTTTTGGCTTAATCTGACTTTGGCTTACTGCTGCAGTTAAGAATATCACCCAGAGGAGCTTCACAGCTGGGGCTAGTGGTAAAGAATGGCATCCAGAGTCAACTGACTGTAAGGGATTGAGGGGTGGTTAGACTATGTCTGAACCACCATCATAAATCCAGGGCTTCCCAGGTGGCTCAGTGGTAAAGCATCCGCCTGCCGATGCAGGAGACGCAGATCAGATCCCCTGGTCAGGAAGATCCCCTGGAGAAGGAAATGGCAACTCACTCCAGTATTCTTGCCTGGGAAATCCTATGGACCAGAGGAGCCTGGCGGGCTACAGTCCATGGGGCAGCAAAGAGTCAAATGTGACTTTGTGACTAAACACAACACACAAGCTGTTACTTAACTACATGTTCATCAGAGGTGGATTTGTACTGCACAGATAACAAATGCTTAATAGTAATATTAAATTTTGATTTCTAAGCCCTTCTTGCTAAGGAATTAGCAAAAATTCAGCCAGATACAGCTGGCTTGTCAAGAAGTCCCTAACAGGAGGGATGTATGAGAATCACCAGTTTGGGGTGGTATGCCTCAAAATACAGAGACACAGGCCCTCTGAATCAGAAATTCCAGGGCAGGACCCAAGCCTATGTATTTTCAAAATGTTCTTTAGTGATTCTGATGCTTTTGCTGTGGAGAACCGAAAGGTGAGGAGGCTGGTTTCTGTTCTGGCCCTTCCTGAACTATATTTGCTCTTGCTATGGTGTTTGGTTGGGAGTCAAGGAATTTGAAGACCTGAATTCAGTTGAAGACCACACAGTTTATTAGAAGTTGTGTGAGGGACTTCCCTGGTCATCCAGTGGTTAAGAGTTCCTCTTAAAATGTGGCGGGTGGGGGTTTGATCCCTGCTTGGGGAGCTAAGGTTCCATCTGCCTTGAAGTCAAAACACCAAAACATAAAATAGAAGCTATATTGTAACAAATTCAATGAAGACCGTAAAAATGGTCCACATTAAAAAAAAAATACCTTAAAGTTGTATGAACCTGTGCCCCAATGTCCTTCCCTGTAAAAGGTGAGGTAACAGGATCTGTTGGGGTTAAGAGAGTTTGTATGCTTAGCCATGTGTCTGGCATCACATGCCAGCTTCAAGTCAAGCTCATCAAATGGACTATTCCTATCATGAACTTGATAAATTCATGCCCTCCACATCCTATCCATTGTCCCCTACTGGAGCAATGTCTTATATTGGGGTCCTTATATTTTGCAGAGCAGTGCCATACCTCATTCCTAATTAGCAATGTGAAAGTAATAAAGAAGTGTGTGTGTGTCTGTGTGTGTGTTAGTGGCTCAGTCATGTCCAACTCTTCGTGACCCCATGGACGGTAGCCCGCCAGGCTCCTCTGTCCATGGGATTTCCCAGGCAAGAATACTGGAGTGGGTTGCCACTTCCTCCTCCAGGGGATCTTCTGGACCCAGGAATTGAACCTGCATCTCTTGAGTGTCCTACATTGGCAGGCAGATTCTTGACTACTGCGCCACCTGGGAAGCCCAATAAAGAGGCGGAACTTCCTTCAAATAAGCTCTTTGCCCTAACTCTCTGCTTACTCTAATCCCAACACTGTTTTGCCAGTCTAGTACAGGGAGCAATTTCCTAATGGTCTGGGCAGAAAGTAGATTCTCCCACTGGGAAGAGGCAGGGTTATCCAAAAACTGCCAGTGTGAGATCGTTCTGCCATCATCTGTAGGATGAAGTGTCAGTGAGGAGGACCATGTGATGTGAATGAACACACTGTGCTGTGTGGGTGTGTTTGGGTCTCAGTGTTTTGTTTCCCAGCTTTATTGTCAGTTCCCCAAGGACAGCTTTCCCCCCATCCAGGGCTTCACGGAGCTCTGGGAACAGGGAATGTGTGTGCCAGGCAGCCCTCTGGCAGAGGCATGGCTTGTTTATCATTCTGGTTTAAATTGCCTCTCTTATGTACTAGTATTTATATGTATAACAAATGGGGACTGGCTAATTATGTGGTTCTTAGTAGGAATTGAGTCTCTGCTGGAACCAGCCCAATCTCTGCCCACTATTTATAGCCTTCATATGTCCCAAATTTTCCAGTTCTGATTTCAAATATTCTATTCCACTGTCTCCAGAAGTACACTTTATGCTTGTCAGACCACATGTCAATTTATGGTTTGAGAAATATAGTCACAGTATTATAACTGCCACCCCAAACACCACATTTTCTGACTGTGAGATTGGAATCCTGCCTTTTTAAAACAAATTGGACATACTTCGGAAGTGTAAAAAAAGATCTTTTCTTCTCCAAATTTTCTTGGTAAGCAGTTGACTCAAGACTTCACCTAAAGACCATGCAGATCCGGGATTAAATGGCTATAATAATAAAGAGCTTGATAATTGTTCTTGAGATGGTACCTTTCACAGAGAATGTGACCAATCAATAGAGTAAACGAATAGTTTGAATGGGTATATGGAGATTTTCTTTCTATAAGCTACAGAACTCTGATCTGAATAGGTTGTGTTTCTTCCCATCATATATGAAGGCAGAACTTTTGCTGCATGAAGTGACAAAGGGGCAGATTTCTAACACTGTTTGGTCCCTTTTTTGTATTGGGCAAGATGCTGGACCATTTATCTTAATCGTCTGAAGAGCACCAGGGCACAGGCAGTATAATCTTCATGTCCCAGATGGGAGAATAAAGTCTGGAAGATTAAGAGGCATTCTTGGCTCACTCAAGTGGCAAGCAGTATAGTTAGAACCAGAACTCAGGGCATTCTGACTACAAAAAACAAACAAACAAACAAACAAAAAAAACCTGTTAGGTCACTCAGTCGTGTCTGACTCTTTGGCCACATGGACTGTAGCCCACCAGGCTCCTCTGTCCATGGAATTCTCCAGGCAAGAATACTGGAATGGGTAGCCATTCCCTCCTCTAGGGGATCTTCCCTACCCAGGGATCAAACCCAGGCCTCCCGCCTTGTAGGCAGATTATTTGCCATCTAAGCCAATAGGGAAGCCCATGTCTCTCTGAATCAGGGCTTCTCACATTACTCTTCATTTTCCCCAGAATGATAATAGATGAAATTTAACTGAAATCACATCCCATCAGCCCCAAGTTCCCCATTATTTGTTGAGATATTTGCAAATGTAACCAGCATGATAAATGAACTATTGCCTTTGTCACTGCTTCCTACCGTGTGTCACAATACTGGGGTGGATGTCTGTGTTTTGGGGGGGGCAGGTTGTGAGTAGGAATGTTTGAAGGTCACATAGAGAGAGTGTCTTATCCAGACTAATGCCTTATCCATGGTGAAGCCCTCCAGCGGCTCTGCACGGCTGGACCAAATCTGGTATTTGCAACAAACAGCACATGAGCATGCCCTAGTCAATGGAAGTCTACTTCCACATGTTTCAGAAACCAAGGGACAGCTTCCTTCTCCACGTCTCCCTTCCTCACAAATCCCAACAGATATCACTCCTAGAATTAGTGCAAGATGGTGGCTGCTGGCTCTAGAAACCCCAAGTCTTTTCAGATATGGCAACCTCTATTTGGTCTATGGAAGATCATCTCAATAAAATGCATAGAAATCTAAAGATGTGGGGTGTAACTTCTGTAAGGGGAATGGCCCTAGGATCTAGAACAGTGCCTCATTCAAAGGGAGTGCATTGTTGAGTAAATGAATGAGTTAAGAACTCAGTGACTCTTTCAAATTATATTCCAGAGAAGTCCACAGACTATTGTAGCATCTCATAAACTGGCAGTCATGATGCCCCAGCAGAGAAAAGTTTTGATTAATACCTTGTTGAGTGTGGTTAGAGGTGGTTCTGTTTTCAAAGGGGCTTCCCTGGTGGCTCAGGCTGTAAAGAATCCACCTGTAATATGGAGACCCAGGTTCAATCCCTGGGTCAGATAGATCCCCTGGAGAAGGGGTTGGCAACCCACTCCAGTATTCTTGCCTGGAGAATCCCATAGACAGAGGACCCTGGTGGGCTACAATCCTTGGGGTCACAGAGGTCCCTAGATGCCACAGGGAGCATGCCATCTGTGAAACTGAGATATCCCAGCACCTTGTGGGGTCCTGACATTTAACAGTCAGGTCATAGCACAATATCTAAGCCATAGCTTAGCCATGACTAAGAGAATCGCAATTCTGTTCTTGATTATGGAATATCCATAAATAGAAAAACTACCTATTAAAAAATATTGCTTTAGACTTAGTTGTCGAGGGAGCCAAGACAAATAACATGTGATCTTCCTGGTTACAATGATCACTTTATTGATGTTGCTGGAAGCTTTGCTTTATGAATAATTTTCTCCCACCTCCCCGTGAGGGTGCACTGAAGTGGCTTCTTGGGAAAACACTGGTAGAATTGAATGCTTATGACTTTTAAGCTGCTGGAACACTCTAAACAAAGTAAGTTACCGTTAGATAATCCAAAAGATTCTTGGAGAAACTGGGGCTGTATCCTGACTAAGCTGTTACATCTATTCATTTTAAAACTAAAAGTATGTCTGCCTCTGGGAAAGAAAAAGAAGAATTTGAGCATAAAATCAATAAAATGACCTCCAATTAGCCAGATACACTTGAGGTACTGTGCTGTTTATTTTAGAAGGGGGAAGAAAGCAAACAAATAGAGGGTTGTGGCCAGTTTTCTTTGCTCAACTGTAAGATAGATTATTTAAAGAAAAAAAAAAAAAGGATCATAAGTTCTTGCCTTTTGAATATGGCTGGAAATCCATCATCATTTTGAAACCCTTTCCACCACATGGCATCATGCTGGTAAACTTTGGAGTGAATTCCTGTCCAGAAGAGTAAGACTCTAGCCTTCACCAGTTACGGCAAAGACTGGACTTTAAAAAAAAAAAAAATGGAGGCAGCATTCTGTTTTTATTTCCTCTGTATTTAGTAAGACAAGATATATTTTAAAAATCACTTTGCTAGAGCGAGAAGTGAGGATTTGTGGATTTCCTTTTTTTTATTGTGGAAAAAGTCACATAATATAAAACATACTATTTTAACCGTATTTAACTGTACAGTTCAGTGGCACTAAGGACATTCACATTGTTGTGCAATTCTCCCTGACATCCATCTCACGAATTTTTTACCTTCCTAAACTGGAATTCTGTCTCCATTAAACACTTAAGTCCTCACTCCCCTTTCCCACCCCCACCCTCCATCCTCCAGCTCCTGGCATCTACCGGTGTACTTTCTGACTCTATGAATTTGACTGTTCTAGGTCCTTCATATAAGTGGAATCAAACAGTGTCTGTCTGCACCTAATGTATATTGGAATGCAGTTTTTAAAGACTTGGAATATTATTGCTTTCCAATGTTGTGCTAGTTTCTGCTGTACAGTGAAGATGGATTAACTCTTAATAGAAGTGAATTAAGCTTTTCTCTTTACCTCACGGAGGGTGGCCCCCACCACAAGATGAAGGAAGTGATCAGTTACCCGGGGATGGGCTTCACAGCTGCTCTATGGGTAGAGACTGTTTGGTTCTACACCCAGGGATCTCTCATAGAGGTGGTCACGGGAGGGATTCTCTCCTGCTGATAAACTACTATTCCATATGGCAAGGAGGTTAGAAAGAAAGGGAAGTAGAGAATAGGCACCAACGAGGTGGGGTGATATGTGCCAGGCTACACTGCACACTAGCCAATGTCCCTTCTAAATGGGACTGTCAGGCTCCCTGGTTTGCATCCATCATTTCCGTCATCTCCAATCCACCACAAACCCAGATTTCGGGAGTAAGAAAGATAGATGATCAAGGAATGAAGAAAGTGAATGTTTAAAGGGAAATTTATAGCAAAATTGGTCTGGTTCTGTAAGAGACTGAAAAAAATGATTGAACAACTTGACTGAATTTCCTGGAAACTGATGGAGAAATGGCAGTCCACTCTGGCATTCTTGCCTGGGAAGTCCCATGGACAGAAGAGCCTGGTGGGCTCCATGGGGTCACAAAGAGTTGGACATGACTTAGAAACTGAGCACACACACCTGAAAATTGAATTTCCTATCAGCCAGTTTTTTCCCTCACTTTGTAAAATATTTTAAAGCTGTTGTATAGATTCACAAGTTGCCTAAGATTGTAGCTCTTTTTCTAAGTTTCATTCAACAATGCAACTATTAAATGTTGCTGTTGTTCAGTCACTTGGTCGTGTCTGACACTTTGCAGCCCCACAGACTGCAGCACGCCAGGCTTCCCTATCCTCCACTATCTCTGGAGGTTGCTCAAGTTCATGTCCATTGAGTCAGTGATGCTATCTAACCCTCTCATCCTCTGCCACCCTCTTCTCCTGCCCTCAATCTTTCCCAGCATCAGGGTCTTTTCCAATGAGTTGGCTGTTTGCATCAGGTGGCTAAAGTATTAGAGCTTCAGCATCAGTCCCTCCAATGAATATTCATTGGAAGGATTATTCCTTTAGGGTTGACTGGTTTGATCTCCTAAGTGTAATGTTATAAGATGTGGACCTTGCTTGATACTGCTGAACTTGAAATGTGGGCTTTTTGAGGAGGAAGGATATTGATGATCAGATGGACTCCATTTTAAATTTTTAAACAATTTTGTTTTCACATCTGGAAACACCAGCTGCAGATTTAGTATACCATATGATGTTTGTAAAGTCAAAAGGAATTTGTTGGAAGATCATGAAGTTAGGTGACAACTCAGTGCCTAGGATGCAGATGGCGCTCAGTCAGTGTTCATGGGATGAGTGAGTGAATGGCCGGGAGCACTTAGCATTCATTGAGGGGATGAACACAACAACAGTGCTCTTGACACAGCTATGGAACTCAATCAATGGGTGGCCTGAGGGAACATTTTACCGTTACAATTTGTTATTGATACAACTCACAGGACAGCTGCTCATTAGAAGACAGGGAATTAATGAGGCCAAGGATCTCCGTTGAATGCCTCTAGGGGCCAGTTATCTTTGTTCTGTCCCAAGGCTGCATCCACCACCCATAACCTTTGCCAGCTGTCACACACAGGGCATGCTCTTTGTCACACAGAGGCCCCGGAAGGAGACAGTGCGCAGATTAGCTCAGGCCCAGTACCACTCAGGAGGAAGAAAGCTGCAGGCAAGCACTCTTTAGAGAGGACCATCACAATGCAGTAAATGGAGAGCAGTCTGTCTGGAGCCAACTGTGGCTGTCACCCCATGTTGCGGTTGTGTGTGTGCAGTGCCCAGCACAGTTGACTGTAGGCAACCTAGCCACGTTTGCTGAATGTGGAGTCATTCCAAAGCCCTGACTCTAGCAAAACACTCTCTACACAGAATTCAAAATGGACTTGGGCATATTACAACCACTTACCCCTTCCAGAAACCTCCTTTTGCTAAACCCATATATTTCAGAGGACTCCAGCATTACCTAGTAACATTCTTGGAATAATGGACTAGTATATTTTCTTCCTGGCAAGCCTCACCTTGATCTGCATTATCATTTAGCCCCCATCTGAAAACACCATTCATTTAAATAAGCAATAGAGACTGAAATAAAATTCCATTCATGCTTAACTCTCCAATGTGGTTTGGAAATGCTTTCTTCTTCAGCCAGTCTTATGTTACATGCTGGATGGTCTTTTCTTTGACCACCTCATAAAAAAGGGCTCATAAATACTTTTCATGTGTTATTTAAACTAGCGGTACTCCCCGAGGCACTGCACTCCTTTTTTTTTTTTTTTTTTAAATCCTTTGTGTATTTCTAAAGCATTTCTAAACCAGTAGCAGAGGTAAAAGCATATTCTAACTTGAGAGGGCCATGTTCTATCACTATCAGGCCACAAATTTCCTTTACTGATAAAAGAATTTACCTCTCAGTGAAATGTTGCCTGATTTATATGTTTTCTTTCTAAAAATAATCTGGTGTGAGCAGTAAGTGCCAGAGTTAGAATATAAGTATCTTTTCTTAATGCTCAGAAATTGTGACTTTTCAGTACAAGGATGTTCTAGGATATTTTGCTAAATAAGTGCTTATTCTCTCACAACAATCTATTAACTTCTGAATAATAAGGCAGAGAAGATAGAGGAGTTAATGTTGCCTGGTGTACAGGCTCATCAGGCTATGAGTAGCATAGGCTTGACTCAGAGATGAAATGGCCCATCTCCCGTTTCTAACATGGCTGGCACTTCACCCATGCCCTGACTCACATGTTTCTTTTTCCCTCCAGTATCTTAGCTCTTGTATTTTCATTATGCTTGTCCTTCCCACTCTGAGATAAATTTTCATTGGCTGTACCACTGCATCCAACTACTATGTTCTTCATCTCAATTTGACGCGAATCCATCATTGCTCCCTACTTCTCACTCAGATCATAGAATCATAATATCTATTAGAGTTAGAAGGGAAATGACAGACCATCTAGTCTTTGCCTCTAAGTACAGAAATTCTTCCTTTGATAGTCCTCATAGATACCCCTTTAGTATTTGTTTCCATCATTTTAGGAACAAGTAGTTTTCAGCTTTTCAGGTTGTATTATGGCTCAAACTGAAAGAGATCCTGAACATGCATTGCATCTTCAACTTTCTGTTGGCACTTACCTTCAAAGTTTATGAACTCAGTGGAAGTTTGTACCTAATTTTGCTAGACTCTTTAACGATTTGAAAAATGTCAGCTCTAACGCATCTAACTGCCTTATTTGCAATCATCTTTCAATCTACATGGGCTTCCCTGGTGGCTCAGTGGAGAATCTGCCTGTGATGGAGGAGACCTGGATTCGATCCCTGGCTTGGGAAGAACCCTTCAAGAACAGAATGGCCATCTATATATTCCAATCCATATGAACAGATGTGACTTCTGGACAAAATGCATGGACCCATATTTCTAGTTGCTTTCTGGTCTTTACCTGGATTGGTTTTTCTTTTATTCATTTAGCAAATCTTTATTGTTCTCCTCCAGACATTATGCTAGACACTGGTGGTACAGGCATAAACCAGACAACACTCTTGGTCTCCTAGTGCTTACCTCTGATGGGGTATTTAGACAACAAACATATAACTTGCTCCATAGGTTCCTCAAACAAACTGAGCTTGGAAATTAACCTGAGAGCTCCCTTCCTCCTGAACTCTTCATGCCCTGAAATCCTACATCCGTGCTTCTCAAATTGTGTTTCCCAGAGTAGCGACAGATCTGAGACCTTGTTACTGGGTTGAAACTTTGGGAACTGGAGTCTAGAAATCTATGTTTTTATAAGCCCTCTAGGTGATTCTGATGCATGCTCAAGTTTGAGAACTTCTGTCTATGTGTAATCACTATATGGCAGTCCCTTGATATCTGCAGGGTATTCGTTCCAGGACCCTTGTGGATACCAAAATCTGTGTATGCTCAAGTCCTGTATATAAAGTGGTTCAATGCAGTGTGTTCTCTGCATCCACGGGTTCCACAGTTGGTTGAATCCATGGAGACAGAGCCCATGGATGTGGAGAGCAAAGTCTAGAGCCTCTCAAATTAGAGCAGTCACAGCCTCTTGATTTCTCTTTTTCTTATCTAGTCACAAAGTCTTGTTAATCCTCCTTAGGATCTTCTTCCAGGCTTTAAATTCAGAAGTTTCTTCTGCCATTGGAATCTGCTAGGTTTTAAGTTCAGACCCTTATATCTTGCCTGGTGTAACTTCTTAATTGGCTTCTTCCCCATCATTTACTTTCTCTTCTGGTGCATCCCGCATATAGTCAACAGAGTTATCTTCCTAGGTTAAAAAAAAATTCTTGTCCTGAAAAGCAGTAGTGATCAAACAAAAATTCCTGTTGTTTTCTGGTTACCTTCTGGATAAAATATAAAATTAATGAGACACACAGAGGTCCTGAATTTTGAATGGAGCTGATCTTGCAGCCTTGCCTATGTACCCTTGTGCTTATTCCCTGCTTTTCCCTGACCCCTGAATACACCAGCTCTCTATTCCCTTTTGTGATTTTCTCTGCAAATAGCTCTTGGTTGTGACTACGCAATCACCAAATCTCCTATCCCAGAGTCCTGTCCCTGTCTTTTTCAGCTAGCAAAACTCTCCTTCTCCTTCCAAAACTAGACCGAATGTCATCTCCTCTGTGAAGCCTTCTTTGACTTCTCCTGGGGGATTTACTTGCTCCCCTGACTCCCCACAGTGCTTTGTTCATACATAAGGGAAGCACAGCTGTGTTCACTGTCCATTTTAATCAATGAAAATGTGAGACACAGAGACTGTATGCTTTGTCCAAGGTCACACAGCCGGACAACAGCAGGGTCAAGAATGAATCAAGGTCTCCTGGCTACCAATCCAGGATAGTATCTTCTGTGTTTACAAATCCTGTTTGTTGTGTTGAGTGGTGGGAGTAACAAGCAATTTTTCTTTTCTTTAGACAATGCCAGTGAAATCCTGGGGATTGTTTCTAATCCCACTTAAAGTGGGAGCCTTTGTTTTCGCTAAATTGAGAGCTGGAGAAACTTGAGGATCATTTTATGCTGCTGGAGTCTCCTGCTGAATTCCCATACTATCAAGGTTCTCTTACAACATCTGGCCACTTTACAGGGCATTTCATGGAGCAAATCAATTAACATTAAAAAAAAAAAAAGTCAGGGCTGAGAGAAAGAAAATATTTGAATGGTAGCATAGCGCTCTCCAAATTCCTGAATTGAGATGGCTGAATTGCACAAAACCTTGTAACTAATCACTTCTACATGACACAACTTATTCTTAAACAAAATATAAACATTTTATTTTCTAACTTAAAATGGGATCATCAGATTCTTTGAACCACAAACAAAATATAGACATTATTTAATACCAGTATCCTTAGCAATATTACTAGTTTATCCTTTCTCCAACAGTGGGGTCTGAGACCAAGACTATGGGTTGAGAAACTACGTTTAGCAGTTAAGACCCCAGGGGTGGTTCTTTTGAGGTGTAGTCACTGGATTCTGTCTAAATAGTGTGGAAGAATCTTGGCAATGGCTACTGAATCACTTAAACAGTGCTTGCTGAAAACATAGAAGCTATTTCCAGTTGTGACGTTAAGTCCTGGTAAATTCACTTCAAATCAGTTGTTCCTATAGAGACTCAGTAAGTGTGTGCACACACACAGATTTGTAAAGTCACTCATTTATCTCGGTTTTGAGCATGTAAACATCACAATGCTGATATATCTGAAGTACCCAGAATAGTGTTTGATGCATAGTGGGTGCTCGTATACATAGGTTGTCAAATTAATAAAGGAGTGTGATTAAAGAGGGGCTTCACTGGTGGCTCAGACTGTAAAGAATCTGCCTGCAGTGTGAGATACCTGGGTTCGATCCCTGGGTCAGGAAGACTGCCCCGGAGAAGGAAATGGCAATCTACTCCAGTATTCTTGCCTGGAGAATTCCATGGACAGAGGCGGCTGGGGTTGCAAAGTGTCAGACATGACTGAGTGACTGACCCTTCACTGTGATTAAAGAATAGTGTTGGTGCTCTAATGGCTGATTAATCTAGTGTCACTATTTGATAAATTCTGTGATATTTTGGAAAGAACCTAATTACTTTGATTTGAAGAAATCCTCACCTGTAATGTAAGAGAAGAGCCCTTCTCTTATGGGGCTGGTATAAGAATGAAATGGCATTTATGAAGGGGCTCAACCACTAATTAACAGTTTTACAGAAATAAATATATTTAACTTGAGTCTATTTCTTTATCTGTTAAACTGGGCTTCAAATGTCTGGCTTCTGACTCTCCTAGGGTCCAAAAATTCATAAATGTGACCATACTGTGAAATAGATGACCAGTCCAAGTTCAATGCATGAAACAGGGCATTCAAAGCCAGTGCACTGGGACAACCCAGAGGGATGGGATGGGGAGGGAGGTGTGAGGGGCGTTTGGGACTGGGGGACACATGTATACCTGTGGCTGATTCATATCAATGTATGGCAAAAACTACCACAATATTGTAAAGTATTATTAGCCTCCAATTAAAGTGGATAAATTAATTTTTTAAAAAAATGTGACCATACTTACTAAGCTGCCAGTGCCATAGAATGTAAGATGCTGTTGTCACATACCTCTGTTAAGAGTTGACAAGTCAATGCCCTTCCTAGGTACCTATTTTGACCAAAGTGAGGAGTATTAATGAATATGACTTTGAGATTACAAGGTTTGTTTTGTTTTTATTCACCTCTCAAACTCAACTGAAATTACTACTAAGTACCTTTTAAAAAATTAAAGGGTCTTCACTATCGCTTAACTGATATAGACAGTGCTGAGAGTAGAGGAGAATATTCCCAGTATTCCAGTTAATGGGAAAGGGTTTCCCTTCTTTTATCCACTCGTGGAACCTCTTGGAAGGAGACTTTTTATCTAGTTATTTAACATACTCTTTCCCTAGTCCTTCCCCACTAGACCTTGCCTGCCCCAGACACACACACACACACACACACGCACACAGATATTGAAGTGATACAGGCTTCACACTTTGTTTCTCTCTCTCCTTTCCCTAAGTCTTTTTTCATGCTGTGGATGGTAACAGACTATATATACTCTGCTGGAAATGAGAACATAGCAGTAATTCCAACAGAGAACCTCGCTAGTTTGAAAAATTGAGCCAAGCTGCTTGACTTTCTAAACATTCCATCGCATTAATACCTTGTAGGTCTATGGGGACCTTTCTCTAAATCTCTCCAAACACTTGCCCGAGTTTGGTTAATCCTCAGTGTAGCCATAGTGAGACATTCCCACATGTTGGAGGGGCCGTGAATGAAGCCCCTACCCAGGCCGGGAAACTGTTCAGATACCTGGGTGGGAGGAGGAAGCTTCTACCCTGAGTTCTGTTGTCTCTCAGCCCGTGTGGGCACAGCCAGTGAAGACGTGCAGACAGACATGGGGAGAAGACAAGGAAGTTTGTTTCAAATCAAAATAAACTTTCAGATGAAACAAGAAATGTATTGCTTTATTTTCCATAGCTGAAAGATTCTGTATTTGCCAAATGATAGAATCAAAAGACTCTGTCTGTAGTCAGCTGCTCTCTGTGGCCCCTGCCTGGAATTTCCCCTATGAGCAAATTAATTATTAATAATGTTATTCAACAAACATTTATTGAGCACATTCCAGGCAATTTTCCTAGGTATTAGGAAAAATAAATGTGGACCAAACAGTATCTCCTGCCCTCAAGACACTTGCTGTGTAATAAGAGACAGACAAATGATTAAAATAACATGGGAAAAATTTACATGTACCACACACATGCTTGTGAATTTGTTGTTCAGTCTTAAAAACAAAAAACCAACTTCTTTCAGGAAGCCTTTCCTGAGTGTTCTCCACCTAAAATTATTCCTCTGACTTTCCCTAGGCTTCTATCTGTGCTTCCCTTGTGGTTCTTTTGTCTTCTTAATTGTGATACCTTACATTATCTTTATGTACATACATTATTCTCCTCAGTAATCTAAGTCTCTTGAGTATTCTGAGCACCTAGCACAGTAACTTGTACACAATAGCCACTTAATTAATAAATGTGAGTTGAATGAATAGATAAAGAATAAGTCAAAACTTGGCCAATAATGTAAGAGATGTTATACTTTAAAACAGAGCAATATAAATCTTTGCTTACCACTTACACTCTTGGTGGGAATGTAAATTGATGCAGTCACTATGGAAAACAGTATGGAGTTTCCTTAAAAAAACTAAAAATAGAACTACCATATGATTCAGCTATCCCACTCCTGGGCATATATCCAGAAAAGATGAAAACTCAAATTCTAAAAGATACATACACCCCTATGTTCACAGCAATGCTATTCATAATAAACAAGACATGGAAACAACCTAAATGTCCATTAACAAAAAATGGATAAAGAAGATGTGGTACATACATACAATGGAATTCTACTCAGCCATAGCAAATGGCATTAGCAAATGGCATGTAGCAAATGGATTTAGAGATCATCATACTAATAAGTCAGAAAGAGAAAGACAAATACCATATGATATCACTTATATGTGGAATCTAACATATGATACAAATGAACTTATTTGGCAAAACAGAAACAGACTCACAGACATAGAAAGAAAAATTAAGGTTACCAAAAAGGAAGGGGGGGGGAGGGATAAATTAGAAGTTTAGGATTAGCAGATACAAACTACTATATATGAAATAGATAAACAACAAGGATCTGCTGTACAGCACAGGGAAATATAATCAATGTCCTATAATAAACTATAATGCAAAAAAATTAAAAGTCTCTCTCTATATGTATACACACACACATATATACATACCCATATACATACATATATAATGTGTATAGCTGAGTCACTCTGCTGTATACCTGAAAGTAATGCAACATTGTAAATCAACTATATTTTAATTAAAAAAAAAACTTTGCTCAATAAATGTTTCTAGTAGCTGGTCAGGTGTAGAAAGGGAAGGAAGGAGGAAGGACAGAAGGAAGGAAGTCTACATGTGTATGAGCTAAACATCTATAGGGAATTTTCAACTATATGAATGAGAATTTTCAGGCAGTACCACTGATTTAAATGGATTTTTGTTCTTATAATTCACTTCAGTAGATAAATTGAATAACAAATGATGGGATTCCCAAATCATTCAAAGCTCAAATATCAACCCATATCATGTGTGTGTAATTCATGTTATTCTTTTTTTTTTTTTATATGACAAATGTAGGAAAGCTTATGCCCTATGCTCTTTCCTGTTCAAAATTGGCATCTGGTGAATAAATTAGGCCTATCTTTAATTTTCTAAGGGTAAATCTTTGGTGCTACACCAGTTAATCTGGTCCACGTAAATGTGAGAAGAACTTGTAAACAACAAATGAAAACATGTGAGGGATAGTAGAAATCACAAAACTCTATAATATAAAGCAGAAAAGTCAAGGCATGCATTTAAAAAAATAGGCATAAGGAAAGATGTTAATTCTGGGAAGTAACCAGCAGGATCCAGGTGTACAAATAAATGCCAGAGCCTAAGTGTATGGGTGATGACATAATATTAGCCATAATAGAATAAGCATGTGAGAAAAAAGTGTCAATTCATTTTTTGGAGCGCCTTAACCATCTGGAAGCATGCTTACATAGAGCTTAGTAACCAAATGTTTAATTTTCCTTAGATGGTTGCAGGACGCATTTGGAACTTAGAACTGTGGCCGCCCACTCTGCTGGGTCCTTCTCGTCTTACCAGGCTGGGGAGGTGGCTTTGCAATGGGGTTTTGGCAAGGTGGATGCATGGACCAGATTGGGGAGAAGAGGGGCGACATTTTCCACCATGAGGAAAGCTGGAGCTACTTCGTATCCTACCGGGATTCCCTTTCAAGGAATACCTTGGACTCAACTGTCTTTTTCCTGATGGATCATGTTTTGGATCATCCTTTTCCAAGGATATAATCATGGTCTGTTAACATTTTTTTGGACTTTGATTTGGCTGGCAAAGACACTGTTTTTGGAAACCTGTTTTCGCTTAATTTCATTTCCTCTTCCCTGTTAAGCACATCATTGGACCAGAAGAGCAGAACCTCTGGTTTTTGAAAGTCTGTGTTCAGTGCTGCTGCTCCATTCATTTTGGGGAGAAAATTGAAACACTCTTCTGACTTGTGTGGTTCCCTCCACGGGTAAGCCAGAACCCACACCCCAACCTGCCTGAGGTGGTTAACATAAGCATGGAAACAATAGTCATTTAATACTATCATAACATTACATAAGTCATTTCCTTCCCTTCTAGAATGTGAAGGGATATATGAGAAGCAAAGAAAAACTCATATTTTCCACAGGCCTCCGATTACCCTTTCATCTGTCCCAAAATATGGAGGGTGATGTTAAAACCTTGTGTGAGAACCTGGCAGGGTTTTGTATGTGCGTGTTGTCTCTGGTCTGGTTTCTAAAACCAAACTAGTGATCTGGAAGATTTGCCAGTAAGGGCTGATTGTTCCGCAGGAGTTGTCAGTTTAATTCTTAGACAGTGGCTTTCCGTGCTTTTAAAGAATACAGAACATGGCATGGCAGGATTCCTGCTTACTCCCTTTTGGCAAGCGTGTTTGGCATCCATGCAACAAACAAATTAGTGGCACCTTTAGAAAACACAGGAATTTTATGATCCGAGAGAAACGTGATGAAAAGGAATGAAGAAAAGTCTGAGGGACTGAAATTTATTCTCAGACATGCAACTTTGTGAATCTAATGGGAGACAGCTTTTCCATTGCTATCAAATAGGTAAAATGGATTGGTTTCACTTATTCATTCATCTAACAGACATCTTTTGAGCACCCACTGTGTGACAGCACTTGATCAGTTGTCAAGTCCAGTCTGACTCTGCGACCCAACCCCATGGATTACAGCACACCAGGCTCCTCTGTCTTCCGCTATTTCCCGAAGTTTGCTCACATTTGTGTCCACTGAGTCAGTGATGCTATCTAACCATCTCATCCTCTGCCAGCCCCTTCCCCTGTTCCCTTTGATCTTTCCTAGCATCAAGATCTTTTCCATTGAGTTGGCTTTTCACATCAGGTGGCTAAAGTATTGGACTTTCAGCATCAGTACTTCCAATGAATATTCAGGATTGATTTGCTTTAGGATTGACTGGTTTGATCTCCTTGCAGTCCAAGGGACTCTCAAGAGTCTTCTCCAGCACTATAATTTGAAAACATCAGTTCTTTGGTGTTCAGCCTTCTTTAGTCCAACTCTCACATCCATACATGACTACTGGAAAAACCACACTTTTGACTACATGGACTTTTACTGGCACTATCTGATAGTACTGTTCTTACACTAATGGTACACAGACAGACCTGGAGATTTTGCCGGTTTGGCTCCAGACCATTCAGTTCAGTTCAGTCACTCAGTCATGTCCGACTCTTTGCGACCCCGTGAATCGCAGCACGCCAGGCCTCCCTGTCCATCACCAACTCCTGGAGTCCACCCAAACCCATGTCCATTGAGTCGATGATGCCATCCAACCATCTCATCCTCTGTCGTCCCCTTCTCCTCCTGCCCTCAATCTTTCCCAGCATCAGGGTCTTTTCCAATGAGTCAGCTCTTCGCATCAGGTGGCCAAAGTATTGGAGTTTCAGCTTCAACATCAGTCCTTCCAATGAACACCCAGGACTGATCTCCTTTAGGATGGACTGGTTGGATCTCCTTGCAGTCCAAGGGACTCTCAAGAGTCTTCTCCAACACCACAGTTCAAAAGCATCAATTCTTTGGCGTTCAGCTTTCTTTATAGTCCAACTCTCACATCTATACATGACCACTGGAAAAACCATAGCCTTGACTAGATGGACATTTGTTGGCAAAGTAATGTCTCTGCTTTTTAATATGCTATGTAAGTTGGTCATAACTTTTCTTCCAAGGAGTAAGCGTCTTTTAATTTCATTGCTGCAATCACCATCTGCAGTGATTTTGGAGCCCAGAAAAATAAAGTCTGACACTGTTTCCACTGTTTCCCCATCTATTTGCCATGAAGTGATGGGACCGGATGCCATGATCTTAGTTTTCTGAATGTTGAGCTTTAAGCCAGCATTTTCCCTCTCCTCTTTCACTTTCATCAAGAGGCTCTTTAGTTCTTAATTAACTTTCTGCCATAAGGGTGGTGTCATCTGCATATCTGAGGTGATTGATATTTCTCCCGGCAATCTTAATTCCAGCTTGTGCTTCTTCCAGCCCAGCGTTTCTCATGACATACCCTGCATCTAAATTAAATAAGTGGGGTGACAATATACAGCAATGACATACTTCTTTTCCTATTGGAACCAGTCTGTTGTTCCATGTCCAGTTCTAACTGTTGTTTCCTGACCTGTATACAGGTTTCTCAGGAGGCAGGTCAGGTGGCCTGGTATTCCAATCTCTTTAAGAATTTTCCACAGTTTGTTGTGATCCACCCAGTCAAAGGCTTTGGCATAGTCAATAAAGCAGAAATAGATGGGTTTTTTTTTTAACTCTCTTGCTTTTTCAATGATCCAGTGAATGTTGGCAATTTGATCTCTGGTTCCTCTGCCTTTTCTAAAACCAGCTTGAACATCTAGAAGTTCACAGTTCACATATTGCTGAAGCCTGGCTTGGAGAACTTTAAGCATTACTTTACTAGCTGGTGAGATGAGTGCAATTGTGTGGTAGTTTGAGCATTCTTTGGCATTGCCTTTCTTTGGGATTGGAATGAAAACTGAACTTTTCCAGTCCTGTGGCCACTGCTGAGTTTTCCAAATTTGCTGGCATATTGAGTGTAGCACTTTCACAGCATCATCTTTCAGGATTTGAAATAGCTCAACTGGAATTCCATCACCTCCACTAGCTTTGTTCGTAGTGATGCTTCCTAAAGCCCACTTGACTTCACATTCCAGGATGAGTGATCACACCATCGTGATTATCTGGGTCAGGAAGATCTTTTTTGTACAGTTTTTCTGTGTATTCTTGCCACCTCTTCTTAATATCTTCTGCTTCTGTTAGGTCCCTACCATTTCTGTCCTTTATTGAGCCCATCTTTGCATAAAATGTTCCCTTGGTACCTCTCATTTTCTTGACGAGATCTCTAGTCTTTCCCATTTTATTGTTTACCTCTATTTCTTTGCATTAATCACTGAGGAAGGCTTTCTTATCTCTCCTGCTATTCTTTGGAACTCTGCATTTAAATGGGTCTATCTTTTCTTTTCCCCTTTGCTTTTCACTTCCCTTCTTTTCACAGCTATTTCTAATGCCTCCTCAGACAACCATTTTGCATTTCTTTTTCGTGGGTATGGACTTGATTCCTGTCTCCTGTACAGTGTCACAAACCTCCATCCATAGTTCATCAGGCACTATGTCTATCAGATCTAGTCCCTTAAATCTATTTCTCACTTCAACTGTATAGTCATAAGCGATTTGATTTAGGTCATACCTGAATGGTCTTGTGGTTTTCTCCACTTTCTTCAATTTCAGTCTGAATTTGGCAATAAGGAGTTCATGATCTGAGCCACAGACAGCTCCTGGTCTTGTTTTTGCTGACTGTATAGAGCGTCTCCATCTTTGGCTGCAAAGAATATAATCAATCTGATTTCAGTGTAGACCATCTGGTGATGTCCATGTGTAGAGTCTTCTCTTGTGTTGTTGGAAGAGGGTGTTTGCTATGACCAGTGCATTCTCTTGACAGAACTCTATTAGCCTTTGCCCTGCTTCATTCCGTACTCCAAGGCCAAATTTGCCTGTTACCCCAGGTGTTTCTTGACTTCCTACTTTTGCATTCCAGTCCCCTATTATGAAAAGGACATCTTTTTTGGGTGTTAGTTCTAGAAGGTCTTGTAGGTCTTCATAGAACTGTTCAACTTCAGCTTCTTCAGCATTACTGGTCAGGACATAGACTTGGATTACCATGATATTGAATGGTTTGCCTTGGAAACAAACAGAGATCATTCTGTTGTTTTTGAGATTGCATCCAAGTACTGCATTTCAGACTCTTTTGTTGACTATGATGGCTACTCCATTTCTTCTAAGGGATTCCTGCCCACAGTAGTAGACATAATGGTCATCTGAGTTAAATTCACCCATTCCAGACCATCTTAGTTTGTTGATTCCTAGAATGTCGATGTTTACTCTCGTCATTTCCTGTTTGACCACTTCCAATTTGCCTTGATTCATGGACCTAACATTCCAAGTTCCTATGCAATATTGCTCTTTACAGCATTGAACCTTGCTTCTATCACCAGTCTCATCCACAACTGGATGTTGTTTTTGCTTTGGCTCCATCCCTTCATTCTTTCTGGAGTTATTTCTCCACTGATCTCCAGTAGCATATTGGGCACCTACCGATCTGGGGAGTTCATCTTTCAGTGTCCTATCATTTTGCCTTTTCATACTGTTCATGGGGTTCTCAAGGCAAGAATACTGAAGTGGTTTGCCATTCCCTTCTCCAGTGGACCACATTCTGTCAGTCCTCTCCACCATGATCCATCCATCTTGGGTGGCCCCACACAGCATGGCTTAGTTTCATTGAGTTAGACAAGGCTGTGGTCCATGTGATCAGACTGGCTAGTTGTCTGTGATTGTGGCTTCAGTCTGTCTGCCCTCTGATGCCCTCTCTCAGTGCCTACCATCTTACTTGGTTTTCTCTTACCTTGGATGTGGGGTATCTCTTCACGGCTGCTCCAGCAAAGCGCAGCCACTGCTCTAAAGCAAACATCACAGTAAAGCAAATCATACAAATTTTTCAATTTCCCAGTGCATGTGAAAGTGTTATATACACTATAGTGCAGTCTGTTAAGTATGCAATAGCACTATGTCTAAAAAGTGCATAGGTTTTCATTAAAAATGCTGTCCTGCTAAAAAGGCTAACCATTATCTGAGCCTTCAGCCAGTCATAATCTTTTTGCAATAGTAACATCAAAGGTCACTGGTCACAGATTGCCCTAATAAATATTATAACCAAAATGAAAAGGTTTGAAATGTTACAGGAATTACCAAAATGTGACACAGAGACACAAAGTGAGCAAATGCCATTGAAAGATAGTGCCAACAAAGCTGCTTGATGCAGGGTTGCACAAACCCTTGATTTGTAAACAACACAAACAAACACACAGTCCTTGTGAAGTTGAAGTAAAGCAAAGCACAGTATCAGAGGTGTTCTTGTAAGAGTTAATAAAACTGTGGGCACATGCTCAGTTGTATCTGACTCCTGCAACCCCATAGACTGTAGTCCACCAGGCTCCTCTGTCCATGGGATTCTCCAGGCCAGAATACTGGAGTGGGTCGCCATTTTCTTCTCCAGGGTATTTTCCTGACCCAGGGGTCAAACCCGCTTCTTTTGTGTCTCTTTCATTGTCAGGTGGGTTCTTTACCTGCTGAGCCAGCAGGGAAACTAGGGCTATCCTGAAACTTTAAGTAGTGAGATCATACACTAGTGAAGCAATGTTTGATTTGAATAGAAAAAATATTACTGGCACTCAGCATCCCTTTCAAAGTGAAAATGTTAGTTGCTCAGTCATGTCTGACTCATTGCCAACTCCATGGACTGTAGCCGGCCAGGCTTCTCTGTCCGTGGGATTTCCCAGGCAAGAATACTGGAATGGGTTGCCACTGCCTTCTCCAAAAGCCACCATGAAAATAATTAGAGATCTACATGGTTCTTTGAAAAAAAGGATAGTGATGTGATGACTGCTACCCCTTTTATGCTTTTCAACTTTATAGCTGTTATCTTCCAATGTAGCTTCTGGAAGAGGTGGCATGGATTATTATGGCACAAAGTGTAAGAGAGAGAAGACGTAAGCACAGGCTGTCACGTGGCAGCAATGACTTCCGGGGAAGGATTTATTTGTCCAGCCAGGTGTTGGCTTCTATCCCTCAATGTGCCAGCTGGAACCCTGGTTCCACATCTCAGTCCCAAGCGTTTGATTCCCATCAGTGCGCTTTGCTGTTCTGACACACGTGTTCCATGCAAAAGCTTATCATTGGCCAAAAGTGGCAGGACACGGTCAAGCTCACCCCCTCGCACCGCCTGCCTTCTCCCAGTGTCCTCGGTCACCATCATGCCCCCCATAAACTAAGCATCAAGCCAATAATATGCAGTCTCTGGGTATCTGTAGAATAGTAACAAAGTACTAAAAACATCTGGTGCTTACTGACAGGAGTGGCAGGTCTTGCCTAGAGCAGTCAAGGATCATATCAGAGAGTAACTGGGCTTTGAAAATAGCTTCTTTCAGCATCCCCAATTCCCCCACCTGATACAAGAAAAATAAATAAATGCACACATTCACACAGAGTTTTTTTCCCTCTTTTTTCAACATGTGATAGATATTGGGATAGATTTCGTGTCCCATGTATTTGCCAACCAGCAATTTAAGTGCTGACGTATTTGAGAAAGATGGCTATTACAGAATGGATTTGACTTAAACACCAATAAACAATAAGCCTCCTTCCATAACATTATTCAGCAGAGATGAAAGTTAATGCCATCTTCTCCCAGCCTGATGCCCAAGTCAAATATGATCACTAACTGGAATTTTTTATTGGATCGAAACAGTCAACATTAAGCAGTAGTCCTACCATTTCTTTTCCACCAAAAAAATAAAAAATAAAAAAAAAAAGTGTTCTCCTCATAAAAGGGAAGGGGAGAAATAATTAAAAGGATAAAAAACAATCCTTAAATAGCATGTGCTCCCTTCTTTCCTATTGAGAAGAAATCGGATTCTCAGCTTGTTAATTAGCTTATAAATACAGGAGTTTCCTGGTTATTCTCTCTTTGGTGGCAGAGTGTGACTTTGAAGTCAGCTTCACTGTTGAGTGGTTGGATGTTGAGCTAATGAGATTTTACTGTTTTGAACAGCTGGTCAGATTTGGAGGTCCCTCGAGCCTAAAGGCAACTGCTGATTTACAAGGATCCTGTAATATACGCAGTCGTGGCTGATGCTTTTGTTGTTGATTTAGGCTGGAGCAAAGGTGTAGATTTTGTGATGCCATAAAAACGTCAAGTGATTGATTTGAGAATATGTAATACCTATAGGTAGCCCCCACTAGGAGCCAAGCATCTTGTGTGGCTCATATTCAAGACTGTTTTAGGAAGATTTGGGTGTTCAATGTGCCATGTGTTTTAAAGGAGGCCGCTTTGGATGAATTGGCTGTTTACAGCTGGGTGGAGCTGCAAAGAAGCCTTTGAAAATTCAAACTGCCTCCTCTTCTCCCTCCCTTGTTGTTAAGGATGTTAAAAGCAAATTCCAGAACTCATATCTTGTTACCTGTACATCTGTGTATCTCTAAAAAAAATAGACATGTTCTTCAAAAGATAATCATAGTACTTTGCTATTATCTAATACCTAGTTCATCTTCTTTTTTTTTTTTTTTTTGATTGTCTCAGAAGTATCTTTTGAAACTGTTTTGTTCATCCCAGGATCCAAACAAAGTCACTCATTATTTGGTTGCTAAATCTCTTCATCAAGAATAGTGTCCTCTGAGGTAGATACTTTTATTCCCATTTACAGACAGAAAAACTGAGGCCCAAAAGAACCGACAGGGAATAAGAGGAGACAGTGGTCTCTCAGAATCCAAATCCCTTCCTATACTGCTTCCTTCTTTTTCCTGGCAAATTCATTCTTCCTGTTGAGTTTGGGTTGATTTCCTCTCTTCCTTTCCACCTTACTTATTATTATTTATTTATTGTTGGCTGTGCTGGGTCTTTGTTGCTGGTGAGTTTTTCTCTAGTTGTGATGAACAGGGACTCCTCTCTAGTTGCAGTGAATGGCTTTCTCGTTTGCATGGCTTCTCTTGTTGCGGAGCATTGGCTCTAGCCTGTGGGCTTCAGTAGTCGCGGCTCCTGGCTCTGGAGCACAGTCTCAGTAGTTGTGGCGCACGGGCTGAGTTACTGTGTGGCATGTGGGATCCTCGCAGATTGAACCTGCGTCTCTGGCTCTGGCAGGCAGATTCCTTACCACTGAGCCACCAGGGAAGCCCTCCACCTTACTATTTGATCCTCATTGCACCTTAGTGTAATTTCAGATCAGAGTTCAGCTTGTATTGCATTCCTGTTCCATGTGTTGGAGATATTTCCTGAATGATTTCAGAATAAAGAGTGGCTGAATCAAAAAAAGTCATGCAGTTTGTCCTAGACCCTGGAGGTGTGATGCTGCTGTTTCCCTTGGTCACTTCCAGAATCTTGCTGGTTGCTTCAGTCAGCTCCCTGGCTCTTAGTGGAAGAAGTGGAGGCTGCTAATGAGGAGATGAATAATTCCCTGATGGCTCAGACGGTTAAGAATCCGCCTACAACATAGGAGACCTGGGTTCAATCCCTGGGTTGGGTAGATTCCCCTGGAGGAGAGGATGACAACCTACTCCAGTATTCTTGCCTGGAGAATCCCCATGGACAGAGGAGCCTGGTGGGCTACAGTTCATGTGGTCACAAAGAGTCAGACACAATTGAGCAACTGAGTACACAGCACACACAAGACAAGTTTATTTCTCTATTCTTTTACAGAATTAGAGACAGGGCCTCTGTATTGAAGCTGCTAACTAGTCTAGGTGTGTATTAGAGACAGAATTTATGAATCATGTGTTCAGTAATACCAGTTCAGAAAATAGAAGTTCCTTTCCGGTACCAGTGAGAGCACAGAGTCCCCCTGCTGCTCCCCTCGCAGTGGTGGGGTGGTGGGATCAAAGGAAAACACAGGAAATATTTCCCACATCCATAAAACCTAGGCTTTACCTCTCTTCATCTGGTCCAGCATTCCATCTCTCCCAGAGGCAACCCTACTCCAGTCCCACCCTCAGCCAAGCCCTCGCATCCTGTCGAGGAACGGTGGTGTGTTTGAAACCCCAGTGCTGAGGTCTGCCTTGGCTGCTGCCTCTGGGTCTCCTCCACTGATGTACTCATTTCCCCTCTCAGCCCCAACCCCTCGCCCTCCTGATGCTGAGCCCTGCGCTGTGGCCCAGTGCACTATGGACTTGCTGTGTGCTTTTACACTGAATGGGTCTGAGTTTAAACCCCAGGTCAGCCACTTACTCCCTATAGGATCTTGTGCAAGCCCCCTACTCCCGTCATTCCAGTCATGCTGGGCCTGCTTTCTGATGGCAGACCCAGGATGGGAAGATCTAGCCCGCTGGGTTAGGGCAGCTAGCTGTTTTTTAAAAATATGTTTATTTGGCTGCACTGGGTCTTTGTTGCAGCACATGACCTTCACTGTGGCATGGACTCTTTTAGGTGAGGCATGAGAACTCTAGTCGCAGTATGTGGGATCTAGTTCCCTGACCTAGTATCAACCCCTGGCTCCACGGCCTTCACTGGCAGCATGGAATCTTAGTCACTGGACCACCATGGAAGTCCCAACCCTTTCTAATTTTTAGTCTCCATTATCTTAGAGAAACTGGTATAATTTTTTTTCTCTTGTTATCTTTCCAGAGTACTAATATCCTCAGACTTTAGTTAGTGAAATTTCTTTGTAATAATCACGATTTTATTTAGGTGACCTAAAATACCTATTCTTCCATGTATAACCTGGCACTTCTTCTGTTCATCCCTAAATATCCCTCTCTTGAATTTATAGTAAGTTGTCATTTATTTGCCCAAGAATAGAGGGTCTAGAAATCCTCTAACAACTTATAGCTCACCCAGGGGAGCTGATGGCCAAGGGCTTGGGTGGTGCTGAGCTCTGCTTGAAAGTGGCTATGCAGAGAGCCAAATTGTGAGGTTAGGGCATAGTCCTTCAGACTGCCAAGTCTGCCGAAGACTCACAGAAGTCACTGAAAGCTATTATACTTGCAGCTGTGATTTATTACAGGCAAAGGATACAGACTAGAATTAGTCAAAGGAAGAGATGTGTAGGGCAGAGTCTGAGAAGGTCCCAACACAAAACTTCCATCATCCTCAAAAATGTGTTACTCCTGGGCATCAACATGTGACAGTATATATGCAATATTGCCACCCAGGGAGGGTCACCTGAGCTTGAGTGTTCAGGGTTTTTATCAGGGCTTAATTACATAGGTTTGATTGAGTGATTGCCTACATGGTTGATCTCAACCTCCTGGTCAACTGCATGATCTAAAGCCTTCACTCAAAAGCACATGTTTGGTCTCTTTCAGAAAGCTGGTCACACCAGATGTTAAGGTGGGTCAGAAATATACAGTAATCTGAGGTGTGAGCTGGCCACCTTTCATCTGATGTGGTCAGCTTTCTCCCTGAACAAAGACCCTCCTATCATGGATGACATCAATTCCCTACCAGGAACCGAGGGCAAAGGCCACATCTCTTATTGGGCAAGTCCACACTCTTTACCAGACAGTGACTTAGCAAGTCTCTTTTCTGTGCCCACTCTTCAATTTCTGGGGCTGTTTTCCTGGCAAGTCAATTAAAATAAACCAGCAAAGCTGTTATTCTCTAACACTTCCCTTTAATCCTTGGACCCAAACATCATCACTTGCCAGATTAATGTATATGGCATTGTATTAATTCACCTAGCACAGTATATAGGACAAAGTTGGCATTCAATAGACCAAAAGTTCTAGTCTGTGAGCCCCCTGAAATCATATGTAAAACTTTGCAAGTATGTTTACATTTGGCTTTGGTTGGGGGAATCAGGGTTCATATATTTCATCAGATTTCAAAGAGGTCTATGTTCCATAAAAGTTGGAGCCCTCGTGGCCCAGATAAAAGTGAGTTCTCTCCCCACACATCACCACTGTTGGCCTATTTCTTCATGAGCTCTAGGAATTTTGTTTGCTAAGAGAAGGAAGCACAGAGGAGGCAGTGCCTGGGCTGGAAGTGTAAGGGCAGTTTTGCTATCTTGGTTTACAAGGCCTCTTGGGTTAATTCTAGAAGCATCAAAGCAACCATTTCTTCTGTCTTTCCTGTGCTCTGAAGGTCAAGAGTTTCTGGTGCTAAAATAAACAACTGGCAGTTTCATTAGACTCCACAGAAGGAAGGAAGAAGTTTATGTTTCATACCTTTTACATTATATAACTACATTACTATGCGATCTTCAATTCTTCAATCTGTTTATTTAAACTTAAAAAACAGTACTAATGCTATAAATGGAATAAACCATCTCCAAACCTGAGCATTTACAATGAGCATGCAGCCAGTAATATAGCCCCTGAAATAATAAACCACTTACCCTTGATGGTCAAGAGATATATAGATAGAGATCTTTATCCATTCTCTCTATATATCACCTTTAAATTTCATTAAACTACAGCTAGCTGGGGGAGGGGAGGAGAGAGGTTCTACTTATTTTAAACTATAGAAAAAAATTCCACACACTTTATTTTGCATCCCTCAAAGCTTTTATATAATCATGAAAATTACAATGCGTTTGCCCCAGTCAGGACTCAACTTTGTTTTATTTTATGGAGAAGAAGAAATCTGGCGAGTTTTCAGTTTGCTCTGTTTTGTTATTAAAACATCTTGGCTCTTATCAGACAAAGAAATAAGGATTTGATGCTCAGTAATCCTGAGTCATTCAGAGGCACTAATTGAGTTCTGCCCAGCACATGATTCAGTAATATATTCTGAGGGGATACCTATGAAATAATTACCCTTTAAATGCATACAGTTTAGTGGAAAAGATTAGTGCTTCTCAACACTCACAACATTTTACTACAGTTATTGATTTATGTGTCTTTATTGTGAACTGTTTTAAAATCCCAATGAATTATTTTTGCATAAATAGAAAAATTCATTCTAAAATTCATATGGAATCTCAAGGGGCCCCAAGTGAAGTATAGTGAAATGAAATCGCTCAGTTATGTCTGACTCTTTGCGACCCCATGGACTGTAGCCTACCAGGCTCCTCTGTCTGTGGGATTTTCCAGGCAAGAGTACTGAAATGGGTTGCCATTCCCTTCTCCAGGGGATCTTCCTGACCCAGGGATCGAACCTGGGTCTCCCGCATTGTAGGCAGACGGTTTACCATCTGAGCCACCAGGGAAGCCCCAAGGGGCCCCTAATAGTCCCCCAAAATCCTGAAAAAGTGTTGGTCTTATATTTCCAGATTTCAAAACTTAATACAAAGGTAAACTAATCAAAACAGCATTGTACTGACATAAAGACACAAGTATAGACCAACAGAATAGAATAGAGAGCCAAGAAATAAACCCTCACATATACCATCAAATGATTTTCAATAAGGGTGCCAAGACCATTGGAGAAAGGTCAGTCTTTTTAAGAAATGGGGCTGTAGAAACTGAATATTCACATGCAAAATAATGAAGTTAGATGCTTACCTCACATGACATGTAAAAATTAACTCAAAGCAGATCAGAACATTGAAGCTCAAACTATAAAACTCTTAGAAAAAAACAAAAGAGAAGCTTCATGACAATGAATGTAGCAGTGAGATTGTGTTTTAAGCTCTAGTAGAGAGGAGCAGTCAAGTTTAGGGCTAGAGTCAGAGACCTGGGCTCTGACCCAAGACCACCACTGTCTACCTGTGTGATCTTAAGCACATTACGTACTCTGACTTTCTCTGCAATTACCTACTCTGATTACCTAAAGCTGACTTTCTTCTCTGTGAAAAGATGACAATCATGAAGCAATAGTGGAAATTAGATAAATTAATGCAGGTAATTAATCAGTGCTAGTATCTGGCATAGAGCATACGATCAACCATTCCTGTCCATTTGTGGTAAGTGGGAGGTGGCATAATATAGTAGTTAAGTGGGTAGGCTTTGGAGTCAGATTTTCTAAGTTCATATTCTTGTTATACTCTTTACCAGTTCTGTGACCTTTAGCAAATACTTTACATTTCTATAACTGAGAATTTTTTTTAAAAATTCTGAATACTAGAATTAACAACAGTACTCATAAAATTGTAATGATCAAATAAAAGAATCCCCTTCTCTAGCTCTTAGAAAAATATCACTCTCCAGTATTCTCACAGCTGCTATAGTGCTCAGCACAGCATTGAACAAAGAGTACGTGCTCATAAAATGAGCATCATGCTGCCCTAAACAGTGGTTTTTAGGAAGTGCTTAATGACAAGGGTAAATAGTAATCATAAGCTGTCAGGAAAAGCAGCATGTGCATACCCTAACTCAAAAATAATTTTACTGCTAAAAAATGTTAGCCATCATCTGAGTCTTCAGCAAGTCGTAATCCTTTATGCTCGAGAAGGGTCTTTCCTCTGTATTGGTGGTGGTGACTGATTGAGGTAGTGGTTGCTAAAGATTGGGGTGGCTGTGGCAGTATCTTAAAATAACAATGAAGTTTGCCACATCGATGGACTCCTCCTTTGAGGAAAGATTTCTCTGTAGCATACAGTGATGTTTCATAGCATTTTACCCACATGAGAAATTCTTTCAAAACTGGAGTTGATTCCCTCAAGCCCCGCAACTGTCTTATCAACTGAGTTTATGTCATATTTTACATCCCTTGTTGTCATTTCAACAGTCTCCACAGCATCTTCAGCAGGAGTAGATTTCACCTTAAGAAACTACTTGCTTTGCTTCGCCATAAGAAGCCACCCCTCATTTGTTAAAGTTTGATCATCAGTATGCAGCAATTCAGTCATGGCTTCAGGCTCCACTCCTAGCTCTCTTGCTATTTCTACTACTTCTGCAGTTAATTCATCCACTGAAGTCTCGAAGCCCTCAAAGTCATCCATGAGAGTGGGAATCGGCTTCTTCCAAACTCCTATTGGTATTTTGACCTCTTCTCATGAATCCCTGTTGGTTCAGATGGTAAAGAATCCGCCTGCAATGCAGGAGACCTGGGTTTGATCCCTGTGTCTGGAAGCTCCCCTGGAGGAGGAAATGGCAATCCGCTCTAGTATTCTTGCCTGAGAAATCCCATGGAGAGAGGAGTCTGGCGGACTACAGCCCATAGGGTCACAAAGAGTTAGACACAACTGAATGACTCCCACACACACATGAATCACAAATGTTCTTTATGGCGTCTAGAATACGAATCCTTTCCAGGAGGTTTTTGTTTATTTTGCACAGATCCATCACGGGAATTACTGTCTACAGAAGCTATGTATGTGTGTTAGTTGCTCAGTCGTGTCTAATTCTTTGAGACTCCATGGACTGTAGCCTGCTCGGCTTCTCTGTCCATGGGATTCTCCAGGCAAGAAGACTGGAATGGATTGCTATGCCCTTCTCCAGGGGTGTCTCCCTGATGCAGGGATCGAACCTGAGTCTCTTTTGTCTCCTGTTGTCAGGCAGGTTCTTTACCACTAGTGCCACCTGGGAAGCTATAACCTTACAAAATATATTTCTAGTAAGGCTTGGAAGTCAAAATTACTCCTTAATCCTTGGGCTCTGAAATGGATGTTGTGTTAGCAGATATGAAAACCACATGAATCTTGTACATTTCTATTAGAGCTCTTGAGTGACCAGGTGCATTGTCAATGAGCAGTAATGTTTTGAAAGGAATCTTTTCTTCTGAGCTGTAGGTCTTAACAGTGGACTTAAAATACTCAGTAACCATGTTGTAAACAGATATGCTGTCATCCAGGCTTTGTTGTTGCATTTATAGAGCACAGGCAGAGTAGATTGAGCATAATTCTTAAGGGCCATAGGATTTTTGGAATGGTAAATAAGCATTCCCAGGTGATTCAGTGGTAAAGAACCTGCCTGCAATGCAGGAGCCATGGGTTTGATCCCTGCATCAGGAAGAACCTGTGGAGAAGGAAATGGTAACCCACTCCAGTAGTCTTGCCTGGGAAATCCATGGACAGAGGAGCCTGGCAGGCTTCAGTCCATGGGGTTGCACAGAGTTGGGACACAACTTAGTGATTGAGCATGCACACAGGCAAGTAAGCACTGGCTTCAGTTTCAAATCACTGACTGCATTAGCCCCTAACAAGAGAGTCAGCCTGTCCTTGGAAGCTTTGAATTCTCCTCTGTAGCTATGAAAGTCTAGATTGCATTTTCTTCCATAATAAGGCTGTTCTATGTACATCAAAAACCTGTTGTTGTGGCCACCTTCATGAATTATCCCAGCTAGATCATCTGGTTAACTCGCTGCAGCTTCTGTGTCAGCACTTGCTGTTTCACTTTGTACTTTTATGTTATGGACCATGACTTCTTTCCTTAAACCTCATGAACCAACCTCTGTTATCTTTAAACTTTTCTTTTGCAGCTTCCTCACCTCTCAGCTTTCACAAAATTGGAGAGAGTTAGAGCCTTGCTCTGGATTAGGCCTAGGCTTGAGGGAATGTTGTGGCTGGTTTGATCTTCTATCCAGACCACTAAAACTTTCTCCATATCAACAATAGGGCTGTTTCACTTCCTTATCGTTCCTGTGTTTATTGGAGTAGCACTTTTAATTTCCTTCAAGAATTTTTCCTTTTCATTCACAACTTGGCTGTCTGGCACAAGAGGCCGCACTTTCAGCCTATCTTGGCTTTCGATATTCCTTCCTCACTAAGATTAATCATTTCTAGCTTTTGATTTAAAGTGAGAGATAAGCGATTTTTCCTTTCACTTGAATACTTAGGCTGTTGCATGGTTATGAATCGGCCTAATTTCAATATTGTTGTGTCTCAAGGAATAGGAAGGCCTGAGAAGAGGGGGAGAGACTTGGGAACAGCCAGTTGGTCAAACAGTCAGAACACACAATATTTATTAGGTTCGCTGTCTTAATATGGTTGTGACTTGTGGCACCCCAAAACAATTACAATAGGAACATCGGAGATCACTGATCACAGATCACCATAGTAATAGCCAAAAAAAAAACCTTGAAATACTGTGAGAATTACCAAAATGTTGTACAGAAACATGAAGTGAGCAAATAAATGCATTTGGGAAAATGGTGCTGATAGACTTGTTTGATGCAAAATGAATGTTTGACTCTTTACAACCCCATTGACTATACAGTCCACAGAATTCTCTAGGCCAGAATACTGGAGTGGGTAGCCTTTCCCTTCTCCAGGGGATCTTTCCAACCCAGAAATCAAACTGGGGTCTCCTGCATTGCAGGCAGATTCTTTCCAACTGATCTATCAGAATGCAGGGTAGCCATAAAACTTCATTTGTAAAAAATGCAATTATCTGTGAGGTATAATAAAGTACAGTAAAATGAGGTATGTCTGTATATTAGTTTCAGGTGTAAAACATAATAATTTGTATGTGTTGCAAGGTGATCACAGCAGTAAGTCTAGTTAACATCCAACACTGCATATTGTTACAAATTTATTTTTCTTGAGAACTCTTAAGAACCACTCATTTAGCAACTGTCAAAGTACAATATAAGTAAATATAGTCACCACCTTGTACATAATATCCACATGACTTATTTAGTTTATAACTGGAAATTTGTACCTTTTGATTCCTTCACCTATTTCACTCACTCCCAACCCCTCCTCTGGCAGGCAACAGTCTGTTCTGTGTATCTATGAGTTTGGTTGTATTTTTAGGAGTTTTTTGTTTTGTTTTGTTTTGTTTTTTTGTGGGAGAGATTCAACATATAGGTGAGATCATAGTGTATTTGTTTTTTTCTTTCTGACTTATTTTACATAGCACAATGCCTTCAAGGTACATTCCTGTTGTTGCAAATGGCAAGATTTTATTATTTTTTTAATCATTGATTAATATTCCATTGTGTGTATTTTCTTTATCCATTTACCCATTAATGGACATTTAGCTAGTGCTTTGGCCATTGAAAATAATGCTTAATGATCATATCACTTTGAATTAGTGATTTTTTGTTTTTCAAATAAATAACCAAAAGTTGAATACTGGATCATGTGGTAGTTCTATTTTTAATTTTTGAGGAACCTCTGTACTATTTTCCATAGTAGCTGTACCACTTTACATCCCTACACACACTGTACAACCAATTCTTTTTTCTCTACACCCTCGCCAACATTTGTTATTATTTTCTTTTTGGTAATAGCCATTCTGACTAAGGTGTCAGAATGTGTAAGGTGATAAGGTGTAAGCTGATATGTCATGGTAGTTTTTATTTGCATATCCCTGATGATTAGTGATGTGGAGAACCTTTTCATGTACTTATTGACCAACGGTGTCTTCTTTGGAAAAATGTCTATGCAGATTCTCTGCTCATGTTTAAAATCAGAACTCAAACTCAGCTGAGTTGTGAGTTCTTTGTATACTTTGGACACTACCCTTCTATTACATGTGAGAGTTATAATTACCATCTCCCACTAGTAGCTGCCTTTTCATTTGTTGATGGTTTCCTTCTCTGGGCAGAAGCTTTTTAGTTTGTCTTGCTTACTTTTATAATTAGTCCTACTTGCTTATTTTTTATTTTATTGTCTCTGCTCTTGATGTCAAATCCAAAAATTCATTGCCAAGACTGATGTCAAGCGGTTTACCACCTATGTTTTCTTCTAGAAGTTTTATGGTTTCAGGTCCTACATTCAACTCTTTAATCCATTTTGATGTAATTTTGGTGTATGGTGTAAAGTAATAGTCCAACGTCACTGTTTTGCACTGGCTGGCCAGTTTTCCCAAAACCACTTGTTGAAGAAGCTGTCTTTTCCTATTGTATATTTTGCCTCCTTTGTCATATATTAATTCCCCTTATAAGTGTGGGTTCTCTATTCTGTTTCATTTATATATGGTGCTTAATGCCAGTACAATACTATTTTGATTATTATAGCTTTGTGGTACAGTTTAAAATCAGGGCATATGATGACTTTATCTTTGTTCTTCTCTTTCAAGATTGCTCTGGCTATTTAGGGCCTTTTGTGTTTCCATACAAATGTTTTGAAATTACTTGTTCTATTTCTGTAAAAATGTCATTAGAATTTTGATAGGGATTGCACTGAACCTGTAGATTGCTTCAGGTGGTATGGACATTTTAACAATAATAATTCTTCCAATCAATAAGCATGGAATATCTTTCCATTTCTTTGTATCATCTCCATTTTCTTTCATTCATATCTTGGTTTTTAGTGTATAAGACTTTCATCTCCTTGATTAAATTTATTCTTAAATGTTTATTCTTTTTGTTGCAGTTGTAAATAGGATTGATTTTCTAGTGTTGACCTGCTAGTGAGCGGGGCCAGTTCCTGACACAGCTGGCTGTGAGGTATCCCAAAGCTGTGCTGTCCTGATTGTGAGAGTTGGGTTCCAGGGTGGCTGGCTGAGGAGTCCAGGGTATCTTGGAGTTGGTGTTGGTCTGCAAATGGGCTGGGAACTAGGTGGTCCTGGGTCTGGTATTGGCCTGCTGTCATGGGGTCCTATGTTGGCCTGAGGCATCTCCATACTGGTGCAGACAGACTGGTGGGTGGGGTGGGGTCCCCCAGCTAGCAAGGCGGAAGAAGGATTCAAAACAGCACCTGCCAGCACCCTTGTCTTTGTGGTAGTGTTCTTGGGGCTTATCTTTCTAGTGCAGGACCACTGGGCTGGGGTGCCTGATGTGGGGCTTGGCCCCCCGTTCCTTGATGAGAACCTCTGCTATTCTAATCTTTCTCCTGTTTGTGGGTCTCCCACCCAGGGATATGGATCTTGACTCTACTATATCTCCTCCCTCCTACCTGTGTTGTTTTGGCTTCTTCATTATATTTTTAGTTGTAGCAGGTCTTTTCTGGTAGATTTTGGTATGTTTCATTAATTGTTCTGTATATATTTGTGATTTTTGGTGTGCTCATGAAAGAAAATGAGCTTAGGGTCTTCTTACTCTGCTTTCTTCATCAGTTTCATAACTTTTCCTCCTTAATTTCTGATTTTATTTGAATACTCCCCCACTTTGATGAGTCTACCTAAAGATTTGTAAATTTTGTTTATCTTTTCAAAGAGCAAATGTTATTTTTATTTTTGCTTTGAGTTTTGTTACTACCTTCCTTCTACTAACTTTGGTTGTCATTTCTTCCCCTGGTGCTTTGAGGTACAAAATTAGGTTGTTTACTTGAGATTTTTCTTGTTGCTTGATGTAGGCATTTATCACTATGACAATCCCTCTTAGAGCAGCTTTTGCTGCATCTGATATGTTTTGATATATTTTCACTTTCCTTTGTCTCTTCTTCAATTTATCTTTTGGTTTCCTCTTTGACCTATTGGTTGTTCAGTAGCATGTCTCTTCGCCACATATTTATGAATTTTCCAGGTTTCTTCTTGTAATTGATTTTCTAGTCTCATACCATTGTTGTTGAAGATAGTTGATGTGATTTCAATTGTCTTAAATTTGTTAAGATTTGTTTTGTGCCTAATATATGAACCCTCCTGGAAAATAGAATGTTCCATGTATACTCGAGGAGAATGTGTATTCTTCTGCTTTTGAATGCAATGTTCTGTGTATGATATATATGTTAAGTCCATCTGGTGTAATATGTTGTTCCAGGTCAATGTTTCCTTATTGATTTTCTGTCTGGGTGACCTATCCATTGATGTAAGTGGGGTGTTAAAATCCCCTACTATTATCGTTTTGCCATCTTTTTCTCTCTTTAGGTCTGTAAATGTTTGCTTTATATATTTAGCTCCTCTTGTGTTGGGTGCATAAATATATACAAATGGATGTCTGTTTTCTTCCCAAGATGAGGGAAGCTTTCAGCCATTATTTATTCAAGTAAATGTCTGCTTCTTTCTCTCATTCTCTCTTCTTTTTCTGGGGTCCTTATTATGTGAATGTTAGTCTGCTTACTGCTGTCCTTTAAGTCCCTTAAATGATCTTCACTTTTTTCATTCTGTTTTCTTTGTGCTATTTTGTGCTGCTCCACTTGGGTGATTTCCACTGTCCTGTCTTTGAATTCACTGATAGTTTCTTTTGATTTATCAGTATCATCTTTGGGTCTTTAATGTCTATTACTAGTACTTTCTTATATTTTCTCTCTCTTTTTAAAAGTTCTAACTGTGTTCATACATTCTTCTTTCAATGTTTATGAACATTACTTTGAACTCTTTATCAGGTAAATTATTGTGCTTCATTAAGGTTTTTTCTCCTTAAGGTTTTATCTTGTGGAACATATCCCTCTATTCCTTCATTTTGTTTATGTGTTGGTTTCTATGCCTTAGAAGAAAGAGCTACTTCTCCCAGTCTTGAAGGGTTAGCCTTATGTAGGAGATACATCTTATCATTCAATCCTGCTCTGGTTCTTAGCTGTCTGTCAAGCCTTTGTAATTGTCTAAGAGGTCTATTTTATTTTTACTGGCTCTCAGTAGTTAAGGGCGTTGTAACAACTACAAGTGATCTGAAAGGAAAGATCTTAGCACTGAGATTCAGTCTGACAGGAAGCCTGAACTTCAGGTAACACCTTTAAAAGTGTACAAGTATATTTAGTCCTATGGGACCACAAGTGTAAGCTTCATTGGCCACCAGAGCCAGGCATTCTAGAAATGTCACTTGGGTGACACTTGAAAAAATTTGGGCTTCAGATGAGTGTATAAGTGCCTTTCTGGGAGATACTGGCAAGGTATACTGAGGCAGAGGGCGAGAGCAAAGAGTGTGTCCACTGGCTTGTTTCCTGAGAGCATCTCCATCAGGCTCTAGATGTGTGCCAAACCGGAAGTCTGCCCCTTGGATTGAGGCTCTAGGACAAGCAAATAGGTTTCTTTTGCAGAAAGACTGGGTGTGTGTTTCCGTCTGCTCTGCTGTGCTGTGCCTTGTGGGTAGTAGCCAAGAACTGGGTTTCCAGTTGTTACAGTCCTGTGGGATCCAGGAACTCAAGCCCACCTGGCCATCAGAGCCAGGTGATCAAGGGGTATCTCTGGGTGGAAACTGCAAAAAGCAGGGTACCAGATGTGCATAAAAGCTCACCTCTAGGAGATACTGGTGCTCTGGAGCATAGCAGAAGGATAGCACAAAGATAGCATCCATCCTCCAAGATCTCTGGAAGGGATTTAGTCAGCCCTTAGATGTAGGTTTAATTAGAAGCTTGTCCCTCAGGCTACAGCTGTAAGATAATAGGCTTCTTTCTTAGAAAGACTGAGTCCTGGGTCTGTTGCTTTTTACTGTTCTCTGGGGGTGGGAGATGGTAGCCATTTAAAAAACTCTTTCTCCACTGGCTCCAGTCCTGTAGGACTCATGAGCTTAAGCCCCACTGGTCTCCTCCAACATAGAGGTTCCTCTGATGTCAGCCACAGAAATCAGGGCACCAGACAAGGATGTAAGCTGCTTTCTGGATATACTAGTGAGCTGGAGAGTGCAGAAAGAATGTGTCCACTGGCCTCTGTTTACCAAGGGCACCTCTATAGGCCTCAAGATACATATGCCAAACCAGAAGGCTGCCCCTCAAGCCAAAACTTCTGAACATGCAGAAAGGTCTCTTTCACAGAGGTGTGTTTCAGTCTTCTGCCTGTACAATACCCTGGAGATGGTAGTCTGCCAAGAGCTGTCTTTTCAATTGTTACTGTCCTGTGGGATCCAGGATCCAGAGCCAGGTGATTAAGTGGCATTCTCTGGGCAGCAGACCCCAAAGTTGGGCATCAGACCTAAAACTCAGGATACCAGATGCATATCTTCTCCCCTCCAGAAGATATTTGCACTCAGGAGCATGGCAGAGAGAGAGCATCACAATGGTGCTTACCAGCCAGCAGGCCCCTAGATATGCATTAAATGAGATGGCTCAGGCTAAAGGCTTAAGATTCATTAATGAGCCTCTTTAACAATAGAGTCTGACTGCTTCTAACATACAGAAGGGCTGCTATTGCACTGAGCCCTGGGGTGGATGAGTCTGTATGTGAGTCCTTTAACAACTGTTTCTCAGATGGCTATAGCCTATGAGTCTCAGGGACACATGCCCCATTGGTTTTTTAGTCTTTTTTTTAAATTTAAATATTTATTTGATTGTCCTGGGTCTTAGTTGTGGCACACAGGATCTTCGATCTTTGTTGAGGCATGCAAGATCTTCAGTTGCAGCATGTGGGATCTAGTCCCCTAACCAAGGATGGGACCTAGGCCCCTTGCACTGGGAGCATGGAGTCTTAGCCACTGGACAACCAGGGAAGTCCCCTCCCCCACTGGCTTTCAAAGGTCTTAGAAGTTGGGGTGCCCACTGTGGGGTTCAAATCCTTTACTCCTCAGGGAGATACTTTAGGTTTTGAATTCCCACAGTTGTGTGTTGCTGTGCCAGCAATGGGATTTATGGAGAGACTGTGTCCCAGTCTCTCCTGCCTGCTTTGATGGGGAACTTCTCTCATTCACCCAATGAGTAGGAGTTGCTCAGCTAGGTTTTAGCTATTTTTTTTCAGAGAGAGTTATTCCATATGTACTGCAGATCCAGGGTGTCCGTGGGAGGAGATGAGTTCAGGCTCCCCTGTGTCGCCGTCTTGAACCATAACCCAAGTATTCATTTTTATGCCCTGGTCATGATTAGTCCAGCCAGGTAATTATTTTTGGTTCCCATTGCATCTCAGCTGCATTATGCCTAATACAACTTCTGGTGAATAAATAAATCAATAAATAATATTCCTCTGAATATATTCCCAGAAATTGAGCTGTATAGAGCTTATTTATTTAAAACTTAAGATACTATAATATTTAATATGGAGAAGATATCAAAGAAAAATGAAATAATGGATTATGATTTTTTGGGTAACATAAAAACATGCTTGTTGAGCTACACTACAAATCAACAGTACTTTCAACTGATCCTGAATGTTTGCCCTGTGATGGCCTGGATACTCTATTGGAACAGGAGATGAGGGATTGTTTACACTCTAAGAAGTTTAAAATGTTGAGTAGGGTTTAAGAAATATCAAGCCAACAGATAATACAGAATAAATGGCATACAGAGTATGTTCCCAGTAATGCAGAGGAGTCCAGCATGATCAAATTTAGCCGATATTGCCAGTTTTATAAAGAGACTATACTAATGTATACTTCCACTTGTATTATCTCTTTTTCATTTCTGCCATTCTGGTATAATAGAAAGGTATCACATTGCAGTTTTATTTTGCATTTCTTTGACAAACAATGAAGTTGAGCTACTTTTTCTGTATTTATCAACCAGTTGGATATCCTCTTTTTTTAAATTTATTTTTAATTGGCAAGTAATTGCTTTACAATATTGTGTTGGTCTCTGCCTTACATCAACATGAGTCAGCCATAGGTATATATATATCCTCTTCTTCCTAAACCTCCCTCCCACCTCCCGTACCATCCTACCCCTCTAGGTTGTCACAGAGCACCTGATTTGAGCTCCCTGCGTCATACAGCAAATTCCCATTGTCAACCAGTTGGATCTCCTCTTATAAGGAATGTTCATTCAAATCTTTTACCTGTTTTTTATCTTGAGATTTCTTGTTTGTTTATATTGATTTATAAGACCTCTTTATATATTCACTTTATGAGTACTTTATCAGACATATGTACTGTGAGAATCTTTTCTCACTATAGCTTGCCCTTTTATTTTTTCAATAGTACACTTTGAGCAGAACATCTTTAATTTAGTCCAATTTATAATTTTTGAAATGGTTAATGATTTTTTTGTGTCTTATTAATAAATCTTTATGAATTCATAAATATATTTTATATGTATTTTTCTAATATCTTTATCAATTTAAATTTAGACATACATCTCAAGATGTTATTTTTGTGTATGGTGAGAGTTAGGGTCAAGTTTCATTTTTTCCCCTAAGGGAGATAAAATTTTTTGATCAACACCATTTATTTAAAAGGCCATCTTTACTGTACTGTAGTCTCCTAGTCATCAGTGACAGAATATGTGGAGTTTTATTTTTTTTATTCTTTTCCATTTTTCCTTGTCTGTTCTAGTGCCAATACCACACTAACTGATATAGCTTTGTGACTGGTTTTGACAACTGCTAGTATAGGTCTTCCTTCTCTAATTTGTTTTAGCAATCAGCCTGTGTTTTCTCTCTCTCTGTAATATTCAGTATTCTAATTTATGAACATTGTACATCCTGCCATTTATTTAGGGCTTCAACTTTTGTCAACAATATCCTTAGTTTTTAGATTTTTGTTGCAATTAGATAATACACAATTTGATGTCTACTTGTACTTTTTGAGTACAAAAGCTGGCAAATGTTAGAAATACCTGCAGAATTTTTAAATAATGTAGATTCTAGATACTACCTCAGAACTGCTGCAGCAATATCTCTGGGAGCAGGGCTCTGAGAGTCTACAGGGCCTTTCAGATTTCATAATACTTTGGGTGAAAATGTAAAAAGTAGTGCAATTTTTTTGCATAATAATTTGGCAAATTTAATTGCATTAAATAGACCTGTTAACCTTGCACTTATATATCTAGGAAGTTACTTTCTATGAATTATTTGTGCACATTTATAAACACCCATGGGGTTTCCCCAGTGACTCACAGGTAAAGAATCCACCTGCAATGCAAGAGCCACAGGAGACCTGGCTTCAATCCCTGGGTCAGGAAGATTGCCTGGAGCAGGGCATGGCAACCCACTCCAGTATTCATGCCTGGAGAATCCCACGGACAGAGGAGCCTGGCGGGCTACAATCCATAGGGTTTTGAAGAGTTGGATATGACTGAGTAACTTAGCATGCACAAGGTCCTCCCATGTTTGCGTGCACATCTTTAGCCAAGATGGATTCTAGAGAAGAGGTCTATGGGTAGTTGCATCACTTACTATGAGGTGGCGCCCTCCCTCCCCCCTTTTTAACCTCCAAGAAGCACATATATAGTCAGGGTGGTCTCCTTAACTTTGAGAATGAGGAATATGTTGTCTTTTATCTGGTCAGTTCCAGCCTCCTCAATCATCCTGCTATTATGGAGGTTTTGTTCAGCCTGAGGCCCTTCTATCTCCTGCCTCAATCCTGTTCCTTACTGTTCAAGTCAAAATCATCCAACAGCACCTTTATCTCAGCAGCCCCCCAACCCCACCCTGGGAATCATGACCTTCTCAGGGCCAAGACTCTGTCAGCACCTTGCTCCAGGCTGGGCACACAGTGGGTCTTCAGTACGTGTAGAAAGATTACATGCCAAAGGGAACTATTTTTTCAGCATCTCATTTTCTTTAAAGTCTGTTGATGTTAGGCTGTTTGGAGCAGTCTGTTGTTTTTCCTGGTTCCTGCATTTCCCTTTGTTTTTCATGGAACGCGTAGCACTGATTTCCTGTAAGGCTTTGCAAATAAATATCAAGGTCGGGCTGGGAGCGTTGCTGGAGTGATCCTGTCACCTTTTGATTCCACTGGGCCAAGAAATGCTTTCAACCCCAGAGGGCAGAAGTTTTTCAAAACAAGACTGTTCCAATAAGGGCGTGGGCTTCCTCCATCAGCGCAGGCACCCGCCTGCTTGCATTTTAACTACTTGGAGAAGAATGGAAATTCTGCAAAACCCTTGGTATTTTTGAACCACTGAGTTGGTTAGGTGATGGGGCCTGTGGTGATTTCTCAGTGAGAGGTTGGTACAGACAGGAACATGGTGGGAAGTGGTGAAAGAGGCCCTTTCTGAAGAGCCAGTGGAGGGTGCAGGGCCTCTTCTACTCAGACCTCCTCTCCCCTTCTTCCTTCACCCCAGGGCTGTCCAGGGCTCACAGAGCCTTTGATCCCTGTGACTTCTGGGGGTGGGGTGGGAGAGCTGTCCAGACCTCCTGCACAGAAAAGTGAGGGCAAGTGCAGGGGGATACTGTTCAGTGGTTTAGTTCTTTTGAACGTCCAAGTTGACACAACAAGCCCTCCCCTTCTCCTCCTTCACACTCTGTCTTGGTTTTTCTTCTCTTGTCTTTTCCTCTTCTTTAGTACTTTGCCATCTGTCTGAGGTGAGCTCTGTGCTTATAAACGGGGAAATGTAAGGGACACCTTCAGAGGGGTTTTGCATTTAATGACCTTGGAACGCCCTCTGGGTACCTGGTTCATCCCTGAGGATGCAGTGTCCCTTAAGGGGAGGTGCAAGGAGTGAGTTTGTGGGGAACCTTGTCCTACTGGAGATGTTACCTGAAAACTGGGTTTGCCTCTTCTTGGGTGTTGAGCCAATAGACACAATCAAACCAAAGATGGGAAGGAGGGATTTATTATTACTTGCAGTCAATAAGAAGAAGCCTGGGGATATTTCCCAAAGAAGGGCCTCCCTGCACAGCAAAACTGGGGAGTATTTATGCTAAGGGTCCATGCATGTTCATGAATGGGTTTGGGCAGTATATGCATATTCATGAAGGGGGTTGAACAGAGCAGAATTCAGCATAAAATTGGAGCAGATGTCTACAGAGTTCAGGCTTTAGTTGCCTCAGGTCAGGAGGGTCAACATCATCATTCTCTCCTTTCCCCATGGATGAGGGTGTTAGTTCTTTGAAGAATTCAGATATATTATTCTGTATATCCCTTGAGGAGACATAGGACTCTGCTTTGTCACTGCACTGTTGTTTGGCTGCCTTTTCTCTGTTCCTTTATTCCCTTAAGATCATTGATCATTGAGACCTGTTCAAGGTCAAGCCTGTGGCCTGGCTTACATCACAAAATGCTGAGACCAACATGGCCCTCTTTTGTCAAGAAAGCCATTCCTAGTTCTCTTTCTCTGGGGACCCTGTGATCCATCTGCTTACAATATTACAAAGGTCCTGTTCCCTGTGTCCCACCCAGGTTATGTTTTTGAGGATGATAGTAAGGGCTTCCACAGAAGGGTTTAGCTTCTTTAAAAACTCCGTCAGCCAATACCTGCCCTACACCCCCCCCCCCCCAATTTGAAATGGAAAACTGCCATTTTTCTCAATTACACGTAAAGGGCTTCAGCCTGACTGACGCATTTCTAGGAACCATCAGGGAAACCTGGTTGCAACTCTTGCTCCTTTAAACAAGTCAGTGCAACACACACACACACACACACACTCTCTCTCTCTCTCTCTCTCTCTCTCTCTCTCTCTCTCTCTCTCACTCTCACAAACAGCAAAGTCTTCCAGGTTTGGATTGGAGAGAAAATTTAGAAAGAACCAACACCTTCCCCTTAGCTAAAATCCTGACTGGATTTTACACAACTTTATACATGACTGGATCCAACAATATCCTTTCCAGTGTTGGCTGGAGGTGGGGGAGGGGGTCAGCAAGAGGACCTTGGAAGCTGGCCCTACACACTCAGACTTGCCCTGCCTCTGAGACACCTGCTGTGTGGGTTCTGAGTTTCTATCCCCAGGGCTGCCCTAGGATAGACCCTCCTTCCATCTTGCTTGGGTTATCGCCACCACCTCTTGCATGTGTCCCAGTGACACTTACTATACATCTCTCCCTCGTTAATCTGGGGAGGACTGGAGTCTAGGTTTAGCAGCATGCGTGCTGTGTGCTAAGTCACTTCAGTCATGTCTGACTCTTTGTGACCCCATGGACTGTATGTAGCCTGCCAGGCTCCCCGGTCCGTGGGGATTCTCCACACAAGAATACTGGAATGAGTTGCCATTTCCTCCTCCAGGGGATCTTCCGGACCCAAGGACCGAACCCACAGCTCTTCCATCTCCTGCATTGGTAGGTGGGTTCTTTACCACTAGCGCCACCTGGGAAGCCCTATCAGCTTCTTATTCTCATATTTCATTTAGGCCAGTGAGAATGTCATCCCTTTAATGACACCTGTTTCCCCAGCCAACATTCACCACTCTCGCCTCTGGGCTTCCATCACAAATTAAAATTCTTTGCAACAGTTGCCCGCCTAGATTTCCGGTGTTCTTGCAGTCCAGTGAGGCCCTCATCATAGTCTGCATTTTCTCACAGTATCTGTTTTCCCACTAGATGGCCAGCCCCCCTGGGACACCCCTGACACCAAGCAGAACTCTTCATTCACAGAAGGAATTCCCTAGATTCTGGGATGGAATCGAGTTGGGGGTCATAAGGATTTCAGGGGCACAGGCACGGCCAACCAGGAATCAGAATGGCTTGGAAGGAAGAGCCAGGAGCTGGGAACACACACTCCACACACAGCCCAGCCTTGCGGGGGGCTGCCCTAGGCGGGGGTCTTTCCCTCACACCTGGTTGGCCCACAGCAATGGCTCTCTGCCTTGGCTGCGGCTCAAGCCCCAACCTAGACAAGTTCAATGAGAATCTCTAGGGAGGAAAGGGGGTGGGGGGATGAACTGGGAGATTGGGATTGACACATACACTATGATACTATGTATAAAATAGACAGGGCTTCCCTGGTGGCTCAGTGGTGAAGACCTTGCCTGCCAGTGCAGGAGACACCGGTTTGATCCCTGGGTCAGGAAGATCTGCTGGAGGAGGAAATGGCAACCCACTCAGTATTCTTACCTGGAAAATCCCATGGACAGAGGAGCTTGGTAGGCTGCATTCCATGGGGTCACAAAGAGTTGGACAGGTAACTGAGCATGCATGCATGCACATAAAATAGAAAACAAATGGGAACTCGACTTAATGGTCTGTGGTGCCCTGAGTGGAAAGGAAGGCCAGAAGGGAGGGGACACATGGATATGTACAGCTGGTTCATTTTCATGTGCAGTAGAAATGGACACAACATTGTAAAGCAACTATATTCCAATAAAAATTAATTAAAAAAAAGGAATCTATAGGGAGGGACTCGGGGAGTTTTCTGAGCACCCAGGTGATTTCAAGGGGGCAGCCCTTTGAGAACCGCTAGCAGAAGGAAATCAGAGCTTGTGGGTGGGTGGGGTGGGGGTGAGGTTCCGATTTTAGGGAGTTAGCAGAGGTCCCTGCAGAGTCCTGCCGCAGGGGCAGCAGACAGAGGAACAAGGTAGGGGTGAGTCGGTGGAGAGCACTAGGAAAACACCCAGACAGCTGATCTCCTTTCACACCCATGGGCACCCTGTCGTCTCTGGATCCTGGGGTTTTATATCAAGCCATGAGAGAAGGTGGGACAGGCCATGGAGTGCTGGGAGCAGAAGAGGGAAGTGAGGGGAGTCCATCATCAGGATGGTCAGTCTACCTATGGTCCCAGGCAGCAAACTTGCCCAGTCAGACAAGCCCACAAACCCAGAACCAAACCACGGTGTAGTGTGTAGCCGCTAATGCACTGGCTCTGGGCACACTCCGTCCCTCTACCAGAAAGTTCACTCCTAAGGGCTTTCCTCTGGAAGAGGATCCAGTTTTCTTCTGTTGCCAATAAAAATCCCCGGCGCTGTTCTTTCTCCTTCGCTTCCTTCTATTGCTTCTGACAGAGTTTGCCAGTTAGCTGAGGTCAGGATTTCCTTTTTACAAACAACCTGCTTTCAGTCAGTGGGGCCAAAAGGTTTCCTAAATTACAAACTCTTTCATTTCTTCTGCCACAAGTTCGCCTGTCAGTTTGGATAATTGCACAGAGCGGAGAGAAATGGAAACCTTTCTGAGAGACACTGAAAGAAGGAAGTGCTGTTGTTAGTTCTCTCCTTTCCGATTGTCAAAAATCCATCCTGAGCAGGATGGACAGGGTGACATGAGTCAGCTGAAGGTTTTGTACCTGTGGGGATTGTTGGGGGCGGGGGCAGGTCCCAGGATCTGGGAGGGAATTTCTTAGCGGTCTTAAATGGGCCCATCTCCACATTCTGTTAAGCAAATGCATGTGTGCTAAGCTGCTTCAGTTGTGTCTGACTCTCTGCGACCCCGTGGACCGTAGCCTGCCAGGCTCGTCTGTCCATGGGATTCTCCAGGCAAGAATACTGGAGTGGGTTGCCATTCCCTTCTCCAGGGGATCTTCAGGACCCAAGGATGGAACCCTGGTCCTTCCTTATTGCAGGCAGATTCTCTATCATCTGAGCCACCAGGGAAGCTCCTTCAGCAAATGGCCTCTTTTATATTCAATTGAGTTGGGGAACATCCAAGCCCTATTCCAGTTTTGAAAAGCAAATTTGAAAAGTTATTACAAAATGTATGTGCATGGGACATGTGTAAATGCTGACTGGGAGTCAAATTTGAAATCAATCTCTGGAAGGATAGCATAGAATTGAGGTGCTATGAGCATTCAGACCTCACTGAACAATTGTATTAACTGGACAGGATGTGAGATACCTACCCCTTGAAAATGGAAAGGGCTGCCTAAGCCCTGGTGTGGAGTGATGGAGCCAGAGGAAAAGTCAGCTTGTACTGACCTGAGAGTCCGAGATCTTTTTAAGATTCTGTGTTGTATCCAAGAGTCGCTCAGGGCCGTGACTGCCTGATTTGGCTGTGATCTCTCAGGAACGAGCGTTTAACCTGAGTTTTGTAATCTGTAAAATAAAAGGGGCTCTGCTGGACACTACTTAGGGCTCTCATCTAAGTCTAGTTTAATGTTGAATCAGGGGCCCCAGTAAAGGGTCCTCTAGGCTGTGTGTGCTAATGCAGGAGGCTGAGAACCTCTGATCTTGTCTTCTTGCTTTTCTGTCTTCCATAGAGGGGGAACAGCCAAGCTTGTGGGTAATAAAAGCACCAAGTCTGAAGTTTTCCTTGGAGGTGAAGGACAGCTCACAGCCTCACCTTTCCCTCTCCTGGCCACTCAGAGCCACACTGCCCATGCTCCTGTAGTCCCGTGGCCTCTCTCCTGTGCCCTCCTCCTCCCCACTCTGCTCAGGCCGGCTTCAGTCTGCAGGGCTCAGCTTCGGGGCAGGGTTTCCTGCCTGCCCGGCTTGCCCCACCTCTCATGTCCACAGGACCGTTCACAGAAGTCTCCTTTGTCATTGTGATTCTCTTTTTTCTAAAATTTATTCATTTATTAAGGACTGTGCTGGGTCTTCATTTCCGCTCAGGGGCTCTTTGTTGTTTTGAGGGGACTTTCTCTAGTTGCAGTGCATGGGCTTTTCTGCTGTGGCTTCTCCTGTTGTGGAGCAGGGCTCTAGGGTAGGCACAAGGGCTCAGAAGTTGTGGCATCAGGGATTAGGGTCCCGCAGGATGTGGGATCTTAGTTTCCCTGGACCAGGGATTGAACCCGTGTCCCTGCATTGGCAGATGGATTCTTAACCACTGGACCGCCAGAGAAGTCCTTTTTTTTTTTTTTTTAATTAATTGTTATTGGAGTATAATTGCTTTACAATGTTGTTAGTCTCTACTGTACAGCCAAGTGAATCAGCCATACACATACATATATCCTCTTCCTTTCGGATTTCCTTTCCATTTAGGAAACTCGTTAATTCCTGACCTCAAACATTGGGGTGGTGGCTATTAAGAAAGAATTGCTACATAATGGTTGTCTTTTTCATCCTGTTTCCTAGACTTAGGCCTACCTGGTGGCTCAGACTCCAGAGACTCTGCCTGTAGTGTAGGAGACCCAGGTTTGATCCCTGGGTTGGGAAGATTCCCTGGTGAAGGAAATATCAACCCACTCCAGTATTCTTGCCCAGACAATCCCATGGACAGAGGAGACTGGTGAGCTACAGTTTGAGCTATGACTAAGTGACTAACACTGTAACTTTCACTTTCCTTGACTATTCCAGAAAAATGCAATCCCCTTGTAAATGGTCTGTGCCATCAAAGAGCTGATTCTTTAGTTGGAGAGAAAAAAAAAATGTCTATGAATACTTAGCAAGCATGTGAATGAATAGCATTCAATAATTTGCCAAGTGGTGTCCCAAGCACTTTATTCACATGAACTTACTTGGTCCTCATGGTAATGGTCTAAAGTGAGTATTAAGTCATTCAGTTGTCACTCAGTGTAAGATAGTCACTCTTTGCGACCCCATGGACTATAGCTTGCCAGGCTCCTTTGTCCATGGAACTCTCAAGGCAAGAATACTGGAGTGGGTTGCCATTTCCTTTCCCAATGGTCTGAAGTAGGTATTATTGTTATCCCCATTTTACAGATGAGGAAACTAAGGCACAGTGAAGTTAACTTGGCAAGATAAAATGGGGAAGTCAGGATTTGAACCCAGGCAACTTGCCTGGCAGAGGCCAGGTTCTTAACCACTAGGTGTACTACCTCTCAGTGGGTGGGGAGACGCCTTACTCTTGGGGTGTCCACTCTCCTCTTGTGTCCCACTGCTCACCTCTTTCAACCCATCAGCCAGTGCTGTTGTTGCTATTGCTAAAAATAAATCCAAGTGTTCTTTTTCCCATCCTAATCTGAATCTGGCTGCTGCTTGCCTGGACCTTGCTGTTTGGCCTAATGACTCATTTCCCCAGTTCTTCTCTTGCCCTTCTATAGTCCACTCTCCACCCAGCAGCCAGAGTGGTCATTTCAAAGAATGTATCAGTTTGGGTCATAGCCCTGTGTAGACCTCTCGGTGGCTATCCTTTGCAAAATCATCTCTTCTTGGACCCATGAGTGTGATTCTCACTCCTAGAACACGATAAATAGAAGTCTTCTCCAAGGACCTTTGTGCCTCTCTTTTCTACCCCTCATCTTCACGTGCTGCCTGCCTCTTAGCAGCTGGTCTCAGTTCAGCTGTCTCGGCTCTGTCCATCCTTTCCAGGGAAGCCCTGCCACTTACATATATTTCCTGTTTTAATTTTATACAAAGAACATTTCCAACTGAATATATCTCATTCATTCACTCATTCACTCGTTCGTCTGTTCATGCCTACTCTGATGTAAACTCCATCCACAGGAGTAAGGACCTCCTATCCTTAACATCTCAGACAAACACTCCCCCCCCAACCATGGTGGGTGCACAGTGAGCCTTTATTGAAGGGGGTATTATGAGCAGTCAGTAAGACTATGGACATTGGAGGTGGGGAGAAGTTCAGGAGAAGGAGCTAACACTGTGTGCCATGATGGGAAAGAAGGTTCTGCATAGAAGGCTCTGGAGCTGAACATGGCTTGGGTGGATTGAGGGTGGAGGAAGTCACTGATGGCAGTGGGCAAGCTCTGAGTAGAGGTGAGGCAAGGATTCTTAGGGGCTGTTTGGTCCATTAAAGAACTCCGTTAACATGGACCGAAGGTTTGTTCGTAAGAATAATGAGAGACAATGTTGGAAAGAAAGTAGAGACTGTATCTGAAAAGTTTAGAATGGCAGGGAGAGAAATGTGGCCTCCCATCTATGGACCAAAGTGTATCATGTTAGAAGTAGCACTTTAGAAAATCCATCATTTGAGGGTATGCGCTCCATTTGACTCTCTTCCATTCCATACTTTCTTCACCTGAGACCTAAAAGTCCCTCCACTCCCCACCCCTGACTTTCTCTACAGACATTCTCCAAATGTCTCACTCTCGGGCGACCAAGCATGCACAGACACTCCATTATTCAAGCCACTTGGCCAAACGTGTGCATGTGATAAATGAACATCCTCGGCCTGAAGAATGAGTCAGACCACTGCATGTTTGATGTTCATGTGTTCTGTATGTGTGAACGTTGTGTTTCTAAGATGAAATCCCAGGAGGAAGCAAGTTGTGCTGTTATATAGCTCTTTGTCAGTGATGAAACTGGCCAAATCTTAGAGATGTTGTGGGCGTTCTTTACAGATGAAATGGAATGGAAACTAGTTTCCACTGCTGTCCCTTGGGTATTGAAGTGGCTAAATCTATGCTCTGACATCCAAGATACTTGATGCTGAATTCGGTTCCATAGCAGATAAATCTGAGTGAAGGTCTCGTTTATATAGTTTCAGAGGAAGTAAAAGGCTTTTCCATTCATGTGTCCTTAATGGTGATCAAAGAGACAGCTGTTATTCTCCTAGCTTAGTTCCTTGCAAGGGCTGATAAAACCATTACTACAGCTGCTCCATACAGCTTCCTTTTGTTGGACTATGAGTGTTCCACCACCACCAAGATCCTGCTATTTTACAGAACCAAACAATGAAGAAAATACTGACAGGGAGCTTACAGTACTTCACAAATCAGTTTTATTAATTTAAACACAAACTGAAGAAAAAGTCTGTACACAGTTGTGGACACAACACACCTTTATACAGTAAGGCCAAGATAAACTTTTGTCTTTTCAGTTTGCAGAGTACAAAAACATAAAATGGAAAGGCTAAAAAACTGTTGACTTCTGTTTGCTTCAAGCAAGAGAGGAAAAAAACAACTGAATTCAATGATTAAACAATTTGGAGATATTCACAACTGACTAATTCTAGCAGCAACATGAAACCTTAGGAAAGGATAGGGCAGCTCTGTAGCTACTTTGGGTCAAAGCTGGTGGCTTTTTTCCCCTCCAATATACTATTAAAGAAAATTCATCCAAAAAGTAATTTCATGACAATGGAAGGCCTTTAGATGAGAGAAACTAGTGTCTAGATAAACTGATGGATTACTTTTGGATAAACTGTTTTGGGGGTATTACAAAGGTGACAAACTTAATTTCTCAGATTTATGCTTGTCATATAATTAGAATGGGGTGAAATGAGTAGCATTATTTTCTTGGTGATGATGACTGGACCATGTCCCACTGCTGGCAATGAACTTTTCTGGGAGGCGGGAGTGGGAGGTGGAAGGAAAGAGAAAGAACATGAACGTAAGGAAGTAATACAAAGTTGTGCTGATTTGCAGATATGTGGTGATGGCCTTCCTTAAACAAGAAAATATCATCTGGACACATGATAGTGTCCCTTTGCTAATGTCCAATTCATGAACCATTTCATTTATAAAATCTATCCATCATCTACATTCTTTCTGTGGGAAGAAGCATTTGAATAACTGTCCTTTGCCAAATAGCTATACTACATTAATGCTAAAAATGAAAAAGTGAGGTTTTAAGAGGACTTGTCTTCCCCCTCAATTGTTTAAGACACTGATGTGTTATTTACCAAGGCCCTCCTAACAGCATTTTTTTAAAAAAAGTACAGATTGGGGGAAAAAAAATTAGAAAACAAAATCCTATTGACACTTGACATCCATGCTTTTGGTCTTGACAACATGATCTTAAAAAAAAATCCATTATCTACATATTTATACCCAGTACTTGGAGAAGGCCCTGCATGTCTGTGCAGGTCCACCTCATACTTCACTATCAAGGCATTGCTACCTTTCAATATCATTTTCCTAAACAATATGTAAAAGAATCATCCATTATTACAAATTTACACCAAAAATTCTTTCTGTACATGATTGTCTCAGTGATGTACATATTATACGTTTAAATTAGACATATTTTAAACTACTTTGCAATGTGCTAAAATTCAAAGTACTTGCTGAGTCATGAGGCCAGGGCCTTCGACTGCTTCTGTCATCATGCTACTGTCTCTTCAGTTATCTGATGTCAAAAGTCTGTTTGCGTGAACTGTATGGTTCTTGAATTATACCTCGATAAAGCTGTATTTTTTTTTTAAAGTCTGTTCATAAATAAGTAGAGATGTACAGAAGACCCTGGGTATGAGACACCAGAAAAAGTAAACCTTTACAAGAAAAATCCCCCCACTGGTACTCAGGAAACCCATTTCAGTCTTTGTTGTGCAATCAAGTTTGCTGTACTGGAGAAGCTGTTTTATGTCACATTGAAGATGCTAGAAACATAAAGCGTCTGCAGGTCCTTTCTTCACAGGTTCGAACCATGGTTAGTTAATGTGGCCAAGACACACTGCACTGTGCTAGAACATTCTCATGGCTTATTTGCAATGGATTCACAGTACTAGGAGTCAACAGCTGTTCTGAAGAAAGGGGTGTGGTGTCCTTCATTTCCCACAGAGGTGGAGGCGAGGACCCACAGCAGCTGGGTGTCAAAATGCTGAAATGTTAGTTTGGAGTCTGGCGCCCACTGGGGACTCAGCTTGGTGGACGTGTCCCCGGTCACAGGCGGCTGTGCGGCTTCAAAGTGCTAGGTGACTGCTACAGGTACTCCAGTTCCAGGGCGTGATGTAGGGCCATGAGGTCCGAGTGACTGGAGACCCTCCAGAAGGGCATGGCGTGCTGTGGAGGGGCAGACCACGTGGTGAGGATGGAGAGCACTCCCAGCACCAGCCCCCAGGGCCGCGTTGTCAGTCCCCTCCACGCACGGCCCAACCCCCTTTATTCCAAACTCTGAAAACTGCCCGTTAAGATCTCAACATCACATCTGTTTAAAACAAAAATCCAAACTGACTCCTCCCCCAAGAATACCAGCGTGCGTTTTAAAATGCAATTCGGGAGTCCGTTTTTTTTTAAGAGGGTGATGGGTATTTCTTAAGCAGACCTACACTGCCACTTGAATGCCGATTCCAAACTTCAAATAAAACCCAGTAGCTGTGAACAAAAACGTGTCAAATATTTGCCTTTCAAAGTCTGGATCCACTGGAGCTTTCATGCTGCAAGTTTAAGCGATTTTCCTTAGTTGGTAGTACTTTACATTTTGTAAAATTTGACTTTAGAAGTAAAATCAAATTTTTATTTTAGAAGCAACTTTTCATTTATTTCCATCAGGCATTGTCCACACTGACCTTGAAACAACATTACCATATGGCAAAATTTTAAATGAACATCTAAGGTAGTTTTTTCAGCTTTTTTTTGTAGTTGTTTAAAACATCAATCTAAAAATCTGCCTTATTATGATGGGGATATCTTTGTAAAACATCTGAATCAACCAGAGACAAGAAAAACAGCCCCTTTCTCCCCCCCCAAATTTCATCATCCATGAAGGATAAAAACATGATTATCAACTTTATGGCTCAAAAACATTATAATAAGTATGTATCAGCAAAATCTTCTTAGATAAGAGAAAGATAATCATCACCTTTCAGAGAATAAAATTCTATTAAGCCCTCAGAAAACATTTTTTTTTTAACACAAAAAATAATGTGAAGGTCTGAGTATAATTTGTGATTATAGTTCTAGGGAGTTTTTAAACAATTCAGACTATTAAGAGAATATGGCATGAAAACAAATAGAATTTGGAACTGAGGAGTTTTGGGGGGACTATTTAAGTGACAGTAGAAGCTACTATTTTGGCATAGATCACATACCCATTATTATTCTGGGGATGCAAAATATTGTTACTTATTGACAATGTCTTTGTCTCAAGTGATCTGCTAAAAACATATACCACAGTCCAATATCACATGTAGGCCTTTCTGGATTCTATACTATTTTAGGGTATCTCTATTTTTGTTATCCTTCAGTAACAGTTCAGTACCAAGTACTAGAGATCTCTTTTCAAATATTTATGATGTTCCACTGGGCAACTTTAGATCATAAAAATATACTATTTTGCACTCATTCATTAGAGATTTTTGTGTTTGCATGCATGGCATAGAAGACACCCCTGACTGACCCTCTCATGGTCTGTGGTTGAGTAGTAGACGTGAACAGCAATCATGCAAGTTCACCTCAGAGGAGGAGGCGGCGGCGATTCCCTTTGCCTGGGGAACTGAGGGAGACACTTGGTAAGAGGAGAGGTAATAACTGAGCTGGTTATGAAAGGAGGGTCGTTCAGAAGAGCACTGTAATGGCTGTGTGTGTGTGAAGGGGCAGAGGATAAAGGACAAGGTCATTGTTAGCTGACATTATTGGCTATAGGAGTCAAATGGCGCAAGACCTGGTTAGTCCTGTTAAAGAGTTTATTGATAATAATAGTTATTATGAACATTTAGTATTATAAAAAGACTGTCTAGGGAAGAGAACAGGGGATTCAAACATGTGTTAACAAATAATTATATTGCAAAATAAATTTTCTCTAAGTAGGCACATACCAATGTGAAGCTTTTATGGATCAACAAGGGCTTGCCAGACCCAGTAAGTACAAAGTAAATAATTTTTTTCCTGAATCAGTGTTTAGCTTGGAACAAATATTTCTTATATCAAATCAGAGAGTGATGGTGGCAAAAGAGGAAAAGAAAAGCAGGTTCTAGAATGAGGAGACCTGGGTTATACTCTCAACTCTGACTTTAGTAACATGACTTTGAATCATGACATCTCCTTGGAGCCCTAGTTTGTTTATTTGTAAAGTAATGGGTTAGGGGAAATGACTCAGGGTTGCTCCTAGGTTTAATAAAGTCAATAACTTTTTCATTAAAGTATTACTTGTTCAGCACTATAGCTAGAGCAGATTTATAAAATAATATACATATATAACATATCCTCCCACTGCCAAGAACCAGCAGGCAAGACATATCTGCTGAAACTTTTTTATTACAATGTAAGGCAGTGTGGGATTAAGACTCAAAATGACCTAGCCAGCACATCAGGTAAGAAAAATAAAAGCATCAGAATTGGAAAGGAAGAAGTAAAACTATTTGCAGATGACATGATTTTATGTATAGAAAATCCTAAAGACACCAACAAAAAACTGTTAGATCTAATCAATGAATTCAACAAAGTTGCAGGATACAAAATTAGCCTACAAAAATCAGCATTTCTATACACTAAGACCAAACTGTCCAATAATAAAGTGATTCCACTTACAATAACATCAAAAACAGTAAAAGTGAAGGATTTCTACACTGAAAACTATAAGACACAGATGGAAGAAGACACAAATAATAAATGGAAAGGTATGTCAAGCTCATGATTAGAAGAACAAATATTGTTAAGATGTTCATACTATGTGTGCATCCTTAGTTGCTCAGTCTCTTTGTGACTCCATGACTGTAGCCCACCAGGCTCCTCTGTCCATGGGATTCTCCAGGCAAGAATACTGGAGCGGGCTGCCATGCCCTCCTCCAGGGGATATTCCCAACCCAGGGATAGAACCCAGGTCTCCCGCATTGCAGGCAGACTCTGTACTCTTCTGAGCCACCATCTACAGATTCAGTGCGATCTCTGTCAAAGTTCCAATAGCGATTTTTACAGAAGTAGAAAAAACAATCCTAAAATGTACATGGAGCTAAAAGACTTCAAATTGCTAAACCAATCCTGAGAAAGCACAAAGTGGGAGGCATCACACTTCTGATTTCAGGCTGTATTAGAAAGCTGTGGTAATCAAAACAGTATACAATAGAATAAAAACAGATACATAGGAAATGGAACAGAATCAACAGCCCAGAAACAAAGCCATGTATATATGCTAAACTAATATAAGGGAGCCAAGAACACTCAATGGAGAAAAGATGGTCTCTTCAATAAATGTTGCTGGGAACACTGGCTAGTCACATATTCTTTTATAAAAGAATGAAAGAATTAACCTATAAAAGAAGGAAACAACCTAAAAGGGACTAAAGACTTAAATGTAAGACCAAGAACCATAAAACTCCTGTAAGAAAACACTGGGGAAAAACTCCTTGACATCAGCCTTGGTAATGATTTTTTGGATATGACACCTAAAGCACAAGCAAGCAAAATAAACATGTAGACTATATCAAACTAAAAAGTTTCTGCACAGCAAAAGAAATGACTGACAAAATGAAAAGATAACCTACAGAATGAGGAAGAAAATTTGTAAACTATATTCTGATCAGGGGTTAATATCATAAAACTCAACAGCAAAACAATCTAATTTAAAAATTGGGCAGAATAGACATTTTTGTAAAGATGATATACAGATGGCCAACAAGTATGTGAAGTAGTGCTCACCATCACTAATTAGGGAAATGCAAGTCAAAATCACAATGCGATAATCACCTCACACCTGTTAGAACAGCCTTCATCAAAAAGATAAGGGGTAACACATGCTGATGAGGAGGTAGGGAAAAGGGAACCCTTATGCACTGTTGGTCAGAATGTAAATTGGTATAATCAGTATGGAAATGAGTCTGATGGTTCCTTAAAAAAATTAAAAACAACTACCACGTGACTAAACAATCCCACTTCTGGGTATATACATGCCCAAAGGAAATGAAAATAATATGTTGAACAGATATCTGCATCTTCACATTCACAGCAGAACTATTACAATACTCAAGATATGGAAACAACCTGTGTCCAACAGATGAATGGATAAAGACATTGTGAGATTATACCACATATATATGCAGTTATTCAGATGGATGAAAGGGGACTTAATGGACATGAATGTGAGCAAACTCTGGGAGACAGTGGAAGACAGAGGAGCCTGGTGTGCTATAATCAATGGGGTGGCAAAGAGTCATACAGGATCGCGAATGAAGAAAAACAACAACATGGAGATACTCCATCGGGTACCTAGAGCCTTGAAACCAAAACAGCTAACAATAATAGCCTAAACTGATGTGTGTGTGTGATTCGTTTATCGAGATCAGGCATATATTGAGAAAAATGGGCACCAAGACCTAATTTTTGGGAAGTAGCACACGTTTTTGGGTCATTAGAAACAAAATATTCCCTAATGGGAAGATGATGACACATCCTTTCTGTTCCTTTTGCCCACATGTGCAGTTTTCCAAATTTCCTTCTGCCACCTTTCCTGTCTGGTATTTTGCGTTTATCCCTTCTGGTTATACATAAGATCAGTAATATAAAAAGCTGGGTGTGTGGACATTCACATGTAATTTGAATTTTGCTGAATTATTAAAAAGTATTTCAAAACTATAAAAGCACATAGCCTTTGCCCTAGGCATTACACTTCTAGGAATTTTTCCCACAAATATACTGATACTTGCCCACGCATGAACCACATAAGAACTGTCTGTAATAGTAAATACTGGAAACCACCAAAATATTTAGCCCCAGGGGACTTGTTAAATTATAGCACATCAATGTAATGAAATTCTGATGTGGTCATTTATAAGCATTAGAGATACATAGCTCCATGTGCTCCTGATACGAAATAACTACCAGGATATATATTAAGTGAAAAAAAAAAAGGTATAGAAAAAAGCATATAATTACAATTTGTATAAAAAAATAAAAAACTTATCTGTGCTTTCCTATGCATATATGTAGAAAATTTGCATATGGAGATACAAATACTTCACAAATTGTAAATAGATTATTCTGAGAATTTATGAAACTTTCAGCACAGCTTTGCTCTATGACTATTTGTATATCTGCATCCCCTCTGGAAAAAGTGTGCACTTTAAAGATGAAATCCAATTTAAGATCTGGCATATAGTTTGTGCTCATTAAGTAAGTGTAATGGCTTTAGAATAAAATTCTGTAGTCAGTGTTAGTAATCCCTTTGTCTCACTTAAAACTAAAAGCAAAAACTTGCATCAAAAAGCCTTTTTTTTTTTTTTTTTTAACAAAAGTCCTTATTTTTCTCTCAAATAAACTCAGAATCAAGCATTATGAAGCAGATTCTTAGCTTCATCTTGGTTTTGGGCAAGGTTTGGGATGCACATTGAAAATAGACATTTTTGATGAAGCTGCTGTTATTATGCAGAATAATGGATTCTTGCCATACCCCCTTCCCTCCATGCTATTCACAAGAGATTCATTTTAAGTGGTTCCCTGAAAAGTAAATAAAGTCAGAGTTATAAAACAAGGCCATTTTGCTCCAGAAACCAAAACTGCTGTCAGTGTGCAGACTATTACTTACATTTTGATTTTTAAATCATGCTTACCTATTTTCACTGGAGGAATGTTAGGAAAACAAGAAATTTTATGGTTAAAAAAAAGCATGGCAAATTTTGACAACAGAAGACATACATACATCAAAGGAAGATATTGACAGGTAGGGAGATAGTTTCTCTGAACAGTCTTTCTAGGAACAAAGAGGTGCTTGAAAAAAACTCTTACCAGAGATCTTTTTTAGAATTTGCTTATTTCTTCTAGGGTGAAAAACTGAAAGCATTTCCTCTAAGATCAGAAATAAGAAAAGGATGTCCACTCTCACCACTATGTTTCAACATAGTTTTGGAAATCCTAGCCACATCAATCAGAGAAGAAAAAGAAAAGGAACACAAATTGGACCAGAAAACTACTAGAGCTCATCAATGAATTTGGTAAAGTTATAGAATACAAAATACACAGAAATCTCTTGCATTCCTATATATGAGCAATGAGAGATCAGAAAAAGAAAACCGTAATTAAAAAAGATACACGCACCCCAGTGTTCATTGCAGCAATATTTACAATAGCCAGGACATGGAAGCAATCTAAATGTCCATCAACAGAGCAATGGATAAAGAAGATGTGGTACACATATACAATGGAAATATCAGCCATAAAAAGAATGAAATAATGCTATTTGCAGCAACATGGATGGACCTTACTAAGTGAAGGAAGTCAGACACAGAAAGACAAATACCATATCACTTAAATGTGGAATCTAAAAGAACAGTACAAATGAACTTATTTATAAGACAAAGAGTTACAGATGTTAAAGCAAGCTTATGGTTACCAGGGGATAAGGGATAAATTGGAATTGACATAAACACACAAATATATATATATATATATATATATATATATATATATATATATATATATATAAGACCTACTGTTGCAAAGAGTCGGACATGACTGAAGTGACTGAGCATGCACATATAGCCCAGGGAACTCTACTCAACAGTCTTAATGACCTACATGGGGACAGAATCTAACAAAGAGTGGATATATGTATAATTGATTTACTTTGCCATACATGTGAAACTAATACAACACTGTAAATCAACCATACTCCAATAAAAAAATGTTTTTAAGATCTTTTTAGAATAATGTTTTTTTAAAAAACAAAGGCATCTCTAACCTTTTCTCTTTGAAGGAATGTTTTTTAATGATACAAATTATAGAATTAGATCAAATTACTGATGAAACTCCTGGCATTGTACTGGAAGAGAGAGCAATGATGACAGTAGATTTTGAGCATAACAAAACAGGTAACTGGCAGAATACTTCCTAGTTTTCATTCCTGGGCTAAAAAAACAAAAACAAAAACAAAAACAGTACATCTAGCAAAAGAACATCATTTAGGGAGACGAAAGACATCTCTACAGGTAGGAGGCAAGAGTGTTGTACTAGATTTTTAAAAGGACACAGGAAACTAAGACACAAGCTAAATGGTTAAAACTGATTTAGAAGAAAAGCAAAATGTTTTGATTTTGCAAATCATTTTCGTACCCACTCTTGCAGCACTTCACTGTTTCACTGTCAGTTTTATTTAGTAATCTGAAATGCTTGTGAACCAAATCATAAACTAGAATTAGTGATTTATTTTTAAAATTTTAATCATGAGTTTAAAATGGGGAGAACACTTGACACAGTTCTATATACCTCCCAAAAGGAAATAAACATTGCACACTAACAATTTTTTTAAAGCATTAAAATTATTTTTTGTAAATCAAATCATATTTAAGATGTCTAAGTGAAGTTTATAATTTGAAGGAACTTTGTGCGGAATCTCAAAGATATAATCAGCTTCATGTCTTAGTTTGGTAGCTTTCAAGCCATGTGATCTTGGCCAAAGTATTTACCTTCCTGTGACATCTGAATCACAGGTGCAATTTTTAGAAATCTGAGTATTTCTGAAAAATCTGTACAATTTACAAACACACATAAAGATCTTACAACTCCAGGTTATAGTTTCATTAGTTTCCAAGCTGGTAGGTCTCAAAGTGCAGAGTTCCTTTGTAACAGAGTACTGCACTGATCACAAACACTTATCCCAAGAAACTAAAACAAAGTTGAAGCTGCAAGTTCTCATTCATGGTCAAACAATTTAAAGAGGATGTTCTTTGTAAGCAGTTGTCTAATTTTTTTTTTTTTTGGTACAGGTGTGTGTGTTTGTCCTGAATAAAAAGAATAATATGTCCAAGGGATAAACAGTGGAAACAATTTTAACTGCTCTTCAGAGGGAACAAATACTCTCAGTACTGTTTCTACTTTCAATTCTAACATCAAACCAGTAATTCCTTTTCTTTTTCCATGTTGTGTTCACCCACACAAATATCTAAGAAAGAAAACTTCTCATAAAGGCTTAGGAAGAAACTGGTCTACAGAATCTTGAATCCTTGATTGGGGATCAAAGACTTATGTCTTTTTTTTTTTCATATTAAGTCATCACTTTCATAAACATTCTTCTGTCTACCACAAAGCTAGAAAGCCACATTTTGGCTTCTTTTTAAAATATTTTGCTGAATACCAGATGGAGAAGGACCAGCCTGGAGGGCACATTCACACCTTGGCCCTGGGCCATCCTGGCATGCAATTCTGTTCTTCAATTCTATGATGCTCAGAGGTGCAAAACTATTCCATGTTCCCATCGCCACTAGGAGGTCTTATCTAGAAATGGCAGGGGATTACAGAGGCTTTCTCAGGAAAAAGACTTGAGTCTGGATTTGCACCAAATATTCTCTTTAACTCTCCAGGGCTGAGTTTGGGGCACTTTATTTAGTCTAGGAAAGATTTCTTTTTATGAAGACAGCCCAAAGGGCTAACAGATGTACCTGATGACAATGGCCATTGGTGAAGCTGGAATGCAGGGTGAGTGCTTAGATGGCAAATACTGCTTAGAATCAAGTTTTTTAAAAGTGTGGGTGGGTTTCCACCAGTGCTGATCACACTTGGGGAAACTGTAATCCTGGGCATATGGTGTATCTATGAATATGAGAAATAATCTATTATTTATAGAATTAGGGTCAGTTTCTATGCTTTGGTGGGTTTTCCTGGTGGCTCAGACAGTAAAGAATCAGCCTGCAATGCAGGAGACATGGGTTCAATCCTTGGATCAGGAAGATCCCCTGGAGAAGTTCATGGCAACCCACTCCAATATTCTTGCCTGGAGAATTCCACAGACAGAGCCTGGCAGGCTACAGTCCATGGGGTCACAAGGAGTCAGACACAACTAAGCGACTTACACTTTCTATGCTTTTACTGGAATTCAGGGTTACTGAAGGTGAATTTACCATTCTTGGACTCTATAACGAGGCTGGCCATGTGCCATACTGCATCTGCTGTGTGGTGCCATTTCTGGAATATACTGGAATATTCCAGAAGAGCTTGCCTCCTTTATGGACATATATTGTCATTTCTATGAGTGAGGGTGTGGGCAAGAGATGAAAAAATTATCCTATTGGTTAATCTCAAAATATTTAATGCTCTTCAACTTAAATATTAGAGCATGACTGTGCCAAGATTTAGGGAGTTGTAAAAAAGAAATGAAGACGGAGGGTCAAACAAAAATCAATCAAAATATAAGATTCCTACCTCTCAGGAGCTCATACTTAACTGCTGAGACAGGCACAAATAGTTAATAATAATGGCTGCCACTTGTTGCATACTTCATAGGTATCAGGCTCTGTTTTATATCTTAACAACTTATTTACCAGAGACATATCAATATATGCCTTGTTATTTGAATGTTATTGACCAGAGTGTTTCAGTATTCACTTACATAACAAATTGCCAGCCACAGTTGCTAGATTCTGCAAAAGTCTCACAGTCAATAATGTTAACTAAATCTAAACCTTAAAACAGCCCAGTGAGCTAGGTGCTGCTGTTGTCCCTATGTATAGATAAAGAAAGAGAAGGATAAAGTAACCTGTTCAGAGCTGGTAAGTGATAGAGCTGCAATTCAAATGCAGGCTGTCTGGCTCAAGAATCCAAGTTATTTGCCATAGCTTCTCCAATTAAGGACTTCCCTGGTAGTTCAGATGGTATAGAGTCTTCCTGCAATGCTGGAGACTTGGGTTTGATCCCTGGGTCAGGAAGATCCCCTGGAGAAGGGAAAGGCTACCCACTCCAGTATTCCTGCCTGGAGAACTCCGTAGACAGAGGAGCCTGGTGGGCTACAGTCCATGGGGTTGCAAAGAGTCGGACATGACTGAGTGACTAACAATTTCACTTTTTTCGCTTTCTCCAATTATAGAATAAGTGGTGCTACTTATAACTGAGTTCTTACAAACAACAGAAACAGAAAAGGTGGTATAGAAACTGGATTTTGAAACATGAGGAAGACAGTGACATTCAGGCCCTGGGGAAAGGAGCAACAGCAAGGAGGAAGGCCTGGGTGTGGCCAAAGGAAGGTAAGCAGACCAGTGTGCCTACAGCGTTCAAGGGGCAAGAGTGGAGGAGCCTGAGAGCTAGGTTGTTACTAGGTTGTGTAGACCCTGAATGCCTGGCTAAGGAATGTGGTCCCCTCTCCTTCCCCCTTTTTAAAATGTGATGAAGGACATTCATGAGAAAGCTTTTGCTAAAGGAAATGACAGAATTATACTTGCAGGGATGCGGAAAAATAGAAAGAAATATGATGGGTAAACTAGGTTAAGAGACCTAATAGTTAGTTCTGCTTCCTTCCTCCTTTCTGCACATCCCCAAAGGGGTAATTCACTGACCTCGTGATCAAAAGAAGATACTATACTCTAGGGCAGAAAAGTTGTGCATCCTAGCTCTGATCAGCTGGTAGAGTCTTTCTGAACTGATGTTTAGAAGATGCATAGGCTACATCCAGGCTTAGGTAACAAAGGTTTAATCACCTGGTGATGTCTGCCATGGGTTCAGAGAGGGGCATGCTGGTGTTAGCAGGCATGTACGCTGTCTCTATTCCAGGTGACAGATGCAGAGCTAAGCCTCCTTTTTTGTTCCCCAAGTCCACGTTCTGTGAAGATGAACCATCCGTGACCCCTGAGCTTGTGAATATCACTCTTCAAAAAGATTATTTCAATAATGATTTAATTCTACTCTGCCCTTGATCAGTGCTTACAGTTCTGAACGCATTCACAATCTGTTTCAGAGAAATGGAATGTGTTTAAATGATCCAGCTCAGAATTTTGAGGACTAAGAAAAATTAAAGGGCACAAGAAATACCAGTGAGGAACACTCACCTTTTTTGCCCCTTGTTCCTCTTCCACACCATCTCCTATGACAACATACACCACTTTTCTTCCAAACCTCTGAATTATTCTCTCAAAACAGCTTTCCTTTCCTAATGAACAAAAGTAAATTATAAAAAAAATGTAAACTTCGGGTAAGTCAGCACTCTAGGACTTAAACTTTTTATATAAAATGCTTTCTTTATGCTTCTGATCCAACTCTATCATACTTGTGTGAACTAGGAAAAGCATGCTTTTACATGCCATTTGGGGAGTATGCGGAACAGCACAATACAGGAAAAACTGTAAATGAATTACCCACATGGTATCCTGTTCCTGGGAAATTGACAATTTTAGTACTTTTTCCTCCAAGACTCATTTATTAAAAAGTAGGATCTAGTCTTTCACAGTATAAATTTGGTAGAAAAAGTATTGTTTTGTAGTAGTACTTTGCCCACTCTGAGCTGAGACTAAACAAAATCATGCCATTCTGCTAATATATTTTAACTTGATTTAAAAAATGTTTCATGATTTATCAAACACTGAATATAATATCTGATTGAAAGGCCATTGAGAAGGATGCACAAAACTGAAGGATTGGTCTTGTTACGGCAAGAGAAATCAAACACCGGACGTAGTTTATCCCTTCATTTTCAGGTTGGAATACTTCTTTGAATCAAAGACACCCCCAAGGCCAAATGTGTTGATTGGAAATATTCTTGGAAAACTATTTCTGAAATGAATGTCAGGTAATTTGGGGCCCTACCAGATCATGCTTGCCTGACCCAGGCATCTAATGTTCAGTAAAACACTTTCCTAGAGGAAAAGCGGGATAAAGGTAACAGGATACCTTTATCTGTCTATTATCTTTCCCATGTCAAGACTTAGTTTGGGCTCCAGTGGCAGCTATGCTGTCAGCACATCCCTGCGGTTAATGCAGTCATTGTTGCTTCACAGAACAGGAACTGGGGTTCCAAGTCCAGGGCTGCCAATAAGGTCATTTTAATGGACAATGGGACAGTTTATAGTTTTCAGATGTGAATGGCTGAGCGGGACCTGTACCTCTTTCAAATAAGGATCAGATATACACACGAACAAATTGCTTGTTTGCTTAAACAAATGTCTGCTTTATATTTGTATTTTGCACTAAAATCTCTAGTTTGCATCTGACAGAATGAAATGGAGCCAGCCTTATTCAAAGATGTCATTTCAATGCTTCTGTAGTTGCTCACTAACCTGTGAAATATTAAATCACTTTGAGAAACAAATACAAAGGCTGGTTTTCACTGCAAAAAAATATACAACCGAACACTTGGATGTCATGAAACTTTCTTTTCCCCCTTAGAGGGAAATGTTTGCATGTTTTTGTAAAGTTTCCTCTTCACGGGAAAAGGAAGGTAAACTCAATGTGACTTTAAAATAAAGCTGTGATGGACAAATTCTCACCCAAGGTTCATTATAAACACACAATAAGAATTAATAAACTGAAGCTCACTTTCAGAGGTTAATTTGAGGTCTTACATGGAATTTTGATTTTGATGTATCCATTTTGTCTGAAAGAACATCACAGCTCTCTGCTGAATGAGAGACCAGTGCCTTTCCTTCTCTGATTTTGCCATTTTGCCTACAGGAAAAAATCCCTGGTTTTTCTGTACTGATCCCCATATTACACCTCATTTGATGGCAAGATTAGCAATAATTAACAGGAGTTTCAGTCTCTATTTTTATTAGTTAAAAAAAAAAAAATCACAGGAATGTGATTCTACCACTGGTTTTGAGATCATTTCTACCACTGTACAGTATTTATATTGAACTTTTATTCTATACTGAAAAAATTCCAATATTGCAAACAATATGTCCATTAAAAATACTTTTTTCGTTATTATAATTTCCTATTATCCTCACATTTTCAGATTATTTGGGATTAAACTTCAATGTGCAGAACATGTAATATACTACTATTCCTTTCCTTCTAGGAAGTTAAGTACTATCCCTTGTATATTATATGCTTATTTGGAATATGTTCTTTCTTTCATGTGCCAGTAAAACCTTATCTTGGATCCCTGTTCACAAAACATGATTTCTCTTAATTGATACAGATAAAGACCTGAGTTAATGGAAATTGATTACTAATTTATGTGAGAACATGTAAAAATTCTGGGTATATCAGGCTACTAGGAATTCTTTGTTTTGTAAGGGTCTTCTAGTTTTCTGTTCTTGGCCCTTCCAGGAGGCAGCAGTCATTCTCAAACTCCAACTATTTCCAACTTTATAGGGTTATTTGACTATCCTACAGTTCTTCAAACTCACATAAGTAGGATCAAACTCTTAATTTTTGTCATCAAACCTGATTTCCCCATCAGCTAATAGTGTCAATACTGATGCAATTGCCTAAAAGAAACCTCTATTGTCAGTTTTCTTCTGAATAAACAACCATACATTCATCCACTTCATTCAACATTGAGTACCTACTATGTGCTAGGCCCTATGGTTACAGTGATGAATGATACAGACAGACTCAGTTATCAAGGAGGCTGTGAGCATAACTAAACAAGTACTTTTTTTAGTGATAATTTAGTAAATTCTTTGAAGAGAGGAACAAGTCAGAGATAGATAGTCTGTTTTGCCCCTTTTTCTTTAGCCAGAAACAACCTTCTTCCCACTTACCAGGACACTCATCCTCTGTCCCTAGGACTCAATTATGTAACATTCACCTCATCATAGCAACATATAAGGCCACTTAAAACCCAAATCTACCTTGCCAGCTACCCATGAACACTGTATTTTAATCACCCAGGAAAACTCACAAGTCCCTCAGCAGGGAATACATTTTAATTTCTCTGTTGCTTTGTTCTCACTAGCCATATGCCTATATAAAAACTCTTATATACCCTTCTATACCCAGCTCTAATGTCATACCTTCCCTTTAACTTTCACTGACACTTGCCCTTCTGTCTCCTTCTGAGTGGGACTGAATGCTCCGCCGCTGAAGTGTACACTTGGGCACTTACTGGTAGGATCCCTCAGCGTGTGGAATGGTTTGTTGGACCTTAAACTCAGAGATCTACTCTAACCCTCAACTTTACTAGCTATTAACTTAAACTGACTGACTGACATCTCTGAGATTTAAGCTTCCTCAGTTGTAAAATGAAAAGGTTGCAAAGATGGACTTTAATATGTAAAATGTTTAGTACAATTCTGGGCACCTAGTAAATACTTGATAAATGTTCATTTATATACCACTGAATATTTTGTCATACTATAGTTATTTTGTTGTCTGTTTCCTCTGCTAGACAGTGAATTCCCTAAGAACAAGAGCCATGTCTTCTTTTAATTCCTACTTTTGTCTTGATTGATATTTTAAGTAAATTTCATAGTAATCTTTCTTAACTACATTTTCTTCTTGCAAGAATCTAATTTTTTGATCCCCATAACAAAAATGAGAACTTAATCATTTACACATGTTAAATTAAAGCAGAAAAAAAAATAGTTCCAGTAATAATAATTTATTGGAGTTGCCTAATTAAGGCTGCTATTAGTTATTTCTGCTTTGTATATTTCTATATAACTACTTGTTCTAGCTTATAAAATAATTTTTGTTGATGCTGCCTAAGAGAATAAAAATAAGATAATAATCTGAAAATGATGCTAAGTTGACTACAGTAAAATGCAGAAGTTTTAATGTCAGCCAGTGAAATAAAATTTTCTGAGTTCAGTTACATGGATTATGCTTTATATTTCTCTTGATATCTAAAGGCAATTTTGACAATAAAATTGGTTTAAACATTATTCTAGTTTTCTGACATTTAGAATTCTGTAAATAAAATCCTATTTATTGCCTTGCATGTTCACTAGCCTGAAAGCAAAAGGTTGACTGTTATATAAATGATTAAAAAGTAGCTTACCTATTTTAGTTGCACTGTAAATATTTTCTATTGGAAATACAATTCCTAAACCATATAGCAAGACCTTCGCCAATGCTGGGATAAGCTGAGTAGTTGTTACTAAAATATTCACACAGTTCGTTCTATGGGAACAGAAAGAAAAAAAAATATAGTTGAAAAATAAGTCTCCAAAATGAACAAGCAAAGCCTGTCTTCAGGCAGAGGCCCTACGAAGTGACTTGGGGACAATTTACCGGGAGTGAATGAGCGTGAGGGCTTTCAGGGCCAGTGTCAACCAGGAGTCTGTCAGGGCTTCAATTTCAGCCCTCAGCTGCAACCAGGCTTCCCTCTTGGCTGGACCAAGCAGACCTGTGGATTTAAAAGCAAAGGAATTACTTCCTTACCAACGAGTCTTGCCAACTTTAAACATTTAAAACTACTCTAATACCGCCCTCAAGCTTTAGGTGTACTAAGCAATTTTTCACATACCATTCAACAAATATTTAGTACTGTAGGGGACATCTATTGTTTCTGCATTCCCAGCATCCCTTTTTCTAGTTCTAGAGGTCCTCTCTTCTATTGAGGGAGCCTACTCACCCCTATTCCTCCAACTGCATAATTTGGGCAGAGACACAACACCGTCCTCTGGCTCCCAGAATAGGCATATGACCTTGGCTTGGCCGCTGAAAATGTCTGGAACTTTTTTGTTGACTCTATTGGGAAAGAAGTTTCTCTACCCCATGGAGGTGCTGGACTGGTTGAATAGAAGTCTGGGTCTACTGGTGGTCACTCTTGCCACCTTTTGGGAGGGACTGACCCCAGAGGAAATCACAGGCCAAGGATTACTGATTGCATCACCAGAGCATCTGAATTTAGCCACGCCAGAAACCAGCACCACCCTTAAACTTTTCATTGTGTGGTAGTTGCTCAGTTGTGTCTGACTCTCTGCAACCCCATGGATTATAGCAGCCTGCCAGGCTCCTCTGTCCATGGAACTCTCCAGGCAAGAATACTGGAGTGTGTTGCCATTCCCGTCTCCAAGGGATGTTCCCAATCCAGGGATTGAACCCAGGTCTCCTGCATTGCAAGTAGATTCTTTATCATCTGAGCCGCCAGGGAGGTCAATATATTTCTTTTCACACTAAAGTCCTTTAGAAACACAATCAAAAGAGGAACTAATACAAGCATCTACCTGATAGAAGGATGCTTTATGATTCTTCTTAAGTTCTTTAGGCAAGAGGTCAAGAAACTTACTCCAGTAAGTTTACTAACTCACACCACTGCTAAGAAAGGGAGCCAGGACTAGATTAGCCTGGCCAGGGCAGCTGGCTCTAAATCTATTATTCTCTCATTCAATCACAGCAGAATTATCACTGGGTAGATGAAACTACTTTCAGCAAAAGCTTTTCTACCCAAAAAAATGTGATGTAAATGTGTGATGCTCTTGAGTATTTCATTGAGACTGTCTTAACCAACCCAGCAAGCTACTGGTGATAGTCACTTGCCTCCAACATTATTTTTGTAGGTATTGTAGATCTCTTTTACTCGTCTGTAGCGGAAGGCCAACTTTCTCATCCAGTCTACACCGCCCCGCACACCGGTTGCCAAGCATAAATTAGCACTGGTTGCTGCAGCAGGAAAGCCATCTGTTCCAAAGTTATATGTGCTATTTAGATGCAAGAAAAGCCCAAAGTTAACCAAAGAGAAAGTTCATCTTAATGAGCTGAGCAGTTAAACTATAACACGGGGCCCACAACATCCCAATCATGGGCTTACCTTAGGTCTTGTCCATTGTCATCGGAAGAGACATCGTCTATGTGAACTTGGTCACATTCCTAAAACACAATTAAAATTGATACATGTTAATTTTCAAAAAGCATCTACATTTTTTTTGGAAAAACCATACACAACTATTTAAAAAAAACAACAACCAAACACTGAAATTGGTAGAGTTTGCCAACTGCTCAATCAGTAGGTGGCAGTCTTGTTAAATTGACATTTTTACCTACTTTGGGTCGTTTTTCAATGTAAGAAAGGAGCAATGTCAATAAGGACTACTGTTACTCAGGTTCAGAAAACACATTTTTGTGTTTAGAAAGGAAAGTGATTGAAAACAATTAGCATATGTGTTCCATAAACCTCAGGTACCTGAAGACATCACACTGCTCCGAGCTGATTCAGTCAATGCCGAAGTGTAACTGAAACCAGACATTTCGGTAAATCTAACATGCTAGAAAAATTAAACCTGATGCTAACTGCCAATGAAATTATGACCTTTGATTGCTGTCGAGCCACACACCAACACAGCCTGAGGCCAGCGTGGAGCCCAGACCAGAAAATCTGTTACTAGTTTGCCATTGATTTGAGAGATGTGAGTTTTATTTTGCTCGCGCGCGTGTGTGGGTGTGTGGGTGTGTGTGGGTGTGTGTAGGAAAAAAAGCATGGGAAACTTCCCAATCTAAAAAAATTAACCATGAGGGTTATTTTTTTTTCTTCTACTGTTTTCAAATCTTAACTTATTTTCCCTTTACTGTTTTTCTGTTACTACATTATTCATTTTAAATAGTGGGTTTATGAGTTGATTATAAAATAATATGATTGGAACAGACCTGATTTTAAAATCCCACACCATGCATAAACTGTTTAGAATAGCGGGTGTACTTGTGGGTTAAAGCCCAGTTGGACGGATTCACACTGATACACCTGCTCACATGTAAGCACTTCTACATCTTACTGCTGTGCCCCAGCCTCCAGCATCTTTGTGGGAAGAGCAACACTCAATAAACATTTGTTGAACAAATGAAGGCAAACTATAATTTGGAGACAGATATGGTCTCTAGTCTAGAAACAAGTAATACGCACTTGGCATGTTTTAATATTTTAGCCATGATTCTTCTCTTGGCAGTCAGCCTCCAAATACCACAGTGGCCTTTCTGACACTTATTTCCATTAAAAGTTTTAGTGAAAAAAATCTTATAAGAAATCGGCAGGCGTGCATCTTGTATTTTAAAAGGTTCTTTGGACTAAAGCTCTAGTCATCTTTCCCATAGAGTTCACCTCAAATCTATCCTATCCCTCTAGTGCTTGACATCCAATGTGTAACAAAGATGCCAGAGATAAAGCACCCTAGGAATAGAAGGTGGATTTTTATGTTGCCAGTTCCTTCTGCACAAATTCTTTCTCTCCATGGATTTGTGAGGAAGGGAGCAGGAGATAGAAGTGGAAAGAAACTCAAACCAGCTGTTGCTTAACAGAATTAAAATCCTGACCCCAACCTCTTCCTTCTAAAGCATCTATTTTCCAGGCAACCCTCTCCCAGCAAGCCGCAAGTTCCAAGGAGGAAAAGGCTTTGACCTTGTAACCCTTCCCTGCTCTCCTGAGGTCCATAACCCCAGATAAGAAAAAAAAAGGAATAAAAGTCTAGGAGGCCTCGCAGGCAGGACTGTGAATTTTAAGATTTTAAAAACAGGTCATTCCTGCAAAACATGATGGGAAATTTCTTCGAGTTATTATACATAATTCGGAGGGTGAAAGATGAATGATAGTTGTGTTTTTTCAACAACGTACTTATTCTGGGTTGAAAGAATAACTAATTCGTGACTTTCTACCATCTAGCCATTCATCTAGACAGAAATACAGAAATGCTGTTGGTACACGACTCTGTTAGGGTGTGTGGTTAGTTAAAACACAAACAAATGCGAAAAAGGGTACTCCCGCAAACAAACAGAACCCCCCCCAAAGCCTCGGTGCTGTTAATGCAGGATTTTTCTCTCTGGGGAGAAAGAACAGAGAGAGGGAGGAAGCTGGGGACTCAGAAGAGGAAAAGATATGTTTAAAAGAATTGAATTTAAGGAATCAAAGCTGACCCAAAGTTACTTGGTTAATTCTAGGGGTGGGAAGAATGCTTTGGAAAAACAAGGTGTTAAGAGGCTTTTCTTAAGCTAATGTAGTTGTAAATCTCCATTACTAACAGAGCAGCCTTATCTTCTAATGACTGTTGATGACTCTGCCACGGCTATTGTCTGCCCGAATCCTGCATTTGTTTTCTCCTGCCAGCTTTCCTTGGGCTTTTTGTTCCCAGGCTGGGCCCTCATTTGAAGTACTGTTCAATATCTTGGTTTACTCTAATTAAGGGTCAACAGCTCCCAGCCTTTTTACCTGCAGATAACCAAACTCACTTCACAATGATCTGATTAAAGCAAAGTCTGGTGTGACAGCAACCACAAAACCCTGCTGTTTCGCTGGAGAATTTTTTTTTAGAACTTTTTCTCTATTGGAGTATAATCGATTAACAATGTTTTGATAGTCTGAGGTGGACAGCAAGAGGAATCAGCCATAAATATACCTTAGCCAGAGAATTTTTGTAGAACGATTTAAATCAAAATAGATAACTACTGAGAACATACTCAGGGACCGACTCGGTGCTCTGTGGTGACCTAAATGGGAAGGAAATCCCAAAGCAGAGGAGATGAACGTGTAGCTGATTCATTTTGCTGTATGGCAGAAACTAACACAGCATTGCAGCTCCAATAAAAAACAGATTAATAAGGAATAGATTTAAAAATCAAGAGCATTTTTAAAGGGCCTAGTTGGCGCTTCTAGGAATTAAAACATCATTAAAGCATCTATGTAAAATGTGTTTTTGGGATGGGCTCTCAGTTTACTTAATAGACAAGTAGTCTGTTGGACAAACTTGCAATTGATAACATGGCTTGGCGACTGAATAACAATATGAAAGATGATAAGTCACTATTATGAGTTTACAAATAATGGTATGAATGTCTTGGGAAATAAGCTGTGTATTTTAAAAATTTTAATGAGAAACTATAATATTACTATTTTGATGCTTACCCATAAAAAACTAACGCCTCAAATGGAGAATATTAAAATACTGAAATATCATTTCATTTCTCAGCTGAGCCCTGTAATGTGTGAACTTGTACTGTGTACTTACTGTTAAATTAGAAAACTGCAGTTCCCTGCATTCTGATATCCTGAAATTGTCTCCTCCATGGTGATAAGGCTTCCCTTCCTTCACTTTTTCAGAAGACATCCAGCTTTTTGCCTGTTTTCCTAAGAGCCTAATTTGAGGTTTCCATTTTTGCTTTCTGAATTTGGTTGCTTTTCATTTGCAAATCTATTCTAAACCCAGACAATTAGGTAACCAAAGGATAGGAGAAGAAACGAAATCAATGAAACAACAACAGCAACAAAGTTTAAAGCCCCACTGCAAGAGTCTATGGACACTGAAGACAATAATGGAAGCTTTCTATATTTTCAGGGGCCAAAATCTATGCCTACAAACCCTAATTAGATACTTAATACACAGAGTGCAGAATATTATTTCATGAGAAAATACAGTTTTGTTCCCAAAAGACTGAATGTGCTGAAAATGTAATTGAAATAAACTTCCAAAAAGTATGCAATAAGATATTAAGGAATTCAAGCCATTACCGAATCCAAGTCTTGGGGTAGCATCCACATAGGGGCCTCCCATGGCCAGTTCAACCAATCTAGTGTTAATTAATTAATTGGTCATGCATTATTCTGGCCTGCTGAGGCTTGAGATACCTAAGGAATCCCAAACATACATGGGTGTCAGGCTTGGGGTCTCAAGTAGGGGTGTGAAGTAATGATTTCCTTGTCTCCTGATAGACTTTGCACTCAACATGGATCCAAACTGGCTAATGGGTGCTTTGGGTTAAAAAGGTGATCATTTATTTATTATTGTGTCTGATTATTTATTAAGGAATACCTGTCCTGGGTATTGCTGTAGATGCTAAGGACACACCACTTAACACAAAAATCCTTACCATCTTGGAACTACCATTCCAGTTGGGACAGACATCCAAACAAGAAAATATGCAAAATGTACAATCTGTTAGACAGTGCTAAGTGCTAAGGAGAAACAATACAGCAGGCAAGGGGACTATGCAATGCTGTGGGAGTGTCTGGGGAAACAGCTTTGCAGGCCAAGGAAAGAGCAAGTGTAAAGGCCCTGAGGCAGAAGGGGAAGAGTTACATGGACCAGCAGGTGACAGGGACTGTCAATGCTGGTCCTCTACTTCTGAATGGCTGCAGGGTGGGGGAAGGTGACCTTGTGGAGGCCAGCCGTCCTTCTCTCTAGAAAATACCCCGCAGATGCAAAGAGACTCTGTGCAGTTAATCAACAGGTCTCAGAGGTAGGAAGGAAAGATCTTAAACACAGTTTCTTTTAACCCCCAAACTACAGATATGAGAACTCATGTGGAGCTGGAAAGGGATCAAGAGATAGGCAGAGAACTATTTGTTGTTCATAGCTTTCCAAAGGGATGTCAAAATCAATGTTTTTGTATAAAGGTTTACATCATGTCAGGTCAATACTAGAGGAGTATATAATTAACATTTTTATTTAACCAGTTTTAACATATACCCACATCCCTCAAAGAGCTTCTAAGAGACAAGCCAGTGCTAGGCAAAGTTGTGGTTATCCTTCACTAGGTAAATTTCATAATTATTACTGAATTAGACATTGCTAACGCATTGGGCCCACTGTTCCCACCCTAAGCTCAGTCCCTCCCTTTCCAGAAGTCCTAAAGCACCAGGAATACACCACCCACTGACACTAGATTACGAAGGTATCCTGTCTTGACAGTCTATATATCCCATGAAGAATGGATTTTTCCTTCCCTCAAAGGATGACTAACAACTCCAACAAGGGCTGTTTTCTATATGTGTGTGGTGGTAAAGAACTCCATGGATTTTGGAGGAGACATGAGAGAGGCGATCTTGTTCCCTGGGGTGGGAAGATTCCTTGGAGAAGGGCATGGCAACCCACTCCAGTATTCTTGCCTGGAGGATCCCATGGACAGAAGAGCCCAGTGGGCTAGTCCATGGGATCACAGAGTCAGACACGACTGAGTGACTTAGCACACCTGCAGAGGCAGGCCATGGTTGCGCCTACTCAAACAGACTCCTATTTCTTGTTGAGCTGAATTACTGATATTTATGTTGAACACAAGATAGTAGTGAATGTTACAGCCTATTTTACAGCTGCAAATAAATGAAGACTCAGAAAAGCTAAGTAACCTCAGTGCTGAGACACTATACAGGCCTTTGATCCCCAAGCACTATTTCTCCCCAGGATCCCTGGATTTTGCACAATTTAGACAACTGCCCACTCCACAACCTAGGCCCCTGCTGGCTTGTCAGTTGTTTAATGTTTACGGGATTCCTGCTCCATGTCTGCCCCATGCCCACCTGGGGGTCCAGCATTGTCACCACTACCCCTCTTCTGGCCCAGAGCTCGGAGGTTCAAGCTCCATCCTGCAGTTCAAGCCCCACCCCTTCATCTCTCTACCTGGCCTCCAAATGATTGGCACTTTGGAGAGAAATTATCCCAGGAGGAAACCCATCATGAAAACTCAGTCTTTACAAGGGTGGAGGGGACAGAGCACAGTGGTAGGCAATGAGAGCACAGGTATTAGCATGACTTTGCCACATGTCCTACTAGAAGGCTCAAAGTCTAGGAACAAGGATTTGGTCACAGTCACGGTAGAGGGGGACAGGTGGCAATGATCAGGGAAGCATGAGGCTAAGTCCACAGGCACTGGCCTGCAAGCTCTATTGTACCTGAAAAGGCTCCTATAAGCAAGCATCCTTCAGATAAACGCCACAAACCCAAAGCCCAAAGTTTAGCCTTGTCTGGCTTCCCTTTATGTTCCACGGCTTGTGCTTCTCACAGAGCAGTAAAATCAATAAAATCGGCAAGCTTCAGTGACTCTGGGCCCTCAGCTTACAGACATCTCAGCATTTGTGGGGCTGGATTATAAAATGCTGACATGCATGGCTGGGGAAAACTGCCAACCCATGAAGCAGCTGAATACCAGGTCCAATGTTGGGAGCAGGAAGAAAGCCACAAGGGGTCCTATCTCATGGCCATGCAGCAAAGGCATGGTCTCCCTCAGAACTCTAGTTGCACTGTTATTCTGCCTTTTTGGTTCTTTCTGTCATTATTCTTGGCACTGCAGCTCAAGCTGACCTTTTTCCGATCCATCATCATCTCTGGCCTTCCAGGGCTGGGCCACAGACATGTTCTTTTGGACTGAGCTCCGGGAATAACTCAGATTTTGTACAGGGGCTCATATGCAAAATATTAAGTTATGGCAGAATTTTTCTGCAAATATTTATTCTGCTTTGATACCATAGTGGTTGGACTTTTCCCCCAAGCCTCTCACTTGTGCCATAATTATGTAAAAACACACCATGCCATTCACGTTCATTTAGGAAAATTAATGAAAAGAATTAAGACAGTTATAATGGATCTTATTCTCTGTGCCAAACACAGTGACATCAGAGTCAGGATGCTGAGGCGTTTACACCCCTGAACCTGACACTAGAAACATAAACTCCAAGTAAACCTGCAGGCTTTGCATAAACAGACTTGAAGACTTGGAGGCAGTCTGCACGTTATGAAAGGGAACAATATAAAAATGTTACAAACATGTCTTGGGAGAAGTTGAGTTATATAAGTCCTGATTCTGCTGACTGAAGCGATACTTGCTCCATTTTCCAAATTTACCATGAGAAAACGAACACCATACTGCCGACTAATTGTTTCAATACCTTCCTTTATGAAGTAAAAATGGAAAGAAAAAGCATCCCCAGAGAAGGGGCTATTTGCATTGTGCATCAGTGAGCCCACTGAGGCTTGCTGGACTTGGCTAGGGACACGGTGGCTGGGTTCCCTCTGTCATCTGGTGTCCCCTTCTGTCATCAAGCAATTACATCCACTGCTCTGACCTCTCCACTGAACAATAAGATAACTAGCTTGACACCTTAGACATCTGCAAGTTACCAGAACGTTTTCCTTATATTCCTAAATATGAAAACTATAATATATGGAGTACAGGAGTATTTCTAGTGCTTTTAGACAACTCACTCAAATGGGCTTCCCAGGTAGTGCTAAAGAACCTGCCTGCTAATGCAGGAGACATAAGAGATGTGGGTTCGATCCCGGGGTCGGGAAGATCCCCCAGAGGAGGATATGGCAATCCACTCCAGTATTCTTGCCTGGAGAATTCCACGGACAGAGGAGCCTGGCAGGCTCCACAGGGTCACAAAGAGTCAGACACAGCTGAAGCGACTCACACACACGGCAGGCACTCACGGAAGTTGTCTGGAAGGCAAGTGATCAACAGTGCTTTGAAAAATTAAAAGAAAAAACGAAAGATTCTCCCTGTGGATCTGCTCACACTATCCTCTTTCTAATCAAAAATCTAAATTGTACAGATGGCATTACAGGGTGACCAGTCTTTGAGTGACAGAGGTTTTTAAGGGAGTGATTTCCATGCGGTGTTTGGAAATAACTCCCGACTGCCTAGATATCTGCATAACTTCGTTGGAAAAATAAGGTAAGATGGGTCAACTCTAGAGATTTTCTGTGACTTGGAAGTTCTATGGAGGGGGGAGGGGTGGTCCAGAAACAAACTAATTGATGGCAAAGATGTGAAGAGTCCTGCTCCTAATTCACAGATAATTAGATTCAGCTCCTTGAGCTCTGTGGTAAAGAAATTCTGTCTGTATGGCGTAGCACAGGGAACTGTATTCAATATCTTGCAACAACCTATAATGGAAGAGAATCTGAAAAAAAATATATGTATAACTGAACCACTTTGATGTACACCTGAAACTAACACAACACTATAAATCAATTATATACTTTGCTTAAAACAGGAAAGAAAGACATTCTGTTAGTAAATTTGCAGAAACCTGGATTTTACTGGGATATTTTGCTCTGTATAAAGGAGGCTGTTCAATCAACATGCTGCATATCTAGACTCACTAATCTAAAGAGTAAGTCTAAATCATGTGCTTGCAGTGTGCTTCCTAAAGCTGTGTCCAAACCCGCACTACACTTTCAAACGGATGCAACGAAAAGTCGCAGCACTGCTGGGTCCCTGTGCCTGTCACCATGGACCGGTGGCATGCCTGTGACACGGGCCACCTGCAAAGAAGGATGTGGGGGCTGCAGCTCTGTCTCTCTGGCTCTCAGCAGCAGGACCTGTCATGTCTGTCTGGGGTGCACCTTGTGACCTGTGGGTCGCCCTTGCTTCCCCACACAATGCTTCCTTGCAAAAGAAAAGGTTGCAGATTACCCATGGCTACGGCACAGGAGACGAAGAACAAAGGGAGTTTTTGAAATCTGCCTCATTCTGTTAGACAGTTTGGGGAACACAAGGAATTAAAATACAGCTGGACAAATTTATCTTTACATTCCCACTTTAAAACTATCTACTCAGCACAGCATCAGTGCCAACACGTGTTAATAAGTCAATATTTAAATATCCTGTTCTATTTTGATAGGAATAGGATGACACAAATATAGAAGCCAATAGGGGAAAAAAAATAAAAACAATTTCAAATCTCAAACTAAGTAAGAGGAATTTTAACATCAATTTTTGAGATCTGGTAATAAGATGCAACTTGTAGAGACACATGCTGTTTTTAATTATTGTTTCTTACTTAGAGAAACAATATTTTAATGCATTTAAAGTTACAATATCCGGTAGGGATTATCTAAACAAGAGAGATATTTTTCTAGAATATCTCTAGTACCTGTATTTGAAACCCAAGACTTGAATTACAGCAGTTTCAGCAAAGGCAAGACATTAGCTATTTCAATCTCATTCTGTTTAGCTGAGTATTTATAAAACATTTAGAGGATAAAATCTTTACAGAAAAGTATGTGAAGATGGCATGTTAAGGCAGAAGATAAAGTGCTTACGCTATGTTTTCGTATATGTACAAGGTTATACTAAATATTTAAGATCACTAAATAAAAATTAGAGGGTTCTCAAGCTTCTTCTTAATGAATTACAGAGAAGATGAGAACATGTTTTCAAATTTGTAATATTTTCTTATAGTATTAATTCCTTTAAAAATGTGCTCATTAAAAGTGAGATGGCATGATAATACCACCACAGCACACTTCTCCAAGAATCCCAAAGGAATGGCATGAAGCTGGTTTCGTCTTAGCGAGTGGTGCAGTGTTAATAAATATGTCAGTTTCACTCTGCTTGGAGTTCCTTCTTTCTAAACATGAATACCTTCTTTACCACATGGTCATATTAAATATATTTGTCTTTATTCACATCCTCCACCTTCGGGTGAGGAAAAGAAAGGCTTACTAATCAAAGCCAGAAAGAACTGAAAATAAGTTTTTAAAGTGAAATGGGCTTATCTGAAATTGTTCAGCATTGTGTCTCTAAAAGTAATGGATTCATTTAACTGATAATTATGGCAAGTTATTACATTTGATCAAATTATATCAATGCATAATTTTTCTTTCTTTAAAAATACAGTAAATTTAAATATACAGTGAATAAAAAGCACCAAGTGTAAAGGTATATGGTGAATGCCTAATAATTTAATGCTATAAGGTCCATCTTTTATTGATTGTTTTGTGCAATAGCACAAAATACATTTCAGTGCATTCTGTACCCTTACTGCATGATATTATACACAGAAAGCTTTGGCCCAAATATAATAGCTTCATTTATAGTTCAGCTAATATAAGAAGATATGGCATTTTACAAATCTGCAGAGAAATCAGTGAAAATGTTATATACCTTCAAATACAAAATAGGGTAGTGCATCAAATGTTTCATAATATGTCACATTGTATTACATAGTTTTCCATTAAAATATCATATTTTTAATTGTATCATGTAATTTAAAATCAAGTAGTAAGATAAAACAGTAAAGGCTGACAATGTACAAAATAATAATTCAGAGCCTTGAAAAAAAGAAAACTTAGCACATGTCTAATATAAATGTCATCTTTGACTGTCAGGACTACTCTTAAGAATAAGTCTTTGATTTACTGCTGAACTGATTTCTCAGTTTTCAATGGGTTTACCCATCATTTTGCAAACATAATTTGTCATTGGCCACAGTGTTCTTTGTAATTCCTGTTGCCTTTCTTTTAGATGTATTATTCCTGCTGAGAGTATCTACCAAAGAAGAATTTTTCATAGTGACACCAACTCTAGTCTTGCTGTGAATAATCACATTCTTATAAAAATCATTCTTTTTATTACAAACTTGCTGCCAGAAGCACGGAAACATACTCAAACCAGGAAACCTTTTATCCTTTCCTGCAATCACTTTCTTTTAACTGTCACTGCCATTTGGAGAAAATTAATCACATACTAATTCATTCACCAAGCATTTAACTAGAAGTTTTCATTTACATGGACTATTTCTGTTTTGATCATACATAAACCAATGAACTAAAGCTGTAAAACAGGTCATATTTTAAGAGAGCTCTTTTTTTTTAATCTCTGAAACAATGTTTCAGTCTAAAATTCAGTGTTTGCAACAAACAGAAGTTCTGATTTATTATCATTCCATGTCTATTGATTCATTTTCATTGACCTTCAAGCCATTTGTCTATAATTTTTAAAAACATATTTCAATGCAATTGGTTTTTTTAAGTGACTCTTTTTTTGCAGGGGTGGGAAGTAAAATTTGAAAGTTTAAAAGAGACCAATTTGTCAATTTTAGTTAGCATATAACAGCGAGATGACACTATACTGGTAAAAGAGACTCAATTTTGTATCAAAGAATGTGTAGCTCAGAATAACACCCTCAGTTCATAAGTGAATAAAAATGTTCCACGCTGATTTCCTCTGCCATATAATTATTGCTGACTCCCGAGAGAAAAGTTGGCAGAACCGGACATAGGCACTTAAAAAAATAGGTTCCCCATGAGCTGAAGGAAGGTTCCATCATCACCTTCCCTCACTGTCAGCCCCTCATGTGGGGAGTGAGGACCTCTCAGGAGGCACTTTCTTCCTCAAAAAGCTCTCTCCTCTTCTAAGTATCAGGGGCTCTGAAATTCCACCCCGTGAAACCTTCTCTTTTCAATCTTCCTTTATAAGACAAAGACTTCTGGTAAGGGTAAATGACTTAAGCTCCATGACTTTTGTGTGAACTGTCTTATCTGGTAAATTTCCTCCAGCATGGGGGTGCAGGGGGCTCTGGTGTGCCCCAAACCAGTGCGTATCAATAGCAGAGGGAAAAGGAGTGGGGGGGCTGAAAACCAAGGGAAAATTTTGTTCATACTCACAGTCTCACTTCCTATAAAACCACCCCCTTTTCCTATGATTAAACATTTCAAGCCACAGAGAATATCTTTTGGTTGTTTGTATATTACTCAGGAAAGCATTATATAGCATTAATATAGTCTATGTTAGATGTTACAGGACACACATTCTGTATTACTTCATTTTGTTATGTACTCAACTAATAATGACTGACCACCTATACCAGGCGCTAAGTACACAAAAATAAATGAAATGCAGATATAGCCAGAACGGCTTCATAAACATGGGGAGGGCTGCAGAGAGAGGGTACAAGTGAGTGCCACTAGAATTTTCTCTCAGGGAAGGAACTAGAATTCTAACAAAGCTATGAGAATGGAACATGGATTCACCATGCTTCTAGCCCTTTTCCTTTCAATCCAGCCTGTGCATCAAATCACTGTCAGATACAGTTCTCTCAGAGTAGGTTTTGTCCACCCCCCCCCCCGCACCTGCCTGAAATACAATTTCCACTCTGGAGGGTTAGCTTCTTGGTGGCAGGTAATACACGCCTCTTCTGTTTCTGTATCCGCCTTTTAACCAGAAGGTGATCAACAGATGCTCGCGTGTGTGCTGAGTGGCTTCAGTCGTGTCCGACTCTTCGTGACGCCATGGACTGTAGCCCACCAAGCTCCTCTGTCCATGGTATCCTCCAGGCAACAATATTGGAGTGAGTTGCCATGCCCTCCTCCAGGAGATCTTCCCAACCCAGGGATTAAACTCACGTCCCTGAAGTCTCCTGCATTGGCAGGTGGGTTCTTTACCACCAGTGCCACCTGGGAAGCCCTAATAGATGCTTAGGAAAAATTAAGTTAGAAACACTAAATATATGCCAATGCAAATGGGCATTTAGGGGCCTCTCTACTGAGCCTTAACCTTGCCCATGCAATGCCATGTCTGTCTCTCCTTCATAGCCCATCTGGAGGGGTCACATGCTCCTGGCAGACCAGTCTCAGCCTGGTCTCCACGTCCCTCTTTCCCTGATAACGGTTGTGTCCATTGCTTGCTGGAATGCCTCGTCTCGCCTCTCTCACCTGTCAAGGCAAGATTCCTTTTCTTTGTCAGCCCTGACGTATGCTCTGGAGCTCACGGAATAACAGAAGCAACAATCATTAAGAGCCACTATGTGTCTGGCCTCTATGCTACAAGTCTATCCCTTCTCCTGGGGATCTTCCCAACTCAGGAGTTGAACCAGGAGCTCTTGCACTGCAGGCGGATTCTTTACCAGCTGAGCTACCAGGAAAGCCCATGGTATTTCCAACCCTCCCTGAAACTCTACATTTGATGGATAAGGAAATGAAGGCTTACAGAGATCACTTCTGTGTATCCCAGCAGGTAGTAAATTCTTGGAAGGAAGAGATAACTGTTTATGGGTCTTTTTCTGTTTTCTAAGTTGGACCTTATTTCTGCCTATTCCTTTTCTATGTGGACCAAGCACATGGATGATACTGAAGGAAACCTTCCAGATTATCTGACAGAATTTAATATGAAAGAATGGGTCAACCCAACTGTAAATTAATTGCTAATATTTTTATGTTTTGTCATTGCGGCATTAAAAAGTTAGTAGTTTTAGGAAAATACATTTATTATCTTGTTTGATTGTAAAATGATACATGCTTATGTACAGCATTCATGAAAAACAGAAAAATATATAAAGGAAATAAACTTCAATTCCATCCCTCAGAAGTAAGCACTGTTAAATTCTTCCATCATTCTTCCTGGTCCTACTCACTCAGTCAGCCTTCCTCATGTTTTTCATAGGAAAACTTAAATTTTGATAGGTGATACATTGCCCCCTCCCCCCAAAAAAAGTGCTTCCCAGATGGTGCTAGGGGTAAAAAATCCACCTGCCAATGCAGGAGTTGCAAGAGACAGATGTTTGATCCCTGGGGCCAGGAAGATCCCCTGAAGTAGGAAATGGTAACTGCTCCACTATTCTTGTCTGGAAAATTCCATGGACAGAGGAGCCTGGCAGGCTACAGTCCATGGAGTCACAAAGAGTTGGACAGGACTAAAAGACTGAAGCACAGAGCACATACCAAAAAAGCAGATAAAACCAGGTACGTGTTTTGTAGCTACTTTCTCTTCCACTCAACAATATGGAATAAATATCATTTTATATCAATTAATCATCTGTATTATCTTTTAAATTGCTGACTACTATTCCACAATTATACATGTCTCATATTTCTCTTAACCAAGCAATGGCTGATAGTTCTTCAAACTGTTTTAAAATGCTGACAGCATTTTTTTAAACTGTTAATAAGTAGGGCAATGGCTGTCAAGCTTCCTTACAATTTTAAGCATCTAAAAGAATATTTAAATTAAACTTATTATTAAAGAATAATTAATATGTAAGCATCTTTGTGCACAGAAATCACAGTAATCACCTGATAAATTTTAAATGAATGACCAGGTTGATGAACAAACTTAGATCCATGACATTCAGTTATCTCTTTAGGCTATATTATACTTTCCCTATTTGACATTTTCTTCACTCAAATCTCTGATCCTTGTTCTATACCCCTTCTACTTAGAACATTCTTCTCATCAGTTCACCCCATACAGCTCTGCCGATTCCTGTTAATTCTTTGTGGCAGTTTCAATGTCACCCTCATCTTTCTGAGTCCTCTGAGCTTACATGATTTTAAACACTTTGAGAACACAGATGGATATCTGCATCTTGTTTACTATCATCTCTAAAAAGCTTTACAAAATTCATTTGTTTCTTAACTCTAAGATAAAGTTTTACATTTTCTCTTGGATTTAGGGAAAGCTTTTGTCAATTTCCTTAAGGCCTTGACCAGTTATGGGATATGACTTCTGTTTACACCCATCTGAATAGGTATGTGATTGAAAGCAGAGTGAATCTTTCATTTTTGGCATTTCGAATGCAAGTAATTTCCCCTATATTTTGAAGAAAGCAAAGATTATAATTTCTACTTTGCAAACAGAAAGTATTATTTCACCACACTTCCTTATTACATACATGCTAAATACTACCTTTCAACTATTAATGTTCTAAGCTACTTATTTTTTGTTTAGTAGAAACATCTTTCATCTGCAAATCCAGGAGGACTACATGAATGTGTGTTTAAAACAACAATTTCCACCAATTAAAAGGGATGGTATCTTGGACCTAAGATGTCCCTTTAACTTCTTGACAAAACACAATACCAGAAGATACTTCTTAGTTGATTGTTTTTCCAAGAGGAGAACAGAATCACCAGATAACATTGATCAAAAAACAGCATCCTCTCTGCCTGCCCTGGTCCTCTACCTGCCTTACAAAGGAGTAGCACACAATTAGCAGCAAGAAGAATCTGGGATTTAAAAGCTTTTCCTTAGAAATGCCGTTAGCATGCTGGACTGGCTGAGCCCAGATAGAGGCTCTATTGTAACTGCCCCGAAACGGTAGAAGACTCCAGGGACCACAACTTAAGCACATTTTGGGGAAGTTGAAGTTACAGGCTTTTTCTTGCACTCGTCAATTTAAAAAAAAAAAAAAAAAGACTTCTTTTTCTCTACTAAGAAAACTTCCTATGAAGGTAAGTGAGTAAAATCTCCCAGACTGAAGATTACTGGGCACCTGTCAAAATGAAGAATCTAAACAAAAAGTCTGTCATAGGTGACACCAACAGGTCAATGTCTCAGGATTTTTAAATAAACTGACAGCCCTCAGCCAATTATGTGAAAGCTGAAGTGGCATGTCTGTTCGGCAAGAAGGAAAGGCACTGTTATACGCTGAGGCCCACCAGGTGCCAGGCACTGACCGGGGCTCCAAATATTCTCTCCTAACTGTGCTGCACCTCCGAACCATCTCTGACGCTCACCAGGGTTGATGGGTGAAGGTCATGCATTCATCGTTCAGGTGAGGCCTGAACCTGGGCCTGAATTTCAAAGAAGTGTTCACTGTTTCCTCAGACCATGCTGCCTCCTAGTTGCTTCATCCACAGAATGAAGCCAGTATTTTATTTTATTCTATTTTTCAGGAAATAATGCCAGTATTTTAAATAACATTAAATGGAATATAACCTTTAAAAGTGTGAATCACTATGTTATACATATTATTACATATGATTACATATTATTATACATCAATTATACCACAATAAAAAATAATAAAAAAGAGACTTTGGTAAAACTAGGAAGATAGCTTCACAAGCAGGTCAATTACCAGTTTGTTAGAACATCCACTTTTGTTTTACATATGTTATCAATGTACATTGAGATTCTGTGTTGCCAAACAGAAGTCTCCCAAAGAGACCCCTGCTCTGAGATATCTCCTTTTCACTCAATACATTCTTCTTGGAAGTCTTAACCAATTTCATGAGTGATGACTTCAAACTCACTTCTCTCTGTTGAGCTTCAGACCTGCATTTACTACACTTGCTGGAGTCTGTCTGATGTCCAGAACACACTTCAAATTCAACAACTCAAAAAAAAAAAAAAACACAACAAACCAGTACTTAGCATTTTCCTTTTAGAGCCAGCTCACTGTCCTGGGTTTTCCATCTCTACCTTACTGTTCAAGCCTGAACTAAGATTCTGGTTTCCCAACCCAGTGCATCAAATCTACTCCCACATCCTCTCCAGACTATTTTCTTAAGAGCTTCTCCACCTGCCCCCATACACACAAGCCCTGGTGATTTCTCCTCTAGATTACTGATATCCCTGACTTCATGATACAATTCACCTCCATAGCAAAGATAAACACTCGTTCATGATTACCCTGGGCATTCACATGACATGGCACTTAAAGCTTACAAAGCCTCTCATGACCTGGCTCCTCCCTGTCCTCTTATCTCCCAACTGCTCGGCATGCAGTCTGTGCTTGTGTGGGGGGGTGTTCGCTGCTCAATCGTGTGCGACTCTGGGCAACCCCATGGAGTGCAGCCCACCACGCACCTCTGTCCATGGAATTCTTCAGGCAAGAAGACCGGAGCAGGTTGCCATTTCCTTCTCCAGGGGATCTTCCCAACCCAGGGACTGAACCCCGGGCTCCTGCTGGCAGGATTCTTTACCATCTGAGCCAGCACTTTAGATCTACTCAAACTGTTCCTAAATGCCGTGCTCTCTCACACCAAAGGTTACATACCTCATGTGGCAGTCATATCTCCTGCCTTCTAAGTCTCATTACTCCTCCCGCAGCCTGGGCTGGTGATCTTGGTTTTGGACTCTGCTGATATCATTACATGTCTCCATCACTGTGGAGATTCACTGTGCTATAACTGTTCTCTTACTTTTCTGTCTCCACCTCCCATCCTGACTCCTTGAGGGCAGTGAATATATTTCATCTCTTCTCCTCAATGCCTAGCACAGTGTCCAGGATGGAGTAAGCATGAGTAAATTTATAGCACTTTTTCTCTGTCACATGTGGATGTGTGTTAGTTGCTCAGTTGTTTCCAACTCTTTGTGACCCCAAGGACTTTAGCCTGCCAGGCTCCTCTGTCCACAGGATTCTCCAGGCAAGAATACTGGAGTGGGTTGCCATTCCCTTCTCCAGGGGCTCTTCTCAATCCAGGGGTCAAACCTGGGTCTCCTGCATTGCAAGCAGATTCTCTACCGTGTGAGCCACCAGGGAAGCTGCAATGTAGATAGACAGAGGCAGCTAAAGTAATATTTTTGTCTACTCAACAATAGGAATTTACAAGTACATCCATCTGTCCATCATCTAACACTCAAGCAATCTATTTACCCACCCTCCGAACCTTTTCAAAACCTTTTAGGTTGCTTGAGCAACTACTAATAGTAGAGGACAACATATAAACAAAGCTAACAAATAATACATCGGAGAAAACATGTTCTGTTAATGGGATCTGCTATATGACAATGGCATGTGACAGCATCAACATGCCACTGTTTCCTTTACGCTGCTGCAGAGAAATTGCCAGGTTATGGGACACGGCTAGAGAGGTTTGTGCAATGATACTGAGGCAGGAAATCCCTTTTCCCATCTTAGCTTTACTACTCCCTAATCAAGATGTGAAGAGCCGATTCACTGGAAAAGACTCTGCTGCTGGGAAAGATGGAGGGCAGGAGGAGAAGGGGGCAACAGAGGATGAGACGGTTGGATGGCATTGTCGACTCAATGGACATGAGCTTGAGCAAATGCTGGGAGATGGTGAAGGACAGGGGAGGCTGGCATGCTGCAGTGCATGGGGTCGCAGAGTCAGACACAACTGAGTGAGTGAATCATCACCACCACCACCACCAATGGCTTTGGGCAAAAATCACTTCATTTCAATTGCCTACATGTGTACCCTGGAGATAAGAAGGCTGAGTTTCCAGTGCTGATGGAGGTCAAGGTCAACGCTCTGCACTGATGTGAGAAGAGCTTCCCTCTAGCCAGCGTCTCCCTCCTACGTCACTCTGCACATGGCAAGGCTCTGCTCTATGACACAGATGCCACTCACAAGGTCTACAAGTCAGCCTTCAAAACATGAGGCCAGAAGAGAACAGGAAAAGGCAATCAGCACAACCCAAGAAACACATTTCTTTTGGACAAGGAGCCAGCATCCTTGTTTTCTATGAAGGGACAGAACAGGGTGAGGGGAGCCAGACATAAGAGCTTTCTTTTTTTCTCTCCCATTTATTTTTATTAGTTGGGGGCTAATTACTTTACAGTATTGTAGTGGTTTTTGCCATACACTGACTTTTTAACTGCCCCAAAGAAACCTTCCTTCTTGGAACTGGGGGTGGGGGAACAACGTAAAGGAGCAAAGAACAAAAGGAGTGCACTGTGATGTGCTTGGAACCATCTGCATTTGCAAACTGAACATCAGCAGAATTTCTGTTGTTTTTCCAGTGTGATTTCTGTTGGAATTCTACATGGGAATTTTGGCAGCAAATCACTTATTATTTCAAATTTTTCATTCCCTAACTATTCCCTGAGTCACCCCTCTTCCTCCATGGCCCTACTCTCCAATTTTTGCATCAAAGATACTCAGAAAAGAATAGCAGACTGAACTTCCTTAGTGCCTCCCGTGTGTTGGAGCTAGTTCTACGCACCTAACAGGTGTTTGACGGGGACTTCCCTAGCAGTCCAGAGGTTAAGACTCTGCACTTCCACTCCACTGCAGGGTGCACGTGTTTGATCAGTGGATGGGGAACTGAAACAGCACATGTTGCATGGTCCGGTCAAGAAAAAAAATTTTTTTAAATAGGTATTTATGTACTGAATCTTCATACTGACCCTAGGATACTATCATTATCCAATTTTAAAGACAAGAAATTGAGGCACAAAAGGGTTCCTCAAAAATGAGTGAGTACTTGAGTTCAACCTCCAGTACCCTAGAATCGTTAAGATGTGCTGTGCTATGCTCAGTCGTGTCCGACTCTTTGTGACCCCATGGACTGCAACCTGCCAGGCTCTTCTGTCCATGGGATTCTCCAGGCAAGAATACTGGAGTGGGTTGCCACGCCCTTCTTCAGGGGGTCTTCCTGACCCAAGGATCGAACCCAGGTGTCCTGCATTGCAGGCAATTCTATACTATCTGAGCCCATCAGGGAAGCCCAGAGTTGTAAGATAACACACTACAAAAATGTAGGGCTTTGAGTCAAGTTGGAATAGTTGATTATAATTATTCAACAATTTTCTAATTATAAGAAATAGTAACTACAGAAAAGAAAAATATAAAGAGAACGTATAGTTTAGCTCATGGTAGCGTTATGCCCACTGGTGGCAGCTTAGTTGCTAACTAAGTTGCAACTTAGTCAGTTGTGCCTGACTCTTGTGAGCTCATGGACTGTAGCCTGTCAGGTTTCTCTATACATGGAATTCTCCAGGCGAGAATACTAGAGTGGGTTGCCATTTCCTTCTCCAGGGGATCTTCCCGATCCAGGGATCAAACCCAGGTCTTCTGCATTGCGGGCAGATTCTTTACTGACTGAGCCACCAGGGAAGCCCACTATCCAGAGATAAATCCTTTATTGTAGAAATTATTTATTTTTGGTAACATTTTTAATGTGAAAAATCTTTCATCTTTTGGATGTATATACATTAAAAAAAAGACTTAAACTGGAACTACACTGAATATCATTTTATATCATACCTCTTGCACCTCCATTGTGTTTTGCCACATTTTGAAAATCTGGCTTACAAAAAGAATAATATCAAAATTTAATCTCTTGGACAATTTCAATTATTTTTAGGATTTGTGATTAGACATTTACTTTTAAAAAGTTAATGTCTGCAAATTATTAAAAGTAGTGCTCATTGTAGACTGTTACTTTCAAAATTTTGGAAAAAAATTAAAAAGACATAGAGAGGCTTCTATCTACCAAATCTGGTGCTTAAGCTTCCAGTGGATGAGCCATGGTCCCTGCCATCAAGGGACTGATGGGGGAGGATAAAGAGGGATAGACAGAAAACCATGAGATATGAGGGAGGTATTTTCACAATGAGAACAGCCTCCTCTTTCAGCATCTGTACCTGGCGACTCTTCCTTCCTTCTTGCTGAAGTCTAGCTCTGTCATTGGTGTTCTGAATCCTATCCTCTTGCTATCCAAGGACTTGACTCTTTCTGCTGCTTCCTCTCCTTTCCACATCATTTATCATTTCTATTGGATCATTCCAAATGACACTCAAACACGTCTAACATATCTTCTGTTTTAAACTAACCTCCCCACACCATGATCCTATGATCCTCTCTACATATAGACCAACTCTTTGCATCTTGTCATTGTGGAAACTCCAATCAATCTTTCCTGTTTTCACCTCCTCAACTCTCATTTTATTTTCAACCCACTTCAATTGGGCTTACATGTTCTGCTTAATGAAATGGTGCTTATCATAATCATTACCACCAACATTCTGGGCAGATCCAATAGTCACTTGACACAGTAATGAACACCCCTCATTCCTGAAATACTATTCTCCAGGTCTTTGTGATGCCTCATACTTTTCCACCTACCTCACTGTACACTCCTTACCACTTTCTCTTGCAAGTTCTTCTCTCTTGGTCCTATTTCTAACTGTCTGAGTGTCTAACGCCCAATCCTACACCCTCTTATTCTTTCCCCTTTGAGATGATGTATCAACTTATGCCTTTATGACTCCCACAACTACACCTTCACATTTGCTTCTCTCCTCTGAGATCCAAACCTAAATGTACATAACCTCTTGATCTGGATGTTGAATAGGTATTTCAAACTTAATCTGCTCATTTCAGAAGAGTTGAGGACAGCTCTTTCCCCAGTCTTACTACTCCAAACCCACCCTTCCTCATCTCAGGTAAGGTGACCATCCATCTAGATACTCAGGTCAACAGTTAGTGGCCATCCTCAACTCTACTTTCTCTCTCCTCCCACATCTTGTCTATTAGCAGATCCTGCCAGGGCTTTCCCCAAATTATATGTCAATCTTCAAACTTTTCATCATGTCCCGAACTGCAACTGTCTCTTAACTGACCTCACTGATTCTAGTTCCTTATATGATAAGCAGATCAGTCATTTAAAAGTGTAAACACTAGTCTATCATATTCATGCTAAAAACTCTCCAATGGCTTCCCACTGCAATTAGAAATAAATCCAACACTCTTTACTACAATCTATGATCCGGATCCCTTTATGATCCGGATCCTATAATTTTCCCCCATTCACTCTACTCCAACCACATGGATGACCTTGTTTATTTCTTGAAGAAGCAACATGTATTCCCACCTCCGGGCCTTTGCACATGTTATTCCCCTTCAGCCTTCCTGCTGTTCCAGGTGCTTCTTCCCCCCTTCCTGGCTTCTTTACAAATGTCCTCTCTTCAAAGACACCTCTTCCCAAACATCTCAGCTAAAGATATCCCAGTCTGCAACATCCCTTATCCAATTACTCTTGTGATTTTCTTCCTACACTTATCTCTACCTGAATCTGTTTTATTTACAATAAAAGTGTTTATTTTCTACTTGCCCTCCAGAGTGCAAGCTCCATGAGGACAGTAACCTTGATTTAATTATTGCTGCATCCTCAACATCCACAACTGTGCTTGACACCTAACAATTAATAAATATATATTGGCTAGTAAATGAAGTGTCTCAGTTTTGGAGCATCACAGAGAAACAGCATTTATAACGTCCAAAAAAACATCCAGACTGGCAACATTTTAATGTATTTAACTCTAGTTATTTTATAAGTCTTAAGTGCTAAAATCATAATCATACAGTATAGTATGATTTATTTTGCTGTTTATTTTTAAAGTTATATGCTGCTGCTCAGTCACTCAGTTGTGTCCAACTCTTTGTGACCCCATGGACTATAGCTCACCAGGCTCCTCTGTCCACAGGATTTCCAAGGCAAGAATACTGGAGTGGCTTGCCACTCCCTTCTCCAGCAGATCTTCCCCACCCAGGGATCCAGCCTGTGTCTCTTGTGTTTTGTAATAGTAGTTTTAGAATTTCTCTCCAATTTCTTCAACATTCCATATTTAAGAAAAATTAATAAACTTAATTAAAAAAAATATTAGGTTTACGGCAAAACTGACCAGAAAATGACAGTCTCCATATATTCCTTGCTCTTACACACGCATAAGGTCCCCTACTGTTGACATCTCACACCAGAATGGTACATTTGTTACAATCAATGAACCTATATTGACACATCTTCACCACCTGAAGTCCACAGTTTACATTAATGTTCACTTTTGGTGTAGTACATGCTATGGGTTTATACCCACCACTGCGGAATCATACTGAATAGTTTCACTGCCCTAAAAATCTTCTGTGCTCCACCTAATTCATCTCTCTTTACTCCCACTCCCTGGCAGCTAGCTGATCCATAGTTTTGCCTTTTCCAGAATGCCAAATAGTTGGACTCACTCAGTATGTAGCCTTCCCAGATAATTTACCATACATTTTAAAATCAAGGCTACACTGTACTGTACAGTCTATTTTTAAAACTTGGAATTGACCATGAATATTTGCCCTATATTTAATAAGCTGATTTAAAACAATTTTCAATGAGGATGTATCATTAATCACTATTCATCTATTTTAGAATTTTTAAAGTATTTCTATATTTTATTGGTAAAAAACAAACAAAAAAAAACCACTATGTGAGAGATACAGCGTGGGGTTGAGTGGATTTCTAGAAAGCAATGAACCTGACTTAGAATCTGCCACTCAGTAGCTGTGCGGCCTTAGATAAGTTTTGTTTTAGCCACTCTAAGCTTCTCTTGGATAGTCTATAAAAAGGAGATAATACCAGTGCTCCTATCATAGAAATACAAGGGTATTAAGTGGAATAATGTATGTAAATCACATAGGACAAGTGTTCAGTAAATGTTTATTATTCTATCGATTCTCTGCCTATAACTGTTTTCTTAGATTAGAAGTTAAAAGTGAAACTACTGAGTAAAAGGATCCATACATTAAGGTTCTGACGTATTATCACGCCACCTTTCTGAAAACTGTACTAATCCATACCTCTATCAGTAACATAAGAGTTCATCTCACTGCACTCTAGACCATATTACTGATTTTAAATCTTTGCTAATTTGGTGGGCAACAGGCTGAACACTCACTCTGACATTTTTGATTACCAGAGGTGAAATCCAACATTTTTCTTTTTTTTATATGTATTGAAAATTCAAATGCTTTTCTCTTGTGAATTATCTGTTTATGTCCTTTGCTAATTTCTTTAGGTTTTCCTTAGTGCACTGCAATAATACTTTTTATTGGTTAAAAATAATTTTGTCTTTTATTTATTTAATTTTGTATTTTAATATCATCTATGGTTTTCAAAAATAGTGTTTGTTTTCTTCCCTGACTACAAAAGAAATAAGTATACGTTATAGAGAATTTGAAATACACATAAAAGTGTAAGTAAGAAAATAATCAAATCTCAAACTGCAGATATAAATAATGTTAAAATTCTATAGAACATCTTTCAGTCTATTTTTGTTCCTCCATTAATTCTAGGTGAATTATACTTTTCTATTAAAAAAATCAACTTCTAAATTAGCCTGCAGCTCCTCCACTTTTAGAAGCACAAACATTAGGACAGAATACTTCACTTGAGATCAAAAGTAATTAGCATTGGCATTCCTTCCTTTGAAGGAAGATTCTTTTCCTAGCTAAAAATCAGTTTCTTAACAAGATATCAAAATAATTAACACACGATAACCTAAATTTTAAAGTTATCCAAGTTTATCCTAGTTATTCTAATTTATCCTAAGTTTAAATCATAATGAAACCAAGGGGCAAATTAAATTCTTTCCTTTATAAGAAAATTTATTGCAGCTTACTTCCTTTCAAGTATGGCATTCCATTCAAGTGTGGTGCCCTTCCTTGGTCTTTGAGTTATCAAACCCAGGTCTATTGAGATCCGAACCTTAGTCCCAGGCCTTTTCTTAATAAATTATGAAAACGAGCAGCTATAAGAGGAAGTGCTTTGAAAATCAGACCTGGGACAGAAGTCCACCCGTCAAAGGCCCAAGAGAGGACTGTGGCATTCACATTGTAGAGCTCAACACCAGAGTCCTCTGGCCCGTCCCAACTAACCAACACACTAGGCGTGTGAGGGAGGAAGTTACAATACAGCTGCACACTTGACTAGGAGAACGCGGTGTGCACCCCAAAGACAAGAGGGGGGGTCCTTCCGAAATGGAGCAGGACCCTATGGTCCTCGCCCCCCATGTCCTCTGCCTGCCTTTTTGCCTGTGGAGAAACTAGCTAAAGAGTAAGTTTAATCAGACAAGTGAGAAGGTGCAAAAATGAAGGAAAATAGTCAAAGGAGACCAAGTAATAACAATGCACTCATTAAGCATAGTCAAGGACCTTTCCTTCCTTCTCACGGGCTATAGGTGTCCTGTGAGCTGTCTTAGAGATCCTGAAACTCCCACCAGACGGAAGACGTTAACTACTTGACGACCAGACTGTAGCCATGACATAAGCTGCCACAACTCCGAGAACCGGCCTCAAGGAAATGGGAACAAACTGACCTTGGAACTGAAGATTAACTGTGTCTAAAGCCATCAAGATGAAGCGGATCAGTCAACCGATGACCAGTTTCAAGATGACTGCCCAAAGTAACTGCTGTTTCTACATGCAGCCCCCTCTCCCAGCCTATAAAAGTTCTTGCCCCCTCATTGTCAGTGGAGAGAAGTCGGCCTATGGACACGCGTCCACCCTTCCCTCGGTTGCCAGCATTGAAAATAAAGCAAGCTTTCCTTTTGACCAACCTCTTTATTGGCTTCTGAGCAGCCAGCAGCCAGACCCCACTTTCTGTTACACTTCTGTTTCCCCACCTTGACCCCTGTGGTCTGAGAGAAAGACTCAGAGGCTACCACGTTGATACAACATCAGTTAGGATGGCAACTGTAATGTCAGTGAGATGATACTACTTAACATCAGACAGAAAATTCAACATAAACTTGTGCCTTATTTTTCCTTAGACTTACATCCATCTTGATCAAATATCTTCCTATATCTGGAGAAATCCAGTAGGAGAACCAAAACAAAAGGCAAGTTAAACTGAAATATTATCATATTCAGAAGGCCCATCACCTTTCAATAAATGCCCAACAGAAAGAGCTCTTTCTCCATTCAGTCAGAAAGGGACAGGCTTTACTCAAGAAGCTGGAAAAAAAATCCTCCAATATCATACTGTCATTCATAAAAAATGACTTTCCATAATAAGCATTGTAAAATGATACAGAGGGCATTAGACGTGGACATAAGAAAGTCAGGAGTGCGTGGAACTCAAGTCTAAACCCTTCTCTGGCAGGGTGGGGGGCTAGAATAGTATTTTCTTTGATAATTGTGTCTCTCTGTCACTCATGTTCCTTCACATGTCAAGTATTTTTAATGGCTCAAAAAACCAATCTTTCTCTTTTTTATTTTTTTCCTTAAGTGGCAACAGAATTAATTTAAATTGTGACTGCTTTTATTAAAAATTGTCAGTAAGCGAGATGACAAAATTTTTAAAACTAAAAACAGGTAACTTTTTAATGCCTTAAAGTACAATGAAGATATTTGATATGATTTAAAATCATATCTAAAATTTCCCAACTAATATTCTAATTAACACCTTAAGCAACTATTTTGATAATGTAAGAATTCTCACTGGAAGCTCCTCACAGTGTATTTCTTTATTCAGCATTTCTTATAAGTCACAGCTGCAAACTAACCAAATTATACAGACAGGCTGGCAAAAAGTTAAAATTTTAAAAGAAAATGAAGCTACAGTCAACAATCAGAGTTCAGAAATCACACATCAAGCTAACCAACAGACTATTAATTTCCTTAACATTACTTGTACTCTAAATCTTCAAAAGCTAAAAACATGTAATTAAAATATATTAAAATATTAATGCCCCTTACCACAGTGCACTGCTAACTGGACTGTGAAATCAGGCATTACCACATCATTTTTGCCTGATGAGATAATTTTGGTTTTCTAAAGAGTATTAAACTAATACATTTATTTTTGCCAGGAAATAATTTCACTCTTCAGTTTGAAAGAAACTAATATTTGCAGTGACCATTCTCAGCTTTGTTGAATTACAAAAATATAAAATTAAAGACTGAAATAAATTTAAGAACCAATTTATTTTTTAAACATTGTGCAAATCTAGAGCAATAGCTGAGTCCTTCATTTATACTTTTGCTGATACCTTTATATTATTCTCAGGTAGAATAATGTGAAGTCAGCTTTGGTAAAGTTAACAAGCTTAAATAATTTTTCACTATTGATTTTTATATGTGGTTGAATTAGTCCTTTGTCCTCTTTTCTACCTGACTTATAAGAAAGAGTCCTCAAGAATAAAATCTGGTATTTCAGTATCTTTATGGATCCTTAGTTCTTCTTTTTTAAAATTTAGGCTTATGAAAAAACTACATCCATCACAAACCTAAACTAGAACTTTTAATATATACTTTTATTTTGGACCTTCTCTGTATAGTTCAGTGTGAATAATGCTAGTAAACAAATAAAAATCTGACTGTATTACATCCAAATTGAGTTTGGAAGCGTCTCTGTCTTATATTACACCAAGTTATTACTTTGCCTAACTTCTCACTTTTCACCACATAGTTCTGGCGTTGCACAGACTAGCTTTGGCATTTTTAAGAAGGTAGAGTTTAAAAACAATAGAAAATTACTGCTAATTTCTTCTTTTTTTTTTGCTAGGAAACTAGTTTATTTTTTATTTATTTTTTTTCCATTTATTTTTATTAGTTGGAGGCTAATTACTTTACAATATTGTAGTGGTTTTTGCCATACACTGACATGAATCAGCCATGGATTTACATGTATTCCCCATCCCGATACACCTATTAACATCAGTAAGACTAACATGGCTGAATCCAAGACAAAATATCAATCTAGTCTGTATCATTGGAAACAAAAGGAAACCCAAGAAAGGAATTTTAATGTATTAGTAAAATACAGAATTTTTTGGTGCTGTTCTCTTGTGAAGGGAATCACAACCAAAAATCAGAAATAGCTTTTGAAAACAAGTATGATTTGTTAAGCTCTTCTAAAGCAATTAGGAAATTGTCACTCCCTTGGAATATTTCTACCTTTAAAGTAGTAAGGCCTTACATGTAATTTCCTTAAGGAAAGCAAGCACATTAAAATGCCAAAAAAAAAAAATCTGTATTTTACTCTATGTATAAAAATAAATATTTCACTAAAGGAATAGGGGGAAAATGAAGCATATTTAAATAATTTCATTGCACTGGAAGTTGCCAATTCGTCTGTGAGTAGTTTCACTGCAGATGAAAAGAAATCAAAATACAGGACAGATGTTGAACAAACCGCATTTAAATTCTGTCACACACCAGCATTTTTAAAATGATTTTGGCTCATCTATGAAATAAGGTGCATTTTGCTTGATTTTGAAAAGGGGAAACATCAGGAAATATTTAAAGGCCAATTGCTGCCAATTAACTTTGATCAGTAAAAGTTCTATCTGAATCTTTCAGATTCTTCTCCTGTCTGAAATAACATACATTTATAAAATCTAGCAAAACAACAACCTGATGATTAATGCCTCTTGGCAGCCCTACCACAAGCTTGCTTAATAGCAGGATTTAAATAAACAACTATCTCTATCAAGAAGAGAGTGAAAATAGGCTATTTTCTCATAGTGTAGACATGAAAATCAATATTCTTTATTCTGAAAAATGCTTCCAACCAAGATCAGCATGTTTGTCACTACCTTTAACACATTTTACTAGCCACTGTACAAAAATTTCCTCCCAAACTATAAAGGACAAATAAAACCATCAGCAGTTTGACATAAGGAATCCTGGCAACACCGAGTAGAGGCTTGACTAAACTGTTATACAACCAGCTGGACAGCCTGACAGAAAAGCACCTGATTCAATATGATAAGAGTCTGACATGGATAACATATAACATATGCAAAGATCACTAAAGTAACACATCTCAACAGTGATTATTAACTGAGAAATCTGTACTTCTGATAATCAACATAGTTTAAGATTAAAGATTCTTGCCATCAACTGTTAATCCATATCAATGGTTCCACAGAATCAAACTTTGAAATACAACCACCAAAGTAAAGCAAAACAAATTCCACGAAGGCAAAACACATGACCATATAATCAACAATTACATTACCTCACCACTCCAATGATATGTTCAAAAAATCATATTCCACTGTTATTTCAGGACCAATCCCCCATTTCCAAACATGCAACATGAAGAGTATATAAAAGAATCATAACTTACTTCTAAATCATTAAAAAATAGATGTGTGTCGGCCAAGTTGAAAATCATTTCTTCCATTCGCAATCCAAGGGAAACTGAAGTAGGTGGATCCTGAAAGAAGAATTTCACAGGTCAAGACCATTTCTACATCGAGTAAAGGAAATAAGGTGTCTCATCAAGAGGGACTTTACATCAGGATAGGCCACAAGACCTGGGCTCCAGTCTTTGTCAGATTATGTGGTTTATTCTGTATTTGGACTTCAGTAACTTATTTCATTTGAAAAGTACCTCTAATGTTGTTGGTACTTTGCCTAACAAAGAAAATAACTTGCTGTTTATAATAATACAAAAAATATAAACTCCAGGGTTACTCAGACATATAGAGTGGAGGAAATTCACCTTCACACATCTGTTTCAAAAGCAAGGAAATCAGTGACTCAGGAAGACATGTTTTCTATGTTCCACTATAACTCATATTTACTACTGTGGGCAAAAATCCCTTGGAAGAAATGGAGTAGCCCTCACAATCAACAAAAGACTCTGAAATGCAGTTCTTGGGTGCAATCTCAAAAATGACCGAATGATCTCTGTTCATTTCCAAGGCAAACGATTCAATATCACAGTAATCCAAGTCTATGGCTCAACCAGTAATGCTGAAGGGGCTGAAGTTGAACGGTTCTATGAAGACCTACAAGACCTTCTAGAACTAACACTCAAAAAAGATGTCCTCTTCATTATAGGGGACTGGAATGCAAAAGTGGGAAGTCAAGAGATACCTGGAGTAACAGGCAAATTTGGCCTTGGAGTACAAAATGAACCAGGGCAAAGGCTAACAGAGTTTTGCCAAGAGAATGCACTGGTCATAGTAAACACCCTCTTCCAACAGCACAAGAGAACACTCTACACAGGGACATCACTGGATGGTCAATACTGAAACCAGACTGATTATATGCTTTGCAGCTGAAGATGAAGAAGCTCTACACAGTCAGCAAAAACAAGACCGGGAGATGACTGTGGCTCAGATCATGAACTCCTTATTACCAAATTCAGACTTAAATTGAAGAAAGTAGGGAAAACCACTAGACCATTCAAGTATGACCTAAATCAAATCCCTTATGACTATACAGTGAAAGTAACAAATAGATTCAAGGGATTAGATCTGAAGACAGAGTGCCTGAAGAACTATGGACGGAGGTTCGTGACATAGTACAGGAGGCAGTGATCAAGAGCATCCCCAAGAAAAAGCAATGCAAAAAGGCAAAATGGCTGTCTGTGGAGGCCTTAGAAATAGCTGAGAAAAGAAGAGAAGTGAAAGGCAAAGGAAAAAAGGAAAGATATACCTATACAAATGCAGAGTTTCAAAGAATAGCAAGGAGAGATAAAAACCCTTCCTCAGTGATCAATGAAAGAAATAGAGGGAAACAATAGAATAGGAAATACTAGAGATCTCTTCAAGAAAATTAGAGATGCCAAGGGAACATTTCATGCAAAGATGGGCTCAATAAAGGACAGAAATGGTATGGACCCAACAGAAGCAGAAGATATTAAGAAGAGGTGGCAAGAATACACAGAAGAACTATACAAAAAAGATCTTCATGACCTAGATAACCATGATGGTGTGATCACTCACCTAGAGCCAGACATCCTGGAATGTGAAGTCAAGTGGGCCTTAGGAAGCATCACTATGAACAAAGCTAGTGGAGGTGATGGAATTCCAGTTGAATTATGTCAGATCCTAAAAGAAGACACTGTGAAAGTGCTGCACTCAATATGCCAGCAAACTCAGCAGTGGCCACAGGACTGGAAAAGGGCAGTGTTCATTCCAATCCCAAAGAAAGGCAGTGTCAAAGAATGTTCAAACTATCACACAATTGCACTCATCTCACACGCAAGCAAAGTAATGCTCAAATATCTTCAAGCCAGGCTTCAACAGTACATGAACCATGAACTTCCAGATGTACAAGCTAAATTTAGAAAAGGCAGAAGAACCAGAGATCAAATTGCCAACATAAGCTGGATCATCAAGAAAGCAAGAGAGTTCCAGAAAAATATCTATTTCTGCTTTATTGACTGTGCCAAAGCCTTTGACTGTGTGCATCACAATAAACTGTGGAAAATTCTTCAAGAGATGGGAATACCAGACCACCTGACCTGCCTCCTGAGAAATCTGTATGCAGGTCAGGAAGCAACAGAACTGGACATGGAACAACAGACTGGTTCCAAATAACAGAAGGAGTACGTCAAGGCTGTATATTGTCACCTTGCTTATTTAACTTATATTCATAGTACATCATGAGAAATGCTAGGCTGGATGAAGCACAAGCTGGAATCAAGATTGCTGGGAGAAATATCAATAACCTCAGATACACAGATGACACCTTATGGCAGAAAGTGAAGAACTAAAGAGCCTCTTGATGAAAGTGAAAGAGGAGAGTGAAAGTTGATTAAAGCTCAACCTTCAGAAAACTAAGATCATGGCATCTGGTCCCATCACTTCATGGCAAATAGGTGGGGAAACAGTGGAAATAGTAAGAGACTTTATTTGGGGAGGCTCCAAAATCATTGCAGATGGTGACTGAAATTAAAAGACGCTTGCTCCTTGGAAGAAAAGCTTTGGCCAACCTAGACAGCATATAAAAAAGCAGACATTACTTTGTCAACAAATGTCCATCTAGTCAAAGCTATGGTTTTTCCAGTAGTCATGTATGGATGTGAGAGTTGGACTATAAAGAAAGCTGAGTGCTTAAGAATTAATGCTTTTGAACTGTGGTGTTGGAGAAGATTCTTGAGAGTCCCTTGGACTGCAAGGAGATCCCACCAATCCATCCTAAAGGAGATCAATACTGAATATTCATTGGAAGGACCAAGGCTGAAGCGGAAACTGCAATACTTTGGCTTCCTAATGAGAAGAAATGACTCCTTGAGGAAGACCCTGATGCTGTGAAAGACTGAAGACAGGAGAAGGGGATGACAGAGGATGAGATGATTGGATGGCATCACCAACTCAATGGGCATGAGTTTAAGCAAGTTCCAGGAACTGGTGATGGACAGGGAAGCTTGGCGTGCTGCAGTCCATGAGGTCGCAAAGAGTGAGACACAACTGAGGGACTGAACTGAAATGATAACCCATAATCCTGGGCTTCCCAGGTGGCGCAGTTAGTAAAGAATCCACCTGCCAATGCAGGAGATGCAAGGGACATGGGTTTGATCCCTGGGTCAGGAAGATCCCCTGCAATAGGAAATGGCAACCCACTCCAGTATTCTTGCCTGGAGAATTCCATGGACAGAGGAAGCTGGTGGGCTACAGTCCATGGGGATGCAAAGAGTTGGACACGACTGAGAACCCACAATCAACAATATAATCCATAAAGTGTCTAAAACCACTGTCACAACTACCAGAAAATAGATACAATATAGATAAATTTCAGAAGGACAGTAAATAGCAATTTTACTCCAGATGGTAACTACTATTATTTTTACTTATTCAGCCTGCCTCCCAAGTTTGAGTACACTCAAAATAGGAAGTGATGGCCACTCTGACCAGCTGGCACCATGCCAACTCAGAAGGTTGATCTTGACATTCTTGTGACACTATTTAGTCATCAGCCAGTACCACACACAGAGGGGAGCACCAGAATCCTTGACAGTGGCTTCTACTCAACACTTCAAGCCTTTGACACTAGTGATAGATGGTTTGTGTCACACAACCTGTATCCTGATGACATCTACCAGCACTGAGATGGGGAGTGTGGAGGTATTTAATGGTGTTACTATGTTCAAAATGCATCTCACCCACGAAGCAACAATGATCATGGTGAATATCCTGCCTGTGTGTGTCTAAGTCACTTAGTCATGTCTGACTCTTTGCAACCCCATGGGATGTAGCCTGCCAGGCTCCTCCGTCCATGTGATTTTTCCAGGCAAGAATACTGCTGTGGGTTACCATTTCCTTCTCCAGGGGATCTTCCTGACCCAGGGATCAAACCTGGGTTTCCTGCACTACAGGCAGACTCTTTATCATTTGAGATACCAGGGAAGACTGCATAGTTAGTGAAAAGCAAGTAAAAAATTCTGGAAAGTATCAAGGATATAATGTGAGTTTCTCAAGTTTTTATTGGCATTCTAACTGCAATACCAACTTTCACCTTTATGGCATTTAAAGTTTTTCCAAAGAACAATAATTTCTGATCTACTACTTTATAGTCACAGCAAACCTTTGGATGCACAGGTATCATTTAATGAGAGAAATTATGACTAGAGAAATTACACCTTCATGTCGCCCATCCATCTGGCTGGGGTGTATCAACCAACTCTGAGTCTTAGAGTAGAGAACAAAAAACCCAGAGAAAGTAATAATCTTGCTTCCTAATATTGTCCAACAGAAACCTTGCCCATTTTCTCTGTTGTCTTCTAAACACACTGTCTTCATTTTAAAGCTCGAAACTTGCCTGTGTTTTACCCCCTACCCTGCAAGCATCTGAAGTGCATCAACAACCTAAAGCCCCATCTTCTCATGGGCTTTGAGATATAGCAACAAGTGCTGGAAGAAGAGCCTAGACCCAGGGGCCAGGCCCTACCCTTGTTCTTCTACTTTGGTGTCTTTAGCTCACTAAGCCTCAGTTTTCTCATCTAATAAATCAGATGGCTAGACAGCAAATACGGGATAAAATATTTTATCCCATAGAATAAAAAAAACACCCTCCATCTTTTAATTTGACACAATCATAGGGGCTTCCCAAGCAGCTCAGTGGTAAAAGAATCCACCTGCAATGCAGGAACTACAGGAGTTGTAAGTTGATCCCTGGGCCGGGAAGATCCACTGGAGGAGGGCATAGCAACACACTCCAGTATTCTTGCCTAGAGAGTCCCATGGACAGAGGAGTCTAGCGGGTTACAGTCCACAGGGTCGTCAAAAGTTAGACATGACTGACACAATTTAGGATGCCTATATGTTTATACACGTGGGAGAAAGGAGCGGCCTGGGACTCACTGGGTACAGCCATGGGCCAATCAACTGTGGCCAGGGAGGCAGAGTTAACCCCATCCCTGCAGGACCCATCCCACTAGCTCCCGTCCATCCCACCAGCACACTCTCAGCTCCAGCACCTGCATACTCTACCTTTGCAGGAGTCCCAGAGAAGGACAAGACGCGGTCTGGGGAAATACAGCAGGATGGTACTGCTAGCCTCAATCCCCGCCCCCCCCCCCCCAAGGCCCTCTCTGCCAGCTGACTGGTAGTGGAAAGGAGGCAGAAAACACATCATTGCCAAAAATCTGGGGTGAGATTGGCAAAAGGGCAAAGCAAATACCCCAGGGTTTTTGTAAGAAGGCATACAGGAAAGAAAAATACATAGGCCAGCAAAAAGTGTCCAAGAGTTGTGTGTGGAGGAACAAATAACAACATTTCCCTCAAATTTCCTGTGCAATCAGATGAACCTAATTTGTGAGGCAGGAATAGGGACACAGATATAGAGAACAGATATGTGTACATGGGGGGAGGGGAAGGTGGGATGAATTAAGAGAGTAAGATCAACATTATATACACCATCATGTGTAAAACAGATAGCTAGTGGGAAGCTGCTCTCTGGTGCAGGGAGCTCAGCTCGGGGCATATGGATACAGCTAGCTGATTCACGTTGTTGCTAACACAACATTGTAAAGCAATTATCCTCCAGTTAAAAAAAGAAAGAAAAACATTTCCTGTGCAATGATTTAACCTTGATCAATCTTCTCCACGAGCTACCACCTAAAATCTATGAAATTTCATAGGTTGCAGAAGAATTAAAAACAGTTTACAAGTGAGTAAAAAAAAAGTCTTATTGAATCTTGGTTTTATAGGAAAATTGCTCACTCACAAGAATTCCAAGTAGCAATAAGTGTGCTAGAAAAAACAAATGCTCAAATACAGCCCAGCGCAGAGTGGAGCAGCAGGGAAAGTTCATACAGTTGTTTCTGAAACAAAACAACTGACTCAGGTGTGTCCTCCCTCTCGTTGAGGCCAATAAAAATACACTGCCTTATCTCATAACCACGTCAATGAATCTTTTTATGTGGCCAGGCGGAAGAGACACATGGCAATTATTTAATTGGCAATTCTAGAATTTATGTGCCACGGTAGCGTTACTTCTGAAAAACGATTATTTCTCCTTGATATGGTTGCTTATTTATACCACCATCAAAAGAATTACTCTATTGTTTGTGAATATATAGCATACTCTAACTTTTCTTCATAAATTACAGTAATGACCTGCGAGTCAGAATACTAATAAATTTTAAAGGCTCATTGAGTCTTGTGGTCAAATACAACACAGATGTTGGCCTTATTTACCTCTTAATGCTTTTCTCTTCTGTTATTAGCTGTCATTCCCTAAGTTTTCATACCTGCCACTCCATCATACTATTAGGAAACATTACTATACCTAAAGAAGAGTCTGATGATGAACTGGAATGGAGGAATTTTAGAATAGGAAAGGGATCGAGTCAAAAGCAGTATTCCTCAAATACTTTAAAACAATCAATAGGGGAAAAAATCATTATATACTATGATCTAGTAACATCTCTCTCTGTCTCACACATACACAGACACACACAGCTGAAATGCGTGCTTGGCAAAATGAGAATATGTGTGGAACATATTCTGCCATTTTCCATTTCATTGCCCATTAACGTGTCAAAGTCTATAGTTTGAAAAGCAGAATTCTAGAGTACTTTTGATTTCAGAGATAGGAAAACTTATTTGCAACTGTGTTATGATTTGCTTGTGATGCTAGGAAAGACTGAAGGCAGGGAGAAGAGGGTGACAGATGATGAGATGGTTGGATGGCATCACCGACTCGATGGACATGAGTTTGAGCAAACTCCACAAGACAGTGAAGGACAGGGGAGCCTGGCGCACTGAAGTTCATGGGGCCAAAGGGTTGGACATGAATGAACAACAACAGAGCAGTGAGGGTGCAAAGTTGTCTCACCCCAAGTGTTCTACCTGCTGGAAGAGCAGACAGATAACCATGGTCACAGATTTATTCCACATTCTAGCAACTGGAGTTCTCAGTTCTCATATCAAGATTAGATTTGATCTTCCTACTATAATAATCTTTTAGTATTTTCACATTTTTCCAACATGGCTGATAGAAGTCAAATGTCACAAAAGCTAACATTGAACAGTTAATAAATGAGTCGCAGCTTGATGGTTTATTTTGGCATACTTAGAGGAAGAAAGGGAAAAAAACACATTTTTTAAGACCCAAACTGTGACATTAAAATCACCATGTCTTTGGCTAAATCTTACTTTTCTTGTGCTTTGCAGTAACAAATTCCAGAGACGCAGTTATGAAAGAGTGGTTTTTAAAACACCATTTTTGCTCTATCACTTTTGAAAAATTATTTAGAACCTTGCTTCCACTTCAAAGAAATGTTTCATTTTAAGTAAAACTTGTTGCCAAATTTCCCGGTCTTCTCTGAATTTGACTCCTCAGTGGTATTTGCCACTCCCATCTAATTTTTCTTAACATTTCTCCTTCTCTGATGTCTGTTATCATGAATTGTTTTTCTGGGCATCTTCCTACAATCAGATTATCCATTCCCTATCCCTTAAGTGATGTCAGTTCCTAGGACTGTTTTCATCTGTTCCTCATTCTATTTACACTGCCTACAGAACCCACATACTCACACCTTCAATCACCACCCCCATTCCCCTCTATTAAATCTTAGATCTCATTTGTAGGCCCATATATCAATCACCTATTGGTCACTGATATTTGATGTACCATACTGTTGTTCAATCGCTAAGTCATTTCTGACTCTCTGCGACCCCATGAACAGCAGCATGACACGCTTCTCTACCCACCCATCACTATCTCCCTGAGTTTGCTCAAACTCATGCCCATTGAGTCAGTGATGCCATCCAACCACCCAGTCCTCTGTTGACCCTGTTGTTGTCTTCTCCTCTTGCCCTCAATGTTTTCCAGCATCAGGGTCTTTTCCAGTGAGTCGGCTCTTCGCATCAGTGCGCCAAAGTATTGGAGCTTCAGCATCAGCCCTTCCAATATACCCTAGAGTACTTGAAACTCAATGGGCTGCAATCTGGACTCATCATATTCCCCACACTAAATGAATCACAACCTCCTGCCACTTGGACCTAGAATTCATACCTTCCTTATATTCACCACCATTTTCTTTTTCCCCAGGCCCATGTCTCTTTATAACTATCTGCAGTAGCCTCTCTCACTGGACCGGTCTTCTAGGGTTATCAGTATGAAGACATCAAGGTCTCTGTTCAACCCCCATGCCCACATCCTGCATCCTTGCACAGGGCTTCTCCCACTGACCCTTCATCAGTCCACAGTTTTCCTCCCTGACTTCTCTCAGACAGGCTTGTCAGCTTCTGGGTACCACAGCTGTATGTGCTCTTGTCTGTGGCAGAGTCATACCCCTGTATCTTTCTCCTCCATCCTTGGGACCATGCATAGTGCCTGGCCCAGAGCTTTCCCAAAGTTTGGTGGAGAAGTAAATGAATGACAGCAATAAACAGCAAGTACTTCAAATAATTCTAATTAAGAAAAATTATTAAATGTTATTTTTAGTTAGTGTCCAGCATCAGTATAAAAAAAAAAAATCCTAGGTACTTAGCTTAGGAGGAAAAATGGGTGTTTGACTCCCAAAATCATTCTATCTAAATACTATTAAACACATTAATTCATAATTTGTACCTGATTAAAGAGCAGCTCATTTTTAGAAACAGCTGCTTACAAAGCCTTCTTATCTATGTGATGCATTAAATAAGACTAGCCTAAGAACAGCATGCAATTATTTATATTTTAAACTCATCAGTGGTATGTGTTAATACATCTTATGAAATATATTCTCATATGCTCTGCAACTTAGGTCCCTAGTAAAAACTGAATAGTTCAGTGAAGAGGCTCAAATAGAGAAAATATAATCAAATGTTTTATCATTTTTGTTTAACAAAGAAACACTGTAAACTTACTATAGTTCTTATGCTCAGGAAATTCTACTAGCTGTTCCTTGCCAAATCAAGACAAACAGTATCCAGCACCACACACATATACACAGACACAGAGGAATGAAATTTAACCCTGATCTTAAATTATTTTGATATGATATTCAATTTCAAAGCAACTTGAATGATAAATATAAAAAGAAGATGGGGTATAGATATACAATGGAATTCTAGAAAGAAAGAAAGTGGAAGTTGCTCAGTCACGTCCAGCTCTTTGCGACCCCATGGACTGTAGCCCGCCAGGCTCCTCTGTCTATGGAATTCTGCAGGCAGTAATACTGCAGTGGGTTTCTATTTCCTTCTCCAGGGGACCTTCCCAACCCAGGGATTGAACCCAGGCTTCCTGCACTGCAGTCAGATTCTTTACCACCTGAGCCACCAGGGGAGACTCAGCCATAAAAGGGATGAAATAAAGCCATTTGCAGCAACATGGATGAGCCCAGAGACTGTCATACTAAGTGCAGTAAGGCAGAGAGAGAAAAATACCATGTGATACCACTTATATGCGGATTCTAAAAATGATACAAATTAACTTATTTACAAAACAGAAATACACACTCACAGACATAGGAAACGTATGGTTACCAAAGGGGAAAGGAGGGTGAGAGGGAGGGATAAATCAGGAGTTTGGGATTAAGAGATACACACCAGTACATATAAAAGAGATGAATAGCAAGGACCTACTGTATAGCACAGGGAACTATAGTCTATATCTTCTAATAACCTATAACGGAAAATAATCTGAAAAAGAATATATGTGAATATTTATATATACATATATATATGAATTACTTTGCTATACATCAGAAACTAATATAACATTGCAAATCAACTACACTTCAATTTTTTTTAAATGGCAAATGTCTGCTTAAAGTCATGAAAATAAGGTGAAGGAACTCATTGCAATGCTAGGCTACTCAAGGTTGCTTTATGTAAGTCGAAGATGGTTATGTCTACTGAAGAGAAAGCAATATTATACAGAAAAGTTAGGTCCAAGTCTAAAGCAATTCTTTTGCTCTCATCCTCTATCCAGTGAATCCCACAGCCTCAAGATCTTTTTTCTCCTGTTTCTAGAACACAGAACTGCCCACAGAGACAAAAGTTATTATCATCCTGTATCCAAATCATCAGCATCATTCCTGGCCATTGTCATTCATTTATTGTCTCTTCCTTGAGTTTTTTCAGCCTGATCACTGCCATTTACACTAGATCTTCATGTGATGAAAATGCTTTGAAGAGAAGAAACTCTAGACAAAATCAGTGCATAGAAATGCTGAAATACCACTAAATTCACCTTTTAGGGAGATTCATGTATCAGTCTTGAATTAACACGTTGACAGTATACACACTACTGATACTATGCATAAAATAGATAGCTAATAAGAACCTAATGTATACCTCAGAGAATGCTACCCAGTGCTCTGTGGTGGCCTAGATGGGAAGGAAATCCAGAAAAGGGGCTATATGTATATGTATATGTAATGTATATGTAATGTATATGCATATATAATGTGTATGCATATGTATGTGTAATGTATATGCAATGTTTATGTATATGTAAAGTTATTCCGTTTTCTGCACAGCAGAAACTAACACAGCATTATAAAGCAACTACCCTCCAATAGAAATTTATTAAAAAAAGATAACAATGTGAGTTAAATGAAAGAAAAGGCTGTGTATAAGTATATGTGAATATTAGAACACTGGAAGACTAGGATATGGGCTCCCCTCGACTTGTTTTGTCTTACAGATGAGCTAGGGTGTTTGATAAGTGCTTCCCTGGAGGCTCAAGGATAAAGGATCCACAGGCTAATGCAGGATACATAAGAGATGCGGTTTGATTCCTGGGTCGAGAAGATCCCCTGGAGAAGGAAATGACAACCTACTCCAGTATTCTTGCCTGGAAAATCTCATGGACAGAGAAGCCTGGCAGGCTACAGTCCATGGGGTTGCAAAGAGTCAGATACAACTTAGCCACTAGACAACAACAATGTATGACTTAAGAGACTAAACAACAACAAAGGGCATTTGATAAGCTTCAAGCATCATTAAAAATGCACTTTTCAGTAAGCACAATCCACAACTCAGAAATTTGATTTTGCCAAGACTCCACCACCAGACAAAGACACTGTAGTGACTGTAGGACTGTGTCACTGTTTCTAAATTTCCATCTAGGAATTCTCTTAGGATGACGAGGAATGAAACTCCTTTCATTAGAGCTTATGAGGATGCCATCCAGTTCATCTCTTGACTGAACTAGGTCTAACCACTAGCCCACACATGAGGCAGGAGTACATTTTTGCCACATGTCAAAGAAATGGAAGGCATTTCTTCTAAGATAATCGGGTTCCCAACCTGCAGGCATAAGGGTAGAAGGACACCGGAAGTGTACATTCTCACGGAGGTCATACCATGCGCTTTGCAGTCATGGCATCTAGACTGAAACTCTCACTTTACCATTTACTAGCTCTGTGGTGGGCAGTTCGGCTACTTAACCCCTGGACTTCAGGTCCCAGATCAGCAAAATAGGAATACAACAGGTTTGCTTGAGGTTTTAAATTGATGATATATTTAAAGTTCTGAACATAGTACCTAGCAAGTATTAAGCTGCTGCTGCTTAATGTGGTGATGGTGGTGGTATTTTATCTCTATGCTACAGTAATAACTGCAGATCAGTTCAAACATGGGACACCATGTCCCTATGACAGAAAGGTACATGAACATTCTGTGTTCAGATTGGATGTGCATGCTTTTTAAAAATAAGGTCACCCCTAAATTCTTCATGCCAATATTTTTGAGGTGATTGTGTTTTTAAGAGACCAATCATCGGTAAAGCTGATTTGTGTGGATGTTAAACTGGGAACATGCAGTGTGACTGCTCCCAGAAGCAATGCCACTGGTTCTCCCAAAAGATGCTAACCAAGCTTCTTATCACTAAGAGCAATGATTCCAATTCTAAGAAACCAGCAGAGGTGTTGTCCCATACTCTGAATATCTAGGAATGGAGGGGAAGGCACTGTCATTCATATAGGATCCAAGCACTACATCAATTCCATAGAAATCCAAAAATGCTCTTCAAGAAAAAAGCAATAACCTGCACAGCCAAGCAGTGTAATCTCCGTGGGTGGGTCACCTATACCTATTAGCTTATACCCTTTAATCATTAAAGGGTTAGATTTGTGGACAGGAACTTAAGCAAAGCCCAAATCCATTGTTTACAGTCCAAATGACTTGGCAGAACAGGTCATGGCAAAATCTTGATCAGCCCAAGCTTATCAACAAATAGCTGGTAGTGACAAAGGGCAATAAACCATAATTACTGAGGTACATTCCAAATGTAATACCTTCAATGTAGAGTCCCTGAAAATTTTCAGGGTTCACAAAATGACTTTAGCATTTGAGGAACACATAATTCAAAGAGGCCTTGTTTGTGGTAGGGTCAAAGAATAAATCTGTGGGAGTACTTTAAGAATATCAACATCATATAAAATTATCTGCTACTATAACAGGAAAGAAAAGTAGGGTCCTTCTAGTATTAGTTGTTCAAAAAATAGCAACTCTGATTGGAGGCATGTGACTGATGACCAGGGAAAGGTATTCCATTCCTCAGCTCCCATGTGAGCACAGCATCCTTTCCTGAATGTAAATAATTGATTACTCCCAAGTTAAGATTACCATGTATATGCATTATATATGAAAGTGAAAGTCACTCAGTCATGTCTGACCTCATGGACTATTTGGACTATTTGTGACCTCATGGACTATTCAGTCCATGGAATTCTCCAGGCTAGAATACTGGAGTGGGCAGCCATTCCCTTCTCCAGGGCGTCTTTTGAACCCAGAGATTGAACCCCACTCTCTTGTACTGCAGGCAGATTCTTCACCATCTGAGCCACCAGGGAAGCCCATGGTGGCCACCATATATATTGCAGATAAACCTCTGCTAGACACTTACACAGAAAATGCCTAAGGCTACATTTAAGCTTCAAGGAGCAGAATTGGATTTACCTTTAAAGTTAGCCACCAAGCATCAGGCACACCTACAGATTAATCATATTAGTTCTTGGCTCAGAGCTGTAGCTGGTAAACTGAAATTCACCATGCTGCTGAAAAGGTAAGGAATGTGCCACCTACATGAGCCACGAAGGATACCTATCTGTCTCCGAGAGGTGACCAGGAAGCCTTAACAAGGATCTGCACTCATACTGGAGAGATACTGAAGGAAAGAAGATACTTGAGAAAGTCTCCAAATTCAGAAAGCTGTTTAGGTTCATCTCAAAACTGCCTCAAATCAACCCTGGATATTCACTGGAAGGACTGAGGCTGAAGCTTCAATACTTTGGCCACTTGAGGCGAAGAGCCATCACTGGAAAAGACCGTGATGCTGGGAAAGGTTGAGGGCAAGAGGAGGAGGGAGCAGCAAAGGATGAGATGGTTAAAGAGCATCAATGACTCAATAGACATGAATTTGAGCAAACTCCTGGAGACAGTGAAGGACAGGGAAGCCTCGTGTGCTGCAGGCTTCATGGGGTCACAAACATGGACATTGCTTAGTGACTGAACAACAACAACAATACCTCACCAAAAGTAGCTATGGGCTAGTTATGTATAAAAAATACTCTTACTCTTTTTATTTCTTACATGGGCCCACACATACTTGGTTCTGCTGAGTTAATGAATTTTTGGTTTAAAAACCCCTCAAACTGGAGTTTTCTCCTTCCTAATCAACTTTGGGTCAGGGATTTACAGGATAATTGAGAACATTCTACAATGGCTTGTTAAATGAGACTGTTCAATCAGAATGTGGAAGTTTAAAAAACAGAGCAACCAGACATTACACATCTCTTATTGAAAGATTTACCCCACCCATGAAATCTTGTCCAAAACAAACAAACCAACCATCAAATCTAAATCTAATTCAGCTTCTGGATCTAGCTACTGATGTGTAGGAAATACAGAGAACAGAAGACTATGTGATAAAGGGACACAATGGAGATGCAATCAAGAAAACCCACTGTCAGGAATGCTACAAGAGAGTTGTCTGATTATTTTAACAGATATACCAGAGGTTAAAAAAAATAGATTAAATGAAAATGTACTAATAAAATACATATTAAAAGACATACAATAAACTATCAAAAAAAAATAAAACCATTGGGAAAAACACTTTATAAACTAGGAACAGGAGATAGAAGGAAACTATCGCAATACTATAAGGTCACATATGAAAAGCCCACAAGCAACAACATAGTGTTTAAAGTCGAAATGCTTTTCCTCTATGCACAGGAACAAGTCAAGGATGTCATTTCTATTTGACATAGTACTGCAAGTCCTAGACAGTAAAATTAGGTAAGAAATAAAAAACATCCAAATAGGAAAAGAAGAGGTAAAATTATCTTTAGTCACAGATAAAATGATCTTATACAGAGAAAACGCCAAAGAGTTTCTAAAAACTGTTAGAACTAATAAATGAATTCAGCACAGTTACAGGATAAAAAATCAGCACACAAAAATCAGCCACATTTTTATATGTCAACAATGAACAATCCATAAAGGAAATTAAGAAAATTTCACTTAAAATACCATTAAAAGGAATAAAACACTTAGAAATAAATGTAACAAAGTAGTCAAAAGACTTGTATACTGAAAACTATAAAATGTTACTGAAAGAAATCAAAGAAGATACAATTAAAAGGAAAAACAATTCATCCTCACAGATGGGAAGACTTAATATTAAGAGATCAACACTACCTAATGTGACTTACAGATTTAATACAATATCAAATTTTTGTGTGTGTGTTAGTCATTCATGTCCAACTCTTCGTGACCCCATGGAGATATACATATATAGCCCACCAGGCTCCTCTGTCCATGGAATTCTCCAGGCAAGAATACTGGATTGGGTTGCCAATCCATTCTCCAGGGGATCTTCCCAACCCAGGGATTGAACCTGGGTCTCCCACATTGCAGGCAGATTCTTTACCATCTGAGAGAAGAATATTTTCAGTAGATCAAATTTTTAAGGGGATTTTTAATGGTTTTTTTTTTTTTTTTGCAAAACCAGAAAAATCCATCCTAAAATTCATATGCAATCTCAAAGGATCCCAAATAGCCAAAACAATCTTGAAAAATAAAAACAAAGTTGGATTTCATACTTCTTAATTTCAAAACTTAATCATAAAAGCCACAGCGGTCACAACAGTATGGTATATAGAGAGGTGGATGGACGGAGAGACTGTCATACAGCATGAAGTGAGTCAGAAAGAGAAAAATGTCATATATTAATACATATATGTACAATCTAGAAAAATGGCATAGATGATCTTATTTGCAAAACAGAAAGGGAGACACAGATATAGAGAACAAACATGGATACCAAGGGAGAAAGGAGAAGGATGGGAAAAGTTGGGAGATTGGGATTACCATACATATATAAATATATACACACACACCTATCACATATACATATATATACACACACAAACTTGATACTATGTATGAAACAGATGACTAATGAGAACATACTATATATAGCACAGGGAACTCTACTCAATGCTTTGTGGTAACCTAAATGGGAAGGAATTCAAAAGAGAGGGTATATATGTATATGTGTAGCTAATTCACTTTGCTCAACAGCAGAAACTAACACAACACTGCAAAGCAACTATACTCCACTGTAAATTAACTAAAAATAGTCATTTATAAAGACTGGCATAACGACAGACACATGGACTACTGGAATGCAAAAGAGCTCAGAACCAAATTCCCACACATATGGTTAAATGACTTTCAAACAGAGCGCCAAGATTATTCAATGAGGAAAAGATAGCCTTTTCAACAAATAATGTTGTGAAAACTGGATATCCACAACAAAAGAATAAAGTTGGATCCTTACCTTACACCATATACAAAAATGAATTCAACATGGATCAAACACCTAAACATAAGAGGGAAACTATAAAACTCTTTGAGAAAAACACTTCCGACACTGAATCTGGCAAGTGACTTCTTGGCTATGACACGAAATGCACAGGCAACAAAAGGAAAAATAGATAAATGTGACTACATCTAAGAACTTCTGTGCATCAAAGGATCCATTAACAGAATGAAAAGGTAACCTATGGAATAGTAGAAAATATTTAAACCCATATCTGATAGGAGGTTAATATCCAGAATATACAAAGAACACTTACAACACAGCTATAAAAAAAAACCCCAACAAACCAGTTAAAAAATGGGCAAAGAACTTAATAGCAATCACGGTGGTTCAGCTGGTAAAGAATCTGTCTGCAATGAAGAGGCCTGGGTTCGATCCCTGGGTTGGGAAGATTCCCTGGAGAAGGGAATGGCTACCCACTCCAATATTTTTGCCTGGAGAATTCCATGAACAGAGGAGCCTGGCAGGCCCCAGTCCAGGGGATCGCAGAGTTGGACATGACTGAGGGACTTTAACTTTCAAAGATATACAAATGATCAGCAAGCACATGAAAAGATGCTCAACATCACTAATCATTCAGTTCAGTGCAGTTCAGTCACTCAGTCGTGTCCGACTCTTTGCAACCCCATGAATCACAGCACGCCAGGCCTCCCTGTCCATCACGAACTCCCAGAGTTTACTCAAACTCATGTCCATCTAGTCGGTGATGCCATCCAACCATCTCATCCTCTGTCGTCCCCTTCTCCTCCTGCCCCCAATCCCTCCCAGCATCAGGGTCTTTTCCAATGAGTCAACTCTTCGCATGAGGTGGCCAAAGTATTGGAGTTTAGGGAAATGCAAATCAAAATCACAATGAGATACCACCTCACACTCACTAGGATGGCTACTGTAAAAGAACTGAACAATAACAAGTGTTGATAAAAATATAGAGAAATTGGAACCCTTGTGCACTGTTGGCACAGCTGCTATGGAAAATTGTACGGTAATTACTAAAAAAAAATTAAGCATAGGATGACTATGTGATCCAGCCATTCTACTTCTGAAAGTCAAAGTGAAAGTTGTTCAGTTGTGTCCGACTCTTTGTGACCCCACGGACTGTACAGTCCATGGAATTCTCCAGGCCAGAATACTGGAGTGGGTAGCCTTTCCCTTCCCCAGGGGATCTTCCCAACCCTGGGATTGAACCCAGGTCTCCTGCATTGCAGGCAGATTCTTTACCAGCTGAGCCACAAGGGAAGTCTAATTCTACTTCTGGTACCCAAAATAACTGACAGCAGGGTCTCCAAGAGATACCTATACAGCCACTTACATAGCAGCCTTATTTACAATTGCTAAAAGGTAGAAATAGCCCAAGTGTCCATTGACAGATGAATAGATGAAATGAGGCATTCCCATACAATGGAGTATTATTCAGTTCAGTTGCTCAGTCGTGTCTAACTCTGCGACCGCATGGACTGCAGAATGCCAGGCTTCCCTGTCCTTCACCATCTCTCAGACCTTGTTCAAATTCATTTCCATTCAGTTGGTGATGCCACCCAACCATCTCATCCTCTGTCGTCCCCTTTTCCTCCTGCCTTCTACCTTTCCCAGGGTCAGGGGCTTTTCCAATGAGTGGGCTCTTCACGTCAGGTAGCCAAAGTATTGGAGCTTCAGCTTCAGCAGCAGTCTTTCCAATGAATATGCAGGGTTGATTTCCTTTAAAATTGACTGGCTGGATCTCCTTGCAGTCCAAGGGACTCTCAAGAGTCTTCTCCAGCACCACAGTTTGAAAGCATCAATTCTTAGGTGTTCAGCCTTCTTTATGGTCTCTCACATCCCTACATGACTCCTGGAAAAACCATAGCTTTGATTATACAGACCTTTGTCAGCACAGTAATGTCTCTGGGTTTTCAATACTCTGTCTAGGTTTGTCATAGCTTTTCTTCCAAGGAGCAAGCGTCTTTTAATTTCATGGCTGCAGTCACCATCTGCAGTGAGTTTGAAACCCACAAAAATAAAATCTGTCACTGTTTCCATTGTTTTCCCCTCTATTTGCCATGAAGTGATGAGACCGGATGCCATGATCTTTGTTTTCTGAATGCTGAGTTTTAAGCCAGCTTTTTCACACTCCTCTTTCAACCTTCTTCACCAAGAGGCTCTTTAGTTCCTCTTCAGTTTCAAAACTGAAAGGAATGCTGACACATGCATAAAACACGAATAAACCTCGAAGACATTATGCTAAGTGAAATAAGCCACTTACGAAAAGACTAATACTGTGTGATTATACTTATACGTTGTATTCAGGAGAGTCAAAATCAGATACCCATACTAAGTGCAGTAAGTGAGACAAAGACAAATGTATGATACTGCTGACATGTAGAACCTACAAAATGAAACAAATCAACTTATTTACAAAGCAGAAATAAACAGACTCACAGACAGAGAAAACAAACTTACAGTGACCAAAGGGGAAGGGGAGGAGAAAATTAGGAACATGGGATTAACAGATACACACCATTATGCATAAAATAAACAGTAAGGATTTACTGTTTAGCACAGGGAATTACATTCAGTATCTTATAATAATCTACAATAGAAAAGAATCTGAAAAAAATCTATGTACACACACATATATATAACTGTACATCTGAAACTAACACAATATTGTAAATCAACTATAGTTCAATAAAAATAAAGAGTAATCAATATTATAGAGACATAAAGCAAAATGGTGGTTGCCAGGTGCTGGAAGGAGGGGAAAATGGGGAGTTATTTAACCATATAGACTTTCATTTTTACAAGATCAAAAGAATTCTGAAGATTGGCTGCACAATAATGTGGATGTAGTTAATACTACTGAACTGTATACTTATGAACTGTTAAGAAGTTAGTTTGTTTTGTGTGTTTATTTTACTATAATTTAAAATCAAAATAGAATTGGAGAACTGTAGCTGCTGCTTAGACATTTAATATTAAGAAATTATTAATTTTGCTAGATGGCTAACGTCCTGAGTGCTAGCTACCATTTCTATTCTAAAAATTCTTTTAATGGAGCCTTAAATATATATTGAAATACAGACAAATGAAATAATATAAAATCTTTATTTGAAAAATAATCCTCCAACAGACCCAGGCAGGGAGGGATGTGGTAAGGACACAGATGCAACAAGATTAACTAGGATTTGATAATTGTTAAAGCTGGCAGAGGTTACACTGGGTTTCATTATATCAATACTATTTCATCTATTTTTGTAGATATTTAGAATTGTCTATACTAAATTTTTAAAAAATAGGCAAAAATATTCACTGAGACGAGACTGGCTGTCTTCTGGTGGTAAAACTATAGATTAAAAAACGTTTTGAAAATGTAAAGCACACTCAAACCATACTTTTAAAATGACCTTTTTTTTTTTAAGTCAAAGTTCCAAAAGCCTTGCAGAGTTCTCAGCATATCCTCTTTTATTGAAAAGAAGATGCTTGGACATGCTTGTTCATCTGTACTCAGACTTAAAGAGATTTAGAGTATACACAGGATGTGTGTCTGACATTGCTTTGTCTGTATTAACACTACTAATTTTTATCAAAGGAGATGGCCTTTTCCAGGAAGCTGGAGAAACTTCTATTTAATACATTTATAATTGAAGCCACAGGAGCAGTATGGTCACACTGCAACACTGATTGGCTGCAAAGGAGAATTCCCGGTGTAATTTAAGAATAGCAGTAACCCTAGAGGCATCTCATTTAGGACCTCTGGCATTTAGATTTTGGTTGTGTAGTTCCTGATCCTTTTTTTCTGGCTCATGATACTAGTGTTATCATTTTACATCCTATTATTGGCCTTTTCTTACCAGTTAAGTGACTGCAGTTACCAGAGAACACTTGTCATGAGTAATACAGAATACTTGCTTCCTTCCTGAGACTGTCATTCCTTTGGATATTCTGTGGTTTCCCTCCTTGTGGGTTTAGTGGTGTTGGTGTAGATCAGCCCATGAAGGACTGCTACTGAAGATTCATTCATTTCCTACTATCTCCTTTATTAATCTAAAAGCTCCCTGAAGCCAGGGATTCTGGCTAGACACCTATTACACCACTATGTTGTATTCAAGAAATTATTAAGGACGTACTGTACTTTTTCAACTTTTTATTTTGTATTGGGGTATAGCCAATTAAAGGACGCTTACTCCTTAGAAGGAAAGTTATGACCAACCTAGACAGCATATTAAAAAGCAGAGACATTACTTTGCCAACAAAGATCCATCTAGTCAAGGCTATGGTTTTTCCAGTGGTCATGTATGGATGTGAAAGTTGGACTGTGAAGAAAGCTGAGCGCCAAAGAATTGATGCTTTTGAACTGTGGTGTTGGAGAAGACTCTTGAGAGTCCCTTGGACTCTCAAAGTTCATGCTGCTCAGATTATTTTGTTGGCCATTTATGTTGAGAAATATCATAGTTACATCTGCATTGCTAATTCCAGTATTTGAACATGATATTTGATCTTACCTATCTGTGAAATTGCTTTGAAGGGTGGTATGCACTCACTCATAATTCTCATTTCATGGCTTCAACGGCAATATAATCTATTTTTAATGGCAAACATGACCGCCCCCTGTACCTACCCACCCTCCCTGCCACCACTATCCCCGAACTGAGACTGATTCAAAAATGCTTTTCTTAATTCATTTTCATTTACTTTTCCAAAATTCTATTTTCAGCTCAGAGTATTCATGGTCCTTTGAGCCTCAAAATAGTTTAAGGAAAACCTATTTATCTTTTCTTGGGTTTTTAGAACAGGATTCAGAATGTTTTTGAGTATAAAGGAATGCCCTTCCTCTAGAAAACTTTTGCTAACCATTCATCTAGCCGTAAAAATATCCCTTCCTTTTATATAACTATTTTGAAAGCTATATCCCAAGGTTTTTACTTTTGGTTTAATGCTCCAATTTCTCACTTCCACTATATGTAAGGGATCTGATTTAGGTCATACTTGAATGGTCTAGTGGTTTTCCCTACTTTCTTCAATTTAAGTCTGAATTTGGCAACAAGGAGTTCATGATCTGAGCCACAGATAGCTCCCAGTCTTGTTTTTGCTGACTGTATAGAGCATCTCCATCTTTGGCTGCAAAGAATATAATCAATCTAGTTTCAGTATTGACCATCCGGTGATGTTCATGGGTAGAGTGTACTCTTATGTTGTTGGAAGAGGGTGTTTGCTATGACCAGTGCGTTATCTTGGCAAAACTCTATTAGCCTTTGCCCTTGTTCATTTTGTACTCCAAGGCCAAATTTGCCTGTTACTCCTGGTATTTCTTGACTACCTACTTTTGCATTCCAGCCTCCTATAATGAAAAGGACATCTTTTTTGGGGTGTTAATTCTAGAAGATTTTGTCTGAATAATTGATGGTTTTGAACTGTGGTTTTGGAGAAGACTCTTGAGAGTCCCCTGGACTGCAAGGAGATCCAACCAGTTCATCCTAAAGGAAATCAGTCCTGAATATTCATTGGAAGGACTGATGCTGAAGCTGCAACTCCAATACTTTGGTCACCTGATGGGAAGAACTGACTCATTGGAAAAGACCCTGATGCTGGGAGGGATTGGGGGCAGGAGGAAAAGGGGACGACAGAGGATGAGATGATTGGATGGCATCACCGACTCAATGGACATGAGTTTGAGTAAGCTCTGGGAGTTGGTGATGGACAGGGAAGCATGGCGTGCTACAGTCCATGGGGTCGCAAAGAGTGGGACACAACTGAGCAACTGAAATGAACTGAAGTCACCTTAAGTTTTACCATTAAAACAATTAAAAATGGCACCAAATGTTAATAAAAGTTTCTGTTTATTGCTTATATATACCATATATAATTATGTCATTCTAAATATATATTATTGTGTGTTCAGTCAACTTAGTTGTTCTGACTCTTAGCGACCCCATGGACTGTAGCCCACCAGGCTCCTCTGTCCATGGGATTTTCAGGCAAGAACACTGGAGTGGGTTGCCATTTCCTCCACCAGGGATCTTCCTGACCCAGGCATCGAACCTGTGTCTCCAAATTGGCAGGCAAATTCTTTACTGCTTGAGTTACCACCACTAGACTAGATATATGGGCAATGTATTAAAAGAAATAAATGTTCATATTGTTAATATAACTCCAGTTCCTATATCCACACCTTTGCACATTTTGCCCTTTCATTCTTTTTCTTTAACCATCATACTTTTCTAAACTTAAAAGCAAAAAAAAACACAACACAGTGAAATAAATCAGGCAAAAGTATAGGCAATATACACTTATCCTATTTAAATTCTTTAAGTTGAGACTTCTAAGAAATATTTTAATACCTAAATTGTTGTTCTACTTTTAGATACCTGAAACATTCCAAGTTAGGAACTGGGTTCTACAAAGCACCAATGATGCCAGGGGTTTATTTCACTGAAAGCCAAAAAATTAGTTTTGCTTTTTAATTTTTACCTATTACTGTTTTCAATTTCAAAGTACATTTTAAACACATGATAAATGTCTTTTGCGTCTCTCCTATTGAATAGGTACCCCATGATGTCTATGTGATCCGATCTATACAGACTCCTGGCAATTGCTGTTCTATTTTGGATCAAAAAATAGAATCTGTCATGTTTTTACACCATTATTTAAAGAATTTATCTTAGGTTAAAAGATGGTTCAACTATTTCAGAAAGTCTGACTAGTACCCTGGGATATGGTACTTATATTTTAAATTTGTGGAATAAAAGGTAAGGTTCCTAAAAATTCTATTTGCCCCAACCCTGTGTGGGCAGTTAAGCCTCCAGTGGTGAACAATTATCAGGACTGATGTGGCCCAGTGAGGTGAGATGGGAAGGTTGTGAGCAGGTTTATGAGGATTTGTTGGTCAACGTGAAAATCTTGTAAAATCTACTCAAAGCAACAACAATATTAGCCAGTCTCAATCCAAGGAAAGAAAAAAAAAACAAGCCATTCTGGACCCCTTAAGCAACTCCTTATTTTGAATGCTAGTATTACAGCCAGGAACAGGCCCTGCATGCCACTGAAAATATATTCTCTTCATTCAGGATCTTTTGTTTTGGAGAAAAAGAAGCTGAAAAACAGGAATGGGCAGGCACTCTTGAGTCCAGGGGTGGCTTATTTTCAAGGCCCCATGCTGGTTGCTCACAAGGGAAGGATTAAAGATAAATTGAGAAAATTAACTCCTTTACTGGAGAGAAGAAAAAAAATGCTAAAATGTTATTTCTTTAAAAAATATTTCTAAAAGTGTTATGTAAATAATCTGTACAGACTATGAGACCCAAAGATTTCATTTTTTTCTCTAATCTGTCTAAAGTTATCAATACCACCAAAGGAATATTAACTTTTGCAACTTTATATAGCCCTATCATGTCAAGTTTTAGGAGCTGGGTGTAGTTATGATGCCAATTAAGAAATAATCTGGATTACCAGGAGAGAATGTACACACATGAGAAATAAATCATAGCTGAATTACTGGATGAATGACTTAAAAAAGTGTAAAAAAAAAAAACAAAACACAACTTACGGTGTGGCTAATCAGGTTATTTTTATTGATCAGGTATGTGACACTCAACTGCTCTAATTTTCTCCTTATTTAAGAGACTCTCTTACAACATCATGAAAATAATACCCAAGTAGAGAATAAGAGTAAGAACGTCACCATTCCAAAGATTAATTGTGATTGTGGAAAAAACCCAATGAATCTCAAACATGAGACAGCTGCCAAGATGTGGTACAAAGAGGGAAGTACGAGAATAAAGCCAGAACAGATCTGGCCAAGCCAGGGCTCACACAGTGCTGGCAAAAAGCCTACACAGCTAAATCCAATCAAAAGACCAATCTAGATTTCATTTGTAACCTCTCCTATCTCTCTCTCCTTCCTAGTGTTACAGCCATTCTCTTAGACCTTGATTATTTCCTACCAGGAGGACTGCAATAATCTTCTCTGCTATCAGATCAGTCTTCCAAATTGTACACGTCCATCATGTCACTCTACTGTTTCAATACTGTTCATGGCATCCCCATGCCTAGAGCACAAAACCTCAATGTTTAAAAGTTTGTTTCCAAGTTTTTTTCCCAAATATGTAGGCATGAGGGATTTTATCAGCCAAACACGGTGTTGGCCACAAGATCATGGACACATTCTCAAGCATCAGTTTTAATGTCTTGACCTTGCAGGGGCAGATGCAGGGGAAGTGAGATTACTTTTCCAAATTTTTATTGGGTGTATCTCCTTTTTTCAGGCAATGAGTCCATCAGAAGATAGGTGAAATTCCTAATGTTGTCAGTTAACAGATGAGCTTCTTTGGGGCAATCATTTAATTTTCTGAGACACAGCTTCTTCATTAGAAAGAAAAGAAGGGACTAACTGGATGTTTAATAACTGTGAGATGGCAGTATAGGTTGTAAAAGCTGAACAAAGGTGCAGTATTTTTATTACCATTTCAGAACATTTTCTGCTACTCATTTTCTGCAAATATGATCCTTTATATATCCTTAACAGATATCCAGCTACTTTGCGGCTCATTTCCCTAAATCGTTATGCTCAGCTACCACCTCTTCGTGTCTGCTACCTAGAACAATAAAGTATTCACTATTTCCCACTCCCTCTTCGGAACTCCTCAAGGTAAGCAATAACAGCGCTTATTTAGAAAGTGCCTGTGAGTATTTTTCTAGGTGCTTTATACTGTTTTCCCAAAAGCCCCATGATTGCTCCCATTTTACAGATGGGAAGATTAAGACAGAACAAGTGAGACTGAATTATCTTCAAGGGGCTATTCCAAAGGCTCTAGAGCAAGGGAGGTCCAAAGCTGGTGATGGCAGACCAGTGTGGTGGCTGGAAAACTGTGATGATTCATGTTTGTTCGCTGCGTTTCCTTTTATATATATGGACTTGAAAAATAGAGCTTTACTCAAAAGGTAGCAGGAACATACATTTCAGTATGCTACTGCCAGTAAGGAGGAAGAGGCTGACAGTTAAAGGGAAAGAGAACCGCTGTCAGAATAGGGGCAAAGGAAAGGGATGAAGGAGGCTCTTTTGCTGGAAATCCCCTTAATAGTCAAAAATACTGTGCTAGTTCATTTTAAGAGTTTAGATTCCAGGTCATTTCACAGTATTCAGAAATTATATTGACCACCCTGATTTATTTCATCATTTTGATCTAACATGGCACTGATACTCAAAGTAGAGAATAGAATCATAGAACGATCCTTTGGAACTAAGTGGCCATTTGGCACATTTGACACACAGCCCTAGGGCACTGGTCTGGTGGGATGGCCAGAGCCACCACAAGGGTTTAAAAGCGTGTTCTGGGTTTTACTCATTTGTCAAATATTTCTCAGCTGAGAACTGTGGCTGTCACTGCCACCCATCCACTGAAACCCACTTTCTGTTTTTTCCTGGTCACACAACTAGGTTACATCTCCTGGTCTCCCTTGCACTAGGCCAACGAAGTAGAGGTGTGTACCCTTCCCTCTCAGGCTGGTCCTTACAGTGATTCATGCTCCCCCTGCTTTTCCCCGCTGGGGGCTAGAAAGCTGATGACGAGGTCCCAGAAGCCTCAGAAGCTAGCCAGTGAGATGGTACAATCATACCTGCATTGCCAAAGGCTGCCTAAACCATACAACCTAGACAATCCACTCAAGACCATTCAATAGGGCAGAGATGTTTCTGTTGTTTTTGAGCATGAGATTCAGGGCCTATTTGTTACTGCTGATTTGCCCACCCTGACAAATTCATGTGCTGGCTTGTGCTTCATTGGGGCCCCAGATGCAGACACACGATGCCTGCATTGAGTTTACTGTCTAGTTAGCCACACTGAATTTGTCCCGGTGTCCTGAAGGCAGGAGTAAAATTAATCAACACAAAATTCAGAACATGATCGAGAATAGGGGCAGGCAAACATTTTCTCTAAAAGGACAGACAAAAAATACTCTAGACTTTGTTGGCCATATACAGCCTCTGAGAAAATTCTTTTATTTTAAAATAAATAAATAAATATAAACCCTTTATAGGGCTTCCCTAGTGGCCCACACAGTAAAGAATCTGCCTGCAATGCATGAGACTCAGGTTTGATCCCTGGGTCGGGAAGATCCCCCAGAGACGGGAATGGCAACCCACTCCACTATACTTGCCTGGAGAATTCCATGGACAGAGGAGCCTGGCGGGCTACAGTCCATGAGGCTGCAAGGAGTCAGACATGACTGAGCAACCAACACTAACTAACTAATAAGCCTTTAAAAATTCAAGCAGCATTCTTAGCTTGGAAGCGCTACAAAAATAGGTAATGAATCAGATTTGGCTTTGAGATTCGATTTGTCAATCCCTGGTCTAAATTTTTAAAATCCAAAGGAAGGAACATATTTCATGACATGGAAAAACTGCATGAAATCCAAACTTGAGAACTATTAATATAACATTTGGTGACAGGTATTCATTTACATATTGTCTGTGGCTCACTACCAGGGCAGAGCTGAGTAGTTATGACAGTATACGGCCCAAGAGCTTGACATATTTATTCTTTACCCTTTACCAGAAAAGTTTGCGAACCTCTGGTCTGGCGGTTCCAAAAGAGAGATCATTCTGTTTAAGGAACTAAATCCTCTCTAGTCCAAGGAGGACACTAGAATGTCTAGCTGCTTTGATACTATGCTGAGAATCCAGCATCTACAGCCATCATGGAAGGTGGGCATCCCTCATTAGAGTCTGGAGTTTACCGTCATGCCCTGAAACAGACACAGCACTCTAAAAAGCAGCAGTCTTTACTGGCTACTTGGAATGTTCTGATGAAATGGGGTAAACTGCCGTCAAGTTTTTCTTCCCTCAATGTGCTGAATGATCACAGTAATACACTCACGAGGGAGGTTCAGTTGATCTAAACTTATTGTGACAACTGGGACCATCCTATAAGCCTGGCACATTAGAAAACAACAGCTTAGACAGCAGATACAAGACCAATCAGTGATATATGCTGTATTTATTATTAGGTTATTGCTGTCAGTAAGACATAGTGCTGGACCCTTCAAATTCATGACACAACTTAAATCTTTTTTTTTTTTTTAATACCTTCTAGCTTTACTGAGATATCATTGATGCAAGTGAATTCTTAAAGTGATTACAAGCAGTTAGATTTATGAACATGGAAACCAGGCTCAGCATGGATAAGCAGTTTGGCCAAGGTGAGTGAACTGAAAATCAGAGCTTGGATCTCAGTATAGCTCTATTTGAATTCAAATCTGATGCTCCTTCATCATAAGGCCTATCACATATTGGTACTTCAAAAATTTAAAGACAGTATCATATATTACCTACTGGCCACTATGTCAGATTCAAGGGTTTTGTGGGGTTTTTTGACAGTCAAGGTTCAGCTACATTAAAATCAGCTAATATGTATCTTATGCCACAAATGTTACTGTTTTTTACATTTGATCTCTAGCCTCTTTTAAACTTCAGCTTCCTCCTCTGTAAATGGGTTTGGCAACAGCAGTTTCAGAGCACTAGAGTTGAGTTAAATGAGTCCTGGTTACATGGGAGATTCTTAATAAGTAGGGCCTACAATTGATGCTTTCAAGCTGTGGTGCTGGAGAAGACTCTTGAGAGTCCCTTGGACAGCAAGATCAAACCACTCAATCCTAAGGGAAATCAATCCTGAATATTCATTGGAAGGACTGGTGCTGAAGCTGAGCCACCTGATGCGAAGAGCTGACTCACTGGAAAAGACCGTGATGTTGGGAAAGACTGATGGCAGGAGGAGAAGGGGACGAGAGAGGATGAGATGGTTGGATGGCATCACCGACTCAATAGACATTAGTTTGAGCAAATTCCGGGAGATGGTGAAGGACAGGGAAGCCTGACATGCTGCAGTCTACAACAACAATTAAAATGCTAAGCTTCATGCTGTCTTAAGTGTTCACATTTAGGTTTCTGTGTAAAACAAGGAGTAAGGTTCAAGACTCTGAAGACCTAGTCTAGCCCAAATCTGTATGAGACACAGGTGTTAAAGCAACAATAAAAAGAAAGTATTAAAACAATCAAGATACTGGGTATCTTGAGAAGTCCTCCCCCAAGAAGGGATTAATGCTTGGGACATCAGTACAATGCTTATTTTAAATATAAATCTGGTGTCTGTGCTTTGATGTCAACAACTATATTATTACCTTGTCTACTTTAAAGAGACCATTCAACGAAAAAAAGCAAGGCTCGTTTTCTTCAGTAAAATTAGGCAATTTGGATTTGGTTTGAAAGCAACTTTAAAAGATGCTAGGACAGATATTAGGAACAACAACCTAATTTACATTAACATCCATAGACTTCATTTTCCTTTTAATATGCTGTTTCTTTTCTCTTCCCTAAAACCTGAACTGTACCCAGTACTTTCTTTTTGTTCCGATCACCTTTGTTATAAAACAGCACTTCCTTATAACACCCAGCAGGCCTGCTTCCCACAGCTAGGATTACATGGAAGGTGAGACATTCTCAAAGTTTTTTTGGTACATATTGCTGTAACATGCCCTAATTTTGCATTATATCAACCAGATCCTGTATCCCTTTACTGAATGGCCTTCTCATCGAGCAGTCTAAGCTACTGTGACTAAGCTACTTCTCAAGTATCTGGTTCCCATAGAGACGGAACAGCAATCACATTGTCAGGCATTCACTGCTTTATATGCTTGCAGAGTAAGGCCCAGCCACATGCCCCCTTGACAAAGCCCAGTAACATCTCGGAACCTGTGCTCTAAGAGAGGTGGCTTGCCCCTGAACTGTCCTGAGACTTCTCTCCTGTATCCCAAGTAGAAAACAAAGATGCAAGTAATGATCAAAAGCATCAATTCTTTGGCGCTCAGCTATCTTTATGGTCCAACTCTCATGTCCATACATGACTACTGGAAAACCATAGCTTTGACTAGACGGACCTTCGTTGGCAAAGTAATGTCTCTGCTTTTTAATATGCTGTCTAGGTTGGTCATAGCTTTTCTTCCTAGGAGCAAGTATCTTAATTTCAAGGCTGCAGTCACCATATGCAGTGATTTCTGGAGCCCCCAAAAATGTGGTGTTGGAGAAGACTCTTGAGAGTCCCTTGGATTGCAAGGAGATCCAAACAGTCCATCCTAAAGGAAATCAGTCCTGAATATTCATCGGGAGGACTGATGCTGAAGCTGAAACTCCAATACTGTGGCCACCTGATGCAAAGAACTGACTCATAAGATTGAAGGTGGGAGGACAAGGGGATGACAGAGGATGAGATGGTTAGATGGTATCACTGGCTCAATGCACATGAGTTTGAGTAAGCTCTGGGAGTTGGTGATGGACAGGGAAGCCTGGTGTGCTGCAGTCCACAGAGTCGCAAAGAGCCAGACATGATTGAGCGACTGAACTGAACTGGTTATTATTACCGTTTGGAAGCATCCTTGCTGAACCACACATTCTTACAAAACACAAGTATCAGATCTTAGATTCTCAAGTATCAGATTCTAAAGTTCTCCAATAAAGAGATCATACAGCAAGCTTTCTTGCATGACTTAGGCTACAAGTCAACCTCCTTAGCAAGGAGTCTTCAAAAGTCAGGAAAGGGGCATGTCCCACCAATGAGAGGATAGGTTGACTGACAGTGCCCAGCTCAAAGAAGGGGTTTGGGAAGAAATTGAGCTAAATGTGTCTGAGGACCTTCTCATCCTGAGCTGTGTACTGTTTATTCTAAATCTGACATCTGCCCCAACCACTCTCCACCATCTCCTGTGGTCCCCTTCCAAGCGTTACCTTACCAGGTCTGAGCAGATGTCTCATGGGCAATTCAAACTTGAACAACACTGAATTTTCCATTTTCCCTCCAAATTAGTTCTACCCCATCTCAAGAAATTTATGAAAATTCTTCCAGTTGCTCAGGACAAAACCCTGGAAATGATCTGATCTCCTACTGCCTATTGCTCACTAGCACAGTCCAATTAAATCCTAATTCTCTATCTGCAATAGAATTCATAATCCAATCATTTCTCCATCTTCACTGCCAGTGCATCTGATCACCCTGAAACCTCCTCTCTGTTCCTCATCCCCTCTCTCCCTACCACTAATTCTCCACACACAGCCAAAGGAATCTAAAACAGTATATCAGATCTCATGTCTCCCCTTGAAGACTTCCAGTGATTTCTTACAGTGTGTGAAATGAGATCAATTCTGTTGACTATGGCTGGGAGGTGCTTCATACCTGCCCTCATCCCAGCACATCTCTCTCTTGACTGTGCATCTCTTTTCACTAAGCTCGGCAACACTGTCCTCTTTGCCTCTCAAACATTAAACCCTTTCCTGCGTCTGTGCTTGCTGTTTCCTCTGCTTATAACACTCTTTCTCCTGATGGGCACATTATCCACTGGACTTTTTAGGTCATTCTGACCACAGGCTCAAGGGATCATGCTCAGGAAGACGTTCCCCAACCCGACTTTCTGAAGTTACTCTCTCTTCAACATCCATCAACTCATAAAGGATGACCTTACGTTTAAACATCTCAAATCATCTGTATTTGAAAGAATACATACATTTGGCTTTGGGGAATTATAGAAAATAAAACTTTTTATCACATATCCTTGTATGAAAAAACTAAACAAAATACTATGGGCTGAAGTCTTAAAATACTAATAGTTGACACCGGTAAAAATAAAATTCATGATATTTATAATATTTGGCTTAGATATCGTCAAGAAACCAAGTGAAAAATTCTAAGCTGCCATTGGTTTCTGTGTTAGGTATGAATTCCATGCGCAAACCAGTAATTTATGGTCAGAGACTGACACAAGGCCAGGAGGTCGGGGATATTCACCACCTCTAAGCAGGCCCCTTTCAATGGCTCCGAGCACACACATCAAGACAACTCTCCTTAATCAAACTGGCCTCTAGTGACAAAGCTTTCTAAAGACTTGAGACTTCCTGGATGGTTTTCAACACTTCTCTGTGAGTTCCAGGGGCCAGCTCTCTTCCTTCAGGAGTTAGTTGTAGGGACGTTAAAATGGCTCAGTTAAGATGATCTTCAAGACTCTTCCTATATTTCAGGCTTTTAAAGGAGCAGTTTTTGTATAAATAGGGATAGTAATAATACTGATCAAAGAAATAATAAATAAAAATAACACAACTAATATTTCTGGACTCCTTAATATGTGCTATCCACAAAGTAAAGACTTATTCTGAATGACTGACTCTATGACTTCTGCACAGCAAAGTAAACCATAAACAAAACAAAAAGACAGCCCTCAGAATGGGAGAAAATACTTGCAAATGAAGCAACTGAAAAAGGATTAATCTCCAAAATATACAAACATCTCATGCAACTAAATAGCAAAACAACAGACAATCCAGTCAAAAAACGAGAAGATCTAAATAGACATTTCTTCAAAGAAGGCAAACAGATAGCCAAGAGGCACGTGAAGAGATGGTCAACATCACTAATTATTAAAGAAATGCACATCAAAATTACAGTGAGGTATCACCTCACACTGGACAGAATGGTCATCATCAAAAATACCTACAAACTATAAATGCTGGAGAGGGTGTGAAGAGAAGGGAAAATCTCTTCCACTGCTGGAAATGTAAATTGATACAACCTCTATGGAGAACACTATGGAGGCTCCTTAGAAAACTTAAAATAGCTTTATTTTTAAAATAATCTGTGTTTTTGTTCATTATCTTGTTCTCATAGAAAATCTGTTTAACAATAAATTGGGGGGTATTGTGTTTTACAGATATTTCTGACATTCAAATGGTGGAATATTCTTGCTCTTACAAATGTGCATTTTTCCAGCACCCCCCCCTTTTTTTGTATTAGGTATATATTCAGGGTTAGAGAAGGGAAGGCTGCACTGTGAAGCTCGATGAGCATTTCTCCACTTTCACCTCCAGATGCCTACATAGCAAGCACTAAATATGTATCTATTGAAATATGATTTATTGAAAGGATGAATTCCTGCAGCCTGTAATGAAAGCATTATCATTTTATGAGCATCAATTTTAACAGTTAATGCTGAGAAACGTCTGGAGTCACCAACACATAAAAATTCAGTTCCTAAGACTTCCAACCAAATCTTCAAGGATCTAAGACTTGTAATATGATTTATTTAATGATTAAAAATGAAAAATATCATATTCACAGGATAATTTCACTTAAAACACTTTTAAATAACACGATTTTTGCATGAGAAAAAGTTATGGAACCAGCAAGGAAACAAAAAGTATTTCCAAGGTTTTGGGAAACCCAAATGCAGAACACTGAAATTAAAATTATATTCATGTAAGGTGATCTGTAAAATTATTCTGTACCTACACCACCAAAATAAGTGTTGTAACAACTAAGAATTGGACATATTGGTCCTTTGTCATTCAGAGGCCAAATTTTTACAAACTATTCACATATTTTTGGCTCCACAGCAAAGGGACTAATAAAGACATTCATAATAAGTGCTTTGAAAATAAAATACTAACACTGCTAATCATGGAAGACAATATAGTGAACTATCTGCTCCCCTGAATATGTTGGGAATAAAGAGAATAAAAATATGCGGCAAATAAAAAAAACACAACACAAAAGATCCTTCTATATCATCTATGTATTCTACTATTTCACCCTCAAATAGCATCTGATCACCTTTATTCATTGGGGTCTGAAATAAGAATGAATTTAATTGCATAAAGTTTATCTTTATGAGAGATCTTTATCTTCTTAAGAGCCTAAAAGAACTTCTTCTGTTCATTTATGGCTTTGTCTTATATATATATATATTTATTTCAATAAATCAAGTTACTTTCATTTTTGTATTTCAAATATATTATTTAAAGTTAAACCACATTCCCATTTGGATAAAAAAATCCAATTCTAGGCAGATTTAGTCTAAAGAAATGAACAAATGATGCCTCTTGGTACTCACCCTCCCATATCTGTTGGCATAGGACCCAGTGAGCAAGGAATGGAAAACAATGATTGTCTCGTCCAAGTCCCAGATGAACACCCTCTAGAAAGGAAGCACCAAATCAGTGTGTCTTGCCCTTGGCTGAGAAACCTGCTATTCACAAGTTCAACATGGAAAGGAGTCTTGAAATGGGAGACAGATGAAAAATCTGAATTTATTATTTTTTAAACACAAATGTTCCAAAGTGTATGTCCTAGCTTTTCTCAGCTAAAACCTCAGATAAGATATAAGAGGATAAACATATCAGCAACACTGTCAAAAATACAGGAAAGAAATAAGACTACATGTTCTTTCTACTTCTGTAGTCACTTCTCAGTTCTAAAGACATGGAAAATAAGCTAAAACAGTCTGTTTATAACTTCTTAGACAGAGGGGCAATCAATGAAAAATCATTCAGTTGATTTTTTCTTTGCCTCTGATCACTGTGGATTAAGAAGTGTTAAAATAACGAATCTTATGGTTTATTCTTAATAAGCCAAGTATCTAACAATTGCATATAAAAACTAAAACTTTACATCATCTTTCACCTTGTGTTACCTATTGGGATGTTATCAAGTGGATGGTATATTGTTCCTGCCTGATTTTATTGAGATTTCAGAGTTAATAACTTAAGTAGACGTAGCCCGCATGCTCTTGGCATACTCTTGGGGTTTTTAGAATTGAATTATTGGAGGAACTCATTTCAAAAAGATCTTTGAGATATCACCAAAGGCTTCCATATTTTGCTTTTTTCTTCCCAACCCCACTCACATCAGCACATATTCACACACATAAGTTCTGCTGGTAATCTGTCATCTTTTCGGCCAAAAGAATCACATTTTCTACCATCAGTTTCACTTGGGCAATGAAAAGAAAGTTAATATCAGTGGATTCAACGTTACAAAATCTATCACCCTGTAAAGTTTTATTTAATCTCTCCTGCTTTGAACTCCACCAAAGCATGTCTTAAAAGGTGATAACCACTTCTGTTTAGAACATTCTGGTTTCCCCTCCCCCCCCAATATACACAGTGTGCCTTTAATTTCCAAGTGAGTTCTATGAAGCACATTTAGTACAACACTTAATTTAACGGCAATGACACAGAGCAGTACAAGAGAATTTTGTTAAAGCAGAATGATATAATTTATGATGTCTCACTAAAGAGGAAAAATAAATGCTTTACCACATGAAGTGGAAGAGAAAGCAGAAATAAATAGTTGCTTTACCTTTAATATGGAAAAAAGAAAAAAAAAAGTGGCTTATTTATGTTGATATGGAACAGAAAGCAGTAACAAAAGCATTTGGACACCTTGCTCACAGCAGGTATACAAAATCAGCATTTAGCTTCTATATCACTTGCTATTTACTTAGGTGTTGGCAATAACATACCTCAAGATCAGAATCCGGAGGAGGAGAAGGGTTATTGTTTCTTCGGCCCCGTCCACGTGACTTCCCATCTGAACCTCGACGCAATCGATCAGAATCTGAATCTTTAATAGGTGTTGACGGGCTGTGGATTGTACCGTACTCTGCGGAAATACAGGAAGGATTCTCATCTCTTGTTGTATCACTACAGTGTCAAGATTAACCCTGTTTTAATTCACAGGGAAGTCGGAAGAGTAAAGCTCTGCTCAAATTCTCCATTATCTTTTACTGGCATTGGTAAATAATTTAAGAGGAAGTTGAAAAAGTGTGTGATTAGAAATACTTAAAATTTAATGGAAGGTGGGAGACAACAGGTTGTATGAAGTTGGAGAGACTGCCTTTGTGAGTCTCTGTAATGAAACAATGCACCCCCATCTCCAGGTCCACCTTCTCTCTCATCCCATAAATGGCCCCTGGCCATACTGAGAGGTCCACACAACTGCCTTATAGGGGCTCTTCCAACGGCAGAAAGGCTTCTGGTTCATGGAAAGAAATGAAAGGAAAACCCCTGGGCCAGGGAAAACAGAGTCAGATGGATTTTTCTTTGAAAATTTAAATTCTCCATTTTCTCCCTCATTTTATGTGAGAACAAGGGGGTGGGCAAGATGAGGAGAGCTGATGTATAAGCAGCGCCATACTCTGCATGGTATTTGTCACAGGCTCTTTCTGTGTCTTAGTCTCTTTGGACCAAATATCCCAAACCAGGCAGCACATTAAAGTCACTCATCCGGGAAACTCAGAGAAACCATGGAAACAATCGCACAGACACCACAAAATTAAAAACAATCTGCAGCATGCTCAGAGGAAGAGCTGGACAGTGGTTGTGGAGCTGGGAGGAGACTGTTTCCAGAAAAAAGACGTCTACTCTTATCCCTAGGTACGTTCTCTTCATAGTCCATCCAGTTCACCCAGCAGACATCTCTACCCACACAAACTTCACGGAGGTGTACAGCTGTGCTGACTGCCCCCAAACCTCTTTGCCAGATCACTCTACTAGATATGGCTTGAAATCTCCCAGTCTAATATGAGGAATATTATTTTCACAGAGACAACAGCACTACATCTCACCAAACAGGAAACCGTAGAGAACAGCTAGAGACCTGGTAGTCATTGTTAACTGGTACTAAGTTATTGTACCAGTTACTCTACCAGTTGAACCACGGTACAGTTGTACCACTGACTCTACCAGGACCTTCCATAAGTCAAACTGCAGCGTGGTCTCAGTATAACCTCCAAGTTGAAGCGCTTCTGCAAAGCCTTAAGAGTCAGGGTAGATAGGGATGGACTTTGACAGATTAAATTTCATTTCTAAATCACAAGAGATAGCTTGATGTCTCTTGTTTCACCTTAAAACCTAATTGGTTCCTATCGCTTTTAGATGTAGCTTCTGCATGTCCTCTGGCACAGCGAACCAGATGGCAAACTTCCTCATATAAACTGGTCATGTGATTCTTGCACCCATAAACCACCATGAGGACTTAACAAAGCTACTACGTTAATTACAGCCAGAAAATCCAAAACAATGCCACTCAATGCTCAATTTATGTTAATCAAGATGTATTTCTGAGCTAACTCATCTGGTAGAACTGTTAGAATACAGTGCTGCATGGTCAATGATAAGTATTCTCTAAAATCTATATTAGATTCTTTTCCTGCAGAGGTAGATGTTTGTGGCAAATTCTCAAGATGTTCCAAACCAAGATTTTCTCTTCCAAGTTTTAGAGAGAATTAGGAACTACACACAAATTTATTTTTTACAGAGTTCATTAGATACAAAGTTGTGTTTTAAAGAAAACATCTTGATCTCTTTTTTCTTTAAATATTCTTCAATCTACATCTCCATACAGAAACTGAATAGCCACTACCCTATACAGCACACACACCAATCTCTTTTAATAGTTTCAAAATGGCATACTTACTTTGTCTCTGGCATAGTTGACATCTAATTTGCCCTGGATGTCAAGCACTTGTCGTAAAGTCTATCTTAGATGGCAATGAGCTCTCTAGCTCTGGAAGTTGATCTCTGTGAAGCAGCTGAAGACACCGAATAATGTGTCTTACCATGTGTTTTACACCTCAGCTTCCAAAAAGAGATCATTTTGTCCTCAAAGTAATTTCTCTTACCTAGGTTTTCTGAACCCAGATTTCCTCCAATTGACTGCCTATTCCTTTACTTCTTGGTGTTTACTTCTTCATCCTTTTTTTAAAAACTCAGTTAAATCTTTAAAAATACATGTTGTCTCAATTTGTTTGAAAATAGAAAAGCTAGAATGAAATCAATTACTTACTTCTGTAAACCTCCCTCCAAAGAAAACAAACTGAAAGATCAAAGTTTACAAAAACATTTTTACATCATGTTATGTAGTTTTTCCAGGTGAAGAAAATAAACCCTAAGAGATGAACAATTTGACGTTTTAAAATATTAAAACACACACACACATACCCCTTATAGGCCTCAACTTATTAGAAGGAATATGAAATCTGAATAATGCAAGCTATTTTTTTTTTTATAATTCTTCCTCTTTGTTTTACAAGGCAGTATGAAATGCTTCTACTCTCCTAACCAGCTTTCCTGTCTCTCAGTTCTCCTTCCTCCTACTGGGGCAAAATAACTCAACAAATAATTTAATCTTCTAATCCACCATCTTATGTTTCATTAAAATCCTCTCTAAATTGTTCCACTTTACCCCCACTGAGATAATGGATGTGGAAACATTCAGAAGAGCATTCATTTCATTTAACCAACATTGACTGAATGTTCACACCCTTCAAGCACTGTACTAGGAGCTTCAAGTATAATGTTGTACCAACCAGGTATGATTCCTGCCTTCTTGGAGCTTAACATTTAGAGGAGGGCACTGATTCATGAATAAAAATGAGAGATTACCGAACAATATGGAAAAGGTAATGAAATGGGAAAAGTAGACTGCCGGGTGACCACAGAGGAACTCCATGTAATTCAGATATGCAGGGTTACAGAAGTTTTCTGATGATGGAAGTCAAATTTGCCAATGAACAGGGTATATAATAGCTCCAAACAGTCACAGATCATGTTTGAAGGTGCAGAGAGAGAGAGCATGTTGGGACTTCCCTGGTGGTCCAGTAGTTGAGAATCCGCTTGCCAATGCAGGAGACATGGGTTCCATCCCTGGTCTGGGAAGATCCCACATGCTATGGGGCAACTAAGCCCACGTACCACAACTGTTGAATCTGTGCTCCAGAGCCCAGGAGCCACAACGACTAAGTTCATGTGCTAAAACTACTGAGCCCATGAGCTCTCGAGCCTGTGTTCCGCAAAAAGAGAAGCCACCGTGATGAGAGGCACACACACTGCAACTAGAGTAGCCCCCACTCTCCACAACGAGAGAAAAGCCTGAACAGCGAGGAAGCATAGTGAATCCAGCATAGTCATAAATAAAACTATTTAAAACAGAGAGAGAGAGAACATACTGGAGAACTGAAAAACAATCAATGTGACCTGACTCTACAGAACACAGAGATAAGACTGGAGTGGCAGGCAAAGAATTCAACAAGGAGGTGATGTCATCAAACTTCGATTTTTTTTTAGATCGATGACTCTAGCTCTAGTGTAGTGAGGGTCCTGGAGATAAAAGACGACTGAGAAAGGGAGAGAGATCCTCACAAGAGGATAACTCAGTCATCAAGGTGATGGACGCTGATGGCCCAGATGCAGGGAGCGGGGATAAGGGAGAGTTACAGATTCAAAGAGGTATTTGGTAGTGAAATCAATCACTAATGGGATAAAAAAGGGGATGAGGATGATGCTCACACTAGTGGTTGGCAGCTAGGCAGATTGCAGTATGAGCATGGGGCTTAGGAAGGAGGGATGGAGAGAAAAATGTAGGTGACAATTTGGGTCCAGCTTTGGACATATTGAAGAGTCTGTGGCATTTGAGTAAGATGTCTGATAGGCTGATGGCTCCAAAGCTCAGAAAAGAAAGGTGGGTTGAGTTTAGATTTGGAAATTGACACCACATGTAGTGGTTGAGAGGCAAAGAATCCTCCTGCCAATGCAGAAGACATAAAATACATAAGAGATGCTAGTTCAATCCCTGGGTCAGGAAGATCCCCTCGAGGAGGACATGGCAATCCACTCCAATATTCTTGCCTGGAGAATCCCATGAACAGAGGAGCCTGGAGGGCTATCGATGGTCAATATGGTCTCAAAGAGTTGGATATGACTGAAGAAACTTAGCATGCACACACGTAGTGGAACAAATGGATGTCATTAAAAACATGCAGTGTGTGTAGAAGAAATGGGCACAGAACGGTGGGTGGGGTGTGAAAAGGAATACCAAGGTCAGTGCATTATAGATGAAGGAATATGATAGGAAGGAAAGAGGGATCAGTAACTTCAGATCACCCAAGAGATAAGAAAAAAGGAAGACTTAATTCAAAAGTATTTTAGAGCCAAAGAGGTCTTTGGTATATATGGTGAAAGTATAGGTTTGAAAAGTATTTAGAAGGTAGATTGGTGGATAAAGATGAGAGAGAAGAAAGTAAAAGAGCAAGCAGGAGGCAAAACTCCTAAAACATTACTGATGACCCTAAATGGCCAAATCCAGTAACTTTTAGTCTTCAATCTTATCTGACCTCTCTGTGGCTGTGCTGGCCACCTGCTCATTTAAACCATGAACCCATTAGAATAACTGGACTTCCCATTCTTCTGTTCTTCACTCTACCACTCACACTGTACCTTCTGTCTCTTTGACTACCACTTCCCTCTACCTAAAGTTTAAATGTTCTCGATGTCAATGATACTAAATATGATCTGCAACAAAAAAAAGAAAAAGGAGTTTGCAAAATCAGGATGTTAAGCAATGCAAAGCAATGCAATGTCTTGCTAAGATTTGTTAAAGTCAGCTCAAGTAAATAGCAAGCTTATTTACATGCAACAATTACATGCTGAAGCAAATCCCATCTCTCACCATGGACGAGTGATAAACAACTGGTGCACAGCCAGCCCCTGGGTTATGTTCTCAGACTATATTCTGAGAAGCAGTGCACTAGAGTTTCCCTCCCTAGCCCTCTTATCTCACTATAGGCTCTAAGTGGTTTGTAGCATCTGTAAGAAGGATTTCAATGATAATCCAGGCTGATGATGCTAAAGCTTTACCTCATCTCTTGATCTGACTATCCCACTGTTTGCCAGACCTCTTGATCTGAATATTCCATGAATACCACAACTAAAGTCGTTCTAAACTGAATCCTGCATCTCTGTTCTTCAGTCTGATGAGTGGTACATCTATCCAGTTTTCCAAGCCAGAAATTCTTTAGTAGCTCCATCAAATCAAGACTAAGTTCTGCAGTTTTTCTCTCCTAAATACTTTTGCTCCAAGATTAGGCCTTCATTATCCTTTGTCTTGTTTCTTGCAAATGGCTGTTTCCAAGCTTGCTACCTGCAGCCTTTTACCTATCTTCTGCACCACGGTGACAGCAAGCTTGAAAACCATTCAATGCTCCAAACCCTCCAGCGGGAGGGAGACAGGAAAAAGAGGCTGCCACATTTCAAATCATGACCCCACTACTGATTAGACTTTGTTCAAGTTATTTTCCTTTTCTTGGACTTAGTTTCACCATCTGTAAAACGGAAATCAATGGCATAAAGTAAAACTACTGTGTACAGGTATTTAGAACCATGCATGACACTAGCAGAACAACGTCCCACTGAGTCACTCTCTGACACCTTATCTCTAACAGATCTGACTTCAGACATATCTAATTATCTCAGCTTGCCACAAGTGCCATGCTGTTTCATGATTCTGCACACAGTTTCCTTTTCTTAGAATGCCTTTTCTCCATACTTACTCCCCTCATTAGTCTGAGAAATTCCTAGTAACCTCTGAAGATCAAGCTCAAGTACCTTTTTTGTGATTTTCCATCCAAATCTTGGTTCTTACTTTGAATTTACATTTATCTCTACTATAGGGTTATATAATTTTTGTAATCACTTATGTTTATTATGTGCTTATGAGCTGTGGTGCTGGAGAAGATTCTAGAGAGTCCCTTGGACTGCAAGGAGAGCCAACCAGTCAATCCTAAAGGAAATCAACCCTGAATATTCATTAGAAGGACTGGTGCTGAAGCTGAAGCTCCAATACTTTGGCCACCTGATGTGAAGAGTTGACTCACTGGAAAAAAACCCTGATGCTAGGAAAGACTGAGGGCAGGAGGAGAAGGGGGTGACAGAGGATGAGATCGCTGGATGGCATCACTGACACAGGGAACATGACTTGGAGCAAATTCCAGGAGATGGTGAAGGACAGCGAAGCCTGGTGTGCTACAGTCCATGGGGTTGCAAAGAGTCAGACATGACTTAGCAACAGAACAATAAATGTTCAATATAGAAAAACTTGTTTGATTTATTTTAAGCAAATGTCCATCACTCCTGCTCCTGGAGAGCAGCCCTGGAGGTTATTTGTTTTATATTCTGAAAGCACAGTAAGAGTGCAGAGCACAAAGTAGACAGTAAAAAAGAAAAATCAATGATCAAAAGAATGAGTGTTTCTCTAGTTTTTACTCTATTAAGTCTATGAAGATCATCTGATTATTTCTATTGGCAAGTCAAAATATTTACAAGTGGGAAAGAGCTGGAATTCTTTTTAAAGCTTAGTTAAAAGTTAATGTTTACATATTCAATCATAAAATATTAAAATCTTCACAAGATTATTAAAATTCTACATTTGTAAATACTACCAAAGAGTTCCATAAACCCTTTAAGAGTAAAAAGAAAAACAGAAAACTGGAACTCAGAAGAGTCCATCTAGTTCATCTGAGCTCATAACTCCTACCTGAACCTTGGGGAAGGGATTTCCATATTTTTTAGTCTTCAGTCTCCTGGTTTGTCAAGCTGAGGACAAAATCTAGGTTACATAAAGTCTGATGACCTACAAATGTACAATATTTACCAAACTGGCTCAGATGGTAAAGAATCTGCCTGCAATGCAAGACATCTGTGTTCAATCCCTGGGTTGGGAAGATCCCCTTGGAGAAGGGCATGGCTACCCACTCCAGTATTCTTGCCTGGAGAATCCCACAGACAGAAGAGCCTGGCAGGCCACAGTCCACGGGGTCACAAAGAGTTGGATATGACTAAGCAATTAACACACACACACACACACCCCAGCTGTTAGTCTTATTTCTCCCTCTACACACACACACACACACACACACACACACACACACACACACACACACACACACACGCACCCTAGTGTTTGTTCCTCCCTCTCACTCCCCCTCAGAATAATGGGTCTAAAATACTTCAAGCAACTCTCAGAACCAGCAGGGTTTACTGTCTACAGAATCTAGTCCAAACTCCTTACCCAGTTTTATTTCTCATGCCTCCCTTGACATGTTACCTACTTTCTCATATACTGTGCCAAACAGTTTTTAAAAGGATTTTTGTCCATTTAAACTGTGTCAGTTTGACCACAGCCTTATAAGCACTGGCTGTTACTGTTTTAAAGATGTCCTTACCATTTTATTAGGTGCAGAAAATAGTGCTTTATTTTAATTGGGAAATATTGGAGATGCTTATATGTATGTGCTTGAAAAGTAACTTCCACGAACTGTCCAAATTCTTTGTCGACTTTAAAATATTCATTTACTGATTTATATAAAATTTTAAAATCTTTTTTCATATTTGCAGGCACTCTTCCAAGCGTGAGAACTCCTCCAATTATGTTGATGTTTCAAATAATGTTTTTTTTCAGAGAAGCTTTTGATTTTGATGGAGTCCTGCTCCACAGCCTAAAAGCTTGATTGGCTCCTTGAAGATATAGGGATAAGAGTTAATACTTAATCTAAAGTTGCTGGGAAGTTCTGATCTAACTTTATATTCCTGGGAATATACATGCCAGTGGAATTGTAAGGAAAGTAGGATACAGGGCTCCTCCCGTTCCCTTCTCTGTGCTTAGGGATGATGGAGGCCCTCCTTACTCAGTACAAAGTCTAATCAATGGGAAAGACGACTCCCCCGAAAAAGTAGGTAAGTGAGCTCCTTGCCAAGAGGAAGCTCTTGCCAGGTGCATATGACACTGCGTTTAGGCCAGGAGAGCTACTATCTCTGGACCCTGAATCTGCGTTAAAATGACACAGAAGTGCAGAGTTTTGGGGGAAATGTCTTTTAAGATTATTTGAATTTAGTAAACATGAGACCTAGTGATCAATTTTTATATAGCTGACCCTTGAACAACTTGAGATTAATCTGCCTATAATGGATAGTCAGCCCTCTGTATCCACGCTTCCTCCATTCACAGCATCAACCAATCTCAGACCATAGTCCTGTATGTGGTATTTACTAGTGAAAAGTATCCCTATATCAATAGACCTGTACAGTTCAAACTAACATTGTTCAAGGGTCAACTGTATTCTATTCGCTGCTAGGGAGGACTCAGATAAAAGGAAAAGAGTATATTACTTCCTTAAAAGCAGATATTGCCATGTTCAAGACTCAAGTATTCAAGGATATGGGGTGAGTAGGAAGAAGATGCCAATCAACACCGAGGCACCCTGAACTTTGGGACTCTCAAGGTCAACCTAAGTACACACACAAACTATCTTAAAAGGTGGTCTATCAAGACAAAAATCATGAAGACTGAAAGAAAGAAAGAATGAAGAACGAGAGAGGTTGATTCTGATTAGTGAGGAAAGGTTATCATGGCTCTCCGGAGGCAGGTACATCAAGTTTGATGCTACTGGCCACAGGAACCATATACCTCCATTGGGTATGTTCCTGTTAATAATTTTTATACTTGGTTTTCCTAGGTAGGGAGAGCTGCTGGGTAAGGCTGAGTCCAATTACGGTAACCAAGGAGGATTGTATCTTAAGCTAGATATAGGTTCTGCAATCAACACAAGGTGAAAACCCCCTACAATCAAAATTACCCCCAAATTCTCTCAACTGAATACACTGAGTAGCAAAGAGTTGGACAGCAAGGTACAGATCACACAGGCCCTGGTGAGGCATGGAACTGACCTGCCCACCCTATTTAATGTCAGTTCTCCTTTTTTAGAGTGGCAGGTGTCTATACATTCTAATACAGAGGTCAGCAAGTGTTTTTTCTTTTTTCGTAAAGAGTCAGCAAATGGTTTTGTGGACCATATGGTCTCTGTGGCAATGACTCAATCCTGCTGATACGGGCCAAAGGGACCCCCAGACAGGATGCTGGTGAAGGAGTACAGGGGTGTTTCAATAAAACTTTATTTACAAAAGAGATTTGGCTTGTGGGAACATATAATTGTATTCATTAATGTAACCCTGTGTGATTATGAGATTCAGGCAAGTGACTGTCACCTGACTTTTCTGGGTATTATCACTTCCTCAAAAGTGTTAACCAATGGTGAATGGTAAAACTGTGTGGTAAAGACAGTAAGTGAAACATGCTGAAGTAACTGGAAAACAAGGTCCAAAACAAGGTGCTAATTTTGGGGAAGTTGATAACAAGTAGAAAAGGAATTTAATATATACTTTTTAAAAGGCACTATCCCAGGTGTTAAGAGAACTTAGCCATCATGTCAAGCCATCATCCCTACCTTGAATATGCAAACAAGGTTTGTTTTTCTCATGAACACAGTAACTTGATGCAAAACAGATTACAGATTCTCCTTGGGTTGATATGGGCACCAGACACCTCCATCCTGGGAGGGATTCTGGGTTCTCATCTCCAACAGAACAGGTCTCCGTGCAGGTACCATGCCTGATGAAGCTGCTTTAAGGTGGGCACAGCTCCAGGTGTGCAACCTTGGGGACACTTGTTTCCTGGGATCTCTGTAGCTGACTAAATTCTATCACAAATGACCAGAGCAAGCAAGCTCCAGTGACACTGGATGATAAGCTAAACTTGTTTCTGAGGAAAGAAAAATTCAAAGGCCCTGCCTGCCATGGTCAAGTCACACTGTTCACAACAGAGTCAGCCCTCTGTACCTTCAAGTTTAGCATCCATAGATGAAAAATATTTTTTAAAAAATTCAGAAAGCTCCAAAAACCAAAACTTGAATTTGATGCTTTTGAACTGTGGTGCTGGAGAAGAATCTTGAGAGTCCCTTGGACTGCAAGGAGATCAAACCAGTCAATCCTAAAGGAAATCAGTCCTGAATATTCACTGGAAGGACTAATGCTGAAGCTGAAGTTCCAATGCTTTGGCCACCTGATGCAAAGGACTGACTCATTAGAAAAGACCCTGATGCTGGGAAAGATTGAGGGCAGGAGGAAAAGGGGAGGACAAAGGATGAGACAGTAGGATGGCATCACCAATTCGATGGACATGAGTTTGAGCAAACTCTGGGAGATGATGAAGGACAGGGAAGCCTGGTGTGCTGCAGTCCATGGGGTCTCAGAGAGTTGGACGTGACTTAATGACTGAACAACAAGGAATAATTCACATAGCATTTCCATCATATTAGGTATTCTGAGTAATCTAGAGATGATTTAAAGTATACAGGAGGATGTGCATAGGTTATATACAAACATTATGACATTTTATAAGGGACTTGACTATCTGTGAATTCTGTATGGGGTGGAGGGCCCACAGGAACCAAACCCCCAGGATACTGAGGGATGATGGGGCAGGAAAATTAGCAAGTTTAGGTGAAAGGGCAAATGGAAAGGGGGCATGGACATGTCCATGTTCTTTTCACGATGAACACTCAGATTTTCCTTGATTTCCAGTGACCTCTGACAACTGTATCTGACAACCATTCCTTCCCAGGCCAACCCCCTCAATCCCAGTCCCCTGATAACACTGTAAAATGGGTTCTCCTCTCCTCTAAGTCATCCTGGAACCAACCTCTCTACTCAGAGATCCTCAGACTTAAGAAGTGCAATTTCTACTATTCTCAGAACTCTACAGAAGTTCCCTTGGTGGCCTAACCTTCACGCTTACATCATCTGGTAACAGAGTCGTTGCCACGGAAGACAAACGCTCACAGCAGAGCACAGGTGTATATGCATGTATATACATCTCACTCAGTTAATTTGATTTTTTTTCCCAGTAAAAGGGGAACAATGTTGGGAAATGTCTTCAAAAAGGTCTTTTAGATACTGTTTTTGGAAAGCAACCTTTGAAACAAGTCCATTTTAAAGCAGCTACAAAATCAGTCACCTTATGGGTGTGTGATGTTAGTTGCTGTGCCAGACTTTTTGTGACCCCATGGACTGTAGCCCACCAGGTTCCTCTGTCCATGGAGTTTCCCAGGCAAGAATACTGGAATGGGTTGCCATTTCCTTCTCCAGGGGATCTTCCCGACCCAGGGATTGAACCCAGGTCTCCTGCATTGCAAACAGATTCCTTACCATCTGAGCCACCAGGGAAGCCCCCACCTTACTCACACCTTGGATCTAAACTTCCATTCACACTGTCCTTCTCTGCTGGAGTCTGAGAAACGAACGGGGAGGATTTTCTTATGTCTTTTCTTTTTTAATCAGTCATCAATGCCACATCTATACTGACAATGAACCGTAACCTCTGATATTGATCAGTTTCGCTTTTCCCACCTTCCCTTTCCCACTATTGTGATTTGGGGAATTCTGACTGGGGAGACAGCCCTAAGGCATGTTTTCAGTGATGAAAGTTCCTAACAGTGCTGATGCATCTTCTGCTCACTTCCTTAGAACACTGCTATTTCCTCATCGCTGTCCATCTGTGATGATGGCAGCTTCTCTTTCAGATCTGACCTTTCTTAAATGTTTAAAAGAAATGTAAACATGGAATGCTATCTTCTCCTGAAGTCCTAGCTCCAGCCAGTGCCCCTGGGTCTACAGTCCACGGGTGTGTCTGATCAGATTCAGCCGGTAACCATGTACCTTGCCAGCTCCACGGACGTGTGGCCTGTGTGCTCACATAGGGCCCCAGGCCCAGAAAGGCCCTGCAGGTGGTGAGTGCCCTGCTGTGCTGTTTCTTTCTTTCTGAGAGTCTAGTGTTTATTCTGTGTTATGGCAGGTACACTTGAATTTCAAAAATGTAAGACATAGAAAAAGTAGTTAGGGACTAACATTTGTATCAATAATCGATAAAGGTCTAAGATTGTTTATTATACAGCAGGGTACAGTGGTAGTGCTAATGCTAACAGGGCACCATGGAAATGAGCCTAAAAATTATCATTTAGGTTTTATACAAACAACAGCATTTGCTGCTGTTTTAGAATTTGGGGACACAGTCCGCTGTGCTGTTTTGAAAGTCCTAACCTATGAACAAAGGGCACGCATCTTGTGCCCTTTGGCCCACAAACCCTTTAGCCTTCCTGCCTGTGGCTGTCACAAACAAATCCCTGAGCCAGTGGAGCAAGCTCCACCTTGGGATGATGTGCTTAGAGCACCTGCCTCGCGCCAGGCAAGATGCTAAATGCTGGGAATCCAACTGAACAAGACAATGGTTCCCGCCCTGACAAAACCTCAGAGCTGCTGTGTTCACTGCATAGCAAGGCATCACATGGGACAGCTTGCCACTCAGGACCAAGTCTCCTTCTAGCCTCAAGCAAGAAACCTGTCTCCCTAGCCACTGAGAAAATAAAAGCACTCGCTCTCCACGCTTTCCACGCCTGGGTAAACCCCCTGCCAGTACTTTTCAGGCACTGTCTCCTCCCCTCTTGTTAGGATGGACAAATTTCTGTGCTCCTAAAACCGACCTCTCATTTGGGCATGAGACCCCAGCCCCTGTCACCTACTTCAGCCAGTTTGTTCCTCTGGAGCACTTACATATGCATACAGGCCAGTTCTATTTCCTGCCTGAAAAAATATCCCCAATTTCTCCCTCCAGTTTCTGCACCATTTCTCTATTACCTTGTAATGGACAGCAGAAATAACTGAAAGGATTGGGTTTGCTGCATAAATTTCTTCTCCTCCCATTCTCTTTTACATCCATTCCAATCATGCTGTTTTCTCCAGCGTGTCGCCAACACTCCCCTCTGTCAGGATCCCCAGTGATGGCTTTCCCTGGTGGTCCAGAGATTGAGAACCCACCTGCGAATGCAGGGGACATGGTTCAATTCCTGGTCTGGGAAGATCCCACATGACCCGGGGCAACTAAGCCCAGGTGCCACAACTACTGAGGCCTGCATGCCCTGGAGTCCATGCTCCACGACAAGAGAGGCCACCACAGTGAGAAGCCCACGCACTGCAACTGGACAGCAGCCCCCACTCTCTGCAACTAGAGAAAGCCCATGAGCAGCATCGAAGACCCAGCACAGCCAAAAAGAAAGAAAGAAAAAAATAGAAGCAAAGAAAAAAAAATAGAAGCAATTCTTAAAGAAAGAAAAAAAGATCCATGGGGATTCCCACTCTGTCAAATCCAATGATCAAGTCTCAAGTTCCATGTTTGCAAGCCTTCACCGGCATTACACCTGGCGGATCACACCTGACTCCCGTGCAGCGCTACTTCCCACAGCCTCGCGCTCCCTCTGGCTCTCTCCCCTGCTGTATTCACATGCAGTGTCCTGCTCAACTTATCCAGACACACCGGCTTTAAATGGCATCTCTGTTGACAAACTTAGACTCTAAATGTTCCTGTGACCATCAGACTTACTTATCCAACAACTTCCTTGCCATCCCCCCTCTGGATTTCTCAGAGGCGTCTCAAACTCACATGTGCCAAACTGGAAACCCTAATGTCCTCAATGCCACCTTCTCTCCCTGCCATTTTCCCATATTAGTCAATGGAAAATGTGCTTTTCAAGCTGTTTGTACCCCAAACCACGATGTCATCCATGCCTCTTCTCTTACTCTTCACATTCAATCCACGGCCAAATCCCAGCAGCTATACCCTTTAACCTCTCTCAGTTCTGACAGCCATCAGTGCCTCCACCCCAAGCCCGGCCCCCACTACATCTCACCTGGACCACTGGAAGCATCTCCTACATGATAGCCCCCAACCCCATCTTGCCTTGCCCCAGCTCACTCTCTGCTCAACAACCAGACAGATTCCTTTTAAATGTTATGACATCTCCCCGCTTTTCTGCGTAAACATTTCTCATCGCACTCAAAACAAAATCCAAAGTTCACTCATGCCCACACGCCTGCTGTGATGTGGGCTCTGTAACCCCCACCCTCACCCCCACATTCTCCTTTGCCAACGCACTCCAACCACACTGACCTTCCTACCGCTCCCCAAATCCACCAAGCACAGTCCCTGGTCCAAGCCTTGGTAATTCTGTTTCCTCTCCCACAATAGTCTTCCCCTAAATACACAAGGTGTTTCTCTCCTCATCCCCTTTCCAGTATCTGCTAAAATGTTACCTTGCTGGATCACGGTTCAGAAATAGTTCACCATCTCTAACTCTTCTCTTTAGGCACCATGTCATCCTTCCAGGTACTTCTGACTACTAAATGCATTTTTATATTTACTAATCGTCTGTGTTCCCTGGTAAAATGTAAACTCCCAGAAGGCAGAGACTTTATTTTGATCACTGCTAAGTCCCCTGTGTCTAGAACAGAACCTGGAACATTCCAGAGGCTTAGTAAAGTTTCTTGTTGGATGAACTAACAATCTGGCACATGGAGCATCCCTGGTTCACCAAATGCACACGATCACATGATTGATATTCCCTGATGTAAAATTTAATTTTCAACACTCTCTTAAAGGATCTCCCTGGCAGTCCCATGGTTAAGACCAGGGGGTGCTGGTCTGATCTCTAGTTGGGGAGCTAAGATCCCACATGCCTCATGGCTGAAAAACCAAAACAGAAAACAGAAACAGTATTGTAAACAAATTTAATAAAGACTTTAAAAAAATGGTCCATGTAAAAAACAACCACCACAAAACACTCTCTTAAGGAGTGTGTCACAGGTAAGTACGTATCTATGTGGCTTCACACTCATTCAGGGAGAATCTGACACACACACTCAGTTCCTTATTCCATTTTCTGGGTTCAATCAACTTCATCCGGTACAGAACTAGGAGCTTTTATTTATATATATAAAGTTATGACAAACATAGACAGTGTATTAACAAGTAGAGACATCACTTTGCTGACAAAGGTCCATAGAGTCAAAGCTATGGTTTTTCCAGTAGTCATGTACAAAAGTGAGAGTTGGACCATAAAGAAGGCTGAGCCCTGAAGAATTGATGCTTTTGAGTTGTGGTGCTGGAGAAGACTCTTGAGAGTCCCTTGGACAGCAAGGAGATCAAACCAGTTAATCCTGAATGAAATCAACTCCGAATATTCATTGGAAGGACTGGTGCTGAAGTGTCAGTACTTTGGCCATCTGAAAGGAAGAGCTGACTCATTGGAAAAAGACCTTGATGCTGGGAAAGACTGAAGGCAGGAGAAGAGGATGACAGAAGATGAGATGGTTGGACAGCATCACTGACGCAATAGACACGAATCTGAACAAATTCTGGGAGATGGTGAAGGACAGGGAAGCCTGGCATGCTGCAGTCCATGGGCTCACAAAGAGTGGGACATGACTTAGTGACTCAACAACAATTTTGTGTAACACGTTAGTGCTGTCATGTGAAGTGAATTGTTCAAAGTCACCCCTCTGGGCTCAGGTATCTTATTGGTAGAGATAATCATAAAGTGACTTCCAGCTTAAAAAAGCTTTGATCCTTCAATGAAATTTAGTTTAAGTTTGTTCTGACAGAAGTGATACTATCATTGAGCTCATTCAAAAGGGTCTTTATCTCTAGCCTTGGATGGACAGCCCTTTCCTATCCTTTCTGTCCCACACTCATTTGCATCTTTTGATGCTGAGGATAAATTTCACCTCCTTTATTAGTTTTTTATTCAAACACTTTACATAAGAAATCTCTGGTTCCTGAATTCTTCTGGACACTGTGCTGCTTCTCCTAGCGCTAAGGATACATTTTAAAGACAACCTTTCTTAGGCATGGATGTTCACATGGGATATTCCTTAAGGACAGAGAATAACCCTCCTGCTCTCTGTATGAGTACTTAGTACTTAGAGTACCAAGTACTCTCTAAGAGTACTTGGTGATTAAGAGATGCTCCATAATTAGCCAAGGGACTGTTGGAGAACACCATCAAATCTTCATTCACAAGTGGCAGAAAAAACCATGCTTCCTGCCTTTCCTTCACCTAGAGAACAGTGTAACAAAATTTAATGGCAAGATGGAGCAATACCTCTCAAGAGAACTGTACTTCCTCTATAACCTTTATCAACATCACAGCTGAGTCAAGGGAAGTAATTAGATGAACAAATGTACTGAAACGGACACGTTAGGGAAAAACTAAATGGGAAACTGGAAAGGAGAGAGATCCCTCAGAAAGAAAGTGCTTAGAATGCTCAGAACATTTAAAATGTCCTCAGGGATGGAAAAGAAAAGAAACTGCAGAAGTCAAAAATGATGTCAATGGTAAAGAAAATGAATCCGTACCTTTGGGAAGCATATTTCAATTGGCAACATGCTTTTTATATAAATTACCTGAATTGAATACAAGCCTCTGAACTAGACAAGAAGGAATGAGACTCAGAACAGAGGAAAGAAAAGATGGAGATGTGTGTGCTCCTGGGAGGCTATTATTAGGAGAATCTTGAAGGGGTTTTAGCCAAAATGGTGGCACTTAAAAGATGGGTGTAATGTAATTTGCAAAACAGGCATTTTCTCAGCATGAGTAGTTGCAGTCAATCTTTTCTCTTGCCCTTATTCTTATCAAATAAAGCATTTAAATCCTTCATCTTATTTTCTGAGTAATTCATATCCTACATTCACCAAAAAGGGTTTAAGATACCCACCAAATATATACACAGTAACTATGCAGCAATCTTTTGAAACAATGAATGAGTACATTAGAAGAAACACAGAATTGGGGAATGTAAATAAAATGAAGCTGGGGGAGAGTGGTCAATGCAGGTCTGCAGTCGACAAAAATAGTGGGTTGGCCATAAAGTTCATTCAGCTGTTTCCATAAGATGGTATGGAAAACCCAAAAGAACTTTTTCGCTAACCCAGTGACTCATGGGGGATATAAAGTGAGACAAAACAATGTCTCTACAATTTTTGTAACGAAACGAGACAGAAATACCTCACAGATTGCTCATCGAGAGGGTGTGTGTGATACCAGGAACATGCCTTCCTGGTAAATAAAACAGCACGTTTCATAAGACTCGTAACTCCTAAGGCTGACTGCACTGGATTCCATATGGCTGACTTGGTGGTTCAGAGCACAGAACACTGACTTTGGGCGTCTTCCTTATTTTAAGGATGAAACTGAAGGTATCTAGATGAACAGGGCCGTTACTGACCTTTCTGGCAGCTGCCAGAAACAAGTTTCCACTTGAGTTTCAGATGGCAAGGAGGGAGGAGGTTACATTGATGGGTAAGTTGGGGGAGAGCAATACTTGGCTGCTGAGTTGAGAGAAGACTCACAAGCTTCGTTACTAAGTTAGTTACACTGAGAACAGAAATAACATTCTCTTATGAAAATTAAGAGGCCTTACCATGAGAGATTCCCAGGCGGAAGGCCACAGACCTGAGGGAAGGCCAATGATATTCCTCAAAAAGCTACTGAGGACCCTTCGAGACCTATGAAGTAACAGGCCAACAAGCCTCCAAAGTGACCTGCCAATTTTATACTGGAAGATTTTTAAAGTGGGAGTTATCTCTCTTGGCAACAAATAAACAAACAACCTCATAAAATCCTTGAATAAATTACATTACACTATATAAGACTCTCAGTGACTATTACCTCACCAAAGGAAGTGCTCGGTCATGTCAGACTTTTTGACCCCATGGAATGTAGCCTGTCAGGCTCCTCTGTCCATGGGATTTCCCAGGCAAGAATACTGGAGTGGGTTGCCATTTCCTGCTCCAGAGGACTTCACAACCCAAGGGGATCAATCCCACATCTCCTGCATTGCAGGCAGGGGTTTTTTTTGTTTTGTTTTTTGGTTTTTTTTTTTTAACCACTGGGCCCCTGGGGAAGCCCCTATCACAGGATAAGACAAGACTTAAAGAAACCGATAACTTCAAGTTACCAGTCACAGAAAAACATGTGTAAAATAGGCCAAGGCAAGTATGCTTGATGACTAGTCTTACAGAAGTAATTAGAAGTCAGAGACCAACAGGTATTAACAAACTTTCGGTTCAGTTCAGTCACTCAGTCGTGTCCAACTCCTTGGGACCCTATGTACTGCAACATGCCAGGCTTCCCTGCCCATCACCAACTCCTGGAGCTTGCTCAAACTCAAGTCCATCAAGTTTGTAATGCCATCCAACCACTTCGTCCTCTGTCGGCCCCTTCTCCTCCCACCTTCAATCTTTCCCAGCATCGGGGACTTTTCTAAGGAGTCAGTTCTTTGCATCAGGTGGCCAAAGTATTGGGGCTTTGGCTTTTCAGTGTCAGTCATTCCAATGAATATTCAGGACTGATTTCCTTTAGGATTGACTGGTCTGATCTCCTTGCAGTCTTATAGAAGTAATATATAACAAGTCTTAGAGAAGTAATCAGAAGCCAGAGACCAATAGGTATTATTTAACTTTAGGGAACTATTTTGATTTCTTGGTCTTGCATGACCATTGCTTCTCTTTCACGAATTACTAATTGAGGTCTCCCAGGTAAATCAGATCCTCAGTCTAGGTCTATTAACTAAATTAAGAGAATTTTATCATCCCTGGAGTCAGGCCACCATCCACTCTCCAGTGCTTTATGGATGACCTTCGAGAAACGTCTGTCATCCTTTTTACCTGCTTCAACCTCTGACTCAAACCCTCAGTCTATGGGAAAGAAATAGATGCACACACTTTGGAGGCTTTAGCTTAAACCACAATGCACAACTCAACCCAGTTATCATCCTCAAGAGGGGAGAACTCACTGGCTCCCGAGGCCAGGCACCTTGCCCTTCTCGTCACCTCTGTGTCCCCAGCACACAGCAAGCGGTTACACACATCTGTTGAATGCATAACTGAAAAAAACAAATATCTGAAGGCCTAGATCTGCAGTCACTTTGTTAACCACCACATAATTTTATTCTCTCATTCGTCTCATACACAAGAGTGGTAGTATCCTCATTTCATAGAAAATTGATACACTACAGAACTAACTGACGTGCCCAGAGTAAACAACAGAACCAGTATTACAAGCCAGGTTAACCCCACTCTGAATCCCAAGTCATCACGCCAGTTTCTCTCAATTAGATTCCAAGGAAGTGTGATGCCCAAGAGAAGTTCACAGATAAGCCTTGTGGGGGGTGAGGGTAGGGGGAGAGTGGTACCCAGGTAGGTGTGATTAGGAAACACTGTGCATTATACTCAATTCTCAGTGAATATCACTGTATCAAAGGATCACAAAGGACTTAAAGGAACCCTGCTAGCTTTAAACCTGAAGACTAGTGACCCTAACTGATCTCACCTTGGGAACTCATTAAAGGACATCCATCCCATCTTCTGGAGACAGCAGTGCTTCCTGGGGCAGAGTGGGGAAGTCTGTACTATGTCATGACATCTATCAAGGCTGCCACTCCAACTTGCCATCAAGAGATGCCGCTGATAGCAGGCCACACCACTCTGGAAAAACAAACTTTCTGGACTCCTTATTCATAATCAGTAGAGTGAATGTCTTAGGCAAAAGAATCTACTATAAAAATTCAAACTGTCCCTAAGGTTTAACTGCTCTAGGCTAAAGTTCCTTAAATGGATTTGCACCTTGAAGAGAGTGTCAGTTTTCAAATCAGCTATGTTCTAAATATTTTTGCATCAGTTGTTTGAAACTCAGAAGCTATTTTCTCACAGACACATAGTAAACATGAGTTCCAAACCAAACCATGACCATCAAGTCTAAACAACAGTCCCGGTGAAAACTGCACACACACAACATAAAACATCAGAAAACTGTACTCAGATATCAGCAGTTACATTAAAGTGAAAAGTACAAAAATTTGTCTTAAATAATGGCTCTAAACAAAATGCAATTTTAATTTTATAGAGTTTCTGAAGGGGTAACAGAAATATTTTCAAATGTGTTGGAAGGTGACTGTACTGGATTAAGATTGCCTGCTTTCACTTTAAAATGAATGGCTTCCCTTGAGACAAGAGTATTACCATCCCTATACTGGTGCTCATCAACCATGAGCTGTGAGTGGACCAAGAAAAACAAAAAGAGCTGGTAAGGTAAAGAATGAGGTCATTTTCAGGGAAAGGGTTAAGTGATGCTGTGAAAACTGTTTCCTAAGCAGGTCCATGGCAGTAATTATTAAACAGGATAAATAGGGAGTAGGAGAGAGAGAGCAGATTTAGGGAAGTGGAAGGTAAGAGAGAAAGTGTACATCTGGCTGTGGATCATTTAAGAGCCTACAAACTGATATTATAATTCAGGAAACATAGTACAACATCACCTTAGCTATATTGTATACCATTGTCCCTATAATTTCAGACAGACCTGTGTTATTTTATCAGCAAATAGTGTTCATTCAAATGTTGAACATATAAACTGAATACCTTCTAACAGATGCTTTTGTTGAGTGATCATGCTCATACAGGCTATGACTGATTAAAGAAAATGAACACCATATAGCTACTACCTTTTACAGTTCTGTTTACATTTTCATTTTTCTGCTTGCTTGAAATCTCAGACCCAGTGGTTTCAAGAAGCAGCATGCTTTCCTGATTAAGGACACAAGTTTGAAGCCAAACTTCTAGAAGTTTAATTCAGTGCTGCGGCTGACTGCTCCTTGGCTTCCCTGTCTATAAAAGTGGGTGACAATGACACTGCCTATTCCCCAGGGCCTGATGGAAATGAACTAAGTTCATACATGAACGGTGCTCGGAATGATGGTTGATACATGGTAAGTGCTCAAAATGTACGTGCCATCGTTACACATGTGTTTTAAATCACTTCAGTCGTATCTGACTCCCTGCCACCCTATGGACTGTAGCCCACCAGGCTCCTCTGTCCATGGGATTCTCCAGGCAAGAATACTGGAGTGGGTTGCCACGCCCACCTCCAGGGGATCTTCCTGACCCAGGGATTGAACCTATGTCTCTTATGTGTCCGGCATTGGCAGGTGGGTTCTTTACCACTAGCGCCACCTGGGGCCATCCTTATACTGGCATATGAAATATAAAAATCAACAAAGCTATATATTGAGTATTTCTCTGCATATTACTGAGAGAAAAATGTAGGGTGCAGAATATCGTTAAGGAAAAATAAAACTAATGAAAAGTATACATACTTGAATATGAAAAAAGAAGTGCTCAGGGTAGGTGCTATGTCTATGTCTATAGAAACAAAGTGTATCACTAGGAGACACAAAAAGCTTTGCTGGAAGAAACTAAGGGTAGGGAAGATGAAGGGGGCTTTATTCTTCTCTGTAAACCCTTGTGGACCTTTGTAATTTTGTCCATGCTCATTTATTATTATTCAATACATTTAAAATATATTCATTAAACTTCAATTTATTTTGACAATGAAGCTAGGAATAAAATTGATAGCCATTAATCATCAATATCACCTCTATTGAAAAGTTAATCCCAAACTCATCCATTAAGCCATCCAATCCCAATTAAATGGAGAGATGGGAAACACATACAACTTTCTACATCCTTTCCTCAACCATCTCCAATTTAAAACTTTAATATGTATGAAAAGATTAAGAAGTTGTGTACATATATACAGTGGAATATTAGCCATAAAAAAGAATGAATTGAGCCAGTTCTACTGAGATGGATGAACCTAGAGCCTGCTATACAGAGTAAGTCAAAAAGAAACACAAATATAGCATATTAACATATATATGGAATCTAGAAAAATGGTACTGATGAACCAGTTTGCAGGGTAGCAATAGAGAAAAGCAGAGAGAAAAGAGCTGTGCACACAGCAGGGGGAATGAGAGGGTGAAAAGGATTGAGAGGAGGACTGAAACATGTACACCACATGTAAAAGAGCTAGCTAGTGGGAATTTGCTATATGATGCAGGGTGCTCAACCCACTGCTGGGTGACAGCCTGGAGGGGTCGGATAGGGTGGGAGGTGGGAAGGAGGTTCAAGAAGGAGGGGGCATACGTATATACCTATGGCTGATTCACGGTGATGTGTGGCAGAAACCAACATAACATTGCAAGGCAATTATCCTCCAATTAAAAAGAAAACAAGAAATAAAATTTAAAAAGTTTTTAATCTGTAAATGCTGATGCCCTTCAACTTAAACAAAGGAATGTATATTGATTTGTGTTGGTCACAAAGGGTACTTAAGACTTCACAGAAACAATGACTAACTTACCTACGAAAGGTAACATGATAAATGTCTGGGAGATACGTAAACTAATTAGCTCAATAATACGTGCTTTCTGATCTTTATTATTTTTATACCAATTATCCATTACGCATAAATATAAGAAAGAATGACATAGTAGAATCCAAGTGTACTAAGGCATCCTGATTTCATGCCAGCTAACTGAAAAACTTCATCAAACTAGTAATGAGGCACAACATGGGTAAATGTGAAAACACTGGATTTTTCACTTCCTAGAAACAAGTCTAAAATTCAAAGGTATGGCGATTGACAATATTCCTGGCAAAATAAAAAAGAGTGAATTTTATAATCTCATTAAGGTTAACACCACACATTCCCTGGGGGTGGGGGTGGGTGGTGGATGACAAATAAATGCCATCAAGACAACCAAGCACAGGAACCCCAAACATCTGTTTTGTTTTCTCACATCTTAATAGCCTGGCTATTTTAGATACAAATATTTGTTGTGCTGACAAATGTTTCCAAATGCTAGTTCAAATTCTGTTCAAATAGTTGCTTTTTGAGCTAAACAAACTGTAAACCCTTCCGAAGTCCAGGAGGCATCTGTGGAAAGGAGCAAATATGGCCTAAAGTTTTGCAAAACAGTTCACTCAGCAAAATATAGGTAATATAGATGTGGCATTCATAGTGTTCCCTGCATTCACTGGAAAGACGGCCGGCAGTTTAGTTTTTCATCCCTTCTCACCAAACTCCTGTTAGAGTTCAGAGCTCTCCTGCCACTTTGCACAAGAATGTTCCCCTGTTTTTCATGTGCCTTGCTCTACTTTCTAGGCCTTGGCAAGGATCAAAGAAGCAGAGGGAACAAATGGTTTCCCATGCATATTGAATTCCCTCTTATACTGATTTTTCCTCTGTCACTTGAAATTCAATATTGGCAAGATTCCTGTACATCACCTTAACCAGTAAATTGTCTGCATGCAGTCAAAGCATGAAAAGGTAGATTTCAACATTAAGGTTTTTGTAGGAAATTCAAATGAACAAATCCTTTCAAAAAGGAACTTTCCTATGTGATCCATGCTAAATTCATAAATACATAATTAGCTTTTATTCCCATTTGATCTAAAATAATTATTTATCATTTACTTTTATCTCTCTCTGATTGCTTTGTACTACTCTAAAAATACAATGTTACAGGTGAATAGCCCTTTCATAAGAACTTGGCTTCAAAATTCCTGATCAACTTGAGTATTCAAGAGTTACATGCCTATTTTCCTCACCTGTAAAATGGAAACAAATAGTACTGACTTCATGGGTATGTTTATAAGACTACAAGTAATATGTTGTTAAGCTCTAAACACAATAATTATACTTTTACTATGTATTATTATTATATTCACCATCATAATAATTGTGAGATGTTCTAAGACTTTATGGGCAAGAATAACGTTTTCAAACCAATTTAACTATAGCACAGTAATTTAGATTACAAATGAGTACTCATATTTTAATTATACATACATGAGTCATATAATAAAAACATTTTTAAAAGAATATCTGAAGTGTTCTTTTTAGAAAAGTCAATTTCAAAAGTCTCTTTGTGAATGACTCTCAAAGTGGTTAAATTATCTTCATCTCATTTTTTAAAAAAATGTATTCAGTTATGTTGGTAACAATATGACTTAAGATTTCAGGGCTCAGTTCAAGGAAAGAAAATATTCTTTTCATTTCAGTGGCTAAGAGATGATAGTATGAGAGCTTAGATGTTAGTACAAAAGGAAAACATTCTAAAATGTCCTTTTCTTTTTTCTTACTCTATATATTTTTAAACAGAAGAAAAATCATTCACTTTGCAAAGAAAAGTTGTTTCAAAAATAAAAAGATGTTCTTTTAATATTTTAAAAGGTATTTAAAATGAAAGTCATGATTTAAAACTTAAAGTAATATTGGATTTAATTTTGATGTTATTTTACAGTATTATATTTGAGCAGAGTTTACTCTGACCAAAATTTTCTTATAGTAGATAATAGAATGCCAATGTACTATGTAATACCCTTCTCTCAGAAACAAAACACATTCTCTAACAATGAAAAGTCATATAATTGGGAAGATGTGAATAACTGGATGGCTGTAATAAATGATATATTCTATGCACTATCAAATTTCTAAGATTTTTCTCCAGTAAAATGTATATAAAATATATGTCTCTTTACAAGGTAAGGTTTCAATGATAGTGAAAATAAAAATATTCTGAACTCAATGAAAATAGAAAAAACCTATCAAATATTGTGGGCTGCAACAAAAGCAGTGTTTAAAGGGAACTTCACAGTATTAAATGTGTATGTTAGAAAAAAAGAAAGATTTAAAATCAATTATCTAAACTTTAAGCCTTAGAAAAGTAGAAAAAGAGGGGCAAATTAAATCAAAAGCAGAAGAAATCCTAAAAATCCTAGAAGTCTTAGTGAAACTGCAAATAGGAAAACAATAGAGAAAAATCAATAAAACTAAAAGCTGGTGAGAGGAGGAGAAGGGGACAATAGAGGAGGAGATGGTTGGATGGAATCACCGATTCAATGGACATGAGTTTGAGCAAGCTCCAGGAACTGGTGATGAACAGGGAAGCCTGGCGTGCTGCAGTCCATGGGGTTGCAAAGAGTCGGACACAGCTGAGCAACTGAACTGAACTGAACTGAAAAGTTGGCTCTTTGAAAAGACCAAAAAATTAATAAACTTCTAGTTGGGTTAACCAAGACATAAAAAGAGATAAGACACAAATTTCTAATACCAGAAATAAGAGAGGGGTCCATTACTAGCAATTCCATGGACATCAGAAGGATAACAAAAGAATATTCTGAACAACTCTATGCCCACAAACTTTATAGATCATAACATAAGAGAAAACCCAGGGTTTGGCAATGAGTCTTCAGATATTAAACCAAATGGATGTTCCATGAAAGAAAAAAAAAAATTCACTCAAATTAAAAACCTCTGCTTTGCAAAAAATAATGCTAATAAAAAGACAATATATAGACCAGGAGAAAGTATTTGCAAAAGTACATGTGACAAAGGACATATCTGAAATATACAAAAACTTTTCAAAACTCAACAACAAAATGACCTGAGTACAAGGTGGGCAAAAGATCTGAACAGATACCTCATCAAAGAAGATACACAGAAGGCAAATAATTATACAAAAAGATACTCAACATCATATTTCATTAGGAAAGTGAAATTAAAACAATTAGATAGCAGAACACACCTATCAGAATGGCCCAAAGCTGAAAGCTGACAAATCAAATGCTAGTAAAGATGTGGAGCAAAAAGAACTCTCATTCTTGCTGGTAGAAATGCAAAATGGTACAGCCACTTGGAAAGACATTTTGGCAGCTTCTTATAAAACTAAACATATGCTTACCATACAATCTAGCCATCAGACTCAGGAATTTTCCGAGATGAGTTGAAAACTTATGTCCATATAAAAACATACATGAATGCTTATAGTAGCTTTATTTATAATTGCCAAAATTGGAAGCAACCAAGATATCCTTCAGTTAGGAGTGGGCACAATTTTCATGAATCCAATAAGTTAATTAAAACTGTGTTGAATGATCAGATAAATTTCACTATACTTCTCAAGGTATATGGATTCTTACCTATCTCCAAATGATGTAAATTTTTTTAAGATTGTCAAGGCATGACTAACAAATTCCTTTTTTTAAATGAATGCAAAGGCACTGTTTTTAGTTTTTAAAACTTGAAATTATGCTTTCACATTCAAGTTATGTTATTTTTAATGTATTACATATGTCTACTTAAAGGAGGCTACAGATTTCAATATTTAACTACAAACATTAAAATAACTTATGAACTTAAGATTCATAAGGAGGTACATATTTATAACTAATACTGCATAATATCATAGACTTGAAAGATTACTATCGTGCATATAAATTTCAAAATGTCCAGTTAAAAATAAATGAGTCCTGGGAATTCCCTGGCTGTCCAGTGGTTAGGACTCCATGCTTCCATTTATAGTTTCAATCCATGATCGGGGAACTAAGATCCCATAAGTTGTAAGGCATGGTGAAAAAAACAATAAAAATATAAATTCCTCAACTGAAAAAATGAATCCTTACCTATTCACATTGAAAAAAGCCCTTACAAGGTCATCTTATTTGTGCATTATGATACAACAATTCTATGAACAATAAAGAACAGATACCATAAAGTATGGAAGAACTCATGGATGATGGATTCATCTGTACTGTGTAATTTCATGAAACTGAAAGGCAGAAACTTAGTCATATACGAGATAATGACTAGAATTTAACTTCCCAGTATTGCAAATACTGACTATAAACCAAATAGACTATTAATAGGGGAAAAAAACACCTGAAATAATTTCAACAAAAATAAATATGTTCAGAAAAAGAGACTCAGATGTATGGAACAGACTTGTGGACTCTGGGAGAAGGCGAGGGTGGGATGTTTCAGGAGAACAGCATTGAAACATGTTATTATCTAGGGTGAAACAAATCACCAGCCTAGGTTGGGTGCATGAGACAAGTGCTCGGGCCTGGTGCACTGGGAAGACCCAGAGGGATCGGGTGGAGAGGGAGGTGGGAGGGGGGACTGGGATGGGGAGTACATGTAAATCCATGGCTAATTCATATCAATGTATAACAAAAACTACTGTAATGATGTAAAGTAATTAGCCTCCAACTAATAAAAATTAAAAAAAAAAATAAAATTAAAAAAAAAAAAATATGTTATTTTAACTACAGTTTCAAATCAAAAATGTTAGGTTATATGTAATAAATCATTCTTCTAATTATTTAGCTTAATGATTTTTATAGACTTTATCATCAATACTTTCCTGTCATCCATAATGTTCTATATGACTAGTAACAAAGTAAAGTGAATACCAAACAACTTAGGCTGAATCCAGTCTTACCACAAATGTTTAAAAAAAAGATGAAAATTTCCTTGAATTTTTAAAGTAATCCACATTTCTTTTTCAATGTGTAAACTCACTCAACTTTTCACTCCTCACTATGTAACACAATAAAGGTTGACCCACTGCAAACACATTTTTAGTGGGAAGTGATGAATATTAAAAAAATCTGAAAAATATTATTTTTTCTCCACTTCAATTCATTCCTATTCTATAGCAATAAAGATACTGAAATTGAAATAAGTACCCAGAACACTAAGCATACATTCAAATAAAACCTAAAATAAATCAATTAATCTTAAAATAAAATTATATATACTTTTCAAAAATTATAATTTCACACTTTTCCCCATCTGGTGTGGCTTGGTGCCCACTAATCCCCACTCTTTCACATGGCATCCCTTTTATAAACAAAATTCACTTAGAACAATGTCAAGTTTCAGAGAGAAAGTTTTATGGTATGTCCAAATGGCCTTTTTATAAAGCTCTAATCAAACTTAATTTAAGAAACATGATTAAGTCTTCAGTTTGTTTTATATTGTGCTCTTCACCACCAAAATGTCATGAATTAAGTAAAATTATTCTGCTGTCTCCTTTTCTCAGTATCTTATTCCACAGACCCTGAAGAATTTTTCTGTTTCACATTCACGTATCTGTCCTCGTTTCAAAGTTCCTTTTGGTCCTCAAGAACCTTTCATGACCCAGAAGGTTCATGTAAAAACACAAGTTATCTCTAAATTTCAACAAACCATTCTCTCTCCTCTTGATACCTACATGAAGTCGAGGTGACAAGCAGAAACAGGAAAGTTCTACAGTAACTTCTACCAGACATTCAATTCCTTTGATAACAAAGTTTACTTAAGTGGGATTATACAGATGTGCAATCTAATTAAAAGGTAGAAAAATACATATATGAGGTTCTATGAACACTTTTTATATATGTGAACTGAGTGAATATATCAAGCTACTTTTAAAAATTGAAGTATAGCTGATTGACAATAAAATGTTAGTTGCAGATGCATGGCACAGTGATTCAGTACTAATATACACACACACATATGTATATATTTAGCACAGTGATTCCATCTTATTTATATATGTCTTACATATTTTATTATATATATTCTCCTTCAGATTCTCTTCCCTTATAAGTTATTACAAAATATCAAATATAGTTTTCTGTGCTTTGCAGTAGGTCCTTATTAGTTACCTAATAAGTTAATAATAATTAATCCCAGCCTCCTAATTTCTTACTTCTCCAACCTCCACTTCACCCTCTGGTAATCATAAGTTTCTTTTCTATGTCTGTGAGTCTCTTTCTGATCTGGAGATAAGTTCATTTGGATTTTTTTCTTAAGTTTCCACATATAAGCCATGTCATAAGATAAAAGCTCATTTTTTTCTTAAATAAAGATAAGTGGAATATGATAATCAAGATAAACACGTCTAGAGTTGAGATATGCAGCAGAAACTGTATTTACAGTTAGTTGGAATACAAGATTAAGAATGATTTAACTTCCTACTCTCGAATAAAACAGTGTCCACACCCATTTAAGAGAAAAAGTAGAACGACTAAACATTTAAAGGAGTTTTGAGGAGGATCATCTGCTAAGATTTACAAGGTAAATCTAGAGTCAAAATTTAAATCAGCATCTATTACATAAAACTTTTTTCTCACCATGATTTGGGATAACCACCAAGAATTAACACTCTGATCATGTCATGAAGTGAGTCACAATGTAAGACCATTTTAATATGACTGACTGGGCTCTGGCTTTAGGAGTAAAAGGCAAAGGGAACATACTCAGGGCTTCTTTAAGGATAATAGTTCACTTCTAATCTATGAAAGGAAAGATTGTATTTTTAAAAAGTTAAGGATGCAAGACTTCAGTGGCAGTAGAGTGGTTAAGACTCTGCACTCCCAATGCAGGGAGCCTGGGTTCGATCCCTAGTCAGGGAAATGGATCTCACATGCTGCAATTAAAAGTTCACATGCACAACTAAAAGATCCCGTGTGCTGCAACTAAGACCTAGCACAGATAGACAGACATTTTTAAAAGTTAAGAATTCAAGAAGTACAAGAGAAAATGTAAGAAACCTAGATGGAGGCCAATTCAGAAAATTAAGCATACACTAATAAGAGTTCCAGAAAAAATTAATGGAGGGGGAGAAGTATTAAAGACATAGTAGACAGACTTCTGGAGACAGACTTTCATTTAAAAGGGCCCATCAAATGTACACTTGCTCCTTAAGAAAAGTGATGACAAGCCTAGATAGCATATTAAAAAACAGAAACATCACTTTGCTTTCAAAGGTCCATCTAGTCAAGGTTATGGTTTTCCTGGTAGTCATGTACAGATGTGAGAGGTGGACCATAAAGAAGGCAGAGTGCCAAAGAAATTGGTGCTTTTTAAACTGTGGTGCTGAAATAGAAAGCCCAGAGATAAATCCACGCACCTATGGACACCTTATCTTTGACGAAGGAGGCAAGAATATACAATGGAAAAAAGACAATCTCTTTAACAAGTGGTTTTGGGAAAACTGGTCAACCATTTGTAAAAGAATGAAACTAGAACACTTTCTAACACCATACACAAAATAAACCCAAAATGGATTAAAGATCTAAACATAAGACCAGAAACTATAAAACTCCTAAAGGAAAGCATAGGCAAAACACTCTGACATAAATCACAGCAGGATCCTCTATGATCCACATCACAGAGTAATGGAAATAAAAGCAAAAATAAACAAATGGGACCTAATGAAACTTAAAAGCTTTTGCACAACAAAGGAAACTATAAACAAGGTGAAAACACAGCCTTCAGAATGGGAGAAAATAATAGCAAACAAAACAACTGACAAAGAATTAATCTCAAAAATATACAAGAAACTCCTGCAGCTCAATTCCAGAAAAATAAATGACCCAATCAAAAAATGGGCCAAAGAACTAAACAGACATTTCTCCAAAGAAGACATACAGATGGCTAACAAACACATGAAAAGATGCTGAACATCACTCATTATCAGAGAAATGCCAATCAAAATCACAATTAGGTACCATCTCACACCAGTCAGAATGGCTGCTATCCAAAAGTCTACAAGCAATAAATGCTGGAGAGGGTGTGGAGAAAAGGGAACCCTCTTACACTGTTGGTGGGAATGCAAACTAGTACAGCTACTGTGGAGAACAGTGTGGAGATTCCTTAAAAAACTGGAAATAGAACTGCCATATGACCCAGCAATCCCACTGCTGGGCATACACACTGAGGAAACCAGAATTGAAAGAGACATGTGCACCCCAATGTTCATCACAGCACTGTTTATAATAGCCAGGACATGGAAGCAACCTAGATGTCCATCGGCAGATGAATGGATAAGAAAGCTGTGGTACATATACACAATGGAATATTACTCAGCCACTAAAAAGAATACATATGAGTCAGTTCTAATGAGGTGGATGAAACTGGAGCCTATTATACAGAGTGAAGGAAGTCAGAACGAAAAACACCAATACAGTATGTTAACACATATATATGGAATTTAGAAAGATGGTAACGATGACCCTATATGCGAGACAACAAAAGAGACACAGATGTAAAGAACAGACTTTTGGACTCTGTGGGAGAAGGCGAGGGTGGGATGATCTGAGAGAATAGCACTGAAACATGTATATTATCATATGTGAAACAGATCGCCAGATCAGGTTCGATGCATGAGATAGGTGCTCAGGGCTGGAGCAATGGGATGACCCAGAGGGATGGGATCAGGATGGGGAACACATGTACACCCATGGTTGATTCATGTCAATGTATGGTAAAAGCCACTACAATATTGTAAAGTAATTAGCCTCCAATTAAAATAAATTTAAAAAAATAAAATAAACTTTGGTACTGGAGAAGACTCTTGAGACTCCCTTGAACAGCAAGGAGATCAAATCAGTCAATCCTAAAGGAAATCAACCCTGAATATTGACTGGAAGGACCGATGCTGAAGTTCCAGTATTTTGGGCACCTAAAGCAAAGAGCCAACTCATTGGAAAAGATTTTGATGCTGGGAAAGACTGAGGGCAGGAGAAAGGGATAACACAGGATGAGATGGTTGAATGGCTTCACTGACTCAATGGACATGAGTTTGAGCAAACTCTGGGAGACAGTAAAAGACAGGGAAGCCTGGCGTGCGGCAGTCATGAGATTGCAAAGAGTGGGACATGACTTAGTGATTGCACAACAACCACGAAATGTTGTGCAGAAGTACAAAAAATGCCCACTCTCAGAAACATTGCTATAAAATTCACAGTAGGTCATGAGTGGGAAAGGGTAGGCCAAAAGAATCACTGTCTTCCATGACTGATCCTTAGAGGCTATTTGATTTTTTGAAAAGCATTATTTCATGATGATAAACATTAAATTCAAGATGATGTCATTTATATTCATATGTCAACACATTTAAAGTTACAGTTAAGCGTCCTAGCTAAATATTTATAATTATACATCCAAAAAGCTACATATATACCCTGAAAATGGAGTACATGCACAACTAAATAAAATCTCATGTATTTTTACATGAGATCATATCTCATCTTATTTCATGTGTTTTCAAGTTTATAACTTCACATGAAAGCTTTTAAGCAAATAAGTCAAAATAAAATTAATGTCACAATGATGCTGCTTGACTAAAGGCCTTGCCAAAACTTGCCAGAAGTGTGCAACCATTGTCATGAATATATGACTATAGAAAAATGCATTTAAACCATCAGAAATACAGCCTGCAGGACTAATAAAAGGTAAGTAATTACCTGCTGCGGGATCTGTAACTGCTTGGCTGGTAATGCCAGATGGCGGCTCCTGAAGCTGGTAAGTGGCATTCGTGGACGGCGTTGTTGGACTGCTGCTGCTACCCGTCATGTAATGTGCTGGATACGGTGAGCTGTTATAATACTGTGCATACTGACCCTGGCCGAAACTGGGATAAGATGGATAGTCCTACCAAATTAAACCACACAAGAACAGTCAGTCAGAATACAGCTGCTGCCTTCTTACATTTCAGAGTATAACCGTCAATACGCTGGCATCTCTGTCTTCTCTGAATTCACAAAGGAACACACAAGCACACACTGACTGAAGTGCAAAGACATGCAAACCAATTTTCGGTAAGACTGGATTCCCTCTTCGTATTTCTTCTATTTCAGGTTGCATTATTAGGTAAAATTTAACCAATCTGAAAACCAAATGACTCACCATATAGGAATGAATGCTAAAGACATTTTTTGAAAAAAAAAATCTATCAGAAAGTTTAAGAAAGCTCTCAATTATAGTGCAATATAAATGGATCTTTCTTTATATAAGAAAATCATCTATTGTACTTTTTTTTAGTTTCAGAAGTCAACATGGCTCTTAAAATTACCTGCTGTGAGCTGTTAAATCCAGAGGAATTTGTGAGTGAATTATTTCCTGTATATAATCCTGATGATGTTGTAAAACTGCTACCTAAAATAAAATGAAAAGAAACATGAGTGACTAAGCCATGTCGAGTAATGTGTCTATAGGAAATTATTATTTAGATAAAGCAGAGCTGGGGTTCACTGCAAATGCATTTGGTTTATCTTGAAACCAGAATAAATTGCCGTAGCTAAAATTCTGGTTTCATAAAACGGCTGACAATTTTAGTATCACTATACAACTGAGAATTCATAAGTAAAGAGGTTTACATTTCTGAGGACATGAGGAACTCATAAACTATGGACAAAATTATGTATTTGTTTAAAATATCAGACACCTAGCTTTCCATTTCAATTTGTAAAATGCATAGAATTTTCACATCTTTACATTAAATATGCTTATTGTAAAGTAGTGGGATCAGATTAGATGATCTTTAAAATTCCTGCTAGCTCAAAAACTATGATGCTCCTTCCAAAAGCCCAAGATGCTTTCCAACTGGCACTTGTTATCTGAATGGCCCATGGAAGAAGCTGATTATTTTATTTCACAGAAGAGTGAATGGAAGCACTTGGAGTATTTGATAAAACAAAGATCAGAGAGGAACATGTGCTGTGTAGGTAATATTCTATTTGTCGAATGTCTCTGTACTCTAGAACAAACAGCAGAGTTGTACAGGATTCAAACCAAAAAGCAAATCTTAGTTTTCTCCTTCAACAGATTTACTATCTTTTTGTTTAGTCATGTAAAGCAACAATATACTGTTTTTTTTTATTGAAGTATAATTGATTAACAATGTTGAGTTAATTTCTGCTGCAGAGCAAAGTGAATAGATAATATATATATACACATATTCTTTATATTCTTTTCTATTATGGTTTATCTCAAGATACTGAATCTAGTTCCCTGTGCTATACAGTAGGACCTTGTTGTTCACCCATTCTATTAAACAGTTTCCATGTGCTAATCCCAAACCCTCAGTCCATACCTCACTCACCCCACAGTCCCCTCAGCAACCACAAGTCTGTTCTCTACGTCTGTGAGTCTGCTCCTATTTCATAGGTAGGTTCATTTGTGTCATATTTTAGATTCCACATATAAATCACATGACATTTGTCTTTCTCTTTCTGACTTACATCCTTTAGCATGATAATCTCCAGGTCTATCCATGTTGCTGCAAATGGCATTATTTCACTCTATTTTATGGTTGAGGAGTATTCCATTGTGTGTGTGTGTCTGTGTGTGTGCGTGCGTGTGTGTATTCAGTTCAGTTGCTCATTTGTATCCAACTCTTTGTGACCCCATGGACTGTAGCATGCCAGGTTTCCCTGTCTATCACCAACTATATATATATGTATGCGTGTATATATATATATGTATAGGTATATATACACACACACACATCCCATCTTCTTATCAATTCATCTGTCAATGGACACTTAGCTTGTTTCTATGCTTGAATATTGTGAATAGTGCTGCTATGAACACAGAGGTGCATGTATCTTTAATAATACACTATTTTTGACTATCATTTTAGTGAAGATTTTTTAAAGGCCAGGGATTAGCAAACGTGTAAAAAAATGGCATTCAAACATACAAAAAATTAAATAAGACAAGCTACTGGGCTATTTGGTCATAGTCAAGAATATTATATACCATTTTAACCCAGTAATTATATCGCTAGGCTTTTACTCTAAGAAAAAAATATGATCTATACTACGAGGTAGTTAGCAAAGATGTTCTTCAGTGTTATTTCTAATAATCAAACACAGAAAGTAATCCCGAGTCCTTAATAGACATTATTCAGAAAATGGAATATTAGGAAGCTGTTGAAAAAGCATCATAATGACATTTAACAACATTGGAAATAGTTGCATACTAATTTTTTAAAACAAAAACTTAAGCAATGAAAATGTTTTTTGTGATCTCATTTGAAACATTTTTAACAGCATAAAATATTTACAAAAAGCACAAAAGGTCTCAGAATCTATGGAGGGGTGCAGTCTATGGTCACAGAATATTCATGGAGCCAATGATCATTTTTAAATTTTCTACTCAGAACCTGTGTTACTTTTGTAAATAGAAAAACCATTCTTTAAAACAAAACTTGCGGCAAATGAGCAGTCTAGGCAGTAAATGTGTTGGTGGTTTAAGGAGGATGTCTTCAGTGTGAACCACCTATTCACAGATGCCTTCGGGTATGACATGCTAGTTAATATACATCAATTATGTACTTACTACTGAACATTTAAGTACTGGCTAAAAAGTCAGAAAACAGTAGAGTTTCCAGTTCATTACTTATGAGCTGTTTGGACTCTGGAAAAATCACCTAACTGTTCTAAGACATAATTTCCTTAGCTGCAAAAACTCTATTTCATAGGCTTCTTAAACAGATCAAATGAAGTTTTGGAGAATCTAACGAACAAGCCATAGTAACACACAAATATTCAGAACTGTTACGGTTTATCCCAGTAAACCTTTCTAAAATTCTCTACTGTATTTATGTATCTTCTCCCTCTTTTGACTTTCCCAAACTAGAGAAGCATGGCAATATCCTTGCATATCTAAAATTCTTTTCCTACCTACTTATCAAGTAACTACGCACTTTGAAAAACCAGTCAAGGACTTGCTATTTTTATTAAGAAAAGAAAATATTTCCTAAGATAGTTTAAATGTTATCACAGAATCATATTTGAGGTTTCCTCATTTGTAAATTTTAGGAATACCAGTTGTTCAAAGTTCCCAGAACACCTATTATAGAGAAGCAGAAAGTTATTATACTACTAATACTTATTCTACCACGAAAGTAGGAGTATCACTATAAAAGTTTTTTATATTGTTCCTCTGCATGTGGCAACCACATAGTCATTTTAAAAGTTTTGAATATAGGGCTCATGGTGATAAATACATGAGGAAAGAAGAATGATTAAGATACAGGCTTGGACCTCGAAGGCTTATCAGGTTAACATTAGCTTTTTTAAAAAAAAAAAAAAAAAAAAATGGACTTCCTGGGAAAATGTATTCCTTCTATAGATCTATATATCAGGGAAAATTACTATGAAATCTATATAAATATATGACAAACTTATAATGAACATTTTTAAAATTTCTTGTAAAAAACTCAAATTTATTGTGGATAAGAGTGTGACTATCAATACTTTTCAAACTTTATTATATATATTTGACAGAAAAAAATTACTCTCGGTTATGACTTGTAACTTTCATTTAAACTACACATTTTTGGGTTATGACTTGCTACTTTTATTTATACTACAAATTTTTGAACTGTAAATACTGACCTCAATAATCCCCATCCACTGAGAAAATGAATAAGATATAGAAAATATATTTTTTAAATGGATGTTTTTGTTCCATAACTTATTCCCTGGAACAAAGTAGAAAAGACCATGGAAGCTATATTGGCACATATAGGCCACTAGGGTCTGACCATGTAAATCACAGCTCAGTACTCTTAATGGTACCCAAGTGATTTCCCAGACTTCATGCTACTTCGACGACTGTACATTAGCTGGAATTCACCATAAGTTACACTCATTTACTGGCTGACTGCAGGCTGAGATTCCATTCCGTTTCATATGCAGGAGCAGGAGTTTAACGGCACTCCAGTGGCCTGCGAGACTTAATGCAACTTCCACAAGGATCTATGTCAGGCAGAGGTGGACAAGCTGGGGAGAATCAGGCTCAGGCAATATTAATTTTTAACCCCCAGAATCAGACCAGTAGGGCCTCCCCACCCACCTCCATATGTGACAGAGAGTTGCTAAACTTTTAGTCCAGGCCACCAGCATTGGATGTCTTCAAGAGCCTCCTTTCCTAGCTTCCTGCCCATCTTCTGGCTCCCTGCAGCTCACTCTCCACACCAGCAGTAGAATACTTTCTCTGAGGTACATATTTCATCTTCTTACTCCCTGTTCAAAAAAGTAACACCCCCTAGTACCCTCAGGATCAAATTCAAACTTATCAGGGCTTATGTATTAGGCCCTAACTGAGCTTCCCTGGTGGTTCAGATGGTAAAGAATCTGCCTGCAATGCGGGAGACCTGGGTTCAATCTCTGGGTTGGAAGATCTGAAGGACGGCATGGCAACCCACTCTAGCATTTTTGCCTGGAGAATTCCCATGGACAGAGGAGCCTGGTGACTAACAGTCTATGGGGTCGTAAAGAGTTGGACATGACTGAGCAACTTAAGCACAGCACAGCACCTAGTGTGAATTCAGTCTCTTAGATTTCTCTTGTCTTTTCCTAGGAATGCTGACCACACACCCACACAGATACACATTGCAGCCTCGCACATACTTTTTTATACTAAGAAAGTAATCACACTCATCAGGCATTTACAGAATGGAAGTTTCTCAGAAACCGTTTTGGGTATCGTGGCCCTTGAGCTGGGCTAAACAAAGCTCACAGGGAACAAAAAAGTGAAATAAAATCACTCAGTTATGTCTAACTCTTTGGGATCCCATGGACCATAGTTCACCAGGCTCCTCTGTCCATGGAATTCTCCAGGCAAGAATACTGGAGTGGGTTGCCATTCTCTTCTCCAGGGGATCTTCCCAACCCAGGGGTCAAACCTGGGTCTCCAGCATTGCAGGCTGTTTCTTTCCCATCTGAGCCGCCAGGGAAGCCCCAGGGAACAAAGGGTCCCACTCTAACAGCTGATCTGATTCAGAGTGGGTACCAGTACTTCCAGATGAATTTCACCAAAGCTTAGAACACCACAAAGCAAAGGCAAAACAGCGATGACAATACTCCCAAGAAAGCTTCTGTGTATATAGCTACTAAACCCACTTCCTATCTACACAGGCCTGGGAGACAAGACACAATTGTGCAGAAGGCTGCCATGTACCAGACTTAAGTATGGATGGTGCAGGGGAGGAAGGGCGAGCCATGACAAGGAAAAACGGATCCCTTCTTCCATTAAGATCCATCCTCTAAGACAGCAGACCCCAACCTTTTTGGCACCAGGGACTGGTTCCATGGAAGATAATTTTTCCACAGACCTTGGGTGGGGGTTGGATTATTTCAGGATGATTCAAGTGCATTACATGTATCGTGCACTTTATTTCTATTATTACATCAGCTCCACTTCAGATCATCAGACGTCAGATCCCAGAGGCTGGGGGCCCCTGCTCTAAGATAGTTTCTGTCTGATTCGTAAGTCTTCACTTATAATGTTAGATCACAGAATCAGTCTTAGTACTGAGAATTCATTTATCAAAATAAAATACAGAAGTATTTTCCTTTCTAGACACAAATGATTTTACATGAAAAATCATCTCCAGATAAAAAGAGAACAGAAATATTCTATGATAAATTGTTTGACATTTTATGTAACATTATATCATTAAAATTCCCCAAAGTAGAAAGAGCTCCCATTTAGAATCCATTATTTCTCACTCAAGGAGTTTGACTGAGTTGGGTTCAAATGGAGCTCCAATAATGCTCAATATTATTCTTGGTAGAGTTGGGAATTAAGTTACCTTCCGAGCAGGGTGGCAGTGGGACACTTTCTTTCCCATTAGTGAAAAGGAAAATCTTACCTGTTTAAGTAGTTTATTATTGTAAAAAAAAAAAAAATCACAGCCATTCTTCTTTTCTGGCAGGAAGAGGAGAAATTCGTTTCCTGACTAGAACACTGGAAAAATCTTTCCTTTCAGAACATCTCTAAGACAAAATTATTTTTCATTCCATTGCTTTTTTTTTTCTCCTATTTTTTGGCTGAACTGCACAGCATGTGGGATCTTAGTTCCCAAACCAGGGATTGAACCCATGCCTCCATTCATTGAGAGTGTACAGTCTTAACCACTGGAGCACAAGGGAAGTCCCTCCATTGCCTTCTTTTTAAAGTTAAGAACTTTTCCATTTTGAATGGAAAGATTATATATGTTATATTATGGGAAAAAAAACTTTCAAATAAGTTCAGTCCACAGTATCTATGGGCACATCTAATTGGCATTACAGTCTCAGTTACTATCCTAGAGGGTGCTGTGGACCCAAAGAAGCCAACGTCATGAGGAAAGTTTAAAAATACAGTCTCATGAAAACAACACTATGAAATATTAGCTTGTGTTACCTACGTAGGCACCGTAAGTTCTGACAGGGAGCTGCTCAGTCAATGAAATGAAAACATCTAGTTTGACTGGGAAGGACAATACACAGAAAATACACAAAGAATGTCAAGAAGGGTATTCTTGGCTTGGGGTGAAGATAAACTATCCAGAGGAGAAGATCCAAGAGTGAGAGGTTTATAGCCCAGGAGAGAGAGAGACTCAAGGAAGGTGACACAAGTTTCCTGATCATTTAAGAAAAGAATAACAGTTCAGGAAAAGAAATGGCATTCTTTATCAGAAAAACCCAGGGATCTGAATGCTGATCATACTGTATTAGGACATAGGAAATGTTATGATTTCTGATTCTCCTTTTAAGGACTGCAGGAGGTGGGGGAAGCTGCTATAAATGCAAAGATACAACTGGAGCTGGAAAAGGGGAGTTGGGGATGGAGGTGCCCAGGGGAGGAATAGGCTGATCGAGCTACTTCCTAAGGCTTGCCTGTCCATAGCTCACTACATGAATTCAGGATGTTATCCTGAAAACTCATCCATTGTTGCTCCTCTTACTTAATGCTTCCCTCTATCAGCCCCCATTTCCCATCTTCACGATCTGGCTACGGTCCTATCTTCCCAATCAGCTTTCCCAGACAGTTCTTTTCTGCATTGACTTGACCTCTGGGAACGTGAGCTCAAAAATAATCGATACCATTGTTCTTGTACTGAACAAGCCTTCATTAGTCTTGTTTTCATAATGATCATAAGTTCCTTAAGTAAATGTGTTATATTTATTCACATGGTTCACATGGAGAAGAGGGCTTCCCAGGTGGTAAAGCATTTGTCTACCAAGCAGGAGATGTGGGTTCGATCCCTGGGTCAGGAAGATTCCCTAGAGAAGGAAATGGCAACCCACTGCAGTATTTTTGCCTGGAAAATTTCAGTGGACAGAGGAGCTGGCAGGCTATAGTTCAGGGTGTTGCAGAAGAGTTGGCACAACTTAGTGACTAAACAACAATAACATGTGGAGAAGAAGAAACCACGTCAATTCATGCCTTTGCAGAATTTCATGGAGGCTCCAGCAGAAGACAGAGCAAGTTATTTGAGAGTCTCAATTCAAGATGGTAATGACAGCAGCATCCAGAGATGACACAACTCTCATAAAGAATCAGGTATAGGAAGAATGGAAATTTTTCCATATATATATATATTTTTTTATATAGTGAAGGTAGAAGGCCATTTAGAAGGGGGATCTGAAGGCCCAATAGACACGAGGAAAGAAAACATTTCTCAAGTTCCTTATTTATTCAGCAACAAAAATGACAGTGGGGAAAGGAAAAAGTAACCATATAGTAATTGTTTATTTCTCAGACTTTTATCAAGAGGACATACACTTTGCTTATTTCTTTTAAACTAGATGGTGGTGTATAAAGGCTTATCTTTAAAAAGTAGATTATTATCACTACTTCAGATACAAATTATACAAAGAATATTAAATGCAGGGCCTATAAGCACCTTCTGGAAGGATTTAAAATGCCTGAGTTTCCAGAAAGAAAATCCCGCAGAGTTTTAAATCAAATAAAGTCTTAAATTGACTAAAGCATCATGAATTTTGAACAGCTCATAAAATCTCACTGATCTAGCTCAGTCAGATACTTATGTATCATCAGTGTGTACGTGCTAAGTCACTTCAATCATGTCTGACTCTTTGAGACCCTATGGACTAGTATCATGGGTATATAAATGAAAATAAGAGACTTGGTTGCAAACGAAAAATTTCAAATTCAGAATATAGTAACATTCTGTGTGTTTACCATCCATTTATCTCAGGATTTTCATATCCACTATCTGAGGTTATTTCCCACATCAGTATGTGAGATAATAATAATAATTATCGGCCACCTGTCACTTTCTAAAAAGCAGAAATGGTGATTTCTAGAAATGGTGGTTTCCTGGCCCAAGAACCCTGAGTTAGGGAGTGGCCATTAACTCCACTTTCAGATCACTGTTCACCATTCTACCACACCAAATCCACCCTTTACATGCTCTGATTCAGTAATGCTGAAGTGAATTATATATTGTGAAAAGTGGTATTTTTATTTTAGTTTTTAGTACTGAAGTAGAGCTGACTTACCATGTTGTATTAGCTTCTGATGTACGGCAAAGTGATTCACTTACATGTACATTAATACATATTCTTTTTCATACTCTTTCCAGTTTGTTATTATAAGATATTAGTTTCCTGTGCTATCCAGTAGGTCCTTGTTTATCTGTTTTGTATATAGTAGCTTGTACCTGCTAATCACTTATATGTGGAATCTAAAATATGATACAAATGAACTTGCTTACAAAACAGAAAGACCCACAGAGGTAGAAAACAAAATCAGGGTTACCAAAAGGAAAAGGAATAAGGGGGGTAGAAAAGCGGCATTAATTTTTGGCTACACAAACATTACTGACACTCAAAGCGAGAGACAAGGGCGTCCAAGAAAGTTTTTCATAAATGAACCTGGAAACAAACTATCTCATTTCTATAAGACTTCTTCATTATAACTCTTTGGAAGCTGGTAAGTAATTTTAAAAGTAAATTATACAGTCACCCAAAAGATAGTGTATCAGAAAGACTGGCTTTCTTCTTGTCACCATGAGGGGTTCCTACAGGGAGAGGGTGGTGGTCTCGTCAACCGTAACAAACAAGAAACAGTCCTGCTAGGAGACCCTGTGTGGCCGCCCGGCTCTATAGATGCAAAGCAATTATAGTTTAAAACTAAACTGATCCCTCCAAATCTTTATTAATAAGCCCTAAGTACTTTTTCATAATTAAAAACCCAGTCTATGTTGATTTATAACATGATTTAAAATGATAAATCAACATTTTGTGTGTGATTTAACCTAGAGAACACTGCCTAGCTGTAACTTCAAAAAAGTTCCAAAAAAAAAAAAGGTAACATGTAGGTCAAAGGTCTACTTCACAGAGAACAAGGACTCGCATTAAAAACCAGAATCCTAGCCAACATAAGAATGCTGGAACCTGCAGGGGCCTGTCTGTACTTCCCATGTTTTAGAGCATTTTCTAGCACTTACTCAGCAAGCAGGATGCTATTTGTCCCCCGTGTATTTTCACAGAAGTCCATTTGCTTTTCTTCCCTGGCCTCTTTGCCATGGGCTATGTCCATCATCAGGCGCGATCTATGTGGCAGAAGTCAGCGCAGCTCCCTGGGGAAAGGCCTCTGAAGGCCAGATGGGCTACTTTTTAAAACCAAAGTTTTCTCCTTTTCTTATAAGAAGGATTTTAAAGGACCAAGCCAAGGACTATTCCTTTTATCTCAGTAATAATTTTTCTACGTCAAAGATAATTTTTAACAAACATCATAAAGGTGGCAAAGCCTTAATATTTACCTTTATTGATCTATTTCTCTATATTTTAATAAAAACCAGTTCATACAGACAAGAATGTGGATACTGATAACTAATTACTGCTATTACTGACTTCAAAAGATTCCCATACAATTTCCAACATTTGTCACTTGAAATAACATAAGATGCCAAGATAAGTAAAACCAAATATTACTGCTAAAAAATCAACTTAAGCAAGAAAAAAAAAATCTGCAATGCAAAAATTTCCACAAACTCAAATATAAATGTGAGCAGACTGGCAAAGCAATTAAGAGAAATGGTGAATAATCAGGGCGAGCTGAAATGGCAGGTCTCCAATTATAACTTTCTCCTGTCACTTTATGCCGGAAAGTGCAAATCTCAAATGCTTTATCAGAGCAGATTATTAAAAAGGTTTAGTAAATATTTCCTTAAAACTGTATATTTGCAAGCTAGGAAAAATATAATTTCTATAGGTAATGGAAAAACTTTAATAGTATATTTTGCTAAGCCATTTTGAATTTCTAAAAACCTCATAAACTGAAAGACTTCAGCTATACATTCAAAAAACTACAGACAGGCAGACCAAAGGAAATCAGGGTGGCTGCCCTTATTAGATTATTATTGGATGGTTCCCACTTGATAACAAGCCCTAGAGCAAGTAAGCTTCAGAGAACTATGGAATTGTCACCCTTCCACATCCCATTAACAAACTTCTGTCCTTATTTATGGCCCTTCTACACTGGGTGGGCCTCCAATCTCTTTAACAGAACAAACAACATTATACACTGGATATAAAGAGGGAGTTAGAATGTGCGGTTATTTTCTCCTCTAAGAGAGAGCAATAAAGCCTAAAAGAAAATAAACAAAGTAGGGTTTCATGAATGTACATCTGTGTAGTCCCTCTCATCTACCTAGGCAAATCCTGACACCTTCTTGCTACAGAATGACAGAATGTCCCCCACCTCATTGCTATTCTAGGGCAATAAAGCACTCAGAAAGGCATTCTGCACAACCACTGCAATTCTCCAACACCTCCATCCACTCCACCTACGACTATGAACACAAGGGAGGACTGCTTTGAACACACCACGATAATAAACTAATCAAGGATTTTACGATGGGTAAATTCCAAATTCATTTCCCCAAATGAACAGAATTAGAGTCTTTATGAATCTTAACTTCTAACTGCCATTGTGATAGAGGCCTTTCCACAACCAGCAAAACATTCGTGTATTTCAGACATACTACCAGATAAAACAAAAATACGAGATGGTCAATTCCTGCAAATGGCAATCAATAGAACTAAGTTATTATGGCAAGCTGGGTTTGCCTCAAAGCTGAAGCTTAACCAGTTAAGAGGCCAGACTTAGTTTGAATTGCTTTTAGTGTGAAAATTGTTTGCATTTTCCTTACCTCAAACAGACTGCTAAACAAAATGTCATTTTCGTCCTATGACTCAGCCTCAAAATTATTATTTTTGTCTGTGTCGCATGGTATGTGGGATCTTAGTTCCCTGACCAGGGACTGAACCCGTGCCCCTTGCAGTGGAAGCACAGAATCAACCACTGGACCACCAGGGAAGTCCCTCGGCCTCAAAATTATGAACACTCTCTTGTCTTCGGTGGCTGATGGTACTCTTTAGGTCTATAGTGTATAGGATGTGGAGGTAAATGAATGAATGGGAATGATAACAATGGGTCAAGAACTTGTGGTTTTAAAAATACTATAACTAAAAGCTTGATTTCAAATCAGATGCCTCTTTTATGCAAAAGGAGAATAAAGTCTGCTTTTGATAAACTGGACAGATATTCCATGAAACAGGTCAATGAATCAAAGGCTAAAGTTGTTTCTCCTAAACAGTTTCTCTGCTCTTAGTACATGTAATCATGAGTGTGTATACACACACACACCGTCTCCCCAGACATAAACACAAACTTGCACCCTCCTCTTCATCCTGGTTGTCAGTGTCCTTTGATTGGCAGCATTGAAAACACTGTCTATGGGATCTGCGCAGTTGACCCAGGGGTCTCCAGGCACCCTTTGTCAGTCTACACTCCCTCATTCGGTTCGTTCATTTGCATGTTTGTCAATGGTGTGTCAAGAAAAATCTCATACCATCCAAAACTTCTTCCAGAAACAGAGACTGACCCTAGGGAGTAGGAAGATATCAAAAAGGAACAGCAAGGATTTCACCTCCTCGGGGCAAACTCTGCAGTTGTCGATGAACAGAAACACTTTGTCCTTCTCCGTTAAACTGAAATTTCTAATCTTTCACTGGATGCGCAAAAGAGACCCAATGAAAGCAGAGATAGAATTTTCCAGACTCTTACAGCAAAGGTAAAAGCAATCAGATTTTCCAGTCCCTGAGGTTTTACTCCATGGGCTTTTACTGTTAGTACATATAAAGCAAAAATCCAAGCCTTTTTGGCTTAAAACAGCATGTACTGGATTCACAGAAGCCTGCCATAGATAGAAGTGTTGAGCATTGGAGCTGAAAGGATTCAGAAGGTTCAACTGGACAAAATGAGGGCACCAAGGCTAGCCTAGTTCACAGGGCCAGGCAGGGCCAAAATGCCCACAAATTCCCAAGTAAATCTTTTCCTTAAGTTCCACGAAAAAAAAAAAAAAAGAGTGCTCAGAAATGAACTGTCTAAAAAATTTTTTTTCTAGAGCTTCGTGAGCTGGTATTTTTGACTAATTATATAGTGGGCTATGTGACGCAGTATGTCTCAAGCTATAAAAAGAGCAAATCTACCCTTCAGAAAATAAATGCTACAGGCAACTACATTTCTTTTCTTTTTTTTTGGTAGTTGTCTATAAGTGCCTCCCCTATAGGTGCTGTCATGCAACTGAATAGAGACATGGCAGGGTCTGACCGTTCGAAACCATTCTCCATTTTGACGTATTCATCAGCATTTTTAGGTTCTTATACTTAAAAGCCATTGTTCAAGGTTATTGTAAGGATTAAATGAGACAATATATGTAAAATAATTAGAAAAGTCCTGGGCCTATGATAGGTGCACAATAAACAGTAGCTGTTATTTTGTGTTACGGGCAGGAGATTTTTCTACCTTGATAGAGCATAGCTTATCACGTTCCCATAGTCCTCCCTAATCGTGGCTTCCAAACTAAATAATGTGGTGTTTTAAGTGACTTTCACTCCATTTTCCCCATCAGTTCCTCTCAAAGTTGCACTGTGACTGCAGGGATTTCTGGGGCATAAGGACTCAGTTTTTACTTCTTCCGTTCCCACTCCTGTGTGCTAAGTCGCTCAATCGAATCTGACTCTTGGCGATCCTATGGACTGTAGCTTCCAGGCTCCTCTGTCCATGGGATTTCCCAAGCAAAAACACTGGAGTGGGTTGTTCTTTCTTTCTGCAGAGGATCTTCCCGACCCAGGGATCAAACCTGGGTCTCTTACATCTCCTGCATTGGCAGGCAAGTTCTTTACCACTGGCGCCACCTGGGAAGCTCAGTTCATTTCTTTGTCCAGGACCCTTCTGTGTTACCCATGGCTCCTGCTCGCCAGCACCCACCACCACTGTTGCCAACACAGCCTTTCCTCTCTTCTTGTTCTTTCTTCATGTTCTTGGCTGCTTTCTCTTGTTTCTTCTACATTTTTGTATCATGTACACAAAGCCTGACCTTTGCTGACAGTGACTTTCCTTCCTTGCCAACACATTAGTTAGATCTGGCTCTTTTCTAGCTATGATTATTTATTTGATTACTGGGTTCTTGGAACAATCTGTACTGGTTATATATGTTAAATATATCAAATTTTTATATTTATTTCATATATATATATATATATTTTTTTTTTTTCCTCTTGGGAGATGCAAGAGAAGGAGAATTTGGCAGTGCTTCCTAATCTGGAACTATTACATGATGATGATGATAATGATAATAATAATAATCACCACCACCACATCACTATCACAATGAACACAGTTAAATGAAACTAAGCATTTAAATGCTTACTAGTGCTAGATGTTGGTCAGAATGATGTCATGTCTGATTCTTGCAATCCCATGGGCTGTAGCCCACTAGGCTCCTCTGTCCTTGGTATTTCCCAGGCAAGAATACTGGAGTTGGTTGCCATTTCCTTCTCCAGGGAATCTTCCCAACCCAAGGACCGAACAAGCATCTCCTGCATTGCAGGTGGGTTCTTTACCACTGAGCCACCCGAGAAGCCCATACATGGATGACCTCGATGAAATCTCACAATACTACAGCGGGTGTGTGTGTGCACTCAGTTGCTCAGTCGTGTCCAACTCTGCAATCCTGCCAGGTTCCTCCATGGGATTCTCCAGGCAAGAATACTGCAGTGAGTTTCCATTTCCTCCTCCAGGGTATTTTCCTGACCCTAGGGCTGAACCTGCATCTCCTGAATTGGCAGGCAGATTCTTTATCACTGAACCACCTGGGAAGCCCACTACTGTGGGAACAGACAATATTCAAGAGACTCCAAAAATGGAGTCATGAAGTTGAGCCCCACGCTGAAGTCCCACCAATAGCAAGGGCAGGCTGTTCAATAGGCAGCTTGACTCCAGTACCTACAATGTCTGCCAGAAAGCAAGATTATATCTTTAGTCCAACCTTCTAAATCTGACAGAACCAAAGAGGTGATCATCATAAATTCTCCTGAAGCTAATCAGCACAACATCCTAAAGCATATATGCCACCACTGAGTTAGTTCAAGTCATCTTGGTTACTAAAGTATTTCTTCTAATATTGTGAAATACTAATATGGAATCTTAGCAACTAAATCTCTGAATAATTCATCATATTTTATATTTTAAAGGTCAAAAGATCTTGGAGGAAAAGCTAGGTAAAAATATCAATACTCCCAAATCACTAAAATATGTATACTGTCATCCAGGATTCTAAGAATTTTTAACAGCTGTAAGAATGATATGAACAAAAATCACTGTTATCCATTAAGGATAATAGAATTTGGAGAATTTTAAAAATAATTTTAGACACTATAGAAAGTTTTATATTGAAAAGCAGTATTGAAAAGACAAAGGTCAACAGACTCCCATGACTGGATATATAATATTACTTCATTTCATTTTTTTATAATGCATTTAATGTTTAAGAAATTCATATTAATCAGAGTTTAATTATTTATCCAAGTGTGACTACAAGTAGCCTACAGAATATCATGTATCATTATCCATCATCATTTTGGCAAGTTTCAAGTTAACAGCATGGTATTCTCTGGCTTGATGTATGAAAATCATATTTTTAGATTACTCTAAAAATAGATGAAGTTCCATTATACAAACATTCATATGAAATAAAATTTTAGTGAAAATTGGTTCTAAAATCCCACTGGAAAGACCATTCAACCAGGGTATGCCTAAAAACAAAAAGTTTTAATGCAATATCCCAGATGTAATGAAATCTATGACTAGAAAGCAATGCTACATTTACTATATTTGGTTCTACAAATGTCCTATTTCTGCTTTAAAATGAAGACTCTTTTCCTCCTCCAAATTAACTTTCTTTTCTTCTTCATTTCCATTCTTCTCTATACTCTAAAGCTATACATACATCTGATAGCTAGCTAGTTCTCGCAGGAATTTTCTGCCACGTAAGCTTTTGATCTGAGAGGAAAGGAGGGAGGGGACATATATATATACATACTTATGGCTAATTCATGTTGATGTATGGCAGAAACCATCACAATATTGTAAAATAATTATCCTCTAATTTTAAAAGATCTTGAATTTGTGTAATATGGCCACTTGACAATACAGTTATTGAAATAAACTTGAATAAACGAAAAATGAGTTGTATCTCCAATATCAGGACATATGCAAAACGAAAAAGCAAAAGATTATAAATACCTTAAAAAAGAACTCTCAAGTGCCATCTTTCTTGAATTCTCCAAGATACAACCCTGTTTTTAATTCTAATCCTTCTCAGACTGACAATTTAGCAAAATATAATAGTTATGTATGACTAAAATAATGAGGTGAAAAAAGAAAAGACAAAGAGTACATGTCTGATCTCTTAATGTTAGCGTTTCATTTCACCAGCATAATAAGGTTTACTATGACAGACCATAAACATTTCTAAACACTTATTCGCAGTTTCTGTACTCAATGCATTGTGGATGATAGCCAAGGGGCTGGCTGACGTGGGCTGAAGCCCAGGAATCACACATGTAGCTATCTCTCTTCTCTGGAGGGCACTTCACCTATTTCATTTGGACTCTTAGGATCCACTTCTCCTTAAAGAGACCTGGATGTCCAGGATAGAATGGGACCCATCGCGGCACCCAACTTTTTCCCCCTAACTGTCCCAAGACTCCGCAATTGCATAGTTCATGTATCTGTCTCCTTTCTCACTACTTCACACAAATGAACCTTACAGACTTTGCTCACCTTATGAATCATTTCACTAGTAAAGCCTAAGATGGTTCAGTTCTTCAGTGAAGTCTCATCACTTTCTGTTCTTTTTACCCCTTTACCCAACTGATGTTTAGCATGTACATAACCATAGTTCTTTTCCAAGGCAGCTTTCAAGTTTTGGAATCAGGCACAAAAGTAGTATCCTTCTAACAATAAACATCATCCATTGTAAGATAGTTTTAAACTTTGTAGCCATCAAGTATTTCAAAACTTTATAATTCAGCCCTTTTTATACCAAAGGCAAAACAAATATGAAAGGATTAATGCATCTGGTCCCATAAAATTTTAGCTTCCCCATGAAGGGTAAAAAGCTCTTTAAAATGATAAACTGGAAATGTATCTATAAAACATTATACATAATGTTTTATAGAAAACATTGTAAAATATAGAAATTTGTTTTATAGAAACCATTATAAAATATAAAAATATTTTATAGAAAAATATCTATAAAACATTACCAAAGTTTAAGAAATGTAAGTATAAGAAATAAGAAAAGATGAACATCACCATGATAGAAAAGAAAAAATAGTTTATCAGCTCAATTTTGTAAAAATGCACATGAAAATAACAATAAAATCTCAGACCTTCCAAAATGACAAATTTTTAAAAGTTAAATATTTAATGTGTTCACTCTAATTCACAGCCCTTCCTTGTGTAAAAACATTACAAATCCCTAAAAGTGTTTAAAACAGTTTACCTAGCCACACTTAAATTTACTCAAAGGGAATAATTAAGGATGCACATGAGACATTTGTAGAATCACTCTAGATGTCTAATACTGGATTATTTAAGATATATCTGTGAAGCCATGCAGCCATTAAAATGCTATAGAATGTGTTGATATGAAAAGATGTTTATATTTGTTATTAAAAAGAGCAGGTTGCTAAGTGTCTTCAAACATATGAATGGATAAAGATGTGATGTGTATGTACATGTACACACATAAACAGTGGAATACTACTCAGCCATAAAAAGGAATGAAATTTCATTCGTTGTGCAAAAGCTTTTAAGTTTCATTAGGTCCCATTTGTTTATTTTTGCTTTTATTTCTAAAATTCTGGGATGTGGGTCATAGAGGATCCTGCTGTGATTTATGTCAGAGAGTGTTTTGCCTATGTTCTCCTCTAGGAGTTTGATAGTTTCTGGTCTTACATTGAGATCTTTAATCCATTTTGAGTTTATTTTTGTGTATGGTGTTAGAAAGTGTTCTAGTTTCATTCTTTTACAGGTGGTTGACCAGTTTTCCCAGCAGCACTTGTTAAAGAGGTTATCTTTTTTCCATTGTATATCCTTGCCTCCTTTGTCGAGATAAGGTGACCATAGGTTCATGGATTTATCTCTGGGCTTTCTATTCTGTTCCATTGATCTATATTTCTGTCTTTGTGCCAGTACCATACTGTCTTGATGACTGTGGCTTTGTAGTAGAGTCTGAAGTCAGGCAGGTTGATTCCTCCAGTTCCATTCTTCTTTCTCAGGATTACTTTGGTTATTCGAGGTTTTTTGTATTTCCATACAAACTGTGAAATTATTTGTTCTAGTTCTGTGAAAAATACCGTTGGTAGTTTGATAGGGATTGCACTGAATCTATAGATTGCTTTGGGTAGTATAGCCATTTTGACAATATTGATTCTTCCAATCCATGAACACGGTATATTTCTCCATCTGTTTGTGTCCTCTTTGATTTCTTTCATCAGTGTTTTAGGATGTTTCAAGAGAACAGCATTGAAACATGTATATTATCTAGGGTGAAACAGATCACCAGCCCAGAGTGGGTGCATGAGACAGGTGCTCGGGCCTGGTGCACTGGGAAGACCCAGAAGGATCGGGTGGAGAGGGAGGTGGGAGGGGGGACTGGGATGGGGAATACATGTAAATCCATGGCTGATTCATTTCAATGTATGACAAAAACTACTGTAATGATGTAAAGTAATTAGCCTATAAAAATAAATAAATAAAAAAAGGAAAAAAAATAAACAAAAAAAAAGGAATGAAATTTTTAAAAGATTTTTAAAAATTTTTAAAAATTAAAAAAAATTTTTTTTTTAATTTTAAAAAAATTTAAAAAAAAAGGAATGAAATTTTGCCACTTGTAGCAACATGGATGGACTTGAAGGGCATTATGACAAGTGAAAAAAGCCTGGTAGACCACAGTCCATAGAGTCACACAGAGTTGGACTCAACTGCAGCAACTTAGCACACACACATGCACAAGTATGTATACAGAGTACATGTACAACACAGGGACTATAGCCAGCATTTTGTAGCAACTATAGATGAAATACAACCTTTAAAAAGGTTAATCATGACGTTGCACACCTATAATTTATATATTATATAACAACTACACTTCAATAAAGAAAAGCAAATAAAATTTTAAAACATAAATATTTAATTCTACTATAGATGTGCTCAATCACTCAGTCATGTCTGACTCTTTGCGACCCCATGGCCTGTAGCCCACTAGTCTCCTCTGTCCATGGGATTTCCCAGGCAAAAATCCTGGAGTAAGTTGCTATTTTCTTCTCCAGGGACTCTTCCTGACCCAGGGACTGAACTCGTGTCTCCTGCACTGGCAGACAGATTCTTCACCACTGTGTCACCTGGGAAGCAATTTGACTATAGTTTGGCACTACTGAAGGGATATGATTTATTGAACTAATTAGTAGTAAAATATATATATATATAAAGAGAATATTTAAATTATGCAAGAACAAATTTCAAGTACTTTACAGACACATTTGCATGACAATAATCTGCCAATTACAGTAATGCCTACTCTTGAAACAGTGTGACAATGTAAACTTTCAGCTGTCATTCTTATGACATGACATGCACTTAACATTATGTTTTGTCTACAGTTTCAAAATCAGAACCCAGGAATGGGTCCTTGGAAGCAACATCTTGAAGATGCATTGAATATGGCTGTCAATTTGATCTCCTGGTCTTTGACAGATCATTTAGTCAACACTTATCACGGTTCCATTTCCAGAAATGTGATAATGAGGAAAATAGCCCCTTGCAAAAAGCTGAAAGGCCACAAGTGCCAGAGTTTTTAGGATAGTCCACATTAGGATGTTACATCATTGACTTGTGCTTTTTTCCATTCCTTTTTTCACTGATAGAAGCAAAGGCAGAAAACTTCAATGTCACAAAAAATGTTAGAGCTTTTTGAAAAAGAATGTTAGTGATCATCCTGTCTAACCCCTGGATGTTAAAAATAAGGAAATTAAGGCTCGGAGAATAGGTATGTAAAGAGCCAGAGGAGAACCAGGCATCTTGCCTCCAAGCCCAGTACACCTAGCATCATCCACAAGTTATACAGAATATCAGGGTCCACTTTAGAATCTAATTATCCTGTAGGGTTAATGAAAGGAGCGATGTCAGTATGTATACAGACCTTGCATCTGGTAGCTGTACGGTGCCTGTCCAGGTTGAGGGGTCCCAAAGCTCGTGCCATAGCTGAGAAATCCTGTCTGCCCAGGTGATTGAGATTGTGACAATCCACCTTCAGTCTTGATGCCTGCCCACAATGCACCTAAATCAGTTAGTGATAGCTTATCTATCTGTTCATTTTCAACAGCTGGTGAGTATACAAAAACCTCCCACAGCTATCCAGTCATAAACTCTTCCCAGTATTATCTCAATAGCCAAGGCCAAACATGCTTAGTGTGAAATACCCTTAACTCTACCTTCAATTAAAAACACACAAAACAGGATTATGACAGATTGGAATGCCTGTCTCCACTGTTCTTTTTTGTTGGTTTCCTGAATTCCATTTTTTATAAAATTTAACTCCAGTGATTAGCTGTTACAAAATTTAGCTTCTGTAATTAACTGTGTTGTTTTTACAAGAGTTTAAGATCATCTTTACAGTCCAGAAATGGTCATAATTAAAATGAACTATATTGTTCTAAACATTGTTACATTAATGTCAAAATCAAATTTTTTTTCTAAAAAGTGATTAAGAGCATTTAAAAAGTTTTTTCTTTACTCTTTCTACCACAATGCTGATTTTAGTACATAATTTATTCTGAGGTCAGAGGTAGCAATACTGGACATAGAACTAAGCAACACAGGAGGAAATCTTTTCCCAGGTTTCCACAAAGTAAACACAAGGAAAGCAGAATAGTAAAGAATTCAGTCCTACAGAACAGCATGAAGGAAACCAATGGTTCCCTTATTGCCCCTTGCAGTTTCAAGTATTTATTCAAATATAATTTTTTAAGTGTAACCTAAAGTACACCTTTTTATGTATTTTTAAAAGTACACTTTTTAAAAATCACATAATATAAAAATAAAGTATTTGTGCCCCCAAATACTTCCCAAAGTACCAGGCTGACATCCTAATTTCAGGACTTGGGTTTGGCAGTATCGTTGCACAAGGCTCAGCCTTGGATCATAATTAAAGACAGTCATGAAAGTTAACAACTGTCTTTAATTCCCACAGAGGGAGGGGAGGAAAATGTCTGCCAAGGGAATTCACATTTTGGAATAATTTTACTTTGCACTTAAGATAAATAATATCTTTGGGATCTAGAATACACAGTAGTCTCACTGTTTATTTCCATTTTAGGGGAATTTCATCAGTAGAATGAATTTAGGTAACTTTCCTAAGGCAGTGGAAGAATCTGACTCTTGGCTGAGAGAGCTCACTCTAATTTCTGAAGTATCTCTAAACAACCTCATAATGGCCTTGCATCGCAGTCTTAACACAACCTTAGCATTTAAAAAAATGTCACTTTCCCTGCAAAGGCAATCCCAAGCCAATGAATAAGCCACACTTATAAATGGTCCCTGGAAAAACAGCTGCCCCAGACAGGTGGTTTGATGGCTCCAGAAACTCACTTCCTTTTCATAGGGTCACAATAGGGATTTTCTCCTCTCTCTGATGCTACACTGTTGTACTTTCGGTCTTCACCTGTGCCAGCTCTGTTTTCAGACTGGAGGCTCAGAATGGGAATCTTTGTGGTAAGAACAGATAAAGAAAAGCAGGAAGAGGTAGAAAATGCCCATAGCCACACCCATCTCCATGGCTTCTAGCTAGAAGCTGGCAAACTCATCCGACTGGTTGACTCCACGCAGATAGAGTGAAGAATGGCATGACCCCTTCTTCCCCACGGACCCACTGCTCTTACTGTGAAAACATTTGCCTATCTTCTCTCACTGGGTCTAATTAAAAAATCAGGGCACACACGTCCTCAGAGATAGTCAGAATTCTAAGACCATCAGAATCTTAACTATCAGTTTAAGGTTAAAACCCATAAATTTAAATTATGTGCTTTTCTTCCAGGAGCAAACAATGAAAAGAAAGGTGCCATATTTTTCCATGCACTGGCCCAAGAAAAATAGAATGGCAGGCCAGAAGCACTAGGGCATCTCCTTGCCCTCAAGGTGCAAAAAGAGAAGAAGCGGGGCGTGAATTAGGAAAGTGCTCAGGATTGAGAATTAGTCATTCCCAGATTTATAAGCATGGAAGGCTCTAGGATCAAGTCCTTCACACTAAGCCTTACTCTCGCCACTTTCCCAATCCCCACCTACCACATGAAAATCCCCATTCTCACTTTACTAGTTGGGAGTATAATCTTAGAACGTCTGCTCATCTCACCCTACTGGACCAACTATTTCAGACAACAGAGATATCTGTTGATGGTTTAAACCTAGAGGAGTCCTTACCCAGAAACTAACAAAGGGCCCAACCATGACTGAATGGGGAGGAGCAAAAAATAAAAAAGAAAAACCAAGAGAGTTGTGTGAGTAGCAGCTAAAGCAGTACCAGGAAAGGTACCTTCTCCTGGCATCATTGATACATCTATAGTAACTTGAATACTGTTTGCCCTGTACATTTATATTTCAAATCATCAGCTTATAAATAAATTTTGAGAATATAAACTGGGGGATTGCCTTAATTCACATTATAGAATTTGAAGTCACACAATTCAAATCATGGGACCCTTTTCCTCTTTCAGCACAAGAACAGTTTAAAAGTAAATTACAGATAATTTGATCTATATTTAACATCATTTTGAGAAACTCAGTGAAGTCATGGAAATGAAAGATAATTCTAAGAAGTCCGTTTGATAGCTGTTTTTAAGTCTAGTTGAAAAACACTTCACTGGATCACATTCAGTTGTGATCTTTTAAAAATAAAACTATAAAAGCTGAAGTAATACATAATTTAGATTTTCATTTCTATAAAATGTATATATGGGAAATTTGCCTGGGGTAAAGACAGGACAAAAAAAAACAAAGATAATTTACCTTCTAATGATCAGTGAAATACCTAAAGAAGAACATTATTTGTTTCAACATATTGAGAAAAGATTATGAAGCAACAACAGCAGCAGAAGCAAAATTCGAATATTGATCACAAAATAATCCACTAGTCTTTTCTTTCAGTCATTGCTTCCAAAATTTCATGTATTTTTTTTTTCTAGATCACTAGGTTTTATTTATTTTGTAATCAAATGCCAATAATTCATAGTTTTATATTCCAACATGTTGCAATTTGTTTAAGATTACAGCTACCATTCCATGGAAAAGAAGGTATTTTTGGAATCTTAAGATTTTTAAGAATTAAACTCTGAAGTTTGGCTGGCTTTATTTTTAATTTACAGGTATTGACCCTGTTAACAATTGAGTTAAATTACACCAAGATAAAGATAATCCCCAGGTGAGAGGGAACAAATAAAGATGTGAGCTTTCAATGTTTCCTGATTGGGCTCTTTAAAGTGCAGCCCAAGCCACGATATAGATCACTTTTCCTAGTGGTTGATAACACTGACATGTGAGACGACTGCTCTGACATGTGAGACGATTACTCCCATCAAGTTTAGAGCCAGGGTTTGTTGAATGTGGCTTGTACTTCGCTAATCATAGCTCAGCACCTGATAAATAGGAAATGAATCTTCACCCCCAAAAGACTTCATTCACAGAAGTTTTATCAGAAATATGCACCAGAATACTTTGGATTCCTGAACCAAGCGTTCAAATGGCAAAGCAAGAGAGCATACGAACCATGCTATCTATCTGCCACTTCTGACCTCAAGATAAGTAGCCACCCCTTCTTACAATGCTCATTAGAAACAATCATATTAGGAATTCAGACACAAAAGGTGATAACCCTTTCTCAAATGACCAAGGGCTCCATCTCTATATACCACTCCTGTGGCACTTTCACACGTACAGGTGTGCCCACAAGGCAACACCACTGCTAAAGCAAAGGTGTTACTCACCATAGGAGGAGATTCCATAGGGCTGTCCCGGCTGTGGGTACGTGGCGTAGGCTGTAGCTTGTTGCATTCCTGTAGTAAACTGTGTTTGCCCATATGCAGCCATAGTTTGTGAGGAAGGGGTAGGAAGAATATGTGGGTATGGTCTGCTATTTGTCAGAAATGACAGAAAATAGAAAGCCCATGCATTAGATGGAAACATGCAAGGTAACTGATTAACAACCAAATCACAAATTCTAGTTAAAGATTGTTTCTTCATGTATAACCTTCAACTATCATAGACAAAGTACTGAAATATTTCAGTGTCCCTCCTAGGTGATGCTCCAAATAAATTTACGTAAGTATACTTAAGTCTCTATGAAACACACTTTAGTTTCACTTAAGATGTAACATGTGGGCACCAGACCTGACTTGAAATAAGGTAAAAGACTACTCAGAAAAGTTATTTATTGATTAAGAGAAAATACATCTTACTTGGAAGGATAAATCTGTGGTGGGGAGAACTGGTGAGTTGGTCTTGGGCTGAAGCTGCTGCTCCCAATGGCTGGAAAAGAAAAATAATGCACAATCATGAAAGAAAAACACAAAATATGTGTTTGATAGCATTGATATAGTTTCAGCTCTGGGTAGAACACATGAAATCATAGACCTTTCTGACCTGCAGAAATAGCTACTTCCTAAGTCGACATAATAGGAAGTTAGACAATACTAAGGAACCTACAGACACGGATTAAGTGATTCTGATTTGACATCAACTCTTAGAAAATATACTCACAATCTTCTTAAATACCAGTCAGTGATGACTTTCACAGTGGCAATACTTTAAGAGCACAGGGAGTCCTAGCTACTGTTTGGAACAAGGCACTGAAAGGCAGGGGATGAACTGGAATTACAGGGCTAGGCAGGACCGGAAAGTCACTTGGTCTATTGTTTGGGCTCAAGGGGAAACACACCCCTGAGACCATGGTACCAAGGAACACAGTCTAGTCTCTCAAGGAAGTAGAAATAGGACAGATTCTCATTTTCCTGTGCTGATTCAGCAATTTTTTTAAATAAAAATGCATTCCTATATGAAACTTCTCAAGTAGCAAACTCAGCCTGTTATTTTCTTGCTTGGAGGTGGATGTTCCTGTGCCTTTCAGTGATATGTGCTCCACTTCGGTATCCAAGTCACAAAGTTGTTTTTTGTTTTTATCTTAAAGAGAGTATTTAAGCATTCAAGCAGAATTTCATTTCTTTTTAATCAGACTTGACTCAGTAAGTCTCAGAAATGCACTAAACTCTTTTAGCAAATATTCTACACTCATTCTGAACTAAAGCAGCAAAAAGACATACTTTTTGCTAACACAAGACTTTAAAATGTTAATTCTTGGTTTCTATTTATGTACATAACTATCTACATGCATTTACCCATACACTTATTTACATATACACATTTACATATATATACACATTTATATATGTATTGCCCCCTTTACCCTCAAATTCTTCCTGTTATTTTCCTGGTTAAGGTGCAAATATGCTTTGGATACAATTATTATATGCTGTAATATGTTTATTTTCTTTTTCTACTAATAATCACTGCAGAGGCTCTTATTTATTATATTCTACATTAAGACTCTTTGTAAATTTCCATGCACCCCAAGTTTTATATATTTCCACAACATCACATCAATACAGTTATGTTTTTCAAAAATGTAATTTTCTAGCTTGTGTTTGGAAGCATAGTGGTGGATTTGCATTAGAATCTCAAAATCTATGACTAATCCTTTCCTGGTAAAGCAGACTGGCCTAACTCAGTGACAACAGAATAGCTGGAGGTCAGTATTACTCTTCCAAGTTGCCAGATTTCAACTCTCTAGCTGTTGGTCTGCAAGAGACGGAGGCCATGTGAATAAGAGAAGGTCGGCCAGCCTGGCTGATGTCCCCTCCCTCGTCTCTTGGCACATGTTGGGTTACCACTCTATGCCAGGCATTGAGTTCCATGCTGCAGTTGCAAACATGCAAAGACAAGTCCTGGTGTCACACGTGGGGAGGCCAACACAAATAGCCATGGGAGGACAAGTTCAATGTTGCAATTTATAGAAGGGAGAGGTTAGTGAAAGAACACTTGGACCACAAGTGCTGCCACTGCCCGGGTCACCTGTGACTACAGTCTTTCTACTCCCCTCTTCTAGGCCTGGAAAGAGACCAAGGGCAGAGATTTACCCAGTAGAGTTGCTGGAGAGGCAGTATCTTCCCCGGATAATTACAGATGGAAAGGAAGTTTTTTAAAAATGAAACCACAACACAAGTATGTACTATAACACACAATGAACCCCAAAGCCATCTGATGATAGAAGCCACAGAAATCCCTTTTATTCTTTTCAAGTTCTATCCCTGTATTTTTCAAATTGTGGGTCATGATGCATGAAAAGACCCGTGAATTCAACTTAACAGGCTCTTAAATTCATCTTAATAGGCTCCACTCAATAATTTTGTTTTTACAAACAAATAGAATAATAGAAGCTATCAGCCATTATTATACAGGGTAAGGTAGGTTTGGAGAGGCTTTGATTTAGATTATATGCATCCTCTGTGTGTGTACAAATGAGGAAAGATTTAGGAGGCTACAGAGTGTGGTACCACAGGCACAGGTTCTGGAATCAGAATTTAATTTCAGCTCAGACTGAAGATCCAACTCTTCTATGTGGTCTTAGTCAAGTTGTTTGTTCCCTCTAAGCCTCGGCAGGACTTCACAGGTGACTCAGTGGTAAGGAATCTGTCTCCCAAAGCAGGAGACTCAGGTTCGATTCCTGGGTTGGGAAGATACCTTAGAGGAGGGCATGGCAACCTACTCCAGTATTCTTGCCTGGTGAATCCCATGCATGAGGAGCCTGGCAAGCTACAGTCCATGGGGTGGAGAAAGAGTCAGACACAACTTAGCAACTAAACAACAACAAAACCTTGACATGTTCTCGTGTAAAATAATGGTAATAATACTACCCACACCAATAGACTGGCTGTGAGGAGTAAATGAAATAATGACAAAAAGTGAATAATACAAAGTTTGTGTAAGAAATGCTTCCCATCTCAGACTCCTAAATTCCCACTATCTTTGCCCTATATCTGCCCCTCCTTTTGTAGTTTTAAGTCCACTCAAAGGACAGCATCACCATCTATAATATCCAGTAAAATGCTTAAAAGCAGGATTCTTTGTCCCCATTTTATATATGGGGCTAGAAATTAAGTAACGCATCCAAACAAATAAGAAAGTTGTATCTGAACTCATATCTACCCTTTCTTTCCACCCAAACATGCAATCTCCTCAACCCCTTCTTAGAAATCAGAAACTTCAGAGTCATCCCATCCCCCTCCCCACATTACATAACTCTCAAGACAACCATCCCCAATCTAAAAGAGACTGCTGAGCTGTCTTCATTCTCCATTCCTACCCTCCACTCCTGGGGTGGGTTCTCAGTCAGTCTTACCTGGCCTGGAACAATAGCCATTGAACTACTCTCCCTGTATTCTACCCCAGCCCTCTGACCCTCACTACTGCCACCATATTGATCTTCTATAGGGCAACTTCATGTCCATTCTCCAGCTTACAATGTCTCAACTCCACTCACATTATCCACAGGAAAAAAAAAAAAGATCCTTGGCAGAATGTATCAAGATATTGAAGCATCCACCCACCCATGGGTTTAGAGTTACAGCGCATCCCTGGACTTGAAAACTGCCCATGCATGCCATGTATTTTCCCATCTGCTTTGGTTGATCTTCATGTCAGACCCTACTGCCTCTTCTTTCCTCTGCCTGTCAAACACTCACTCCTCCACTGGGACTAAAACATCATTTTCTCTTTACGATAATGTCTTCCTCCCCTGTACTTTTTGGAATGTTGTACACACTGGCAATGTGATGTTTACCACACTAACAAACACTGGCATGATGGTTAGTGTATGTAATGTATAGGTGTTAGTTTCCTCTGCTAACCATGAGCTTCTGGGGTCAAGGACCTCCTACTCTCCTCTCCTTTGTTTCCTGGCACCTGATAGGGCCCAGCAAGTGGTAGGTGTGTGTGTGTGTGTGTGTGTGGGTGTGGGTGTGGGTGTGTGTGTCTGTGTGGGTGTGTGTGGGTGTGGGTGTCTGTGTGTGTGGGTGTGGGTGTGTGTGTGTGTGTGTGTGTGTGTGTGTGTGTGTGTCCTCTGTCCTAGTTTCTCCAGGCAAGATTACTGGAGTGGGTAACCATTCCCTTCTCCAGGAGCTCTTCCCAACCCAGGGATCAAACCTGGGTCTCTTGCATGCAGGCAGATTCTTTACCATCTGAGCCACCAGGAAGCCCTCAGCATGTGGTAAGTTATCAATAAACCATGTGTGTTTAATGAGACTGTGAAGTTTAGGTCAAAGGCAAAGTAGAATTTTAAAAATCACTATGACATGAAACTTAAACATTTAAGTTATTTATAGACTTGACATGTAATATAAACGGGAGTTTTCCTTATCAAATGCATGTGAATAAGAACCTATAATGCTGCCCGTCTCCTGCTATTTCTCTGTGCGCACTTAAAACTACTGACCATGTAATGACATATAAACAGCCACATCCTTGGGGCCTTCTCATTCAAACCCCTATGATCTCTATGTAGCCTAAATTCAAGAATCTTCTGCCTTCTACCTACAGTATTTTTTCCCTTAGTTGCCTAAAACACTTTAAACTTTTTTTAAAGTAATAGTCGAAGAATTCAGGTTAATTGCAATTTCATGAGACCAGAATAGCCTAAGGCAAAAAGAATGCTCCCAGGCCATTTATTAAGGTAAGTAAAATGGCCCTCACACCATAGGTAAGCTCCACAGGATGCAGGCCAGAGCCCTGGGACAGAGGGACAATGGCTCCTTCTCTGTTTTAGCACACTTGTTTCCTATCACTTCACACTTTCTCCTACCTCTCCTGTGTAAATTAAAGAAGCTCCCCAAATACTACTGTGGGAAGGGAGAGGAGAAGGACCTGAGGCAAGTAAAATCCACAAGCTGGAGAATCCTTTGAAAAGGTTGATAGAAATCTCAAAATTAGCAAGTCCTCAGTTCAAGGCTCCCCTGGGCTCCCTCTCGTTCATTCAGAATCATTCAGCTGGACAATCAGCTCAAAAGCCTAAAAGCAAATTCTGATTCTCCTCTTTCCCTTATATCCTTTTATCTTAAGTCCAGCCAGCTCTCCCTCTCAAATATAAGCTAAAAGTGACAACTTATTTTCTCTCATCTGCCACTCTATTCCAATCACCACTGTTGGCTGTGACCAGCACAGAGGACAGTCGGGATACCTCCTTCCCTCCTTTTCCCTCCACTCCTTTCCCCTAATAGGATCCTGGCAACTACATTCTGCCTTGGTGACTGCTCCAGGAGGCATGTGAGCTAACATGCTCTTCCAACATCTCTTTATGAACTAGGAAACACGGGTCTCCCTGTTTCTCCTTATCTTCTCCTAAGAGAATGTTCTACATAACAGTCGGTGACCTCTTAAAAACATTAATTAGATCATGATGTCACAACCCCCACTTGCCCTCAACTCCAAGCCCTGTTATTCCCTCACTTCCTTAAGTGCCTGCTCCAATGCCCTCTCCTCAGAGGAAGCCTCCCTCTAGGAGAGACCCCTACTCATTCTTCACTATAGACTTTGATCTGCTTTTGTTTTCTTCAAAGTACTTTTCACTGCCTATTTATTTACACTGCTACTTATCTATTTATCATCTGTCTCTCCCAGAAGAATGAAGGTTCCATGAAAACAGTAACCTGCTTACTTTTTCACCACCATGTTGACCACAGCCTAGCACATTGCCTGGCACATAGTAGGTGCTCAATACATAATTGTGGAATGAATGAATCAGATCCCTAAAGGTAGATCTTTCTGTGAACAATTACAAAGAAATCATATTTTGTCACACAAGATGTTTTTTCTCCTCCAGAAATTTCCAATTTTCAAATACGCCAGATATCAACTTTACATGATCAATATCATCAACTGGCATGATGAAAACAAATGAATAACAAATTTGGGCTTTGTGGAAGTGGAAGCAGCAGCAGGTAAAGATATTTTGCAATCCCTTCAAGCACATTATTTTCAACCGCAATTGTTCTCAACATTTAAATCATTAAAGTATTGCTTTTCATTGGTCATTCTCATCACTGTATTTTAAAAACATAATAAACAACCTTGCATTTTTCAACTCAGCCACACGCATTGGAAAATCAACCTCTCTCCTCTCAGTCTCCCCACACCAGGATACCTGGTGATTTCCCTGGAAAAGAGTGAGCCTCGCTACCTCCTTAGAGATTTAAGATGCTAGACCTCATTGAAGGACACAGGTGGAAATAGCTATTACCAATGTCAAGATGACTCTACTTCTTCATTTTCTTTGATATCCATTTCCTTAAGATACCCAGAATATTTGAGATGTGAATTTTTAAGCTATCATGGAGAAGGTAGGAGGCATAGTGACCACAGAAATGAAGACCATCTTGGAGTTAATGCTTGGAGATTCCATTCTCCAGCATCCTCTTCCCTTAGAAACCCTAAGTCCTATTCATAGTCACTCCAGCATGCCATTGGTTTTGCATCTTTACTAATGAAAGAGAGGGAGGAAGAGAGTAGGAAAGGAGGATAGGAGGAGGAGGAAGAGGAAGAGGGAAGGGAAGAGAAAAACTAAAAAACAATAGAAAATGAAGGTCCATCCCCATGTTGTTCTGTGTCTGCTATGCTCTGACCCAGTTCCCCAGCTCATGTGCTCCTTTCCTCTGTGTCCAACACAGACCATCAATCTACGGCAAACAAGATCCTCTACAGCTTCAGTCTCTTCACCAAACACTCTCTCCCCCTTCCACTAAGCCCGCCTTTAAGGCCCTAACATTTTTTGCATATCTTTTCCCAGTAGAGGCTGCTCCTTCTCCCAGATTCTAGAATCATAAAGACCTGAAAATACATCCTCCTTGTTGTTTCTCCCAAACCATTGTTTTTCTGCTGTCCCAGGAAATCCTCCCTTTTCTGAAGTTCATGACAACTCTTTAATATTTCCATGAATGACCCATCACCTAAGAACTGCCTCGAGTTTATCAAAAACTTTAGTATTTGACTGCATCCTGACATATCCCAACATCATCTTGGGTCATGCATCCAGTGCTTTCTCATTGAGTCTTGGCCTCAACTCTGGTCTTGTACTCTGGTCAACCATGAACGCTCAAGACCACATACGGGACTTCCTTCTCCATCCCAGTCTTAAACCACAACAGCACCAACTGATTCATTTGTTTATTTACAAACATGTACTGACCACCTCCCATGGACTCCAATCCACAATGGCCACTGGGATGGTAAGTGTGAACAAGACAAAAAGAATCTCGATTCTCATAGGGCCATGGTTTAGCAGGAGGAAGTGAAGTGAGTGAAAGTTGATCAGTTGTGTCCAACTCTTTGTGACCCCATGGGATGTATAATCCGTGGAATTCTCCAGCCCAGAATACTGGAGTGGGTAGCCATTTCCTTCTACAGGGGATCTTCCCAACCAACCCAGGGATTGAACCCAGGTATCCTACATTGCAAGCAGATTCTTTACCATCTGAGCCACCAGGGACGCCTGGTGGAGGAAAGACAACGCAAGATAATTTTTAAAGGGCTGATAAAGGCTGAGAAACGCCAAAAGCATGAAGTGAGTTTTGAGATTAAAGAAGAAACATCCTCTTTTCACAGGATTTTTATTCCTTATTCCCATCTTATCTGTTCTCCAAGCCATCATCCAAGAGAGGCAGGACCCCTGACATGTTCTCTTCTCTCAATTTATTATCCCCTTCCTCAGTCTTTTCTACCTATTCTAGTTAGGCAAATAGTTATTTGAAATTGGTCTTTTACTGCTGCCCTCAGTTCTCTTCTCATATTGAGTCACTTCAGAGAAAAAAGCAGAAGCCATCATTCATTCATGTACCCAAACTTTATCTAGTAAATATCTGAGTGCCTGTGTTGTGAAAGTGTTAATCGCTCAGTTATGTCGACTCTTTTGTGACCCCATGATCTGTAGCCCACTGGGGAAATCCATGGGATTTCCCAGGCAAGAATACTGGAGTGGGTGGCCATTCCCTTCCCCAGGACATCTTCCCAACCCAGGGACCAAACCCAGGTCTCCTTCACTGCAGGCAGATTCTTTACCGTCTGACCACCAGGGAACTCCAATCTGACTACCTAACAAATGCCAGGTACTTTTTCAGATGTCAGGGATACAAATGAATAAAAGAAGACTGAATCCCTGCCATCTCGAGCTTACATTCTGATGGGGGTGAGAGACCAACAATAAACCTAGTACACAACTGAATGCTATAGCTTGTAAATGGTTCTGTATGTCATTTGGTGGACAGGAGATTCAGCATTTAGAGAGATCAGAAATCTAGACTGAGAGTTTTGTAACACTGAGTAGGGTGGTCAGAGTGGGTATCATCAAAAAGGTGGGATGTGAAGGTGATGGAGTCAGGCAGGTACCTAAGTAGGTACCCGGCAGCAGGACTGCCCTTGCAGAAACCCTGATTAGAGGAAGAGCAGGAGGCAAGGGAGGCAGGCAATAGGATCTGCTGGGCATGCAAGCTCACTGTAAGGATTGGGAGCTGCTGGAGGGTTTGAACAGAGGAATCAGGCAGGAATTCCCTACCTTGCCTCCTACTTCTTCTCTTCAAACTCATCTGTGTTACTTCCCATTCATCTTTCTTGAGGTTTCTGTGGAAAAGCTATTCTTTTTCCAGGCTGATTCACTCTTGTTTTGAATGTAAGCCATTGCTATCTCATCAAGATTGCCTCTACCTTTCACACCTGCCTTTATATGACATCCCAGACCACCCCGACCTTCTAAACGTCATCATCAACCCTTCAACCCTCTTTCTAATGGACTATCATCTCTCTTCTTTCACTACCTATGGATGTGAAAGATATTTTTCTCTTCCCTGTCTCCACTTTCTCATTCATTACGTTATTCATTCATTCAATAAACTTTATTAGAACATACTACCTGCTAGGAACTATGCTTAAGACACAGAGGCAGGACATATGGGCCAGTGGACACAAGGGGAAATGAAGCTCGCTTGTCCACTTTGTCCACTAAAACTGCTAAATCCATCCATTCTTCTCATTTTTTAACTTTCCTATTTTGAAATAATTTGACAATTGCAGAAAAGTTGCAAGAATAGTAGAAAAACTTCCCAGATATCTTTCACCCAAACTTCCCAAATGGTAACATTTTCTGAGATTAGCCTTTATTCTCTCTATATATATGTGTGTGTGCATGTATGCACCTGTATAGCTCACATTTTTTGGAGCTGTGGATATGATACCTCTTTACACATAAATATTTAGTGCATATTTCTTAAAAACAAGAAATTTCTTCACCACAGGACTGTGATAAAAATCAGGAAAACACTGATGCAATGCAATACCATTATTCATAGATACTTTGGGATTCATAAATACTTTGGGATTATTCACAGATACTTTGAGAAGATGTGGCAATCATGTCTTTGCAGTATGTGATTCTTAACTTGCACTTTAAAATGATGCCTTTTTAAAACTATGACTTCTATACATATGCTGTGCAAAAAAATTATGAAAAAGGCAGAATGAATGAGTCGGTGGTTTGTTCACCACCATCTCCCAGAACTTGCTCAAACTTGAGTCCATCGAGTCAGTGATACCATCCAACCATCTCATCCTCTGTCATCTCCTTCTCCTGCCTTTAATCTTTCCCAGCATCAGGGTCTTTTCTAATGGAGTCTTTTCTAATGAGTCAGGGTCTGTTCTAAAGAGTCAGTTCTTTGCATCAGATGGCCAAAGTACTGGAGCTTCAGCATTAGTCCTTCCAATGAATATTGCCAGCACCCTATTTCATGTCTTCACTATTTCTTGACCAGATGAAAGAAAAAAAAAAAAAAAACAACTAACTGTTCTCTACCCTCCTGCTCCACAGCCTTCCTTCCATTCTGCCCAAGTCACTCCATAAGGGAATATGATCACGCAACGTTCTTCCTCTGGGGCCACCCACGGCACTCAGGATAAAACACACACACCATATGGAACACCCCTGCCTGTGTCGATTCTGGCCCCTGTCTCCCCATGCAGTACACGCCCCACCACTCACAACAGACACACCAAGGAGGCTGATCCATCAGTGGCTCCTCCAAGTTCCAAGCCTCTTTGCCTTGGTCTCCTCCCACGGAATGCGCCATCCGTCCAGCTTCCTCCTCCTCACTTCTGTGTGTGCTTTATTGCTACTCATTCTTAAAGGTGTTTTCTAGACACCTCCAGAAAATCTTCCCTGACCAGCCCACTCCAACTCGGTTTCTTCCCAGGTGTTCTCAGGGGTTCCCAGGCTTCCCGCTGGCATCACCGAGCTGAACTGTGATGGCCTGGTGATTAGGTTGCCCTATTAAGCCACAAGCCAGGACCGTTTTCACACATCTTTGAATCCATAATAGCATGCAGCACACTGCTTGACATGAGTCAAATTCCAGTAAATGCTTCACAAAGAACTACAGGTCTAACATTTTATTTCCTATTGCCTCTAGCTGGTACCATTAGCATAAACGTTGTGCATCTGCATTTTGTTTTATATCTACATAACGCGTTTTAGTTGTGTTATATGTGAAATGATCCTGAGAGCTGGATGAACTCACTCACAAATTTACAAAAGTAGAGCATTTCCAATGGAGAGCTTTTTAAACACAGCAGACAACTTGAAGAGGGTTAAACACTGAAGAATTACTTCTGATAAAAATGATTTCTTAATGGAAAGAGTCCAAGCTGGGTAATTTGACAAAGATAAACTCAAATTCTCACAGTGAATTTATTATCACAGTCACTTTTTTTTTAATCAGGAATTTCATTGTAACGGAGGAGAAACACAGATATTTTGTTTGCTGGAGGCAGACTTTATCGATGTGAAAGAGATGAAAGGCCAACTTAACGATCTAAAGCTGCTTTACAAAGTCTAATCTCTAATGGATATGACAGTTACTTAGGAGGATGACTTGGCAAGTCAGTTTAGTGGGTATCAGAAGCCAGTATTTTGCTTGACTATAAAAATCACACAGGGACTTTCCTGCTGGGCCAACGGCAAAGATCCATGCTCCCAGTACACGCGGCCCCGGTTTCATCCCCAGCCAGGTTCCCTCGTGGCTCAGAGCTAGTGAAGAACCCACCTGCAATGCAGGAGACCTGGGTTCGATCCCTGGGTTGGGAAGAGCCCCTGGAGAAGGGAAAGGCTACCCACTCCAGTATTCTGACCTAGAAAATTCCATGGACTGTATAGTCCACAGGGTCACAAAGAGTCAGGCACGACTGAGCGACTTTCGCTTTCAGGGAACTAGAGTCCACATGCTGTAACTAAGAGTTTGCATGCTTCAGCTAAAGATCCCATATGCCACACAACAAAGACCAAAGATCCTGCGTGCCGCAACTAAGACCCAGCACAGGCAAATAAATAAATCGTTTTTATTTTTACTTTTTAAAAATAGTTTTTAAAAGAAAAAGAAAAATCACACAGATGAAAGACAAAAGGAGTCATTAACATAATAAAGATAATTTCAAGAACAGCACCCATTTTGATTTTTTTCCTCAAAAATCTTCAGCATCACACTAAATAAAAACATCAGAATTGCAAATATGTGACTCTGAGAAAAACTATACGGTATTACATAGAGAATATACACATACATATGCATCTACACACATATATTTGTACATATATAAACCACAAAAAATGTTTCATATTAATGTGAAAATCTAATATTTATTCCTTACCTGAACCTGAGAAATTGTCTAAAGACCCGTCTGCTGTTGTTGAAACTATTTCACTGCTGCTCATTGGCTCTGTTTTAACTACAAAAATAAACAACATATATCATGTATCCAATTAATAGTTATTTGTAAATGCACAGTAGAGAAGATATAACATTCAAAAATTTTTAAGAAAATAATCTAAAAATCAACTCTTTCATATTAGTATATAAATCAGATTGATATTCCTAAAAGAGCCTTTTTTTTTTTAAAGAAATTCACCTTGAGTTTTTCTAAGGAACCTATTGTGACAAGTAACTTTTAAAAGAAACAACTTTAAAAGTTGCTTTCTCAGTTATCCAGCATGGCTGAAAAACAGAGTGCTCACTTTAACGGATTATTATTACCATCCAGCCACACAAAGCCACTAATTCATCAAAGTCTAACGTACACTTAGTACCAAAACCACACTAAATATAAATGAAGCATAAATAAAATTTTCCATTTAAAAATAATAATGATAGCAGACAGTTGGTAGAAAACATAACCTTTGGTAAAGTCCCTGGGTCTATAAATTAAAGACATTTATATTTATGCTATTGGTTCTCTAAAGCAAATCCACTCTACTGTTATAGTGATGGGATTATTACAGATAAGCCAGAACACCTCTGGACCCTTTTTCCCCTAGTTTTATAGTTTTTTAAATAAAAAGATAGAACCATTATCTTCCCTAGAAATTACTAGTAAAGTGCTATCATTGGAATTTGCCCAGCCCACTTTGTAGAAGTTATACATCCCTATTAACGCGTTTTCAAAAAGAGTGTAACAATATTTTAGACGTTACCTAAAAATCAATAACATGTATCCCAAAATGAAGGCCACAACAAGAGAATATTTGGGGAGGCTTCTCTCACCAGGTAAATACATTGTGGAATGGGGAAAGATGATGGAGAAAATGCAGCTTTTCCTTCCCTTAACACTGCCAATCTCATATAAACATAAGGCAAAGGACAAATTCACCCTCTTGGGCCTTCAAATCTTCCACTCGTGCACAATGGGTAGTTTAAAATACACATTATGAATAGCTGCAGCAGATACTCACTTTCAAAAAATTAATTATTTAGACTGTCTCTAAACCAAGTTGAAAAATAAAATTAATTCAAAACATTAATTATTTAGACTGTCTCTAAACCAAGTTGAGTCCAAAGGGAATCACTTCAACTGACTGTTTTAATGTAGAACAAACAATAGTGTGATTGAAGTTTTCACTTTTCCACTTCTTCTTTCAGATGAGAAGTCTTAGTTGATGCTAATAAATTCTGATATAAGCCTGAATTTCCCTCTTCTCTTCACGCCTCCAAGAAACCTAACAGTATTGTCTTCATAATCATTACACTGCACAGATTCAGGGAGCCAGGGACACCAGTGGTGGTGCAGTTTCCTGCTCACTTGCCCACATCCTTATCTTACTGCTTTAAAAAGAACTCATATAATGCCCTGTACATACAAAGCAATAGTTCTATTTCACTCTGTACTTGACAGACTACCGTTGGGAGCTGAACTTAGTATCAAATATCACATGACCAGAAAAAGACCAGAGCTATGCCCAAGAGGAATAGGTCTTACAAAGCACCTACTACGTGTGAGAGTCTTTATAGACATTCTAATTAATCCCTTTAGATAATTCTACAAGTAGATCTCAGAAGACAACACACAAACTCCCCAGTTTCACACGCAAAAACTGAAATCAGAGATATAAGGAAACTGCCCAAGTTGCCAAAGTGGGATTTCATGTTAGATATTTTTTATTCCAAGGCTGAAAACACTGGCAGTTAAGTGGCACATCCCAATAATAAGGGCTACTTGACAACACAGGACAGCCATGGAGGCACCGCCACACTCTGTAGACACAACGGGAAGCAAAACCCCTACAGTCCTTGCATTCCCAGAGTGACAATGCTTCCAGGCTAGAGAACTCACTGGCAGAACTCAAGTGGAAGGTCCACACTCACCTGGCTGCCCGGGAAAGATGGTGAAGAAGAAATTTACAGTGTGAGATGTTAGCCCAGGTGACTCCTAAGTCTTTGCCAAATCTGAGGTCCTTGACTCTGTAGACTGGACTGCAAAATTCATGAAAGCTTGACTCTGCCTAACTACTGCTACCTTTGTACCCCTAAGACCCACCCGAGCTACTCTCCATATTTGGCTTAATCAAGTAGTTTTCACTCCCAAGAGGCATATTTAATTGTCATTGAGAGGCCATTAAAAATATGCAAAAAGAATAGGAAGGAAAAGAAAGGGGTACTTAAACTTTTAGGCCTCAAGCCCGTTGCTTTTTGCCATTGTTCAAATATACTCATCCATAGACTAAAGAATAAAGACTCCTGTTTCCTGATGAATACATTTTTTTTTAAAGGCTCACTGTTACAGAGAAGAGCCAGTTCATAAAGTAACTACAGAATATTCGTGATCTTATCAGGTACTGTAGGTCAACCTGCCATCACCAGCCACCTGATGCTACAGAGACTGGTGACTTACTGTGATAGAAAATAGTTTCTGAATGAAAGCCAAATAAACAGAGACCACTTCTGGCTCTGGGCATGCCAAGCATACGCCCACCAGAAGATTAAAAAAGACAAGATAATAATCCTGTGGCCACCAAAGCTTTACATATCCTTACTAGTGCCATGACATTTATAAATATGTCATAAGTGACATAATAAAGCACCTTACCAAAGCTCTGAATTTAAAAACACAACAGACTGGATTTTTAAAGTTTGATCATTTTAAGGTGCTGTTATGTCTGACAATAAGGATCTTCTCTACACTACCTATCTGAAAAGAAAACATCTATGAATAACCTGTTTTCCTCTAAATAATGGTAGGATTTTTCTATCTCCACCACACTTTTTCCTTTGCTATATGATTTCATTCTTTCAGAAAACAGCAACTTTTATTCTCTTTTCCCCCACTCAAGAATCTGTCTTTTCTCTACCACTCTGAATTTTCAATCTCCTATCTGATATTTAAGAACTCATCCTTTAAAAAATACTCAGAAATTCGTCTTCCCCACTTTAATCTCCCTGATCCTTTCAACAGCTTCAGCTAATCATGCACTTTAGGCTTGAGCTATACTGGGCAACTTGCTATATCCTCCAGAGGTACCACACACTTCCATCTATCAGTGCCTCTGAGCTTTCGTTTTGAAGGCAAATAATTCAAATACCCACCATAAGACTTTGTGAAGTGATTCCATCTCTTCAACAGTGATTATCCCCTCTGCAAAATTTAAGAAGTGATAACTACAGTGTCATTTACATATGGAATCCACTCAACCATAAAATAAAGAATAAAATCTTTCCATCTGTGATAGCATGAATGGATCTTGAGAGTATTAGTGAAACAAGTCAAAAGAGAAAGAAACACTGTATGATTTCACTTCTTTGGGGACTCTACAAAGCAAAACTCACAGATAGAACAAATGCTCATAGATACAAAGTGGTTGCCAAAGGGGGTTTAGGGGGTGGGTGAAATGGATGAAGGAGGTCAAGAGATACAAACTTCCAGCTGTAAGATAAATAAGCCATGGAGAGGGTGACTACAGTCAATAATATTATACTGCATATTTGAAAGTTGCTAGGTTCCTGTCACAAGAAAAAAAAAAATGTTATCTACATCCTAGGAATGCAGTAACGATCCATAAAATGTATGTAAAGTACCTGGCATACAGAAGGAGCTGAAACTATATTTATCATCATCATTAGTAGCAGTATTATATAACTACTATACTGAATGCCTTCCTCCTAGGGGATAGTACAGGGAGCAACAGGGAATAGAGTTAAAATATATAATAAATAAGTGGATGAATGAATAAAGGAAACAATAAAGAGTTAAAAGCACCAGCTTTGGAATTATCAGCTGAAGTTCAATCTAGATTTGCTATTAAAACAGTATGAACCTGGAAAAGTGACTCAATTTCTCTGTGCCTCTGCTTCCTCATCAGTAACTGGATACAATACACTCATGAGAATATTTTAAAAAGATAAATGCTTATAAATCATTGAACACAGCTAGGTCCAGATGCCATGCTTTTTATAGTTAGTCTATCATTAGAGTGCTTATTAAAATGATGATGAGAAATCAAAGTGGTTTCTTCTGGGACAGAATCTGTTACAAACTTCACATTAAAGTGAAGCTTACCCTTTGGAAAGTAAATGAGAAGAATCTGAAGCTAAGTGGCTTGTCTAAGATCAACCATGAAGCCATTGCCTCAGGACAGCCAAAATCAAATCAAGGTAATTTGGACGTAACAAGAAGGCAGAACTAAATCATGATTATATTAATAAAACATACACCTCTGTCATTACAATCAGTATATACTCTTTCTGAAGAAATGGACTAAAGGAAGGATGCTGACCACAGAAATCGTGATAGAAGATTCCAGGAGAAAATGTGGGCATCTCGCTCTCCAGCACTATTCAGGGTGAATATACTATATGTTAGAGCTTCCCAGGTGACGTTAGTGGTAAAGAACCCAGCTACCATGCAGGAGACATAACAGACACAGGTTCGATCTCTGAGTCAGGAAGATCCCCCGGAAAAGGAAATGGCAACCCATTCCAGTATTCTTGGCGGGAAAATTCCAAGGACAGAGGAGCCTGGCAGGCTACAGTCCATGAGGTCACAAAGAATCAGACACGACTGAGACGACAGAGCACACACGCATACTGTATATGGCCTATGAAAGAGAATCCTGTTTTGATTCACCATAAATTTAAGCGGAGACAGATCTATCACATCACTCTCAAGATCAACCAACTAACCCATCATACCATGATTCCATCCTCACCAAACACCTTTATTATTGATGCAACATCCATATCTTCTTTGCAACAATACCCCGATATTTGGTTATTTGGTCTCAACTTCCATCACTTCATCCCAAGGGACTATTTCCCTTCTGCCTCCCCTAATTTTAAAAACAGGCAGCAGAACTATTTACAATAGCCAGGACACGGAAGCAACCTAAACGTCCATCAATAGAGGAATGGATAAAGAAGATGTGGTATGTATATACAATGGAATATTACTCAGCCATATAAAAGAATCAACTAATACCACTTGCAGCAACATTGATGGTCATATTGAGTGAATTCAGTCAAGATAAATATTATGATACCAATTATATGTAGAATCTTAAAAAATGGTGCAAATGAAGTTATTTATAAAACAGATACAGAGTCACAGATGTAGAAAAACTTTTGGTTACAGGAGGTAAAGTGGGAGAAGGGATAAATTGGGAGACTAAGATAGATATACACACACTATATAAAACAGATAAGGCTAATTAAACCAATATAGGGACTTCCCAGGTGGTGCCAGTGGTAAAGAATCCACCTGCCAATGCAGGAGATGCAAGAGATGTCGGTTCAATCCCTGGGCCAGAAAGACCCCCTGGAGAAGGAACTGGCAAACCATCCCAGTATTCTTGCTTGGAAAATTCCATGGACAGAGGAGCCTGGTGGGTTACAGTTCATGGGGTTGCAAAGAGTTGGACATGACTGCGCACATATAAACACATCATCACATATACATACGACTGTTAGGGTTACTGATGAAAAACTCTAGTTTGCTTCCCAGGTGGCAATAGTGGTAAAGAACCCATGTGCCAATGTAGGAGGCATAACGGACATGGGTTCAATTCCTGGGTTGGGAAGATACCCTGGAGAAGGGCATGGCAATCCACTCCAGTATTCTTGCCTGGAGAATCCCATGGACAGAGGAGCCTGGTGGGCTACATAGTCCATAGGGTCTCAAAGAGTTGGACATGACTGAAGCAACTCAGCAAGCACTCACAAACCAATATAAAATAGATAACTAATACTGTACAGAACAGGGAGCTCTACTTAATACTCTTAAGGGTTTATATTGAAAAACAATCTACAAACAAGTGGATAAAAGTATCTATATAACTGATTCACCTTGCTATATACCTGAAACTGACACAACTTATAAATTAACTATACTCTCATAAATTTTTTAATAAAAGCAAAACCAAAATCTAAATAAATAAGCAAATAGGCAGGTCTCTCCTAATTTAAAAAAATCTTTCTCAACCATTATCTATTTCTCTCTCTTCTTTCATCACTAAGTTTTCTAAAAATCTGCCTTCGAATTCTTAGTATCTACTCTCTCTTTAGTCCTCTGCAATATCCCTTTATAGCTACTATTTTACTAAAAAGATTTTAATTGCCTAATTCAAACTCTTCTCCATCCTGATTTTCCTTAATTTTTCTGTAGAATGGGCCTTCCTCTGACATTTTTCTCATCATTGATCAATACAACAGAGCAATGTTTCCCTGTTCTCCTTGTGCTTTTTCCTCTGGACTGTTCTCTGCATACTCTGTGGTGCGATAATTGTACTTCCTCCTTATCCATCTAAATTTTCCTTCACCATCATGTCTTTCCTTGCAACCATTTAAAAAAATCTTTTCCACGTAGACAACCCTCAAATCTTTATCCACACGTACAACTTTTTCATGGAGACCAATCCTCACATTCCAATTGTGCAATGCCCTTGTCTGGATCAAGGGCAAATCAAGTGCTCAAATGCAATCTCCTCATCCTATCCTTTTGTAGTGGGCATGCCATCTAGACTGAGTATTTCATGCTGATTCCTCCCAGCAACTCTTTCCCCACACTCCACTGTTATCTATCATCTCTACCGTTCTAATCCTTTGCAACCACTTTTCCCCTAATTTCACAGTCACAAGCCTAATTACTGTATACCTCTTCTCTCAGAAAAGCTAATCAATTGGCCTTTCAGTCTTTCTTTATTTTGAACAGAGATATTTATCTTTCTATGGACTAGATTGGAGCAAGTCACTCTGCTGCTGAGGTCTTCAACAGGCTTTTCATCTTCTTTGGAATTAAGTTATCATAACTTTATCACTGGAAAAGAACCTGATGCTGGGAAAGACTGAAGGCAAAAGGAGAAGGGGGAGGCAGAGGATCAGACGGTTAGACAGCAGCACTGACTCAAAGGTCATGAATCTGAGCAAACTCTGGGAGACAGTAAAGGACAGGGGAGCCTGAAGTGCTGCAAGCCATAGGATCACAAAGAGTCAGACATAAATTAGCAAGTGAACGCCACCACCAGCAACTTTATCATATTCTTAAGGCCCTCTATAAGACCAAGTTTTTTTCTTTTTTTGCTTTCTATGCCACTTCCTTTATACATCCTTTTATTTGTATAAGAACTAGTAACTTACAGGAATACAAGAGCACTGCAAAATAGGCACATCCGAGTTAATCATCCTAACTTTGCTATCTGACACTTATCTACATTTTATAGACAAAGAATCACACACCCAAACAAACCATCCAACACTGGCCTACCAAACTGGCCTACCAAATGTTTAATACTTCCTCAGTTCCACAGTATTGCTAGTGCCTTTCTTTCTGACGTTAAATGTTCTACAATTTCCACTGATCTGAAGCCTTCATGGTTCAATCGAAGTCCCACTTGCTTTGTGATTTGCCTGATCTACTACTCAGGGGTTATGCTTCTTTTCCTTGAGCCACTAAATCTGAGTTTGTACCTCATTTAGAACACATATCCTATTCAACCTTGTTTTACATGTCATAGTCTTATCCAAATATGATATAGATTTCTTTATAGTTGGAACTCCAGCTTTTTATATCCCTATAGAACATAGCCCAGTGCTTCACACATAAGTGGAACTCAATATTCACTGAAGAAATGGATGAAGGTAAAAATGTACAACTGACTTTGAAAAGCAGATTACAACTGACTTCATACCTCTGGGCACATTGTATAGGGCAATTAAACACACTGTATATGATTAAACTGAAAATTATATTTTATTCCTCTGAAATTATCACTCTGTCAACTTCTACGCAGGTTCTTATAAAACCTCTCACTCATAGGACACATTTCCCTCATACTATTTCGAGCAGAGTACTCTTTGGAGAAGATATATTCACATAAAGAATATCAATCATTGGTTTTGTATATTTAGAGAGAATCCTTCCTGATCTTCAAAAAGAGATAAGTAAGTCACATATATTTAATAATTTGTGGTCCTGATCAGTCCAAGGCAAAATATTAGATACTGCTATAAGCAAACCTTTACACAGACCTTTAAAGAGCTACATCACACATGATTATGCTGTACAGATAATAAAGAACCTATAAGACAAAACCATAACCATTGTAATGTTAAGTTATAGTTTGGATTCAATGATAGTATCACTCAGATTTAATGAGTACCCTATCTTAAGTCAATAAAGCAGAAATAGATGTTTTTCTGGAACTCTTTTGCTTTAATGATCCAGTGGATGTTGGCAATTTGATCTCTGGTTCCTCTGCCTTTAGCAAGAGAGTTCCAGAAAAACATCTATTTCTGCTTTATTGACTATGCTAAAGCCTTTGGCTGTGTGGATCACAATAAACTGTGGAAAGTTCTGAAAGAGATGGGAATACCAGACCACCTGACCTGCCTCTTGAGAAACCTGTATGCAGGTCAGGAAGCAAGTTAGAACTGGACATGGAACAACAGACTGGTTCCAAATAGGAAAAGGAGTACATCAAGGCTGTATATTGTCACCCTGCTTATTTAACTTATATGCAGAGAACATCATTAGAAACGCTAGGCTGGAGGAAGCACAAGCTGGAATCAAGATTGCCAGGAGAAATATCAATAACCTCAGATATGCAGATAATACCACCCTTATGGCAGAAAGTGAAGAACTAAAGAGCCTCTTGATGAAAGTGAAAGAGGAGAGTGAAAAAGTTGGCTTAAAGCTCAACATTCAGAAAACTAAGATCATGGCATCCGGTCCCATCACTTCATGGGAAATAGATGGGGAAACAGTGGCTGACTTTATTTTGGGGGGCTCCAAAATCACTGTGGATGGTTACTACAGCCATGAAATTAAAAGATGCTTGTTCCTTGGAAGAAAAGCTATGATCAACCTAGACAGCATACTAAAAAGAAGAGACGTTACTTTGCCAACAAAGGTCCATCTAGTCAAGGCTATGGTTTTTCCAGTAGTTATGTACAGATGTGAGAGTTGTACTATAAAGAAAGCTGAGCACCGAAGAACTGGTGCTTTTGAACTGTGGTGTTGGAGAAGACTCTTGAGAGTCCCTTGGACTGTGAGGAGATGCAACCAGTCCATCCTAAAGGAGATCAGTCCTGAATATTCATTGGAAGGACTGATGCTGAAGCTGAAACTCCAATATTTTGGCCACCTGATGTGAAGAGCTGACTCATTTGAAAAGACCCTGATGCTGGGAAAGACTGAGAGCAGGAGGAGAAGGGGACAACAGAGGATGAGATGGTTGGATGGCATCACCGACTCAATGGACATGGGTTTGGGTGGACTCTGGGAGTTAGTAATGAATAGGGAGGCCTGGCGTGCTGCGGTTCATGGGGTCGCAAAAATTCGGACACGGCTGAGTGACTGACCTGACTGACTATCTTAAGTCATGAGGCAGAAGGAGAAATGTATGTTTTTAAAAAATACACTGTTGGTGGGAATGCAAATTAGTACAGCCACTATGGAAAACAGTGTGGAGATTTCTTAAAAAGCTGGAAATAGAACTGCCATATGACCCAGCAATCCCACTTCTGGGCATACACACCAAGGAAACCAGATCTGAAAGAGCCACATGCACCCCAATGTTCATCGCAGCACTGTTTATAATAGCCAGGACATGGAAGCAACCCAGATGCCCATCAGCAGACGAATGGATGAGGAAGCTGTGGTACATATACACCATGGAATATTACTTAGCCATTAAAAAGAATTCATTTGAATCACTTCTAATGAGATGGATGAAACTGGAGCCCATTATACAGAGCGAAGTAAGCCAGAAAGATAAAGACCATTACAGTATACTAACACATATATATGGACTTTAGAAAGATGGTAACGATAACCCTATATGCAAAACAGAAAAAGAGACTCAGATGTATGGAACAGACTTGTGGACTCTGGGAGAAGGCAAGGGTGGGATGTTTCAGAACAGCATTGAAACATGTGTATTATCTAGGGTGAAACGGATAACCAGCTCAGGTTGGGTACATGAGACAAGTGCTCGGGCCTGGTGCACTGGGAAGACCCAGAGGGATCGGGTGGAGAGGGAGGTGGGAGGGGGGACTGGGATGGGGAATACATGTAAATCCATGGCTAATTCATATCAATGTATAACAAAAACTACTGTAATGATGTAAAGTAATTAGCCTCCAACTAATAAAAATTAAAAAAAAAAAAAAAAAAAATGTGACACAAAAAAGTGGCATCAAGGGATACCAAAGGCATATAGAAAAAGAATGGATAAAATTACATGAAATGTGAAAGTAAAAGATAGCAATATTCCTACATTCATATATTTTATTTTAGACATAACTGAATAACTAAAAGATTACAAGCAGCCATTCAACTATTTCTCCTTTATTGAAAAGAATATATATCCATGAATTAAATAATTATTCTTTGGTTAATATGCATTTGGAAAACAAGGTACCCCTTTATGTTCAGATCGGTTTTACAGTTTTACTCATATGATTATGAGCACTCTAAAATTTAAATTCATCTTCTTTTTCTTAAAAGGGGTTCCCTGGTGGCTTATATAGTAAAGAATAATCTGCCTGCAATGAGGGAGACCCGGCTTCAATTCCTGGGTCAGGAAGATCCCCTAGAGAAGGGAAAGGCTACCCACTCCAGTATTCTTGAGAGAGGAGCCTGGCAGGCTACAGTCCATGGGGTTGCAAAGAGTAAGACAACTCTTCAAAATAGCAATACTGTCTATGTTATGAAAACCAAATCAACACACATAGACTAAACTTGAACTTAAGGGTGTACACAGCCAACAAGGAATGTTGGTCAATCGAAACTCGTTATTCACAGCAAGTATAGCATAATGGAAGGGCACTGCACAATGACTTATGTAGAGGTCTAGACTAATTGACTTTTTGGTGAAAGAAATGATACTTGGTAAATATCCTTTGAAATATCCCTTTGAATGTTTGACTCAGTGGCTTCTAACCTTCTGGAGAATGAAGCCTTCTTTCTAACATCAAAATATTTCAGAACCCAGATGATAGCCTATTTTTAATCTGTTGATTGGGAAAGTGCCCGATAACAAAAACCCACTGTGAATTTTCAGACAAGAAAATTTGTTGTGATTTCATAAACATAACAGAACATCCATATATGAAAAAGAATCAAATAAGGATTCCGTTTTGTTGTTGCTGTTCAGGTTCCTAACACACAAAATTCAGGCAGATCTCGTCAGCCTCCATTTTGCTATACCTGTCTCCCTCAATCCAATCTACCCTTGAAATTGCTAGCAGATTCATACCTAAAACACTTGCACCATATCAACCCTCATTCAAAATATTCAATGGCTTCTCTACTGGCTCTAGGATGAAGTCCAAATTCCTTAGCCTAATATTCAGGGTCCTCCACAGTTTGGCTCCAGATGATCCTTCCAACCTTATCTACTATCAATTCCTTTTTCAGCTCCACTAGTCTCCTCCCTGTCTCCCACATTATCCTACCTTTGTTCATATTGGTCCCTCATTTAGAATGCATTCCATCTCTTCTCAATCTATTCAGGTTCTAACCATTTCCCAAACACTCAGCTCAGATTCCATCTCTTCCTTGAAGCCTGGCCAGACCTCAGCAAGCTGAAGAGCTCTTTTCTCTAAACTCTGAGAGCACTTTTGTTTGACTCAGTGGCTTCTAACCTAGAGAATTAAGCCCTCTTTCTAATACCAAAATATTCCAGAACACAGATGATAGCCTAATTTTAATGTGTTGATTTAAAGTGCTTGATGACAAAAACCCACTGTGAATTTTCAGACAAGAAAATTTGTTGTGATTTCATAAACATAACAGAACATCCATATATGAAAAATAATTAAACATGTATGTGGTCTGTTAACCTTAAATGTGCCATTTGATGACTTTTAACAAATACCTACATTTAGATGCTAGTGTGTTATAAGAACGCAAGCACAGCACAATGGCCTGAAAAGAGCGCTCCAACTTTAAGAATTAAGGTAGCAATATAACAGTCTCAACTTATGGCACAGGCAATATTTATGTAGAATTTTCACCTGGAAGAGTAATCATTTTAAAAATAGCTTATGTTTCTTGAAGGTTTACTACATGTCAGGCACTGTGCTAAGCACCTTACAAGTAATAGCTTATTTTGCTTTTCGTGGCAACTTCATGAGATATTTACTGTAATTGTCACATTTGAAAGATGAGAAAATCACAGCTTAAAGATGTTTAAAAACTAGCCTAAGGTCACACAACTAGGTTTCAAATATCTTTGATTACCATACCTTTTATGAAACCACTGAAAAGTCAAATGTTGTTCAATGAGGGTTTATCATCCTTAATCACTTAATCTCTGATGGAGAGCTTAACAATCAGTGAAGGGCACAGCAACAGGAGTGTCCCAGAAGAGCAAGGCATTGAACAAAAGTGTATCAGTGCATGCTAAAACAAACTAGGGTATGAAGACCGGAAGCAGATGGGCTGGCTCAGGTTCAGAACCTCAATCATAACAATCTGGAAAAACGGTTTACTTGCCTAAAATGTAATCAACCTACCAAATTTACATCTCAGATCTTACCCTTTTCCCATGCTTCACCAAACCACAGGAGCACTCAGACCTAAATCATACCCGCATTGGGTACTAACTGAGCAAGTACTTAGGGAGTACTCTGGGTACTCAGAGGACCTACAAAGGCTATCAAGGGAAGTGAGGATCTCCAAGGGAAGTAAATCTCTCTTTCCATGGAAACGCTGCAGTAGCCATTCTCAGTAGATATGTTTGCTTAAAAAAAAAAAAGTCACCTGTATTATTCTTTACTAATAGTTGCTCTTTGAGCAGGTAGTAGATGGCAGTGACTGGAGTTAGTATTTTAAGTCTATAGCTGAAGAGAAGGTATAATCTGTTTGTAGGACACGTATTAAGTGAACCTTAAATATGCATTCCTATATACATTAGGTGGAGACAAATACTATTTGATTCCACTTATACAAGCTGCCCAGAATAGTCAAACACCTACAGTCAAGAAAGTACACTGGAAGATGCCAGGGGCTGGGGGATGGAATGGTGCAGTAGGCGGGTGGGGACTTGGTGTTTAATGGGGACAGAGTTTCAGTTTAGGAAGGTTAAAAATTTGGTAGATGGATGATGGTGAGAGTGCCCAACAATGTGAATGTATTCAGTGCCAATGAACTGTACAGTTAAATATGGTTAAAATAGTATATTTTATGTGACTTTTACAATAAAAAAATTAAAAAAAAAATAACCTCGAGCCTCCACTAGGTGAAACAGACCCAGTGATAAAGGTGCAACCCCCATTTTACAGTGGGGAGGGCAGAGGCTCAGAGACTTAGTGTTAGTCGCTCCGTCATATCCAACTTCTTATGACACCATGGACTGTAGCCCACCAGGCTCCTCTGTCTATGGAGTTCTCCAGGCAAGAATATTAGAGTGGGTTGCCATTTCCTTCTCCAGGGGATCTTCCCAACCCAGGGATTGAACCCTCGTCTCTTATGTCTCCTGCCTTGCCAGGTGAGTTCTTTACCGCTAGTGCCACCTGGGAAGCCCAAAACTAGGAGACAACTCAGGCTTGTCTGGGATCAGAGATCTTACATGATAATAACAAAACAGCCAACGGATATTAAATATTTCCTAGGAGTCACTGTGTTCTAAGTGCTTTACCAACTCATTTAACTATCCTCACATCCTGAGAGGTAGAAACTTTCATTTTACAGTCCAGGAAGCTGAGATAGAAACAGTTCAGTAATTATTCAGCATCGCACTCACTCTCCAGCAAGTGGCAGGGCTGGTATCCTCGTTTCAGAGCCTTCCCCCAGTCCTCTGCTCTCTCTCAAAACCTGTACGTCAGTTAGAGTTATGACGCTGAGATTTTAAGTCCAGGTTAGTCTGATTGCAAAATCCATCCTCTTACTATCATGCAGTACTGCTTTGCTACATATATATATTTTATATTATCCATTCTCTGCTTTCCTTAGGGCAAGTAACAGAAATTTGTGTTGAAATTATAATATATAAATAAGTACATGATTTCAGATAAAAAATGCCCTCATAACTTCTTACTTGCAGTCTTTTCTCCCTACCTATCACCCACTGGAAAAGACCCTGATGCAGGGAAAGACTGAATATAGGAGAAGGGGGTGACAGAGGATGAGATGATTGGATGGCATCACTGACTCAATGGAAATGAATCTGAATGAACCCCAAGAGATGGTGAAGGACAGAGAAACCTGGGTGCTGCAGTCCATGGGGTTGCAGAGAGTCACACATGACGGAGAAACTGAACAACAGCAAATCATCTGTTGAATCAAAGTTTCAAAACACTACCTAAGTGTATTTCTCAGACACATTACTCTCCTGATCGCAAGCCTTCGGGTCATCCAACTCACTCAGGCTTGATTTCAAACTCCTGAACTTGGTACATAAGGTTGTTCATCATCTGCATGGGTGACTGTCTTAGTCCCATCAGTGTGCTCTCCACCCATATGCCTCACTTCCCCTGCCACACACAGTCCCCAGGATTAGGGATGGCTTTGCTCCCTCCTGGCATAGCATCCAGTGTTCTTCTACCTCTCCTTCAAGGTTCAGTTTAAGCATTACCAGTGTACAGACACTATCCTCAGTCACCACAGTCATGGCTGGGTATCCCTTATCCTCTGGAGAATACAGTCCTGATCATCAAGTATGGTGGTCATCTGACTACAGGACTGCAAATTGCAGGAGACTATGAACTGCTCCTTGCTAGAATGCTATGTGGTAAATTTCTAGACATAATCAGTTAATAACTATTTCTTGAATTAACAAGGAAATGGTGGATATACAGTATGATCTATATTCTTATATAATATGCATATTCTTTTCACTGCAGTATGTGTATATCTTTGCCCCTCTAATTTTTTCACCTTAAAAATGACCTCTAGCCATAACTCCTTGCCATGTATGTAAAGATATTAAACCTAAGTGTAGAAACTGCTTGATCTTTTTATCATTCAGCTGTTTCTTAAGACTATGTGAAAGTTGATTCATCACTGATAAATACTACGAAGTCCAAGTTGAAGTTTCCATTTTTGAAACAGTTAATTAGTACATATCAAATGCAAGTCAGTTGAGTTCAGTCACTCAGTCGTGTATGATTCTTTGAGAACCCATGGATTGCAGCACACCAGGCTTCCCTGTCCATCACCAACTCCCAGAGCTTGCTCAAACTCATGTCCATCAAGTCAGTGATGCCATCCAACCATCTCATCCTCTGTCATCCCCTTCCTCCTCCTGCCCTCAATCTTTCCCAGCATTGGGGTCTTCTCCAAAGAGTCAATTCTTCGCATCAGGTGGCAGTGAAGTAGAGCTTCAGCTTCAGCATCAGTCCTTCCCATGAACATTCAGGACTGATTTCCTTTAGCGTTGACTGGTTTGATCTCCTTGTAGTCCAAGCGGCTCAAGTCAGTTACGACGGCGCAAATTCAAACTCAGCAGCAATGTTGACTGAGGATGTTCTCTGGATGAAAAGCCTATGGCTACTGTAGAAACTGGTCTGTGAAATGATCACTTTCAAAATCTGAAAATTGGGCTTGAGCTAATTATTGAACCTGTTAATGCTTTGTAAATAAAATTAGTGAGTCTACTAAAGAGCCTCTTGATGAGAGTAAAAGAGCAGAGTGAAAAAGCTGGCTTAAAATTCAACATTCAAAAAACTAAGATCAAGGCATCCAGGCCCATCACTTCATGGCAAATAGATGGGGAAACAATGGAAACAGTGACAGAGTTTATTTTCTTGGGCTCCAAAAACACTGCAGATGGTGACTACAGCCATGAAATTTAAAAAGACGCTTGCTCCTTGGAAGAAAAGCTATGACAAACCTAGAAGGAGTATTAAAAAGCAGAGACACTGCCGACAAAGGTCTGTACTATGGTTTCTCCAATAGTCATGTATGGATGTGAGAGTTGGACCATAATGATTGGATGGCATCACCGACTCAATGGAAATTAATTTGAGCAAACTCTGGGAGATGGCGAAAGACAGGGAAGCCTGGGGTGCTACAGTTTCATGGGGTCAGAAAGAGTCAGACACGATTTAGCAACTGAACAACAGATGATTATAATCATTCACTTGATTAGTATGCAATAACAATATATGTTGACTGTTAATTCACTACCAAGCTTTCTGCCAGCTGCAGAGAACGCAGTAGTAAACAGGTCTATCCCTGCCTTTGAGGACTCATGAGCCTCTAATAGGTGAAATACATATAATAAATGGAAGCTGTAGCTCCTTCACTGGGTAATAACCTTAGATAAGGTAACAAAAAATCTTAAGGCAGATTAAGTATTTCAGTAAGCACTAAGCTTTTAGGCTACTGAGGAGTCTGTGTTTTTTTAGTATAAAGGAGGTAGACTTTAAAATCAGTCTGACATGCTGTTGAATCTCTTTTCCAACACAGATACGATGCTGTATAGACAAATCACAAACTCTTTAACATGAGGTACAAAGAAGCTCTCCTAATCTTTCTGAGGGTAAAACAAATAAGGTAGGTGGAAGGAATAAAAGATGTGTTCAAATAGCTAGTAAGAACTCAATCTATTTGGCTCATAGCCCTTATTTTGCTAAAATAGTATTCTTCCCACACAAAAGTCCCCTTACAGTAACAGACACAGTGATAAGATAGGGAAATATTTTAGATTTTGATTTAATTTTATGAAAGAAAAAAACTCTGATTTGTATTATAGGGAATACTTTAAATACCTCCTTGAAATGTGTATGGTAGAGTCTGCCCACCTTTTTTTAGTGTAACAGGATACCAGAAGCATGAAATAGAACTGAAAAATCTGCAAAACCAGCAAACTCCTTTGTATTAGGTTGGTCAAATGTTTCAAACACACTTTTTGGCCAACCAAATACATAATCATAGTAAGAGTTTAGTTATAAACTACTTGGGGGTTCTGAAACTTAACATAAATCCTTGATTAGCTTCTCAAAATTTATGCCCTCTTTTAATAAAGGTGATATTCAGCAGTCTTTGAGGATAGCTATGTAATAGATGACTTTTTCCTACCCAAAGTGAAAATGGAAAAATAGAAAATCTGCAATTATGTGCATAATTTTCTACTATATGTTCAGAGGCAAAAGGAGGAGAATAAATTACTCTTAGACCTTACCCTAAGTAAGCAAGATGAGAATAACCGTGTGTGTATATGTGTTCTAAGTCACTTCAGTCATATCCAACTCTTTGCAACCCTATGGATGGTAGCCCATCAGAGTTACTGAATACTGAATACTGGAGTGGGTTGCCATGCCCTCCCCCAGGAGATCTTCCTGACCCAGGGATAGAACCTGTGTCTCTTATGTATTACCACTGAAGCCCGAGAATAAGCATAAACAAACACAATACCGCACCTCTTTTATCTATATCCTGCTCACCCCACGTCTTCAGGCACCCTCAGAAATTAGCGATTACTTAAAGCAGAGAATCCATGATCAAAGGGATAAGAATTAGCCTACATAACTGGCACTCACTAAAGATTTGCGTCTCTCTCTGGCGGAAACCATAAGCTTCTCCCAGAGACAGGATGTCCTTAAGGAAATGCATCTTTCTGTTCCTATGAAAGTTTTAGCCCAGCTAGGGAAGAGGCGAGTCAGGACTATTAGGTATTGGGAATAGATGAGAAGTGTCTATATTCAGGTCATTAGTTTATCAAGGCAGTATTGGAGTCCCCGTTATTAAAGATATAGTTAGTGATATACAATCAGCTAGGGTACGTTTGCTAACCTGTAAGCCCCACACATGACACCCGCCTTTATTCTCCTACTTGACCTCCTCTACTCCCTGTCATCCTCTCTCCTGTTCTTAGAACGTGGCGTGCACATCCCAGCTCCTGGCGTTGGTCACTGCCCTTCCTATGGAGCCCCCAACAAATGCCATTTAAGCTGCTTCTTTGAGTTTTGCTCGGTTACTACAAGCTGGTTCTCAAAGTCAAGAGACATCAATACACTGGTCAATACACTCAAAGTCAATACACTGGTATCATCCACTTCCAAATATCTGCTGCTGCTAAGTCACTTCAGTCATGTCTGACTCTTTGTGATCTCATGGACTGAAGCCCACTAGGCTTCTCTGTCCATGTGATTCTCCAGGCACGAATGCTGGAGTGGGCTGCCATTTCCTTCTCCAGGTCCAAATATCTTCCAAGGCACAAGACTTCTGAGCTTCCGAGACACAAAAGACTTCTGAGCAGTAGTAAAATTGCAACCACTTTTTAAATTTCACAGTAATACTGTTTCAATCCAAATGTGCATATAATGACTATGATAATGAAAAGCAGAGATGACTTCCCATCTCTGTTTGATCCCAGAGAGGCTTAACAGAGACAGATGGCTGGTGGAATTATAATTAATTCTAAAGCTTTGAAAACTAGTAAGAGACAATCCCCTAGAAGTGAACCTATTGATGCAATATGCTATATGCGCCCAACAGAAGGAAGGAGTCTCACACACTCATGCACAAAAGAACTTAAAAACCAGAGTAGGAATGCCCTGGGGAGTTGCCCTTAAAATGAAGTCCTTTTGTCATCAAACTCTTTGCCATTGGTCCTTTTATAGGTCTGCTGTTTGCTAGAGAATGTCTCCAGTCATGAAGACAGTGGGAGTACTGATCTTTGGTATGAAGGTATTAGACAAGGTATCGGCAGATGGTGGGAACCGTGGTGCTGGAGAAGACTCTTGAGAGTCCCTTGGACTGCAAGATCAAAGCAGTCAATCCTAAAGAAAATCAATCCTGAATATTCATTGGAAGGACTGATGCTGAAGCTGAAACTCCAATACTTTGGCTACCTGAGGCAAAGAGCTGACTCACTGAACAAGACCCTGATGCTGGGAAGGATTGAAGGCAGGAGGAAAAGCAGGCAACAGAGGATGAATAGCATCACCAACTCGATGGACATGAGCTTGAGCAAATGCCAGGAGATAGCGAAGGACAGGGAAGCCTGGCGTGCTGCAGTCTATGGGGTTGCAGAGAGTCAGACACAACTTAGCAACTGAAAAACAATTGGCAGATGGTGGGAATAACATATTCTCTCCCATAAGTGATATACTGATTTGAAAACCTAGAGTCTAGACTTAAACAGAACTTGATTCAAATACCAGTGGTACCAATTACAAACCATGTGTCTTTCAATTTGGCATCTAACTTTCCAAGACTCAGTTTTCTTACACTGGGTTGGCCAAAAAGTTCATTTGACTTTAAGTAAAAAATGAAAGACATCTGTCATTTTCACCAATTACTTTATTGAACAACAAGTACTCACTAACCAAACATATGTTCTGGCAAACTCAACACATGAGACAGTAATGGTACCCTGTTTAGTTGCTTAAATTTGTATCCAACTCTTTTGCAACCCCATGGACTATACCCTCCGGGCTTCTCTGTCCATGGGATTTCCCAGGCAAGAATACTGAAATGTGTTGCCATTTGCTTCTCCAGGGGATCTTCCTGACCCAGGGATCAAGCCCATGTCTTCCAGAAGGGGTTATTATTTACATGTGGTCTAAAAATACGAAGAGCACTTAGTAAGTCACTAGTGTGTTACAAGGTTTACTTATCATGCTCACAGCAACTAAGACCTGCTATTATCCCCATTATACAGATGAGACTGAAACACACAGAAGCAAACATGCCTGAGCTCACACAGCCAGCAAATGGAGCTGGGATTCAAACCCAGTGACCTACCCACTATGTTGGTGATCAAAGGATCCTCTGAAGATTAATGAAATGAATCAGAATGGTCAGCTTAGTGACTAATAAGTTATTTATAAAAATTACCCATTATTAAGTATCAATAGGTATGTGAAAATTATTCCCATAACTATGTATGCAAATATTAAATCTTAAGTTTTTTTTTTTCATCCTTTCATGGCTTTTGCTAAAGAACAATTTAAAAGAGGCCAATTTTTTGACTACAAACTCTAAAAATGTCACTTAGAAGCTCCTTTACTTACAGTGTCCCTTCATCTTCCAGAAACTAAATCATGCACAGAATGTAAACAATAATAAAATTAGATTACCATTTTTCTATTGACAACAGAATATTTGACCACAAATATACAAATATAGTTTTTTAAATGTAGCCTCAAACCATAATTTTATACACATTCACTCTAGTTTCCATATTTTTCATAAATAAGATTTCTTAAAATACTCTGGTAGGATATAACTATACTTTATGACATTAAAATTACAGTGAGGAAAACAAATTCAAGATAATTTGCATTCTAAGCTTTGTAGGAATGATAAGTAAACTTTAAACTCCTGATAACAGAAATTTGTAAAACTGAATTAACCTATCATCCAAAAATATGCAATACACAATTAAATCAATCTTAAAATGCAGAAAATTTAGCCACCTAATTTGAGATTGCATCTCTTATCATCTTGGAAATCTGATATACCAATTCAAAATTACTATTCAAATTACCATAAGAATTCCTGAAACCCTATTTGCAGTAAAGATTCCAATTGCATCTGGTTTTATGTCACTTCAAGGCAAATTCCTCTGCTTTAAGACAAGTTTAACCTCTTCTTGAGTTTGTATCTAAATTTACAATCCAGAAAACTCAGATTGAGAGTTTTTAGTTCCGCCGGCTCACACCTCCTTTTTGCCCTTCCCCACTCCTCACCCCCAGACAACCAAAAATAAACACTCACACTAACAATATATGAACTGACCAATCTTAGGCTCCCATGGTCTTAAGACAACCAGAAAAAACAAAGATGGAAGAATCACTGCTTTGCAAACAAGGCCTTAATTAGGTATGTAAATAAAAATCCCTTTACTGCTAGATCCCCAAGTCCTTCTGAAGAAACATTTCCCAACTACTTCTCACATTTACCTAACACAAACATCAACACGCAGCCTCTACCATAGAGAGACCTGAACATATACGCTGGAAATCCTCTCAGATTAGATGCTCATATTTAACTGATGGAAGCATCATCGCCCAAGAGCCCATGCGTTAAAAATTATTCTTTAATAATCTAATAACAAATATCTTTCCCATTCTGTCCTGGAAGACCAAAAGACTAGGGAAAAAAAAATCAGGTAAAGAAACACCACCATAACCATTCCATCAGTCTAAGTCAAGATTTAACTGTACAACAGTAATCTAAAATATTGACTAATTCCTTTGGAAATAAATTACTCCTAACAGTGCTTTTCTGAATGCAAGTCAAGCATCCACTTATGCTATTTTATATTTTTGCCTCTTTATGCTTTCTATTTCAAAGACTTATAAACTGGGTGAAACCCACAGTTCACTAAAACAATAACGATTCACAGAGAGGTTGGAATATACAAACATGCAGGCTTGAAACTTTTGAAACCTGAAATATTCAAGCAAGAAATCTCACTAAGGAATATTTCAAGTAGGAAGTAAAAAAGCACAATGTTTGAGGCTGTAGCTCAGTGTCTTTATCCCTTAGATGAACCATGAAAATAGGCACTAGCCTGTGAGGACAGAACCTACAAACACTGAGTCTTATGATAATTTGGCAGCAGACTTAAGAAGAAACTTAATATTCTCTGCCTTGCCACTCCATTCCCTTCTTATTTGTTCTTCAGATGAAGTTATGGTTTTTGAGACAGGAGATTTTCATGTTTTCTTAGCCTCATAATAGGAACAAGTGGTTGCAGGAAATTAAAAAAAAAAAAAAAAAGAAAGGCCCTGGAGAAAGAAGACAACCTATCTAAGTGGAGTTAAGGTCAACAACTATGTAAACTCAATGGAAGTTTTGTCGACCTAACTAAGGAGACGCATTGCAACTAGACTACCATAAAATCACTTTAAATATCCACTGTGGCATAGAGAGCCTGAAATACCTATTATGGACTTAGGGGAGGTGATTGATATTTTAAACACTCCTTGAAAAGTTAAGGAATTTCTTTTGGGTTTTTTTTTTTTCATTCCACTAATTCATTGGTGAATATTGCTAGTTTCAAAATAAATAAGATTTCAAAAAAGGGATAGGAAAATCTATAAAGATTCTATTCCAGGAAAGCTTGCAGATGCTGTATTCACTGATTTTAAGCTTAACTCCTCTAGTGGTGACTGAAGGGAAAGACACACATGCCTTATGGAATATGTAAGTGGCATGATAAATTGATTCACAAACTTAATAATAACCCAGAACTTTCTGATGCTGTTTGTATCTGAACAGGCCTGTCACACAGATGATGGGGAAAGTTTGGGTCCAGGTTTTCAAACTGTGCACTAAAACTGAGTACCCCAGTCAATGGACTAAAACTTCATGTATTCTCTGGATAATTTATACTGACACCTCTCACCTCACTTTCTAACTACCATAACCCTGGCAAAGTACCCCAGTGAAAAATGCCTGAAAACAAAAGAGGTAAATAAACAGGTATGATAAAAAACAGCAACAAGAAAAGAATGCCCTAAAACAGAGTCTGATGAGTAACTGGGTACTTGTCTGAAATATGACTTAGAAATAGAGTTTTTTAGGCCTAAGATAAATTAAGAGTTTCTTTCAGGATAAGAAATAATTTCTAAGTATCTCTCAGGCTGATGGTTTGGCAGGTTACACAGCTATCTAAAATATTTTCTCATTTTTGATTTATTATAGCTATGTAAAACTTTGATGAAGCACATATTCCTGAATATGAACATGATATCAAGCTATTAAATGTAAATATTCAGAAATATGATCATTTCACATGCCCTTAAAAAACCAACCACACATCCTTCACATGAAGCCATCCAAGAGGCCGTTTCCAACACATACACAGTTTTAATATTGTCTGATTCTTCTTTTGTAGAAGATTTGCCAATGAAGTGATGACAAAATGAAAACATTTTGCCCCTATTTCTTCACATACGAGAAAATTAACTCTCATCATTTCACAGTTATTCCTACCAATATGTATTGGTCTATTCCCTTAAGCAAAACAATTTAACATACTTAAAGCTTTGTTCTTTAAGTTAGTTTAAATGATTGTCTTATTTGGACTTCACAGTGATGAGGATGACTGGAAAAGATCTCCATCTCTGGTCCCCTGATGCTGCCCTCAGCGGTCACCCTGCCCGCCGCCGACACTGGTCTAGGGCAGGCCAGCCAGGGCCCTGCAGTGGTCTGAGCGCACCCCAAGTCCAGTCCATTCTGCAACAGCTGCCATGCCCACACGTGAAGCCAAATTCCACAGGAGCAAAAGGAAGGACTGCTGGCTTTTTATCTTATTTGCTCTATAAAACCTACTTAAAACACTAGAATGACTTTCCTATAGGTAACTGAGATTTCTTTTTGATTGCCTATTGATATGGACAGAGAAGAATTTCACGTACAAATGAACCTTTGTCAGAGGTTTTTCTCTTTTTGGCTGGGTCAGCAAAGTTTCTCCTTTTAACAGAGACCATTTTCCATAATGTGAAGGTATTAAAGGAAAATACAGACTACTTACATGTAAAAACAATTACTGTCGCTATGAAAGGTACCAGTTAACTCCTATCAGAAACAACTGATTTTATTATTGTGTCTCTTACCAGAAATTTCATATCATTAACAGTTTTAAAAGGCTTTCCTCACACATACTGGAATACTGCACCAAACAAACAATTTTATGACATGGGGCTTTTTATTTGTTTTTAAGAACTATGATTAAAGATCATCATGGTGATTGAGAAATAATGGTTAGGGTTTGGTTTATGCATGGAATTCTAAGACTGATAATCTATCAGACTTCTAATGAAACTTATGCTCTAAGGTCCTAAGGCTTGATAAGGAATAAATAAGCAAAAATAGCATCTTCGAAGAAGAAATTTTTCAATAGAATAAAATAAAAATAAATACAATACAAAACATACCTTTCTATGAAGCTTTAAAAATATACATAGTACTTAAATAAACTTGCACACCAGCTAATGATACATACAAATAGCTTTACCCATATGTTTAGACTTAGGTATACATGCATTGAAGTAGGTATTTCTACTTACATAAAATATACATAAATATTCATACATATTATACAGAAATCATTGAATAGTACTATGTTTGAAATATATACTTAATCTTTACAAAGTAAATGAATTCATGTTATCTTCCAAATGAGGTTGTATATTTGTAAACAGTATCTTTTACTTCTTTATATTTTAATGGTGAAAGTCACATGAATATTAGGCACACAAATTATTTATTGATATTTAGCAACACTCCAGGCCAATGCTGCACTGAAGCAAATTTGGTTATATTTAGTAAAACGGGAAAGTAAAGGAAATAATTTCAAATGTTCATGGCTCATAGAGCAAAATAATTACAATTGCTCCTGTGCTGTGAAGAACAATCAAAAAGGAAAAATACACTCAAAGCATAAATATGTCATGCGCACATACACATGTATACTGTGCATATACATATGCATCTTTCTGAAATAACACCAGTCTATGAATGGTAGAATAGTAGTTTCACTGATTTGACAACTGAAATCATAACCACCTAGAAACACCGGGCACAGTGATGAAGAAACAAGGTGCAAAGTAAACAGTGAGAAGGCAGCCACTCACCTTCGGTGCCATTGGGAGTCATGGAATTACTATTTATATGAGAGTTATCGAGTTTGGGGGATTCACTACTACCACTCAGACGGCTATGCGGGCTGGTTAGATCCTGCATTTCCATAGACCTAAAGACAAGAAGCCTTCCGTTTGACAGATGTACCAAATTCATAAGCCCACTATTTAATGCGCTAACGACTTGACACCTCCTTTGAAACACATTCGCACAAAAGTCCCATTGTATCTATTTTCTTCAACTCCAAATAGTTCCCTCTTATATTTTCACTTCAGTCATCCTTTCAAAATTAAAAGATGTCACTGACCTTGCCTATCCAGTCAAACATCGTATGGAGTTTTTTGGAATTTTTTTTAAAAAAATTTCTCTCTCCTTCAATAGCTCATCAAGTGCCAAGATCTAATGAGATGATTCCATCTGTTTTTATTATCAAAGAAAACAGACCATCCTGCTTTTCTTTTTAGATGGGGGGGAAAAAAAAACCCTAAGGTGTTATTTTTCTAAAACACGAAAGTGTAAAATTGAAAAAAAAATTCACTTTTCTATGGAATCTCTTTCATCTAATAAATTAGCACTAGGAACTCCCTTATAATTTACCGCCCAATTGTAATTTAATGGGTCTCCAAACCAAATAAAACACTTGAAGCCTATAGTCCAATGACAGGGAATGAGATAGCCCTGATGCATGTGTTTACTCTGGCAAACTGCTTAATTGTTCCTCTGTTTCCCTTGAAACAAATGCAGCATTAAAACATTCTGATGTCCGCTCACTTGTTTGCTCTGTGGATTACATACAGCCAGCCCAAGTGAGGAGGGATCAGGCCGGCATACAGTGAGTGCCCAGAAACAGGGGCACTCGGGACACCTCAGCTGTCACCTACTTGGGGAAATCAGAACAATGCCACTGCCCTGCTCAAACTGGGCATTTTTACAACACAAAACAGAGAAATCTTCCCAGAAAGTTCTTTGGTTCAGCAGTTACTCTACTGGGGACAGAAGCCCCTATTCATGCTCACAATTGCAGAACCATCCATTTCTATTTCACCTTTTCTTAATGAAGAGAGGAGACCATTTCTTTAAAGTGACTAAAAACACATCTAGATACCGTTTTGTTCTCTGCCAGCCAAATGTTTGGAAGTCTAAGGCCTATTCACTTTATGTTAAACTTTACGATTTTCTTTTAAAAAAAAAAAAAAAAGAGGGAGTTAATATTACATGTATGAAGCTAAGACTGTCTGTTCCTCACCCCCACCGGGTCAATAAAAGCTAGTCAATTTGAAGGTTGCACTTAGACTGCAAATGTCAGTTTTTACTTCTAAAGTGAGTTTTGACTTCCTCAAGTCTTTGGGATTCAAATGAGAAATGGCTTAAAATGCAACTTTTCTCCCCTAATTCTCAATACACATTCAGAGTTTTCCTAACCCCAGAAAGTACAGCCCCTAATCATTTTCAAATCCAGGCTCCTCTTCCCTTTCTACATATTTAACATTTTTTTTCTTTTACAAACACACACACACATACACACATTGTTAAGTAATTTCCAACCAAGGCTATTAATAGAAATAATTAAGAAATACTAGACAAAAATAGATAGGGGGGGTCATAGAGAGGTAATCTCCCCGAATGTCAAATATCAACAGTATCCTTACCTGCAACTTGAGGAAACAGCAACATCTGAACTGGTTTGAGATGTTTGCACCTGTGATCAGGGGTAAAAAATTAGAAGCTGTTGTTACTCTGCTTCAGTGTCAGCTCTTAATTATACAGAGCACATGGCTCAGGACGACAATGCTCTCTTTTAACCAAAAGAGAAAAAGGAGGATTCTGCAGCGGTGAAAGGCATATTGTCTTTAAGTTGAGGTCTCCACTGTTGTTTCCTCAGGTCTACCCTCCTCCTCCCCTTGTGGCGGGGGGGAGGGGGGAAGCAGCCAAATGACGGGATAGTGATTCATCACTGGCCTATGACAGCTGCAAACGGGATTACCCCTCCCCCAATCAACATGCAAAGCAGCCTTATCCAGGCAGCTTGGAAAAGGTACTTGAAAAAAGATAGCTATTAGCAAAATGAGCATGTTTCACAGCAGCAGTTCAAGCATTAACCCTCCAGCATCCTCAGATCTTTCATCTTCTGCTCTCACCAGCTGAAATAGAGTTCCCGCCCACGAGTTTGACTCCAGACAGTGTTTCTCCTTATGGTGATGTTTTGTCCCATATTTACTATTTGTCACTGAACAGTTTACTCCAAAGGGCTTCTGGGCAATTTGCAGGCAATGGCAGACTCAACGAGAAATGGCCCAAGGCAAGTTCTTACCATCCTGGAGCCCTGCACTCATTCACCCAAGGAAACCGAAAATTCAGTGAATGTTTTAAGTTCAAGGGAAATCCATGCCTGCCTGGTGAAACAGCCAGAGCAGTTTGCTTTCTGTTTTAATTTTCCATCTATTAAATCAGGAGAGAGAATGGAGGGTTGAATAATCAGTTCAGTATCTCAGTTGGCCAGAGTTCCGGTCTCTTTTGTCCCCAGAGGAATCTGTATCTGGGCTTCACTGAAGGACTAACTTAGCCTGCAGGCTTTACCAGTCACTGTTCTTCCTCCAGAGGCAGCAAGGTGATATAAACTCAGGTGAGGGTGGGCTGCTGGCTCACCAACTCAGGCAAATGCCTGACTCTGAGGTGAAGAACATTCTGCATAACATTTAAAAGGACACAGAAATCTAGATCTTTGATGCGCATATTCATTCAACCGGAACAGACATCAATTAGGGTTACAGAGCAAAGATGAATAAACTGAAGTATCTCAAATGGCACAAAACTTATCCAACCAAGTATCTACTATTGAGTCCTGTTATTTTTTAATTATGATTTATGACATTAAGTAGTACTACCTTTTTGGCAGGAATAAAAGCATCATTAAAGTCTAAATATCTTGGTTTAATATTACGTGAAATTCCTAGGTCTACTTTTCAAGAATATGTGCAGGATGCAAAATAATTTGAAAGAGATGCCTGCGTATTCAATGAAAAGTATTTGAATGCCTGCAAGGTAGGTCATTTGATGCTAACAGCCTTCTGCAATTTTTTGTTAAATTTTCTCACACAAGAGTAAATGTTTCCATTTAGAAACTACAGTGATATACCTCAAGGATAAATTTCCTTCCCCCCATTTCCATTTTTATACACCTGGAATAAATTATAGGTGAGAACTAACTTAGTTTTAAGAACTCTCTTGGCTTAATTATGTGAAAGAGTATGTAAAACGTCCTTTCTGTTACATGTTAAAATACATTCCTATTTTAACACTGGCTAGATACTATAATTTTAGAAACGTAATGTTAGTTTCCTTGTATACTTTCAAAGTTTGATATTTTTATTTGAGGTTTAACCTATTCTATTTAAATTTCAAAGCCAAATCTGTTAATAAAAAATGAGCTTCAAAATAGGAATTACTCTAACAGGTTTTCTCACTGAAAACAAATGCATTTTCACAACATACATTTTTTGTGTGCTGGCTAGACTTTACTGTACTTTGTATAACTTTTGATTCCACATCCATGATCTTCATTTCATTAAGTATACTTCAGATATTCTTTTGTGTCTCAAGGATTATTTAAACCATGTGTTGTGTGTTACTGTTTTTAAAAATGACTCTTTAATCAAAATAACTTTAAAACAACTAATCCTCACTTAGGTTGGTCAGCTGAATCCACATCGTGGTCCAGGAAAAATAAATCTACTCTCAAGAATGCGAATGCAGACAACAATTAGACACAGATGTGAGCAAAATTAGTTACAGTTTACAAAATGCTACACTTCACATGCTTTTAGTTTTTTATGTGTAGTACAAGATTACAGCACAGTAAGGAAACATGGTCTTGTAATGACTTATCTAAAAAGCACACCTATTTCTGATTGGAGCTGATTTTCTCTTATGTTTGCCAAAATCTCTGGAAGGTTCTGGGTTTTCAAGGTCTCAAAACATAATGTGCTGCAAAAATAATTAATTAGGCACCTTTCCATTCAAAAGAGAAAAAAAACTATTTCATGGTTTTTAGAAAAATGCTGTTAGGCATCCAGTAAGCTCATGTTTTCTGCTTTATATCCATAAACCTAATATGTTCCTTGTCTCCTCCTAATCTGGTATTTTTTTTAATTCAAATGCTCCTTCCTAGGAGTGCAAAAATATTTCCCATAACATTATAAATGGTCATCTTATATTACAATGAAGTCATTTTACTTTAATGTTTTTTAAAACTCTTTGTAGAGAATACCCAAGTAGCATACTGACAGAGTTGTGAAAATACAGAGGAAAGAAAAAAAAAAGAGAACTTTTTAGAATTTCAATTCAAGAATCCTCAACTAGTAACTTTGACTTCTGATTAGTTAATGAGGTCTTTTAAGTTTGCCTTTTTTCTAATTAAATTTCTAATTCTTCACAGATGTAACTTTTGTTGATGTTCAATTTGTCTCTCTCATTTTGTTAAACCTCACATAGTACTTCGCCAATCCATTGAATAGCCACATTAAATCTGTTAATACCATGCTCTTCAACCCCAGAAATTATTTCCAGAAGGCAAACTTGCTTTGAGAGATCATCAAACAAGACTTAAGGTACACATTTTATCACATTTTTCCCTACCACAGAGCTCAGGATGCAGAGCAAAATTCATGACTTTTGCACTGTTTATTATACTTTGCTAAATTACAAATCAAAAGCATCTGACAGAAGATCATGTATGAAGCCAAAAAGTTAATAATGTTCTGTGAAAAGTAAACTGTAAATGGAAAGGGATTCTAAATCTCAACAGCAGAGAGCAAATAAAATGTAGGTACTTGTCTAAATTATGGGTTTTCCATTGGTTCTTTTGCTTGCTAGAAGCAATTTTTATAAAATGACTATAATTTTAAACTTTTTTTTAACTCAAAAGAAATTTTCAAAGTGAAAGTACTGAACTTATCTAAATAAATAGAGTTGGCAGGCAAGCTAGTTTTGCCCAACCACAGATCAACGTGAGTACTCCCAAATTTGAAAGACAATGGCAATTTTCTAATCAGAATGTATTTTATAGAGGGGGAAAAAAGGTGCCTTAGGCAGAAACCTGCTTTTAAATCAGAATATATTCTTACTACAATGTTCCTCAATCAATATTTCCTACCATGGTGTCAATGATGTAATAAAAGTCTAAACCTAAAATTGAAATGAACTTTCAGAAAAGGCAGATAGATGTCTTTTCAATGTTAATACTTATCTCATTCTTTATCAAAGACTCCATAAAATGAATGCTTTAAAAGTCCTGATTTCTAGTGATATATACTGTTTCACTTTTTAAAGTATTTCGTTTAAAGAAAAGGACAAAATAGAGTTCCTAGGAAAACAAAAACAAGTACATATTTAAAAGACAGATTCTACCTACAGTCTTCAAGGACTGTTTTTAAAATTAGCATTTAAGATGTTGAATGTATCAATAATACTTTGATGACTGATTAAATGGAAGAAGGGGTTTATTTTCGCTGCAAGTGAGTTTTTTTTTAAAGATATTCTTTACAAAATAAATTTCCAAATATAAGAGGAAACTTTGAGAAAATCATTTATTATGTCTATCAAACACCCAGAGCAGTTGACTTCCCTTTACCATCCTAAAACTGAACAGTTGTTCTAAAACTGAACACTGGTTCAATTAGGCTGCTCTGTCACTGCGAAGAATTTTCAGGATTGAAAATCCATGGCTGTTTGCTCACTTACTGAACACTTTGGGCCTTAGGAGAACTCAAGCTGCGAGAAAGTCAAATATCAAATATTTGATAATGCAGAAAAGCATGACTTTTCTTGTGTGCATATCTTCAAATCCCAAACCGTGGGCAAAAAAACTCGCACACGCCTAAAATAAAAGCTACTCTGAAAAGACACATTAAAAAAGCAATCCCCAGACTATAAAACTACACTGTATCCTTAACTAGAGACTTTTTGTACCCTTGTCATTTTAAGAAATGAAACATAAAAACACTTGCCTACATTCAGTGACAGCTCTGAATTTATGGAATTCCTGCAAAAGCTGTGCTTAAATGTTTCAAAAACTCCTCCCAAGAAATATAAGCCCATGAGTCATTAGCAATTCATACACTCATTTTGAATGACAAATATTTTAAGTGGTAATTCAAAAGTTGAAGAACCTTGTTTTTAATTTCCAGGTCCATTCAAGTCCTATTAAGTGTCAATAAGTGAGAAATATCTTAATTTGGCAAATGTTTATTATTTCACCTTTTGAAGATGAGCCCGTTTAATATAATGTTTGGGAAATTTGTGTATTGAGACAAAAAGAATTTCCTTCCTTAAAAGGGGATTTCAATTTATTTTTGTTATCTGTTGTCCTTTGGAAATGTTAATTCCTTCCTCCTTTTCTCCAATCCAACCAAAATGTGTAGGGAAAGCTATCTGTGTTTAAAATGGATATAGACAGATACCGCTTTCATCAATATCACATAGAAATAGTTGAGGTTTGTGCAGAAGAGAGATATGAAGTGATCCCTTTACAAGAGTATAGCCCTGCAAGAAACTTTTTTTTAGATACACGGCAACAAGTCATTGTTAACAATTAATTTCTAATTAGCTCTTAATGATTCTAATCGCTCAGCTAATTTGCGGGTTAAGAACTTATACTTTTATGATGGAGCCCACTGGCTCATAGAGCACTGGGCACAAAGTGTCATAATCTTCCCCACGCCCTAATGTTTTTCTTTTAAAACAAATCAAAACAATAACTCAAAGCGCTCTTGTTATCTTGGGCTTTGCCCACAGGACAGCTGGTGTCACGCAGTACAATTTTTCAAACAGTCAGCTTGTACTTACAGCGTTTTACATCTGCTGCATCCACCAGTTTCCTGGGCTCCTTCGAATTTTCTGGTTTAGCAAACCTCCATTCCAGACATAGTTTTTGCTCCTGGAGGAGGACGCGGGAGGGTCTTAGGGGCTCCCGGCGGAGCCCGGCGCGGTTGGAAGCGGAGCGCGTCCGCTGGGGGAAGCCGGGCCGCGGGGACCGCCGCCTGGGCGCTGCTGCAGGCTCGGGCTGCCGAGCGACTGAGCGCACACGCTGGCCCCAGCGAGAAAACCGCCACACCGGACGGCAACAGGAAGGCTCCGAGTCGGAAGTGGCACTGGAGAGTTTCTACCTCGCCCCAAACTCGGAGCCATCAGCTCCCACCGGTCTGTTTAGCCAGCGCCTAGAGCCCCGCGCTCTTTCGTTCTCTAAACGGCAGCAGCTGATAGCATCTGAGAAGCCCAGACAAAGAAACAGCACCATCTCATCTCTCGGTTTGTTTGCGCAGCCTTGTAGGTCTGCCCGTGGAGCCTCGGGGCTTTTTTTGTTTTTGCAGCGCAAACCACAGCTATTCTCTTGTCCTAACCTTATTGGTTTAAATGCAACAATTGAGAGGAGCCCTGCTCTCTCTGACTCAACTTTGCTGCTCCCAAAAAATTTATTATGTAAATGAACGCGCCCCATGCTATCTGAATAAACAGCTGTGTGAGAATCAGGAGACACTGTCAACACACGTCTCTTGCTACAGCAGCTACCAATTACGAGCTTTGGGGAGTCGTTTCACGTTATCTTTCATAGTTTCCCAAAACTTGTTTTCAAGCCCTGAAACTTAGGGAATCGATGCTTTAAAAAAAAAAAAAAAATTCCCTGAATGTAACAACCAACAGGTTTGGGGGTAAATGAAAACTAGCATGGCTATTTCCATTTTAAATAAGCAAAGGGAGAGAAAAAGCAAACGTGTGAGCCATCAATATCAGCTTAACAATGAAAGCCTGGATGTTAGCTCTGCAGTGATTTCTAGAATGGCAAGTTTTACGGGAGCAATTTTTTTTTGGATATGAACCAGATACTATTTCAGTGTTGATATTTTAAAATGATTTGGGGGGAAAAGATTTATTTTATCTAGAATTCTTTTCTTTACAGTCTGTTCTTTTTAAGAAGAATTCTAACTAAATTCAATCTATGCATGCTAGTCTATAATGCTCACCTGGGTAGCTGAGCTATTCAGATTACAACTAAATTAAAGATTAAAATATTTACTTACCATCATGTTTTAGGCAAATAAATGACTTCAGTTATTAGATCAATGACTTAACCATTATATTGATTACAAATATTTAAAGAAGGCATCACTTACATGGCTAATTATTATATTTGCCAGCCCTGTACCATAATTAAAATATAAATGTTTATTTTTTATACTACTCACTCACCATAACCAATTTTGTACTCTAAAATGGAATCTTTATACCCTTTGGATTTTCCTTCAAAGTATCTGACAATAATACTATTCTATGGGTCTAGTCTTTTTATTATTAATAATAAGCATCTTCTTCATTAAGGCTCCTGCCTTGGTATGAAAAAACATTTTTAAAATCACAGTAACTTCTTAAATTATCTTATAATATATTTCAGATCATCAACTCGTAAAACAAATAGACACAATTTTACCTTACTGATTCCGATGCAAACAAAACAAAAAGCTTCTAATGACCAAAATTCAATATAGACTTTCCCCCCATCTCCCCCCAAAAAGGGTGCCAATGTAAATTCCTCAGAAGAGAACATTCTGTCAAACCTAAGAGACAGCTTAAACTACAGACTCACCTAGGATTTCATTTCGTATGGTACCAACAAGGAAACCCGGGCTAGCCATCTACCATATTTGGGAAACCAGGTCAAAAATCAGTTGATTGCTATTGGATCTGTTCATGCAGCTAAACAGAATTATGTTACCACCTACAGAACTTTCTTAGACCAGAAGTATTGGTTATTCAATATACTAAAGTATATGTGCAGAAAATAAAATACAGCCTGTAATGGAGGTCTCTAGTGCCGTGAGATAAAATATAATGATACGTCAATTCAATCTATGATAGCAAACACCCGCACAGTAACTGCTTTTGCCAGCATATTTATTTCTAAGCTCCATAAAATACAAAATTTGAGGTGCTGGTTGGAGAATTCAACTGTGTTTGAAACTTTACATTAAGCTATTGTGCCCATGCTTCCCATGGTTTAAAAATTATTTTAGCTATAAAAAGATAAAATATTATTTTTCTGATCCATGAAAGATTATACTGGCAAATCCAGAAGACAAACTATGAAGTCATCAGGAATATCATGTAAAGTATCTGACTTTTATATATAACTGCCTACATAGTAATCAAATTTATCATATCACATTAGTTTTTATATTGAAATTCAATTATTTTTATTTGTATAACCAAATGAATCCTTTTAAAATGATGCATGTCATTATGAAGAAAACAGTGAAAAGCATGATGACTGTAATGTGAGCACTAATTGATATGATATTGGTCATGCTGCATAGTTATATAACAAAGAACTTAGTCATTGGCTACAAAAAATATGCATGTATATGACTTATTTTTTTTTTTACTTTTCAAAAGTGTATGCCACTTTTAAATGCTTTCCTTTTCCTAAAGCAAAATCAGATGGCCTAGAAACAATTACATGCTTATCCATAAATTCTGTCTGGTTACTACTTCTGAATATCAAATATATAATAAATACAACTCTCACCAAAATAAGTTATCCTCTGATAAATAGCCAAAATGTTAGTCATGACTAAGAAGATCTAGTTGGTAATGTACAGTTAACTTCCTATTTCTAAATTTTCACAACTATAATTTCGTGACTTAACCATATACTTTAAGGACCAAGGTGTTCCCAAAACAAAATCATACCCATTACAACAGAACTTAGGAAAATTTGCTGAAAACCCACTATTAGTAAAGACAGATAGATAACAGTAGAAAACCTACTATCTGACATTTGCTAGAAAAATGTCAACACATAAACACTATGAATAGGAGTAAAAAAATTTCTAATATGACTTTACCCCACTAAAAAATAAATTTCATCTGGAAAAGGAAAACATTTGGAAAAGCCAGTTGTAACAAAATGTTTGAATATCCTCATAAGGATGATACCTTTCATAAATTTCCAAACAAGCTTTATCATATTGATATAGAGCAAACTGTTTTCTGGTTATATAGGTATTTGCTTGGTTACATAGCAGTCTGAAATGTTGACAGAAGCTGTTAGTGCTGTTCAATGAACAGAGAAGATTAAATAAAAGCATGATTACAAGAATAAGCAAATGTGTCTGATTTAAAAAGAAAAAATACAAGGGACCATTAGAACAATTGAAAAGGTAAGTTGGGACTTTTCTAAAACTACATAAATATAAGAGTTGATTAATCCAATTAAATATAACAAACAGTGAGAAAGCAAAAAAGCTAAAAACATCTTCCCTTCCCTTTTTCCATTCCAGTAATGATAATAAAGTTCTTGAGTAGTTTTGCAGTTTTCAACACAAGATAAACTCAGAAATTATTTTTTCTTCTATTTGTGTTTACTTTTAAATCATTTTAGAATTAACCATGCATGTGATTACCAAGTTTGATGCCAAGCATCTTTTACCTCTCTGTTTCTATCATTCTTATTTTATGAAGATTCTTATTCAACAATAACGGTACAGAAAGTTACATAATAAGCACTTAAAGATCAATGCTTTTTCTTCAAAAGTGTTATCCTAGTTATCATTTCTTCCACATTCTTAAAATCAATGATACCTGGAAACAGTCAACATTTTGTGATTGAAACTGTTCAAAGTAGAACAGCAAATATTCCAAAATATTTGGTACTTCCAGAGCTTCTGCTTCCAGATAACTCTTTTTCTCATGGTCCATGCCACGGCTCCACATTTCTGGCTTTTAACAGAACCTTTGGAACATTGTCTGGATGGCTGACATTACCATCCTTGCTGGCATGCGGAGTGGTCACTTCCATGACCTACTCTTTCCCCGCTGGCACGAGACCTGCAATGAGGGCCCTGCTCCCAGTAGTCTTCTGCTGAAACACAACCAAGTAAAACATCCTCTATTTATTTTAAGAATGATATTAAATCTGCCAAACTGAATGTCTACCAGTATTTTGCTAAATGTTTCCCATTCAAGCTCCAATATGAATAGCTTTTAACAGTGAATTTAAGGAGGCAATTACTAACTAATCACTGCACCATGGAAAATTATTGTAATAAAAATTAGAGTCTTTATACCAACACAATATGGAAATATAACCTATTTCCTGGCCCCCTAATAAGTACATTGGTTATTACATAAGAATAATAACCATTTATTTATGTAGGGTGAGAAACTTGCTATCTTATGTAGTAATGACTGCCTAGAGGATGTTTTTTTAAAAAATTATTATTCTTAATTAGAAAGTTTGAGCAGTACTTCTTGAAACTAATAATGATAACAGGGCAGCATTAGGTTTTTAAGATGAGAGAACAGGATGCTAGAGGTACTTCATCTAAAAGGAAGAAAAGACATACTGGGTTTTCTATTTTAAAATCAATTGATTTGGCAAAATGGCAGTTACTTTTTCTTCCTTCTGCCAAAAATATGTAAATAATTGATCTTGGAAGCATATGCTTAATCTGAGCAATAACTCTTTTGCTTTCTCACATTATAAAATGGATTTCTGTTGACATGAAGCAACCTGGAAAACCCAGGTTGTCTCTTCCACTTTTTTCCCTCTAAGCCATGGGCAAAACCAATCTTGTCAGCACCTCCCAATACCTTTAAGAGGATCTGGAAATTTGCTCTGTGTTTTCCAGGTTTCATGACAGCTGAGTTCATAGTTTTTAAATTCTTTGGAAATGCTGACTGTCTCACAGAAGAAGGAAGGGAATTAGCACTTATTGAGTGCTTACTACATGCCAGGCAGCAAGCCAGGCATTTTATATACATTCTTCATTCATTTTAACACATAACATAACAGCTGATCTGTATGAATCCTGTTTTGTTTTGTTTTGTTTTTTTAAATATGTTCCCCGCCCCCCCTCCCCGGCCCAGTCTCCCACTATTTGTTCTAGAATCTGCCTCCTTTCTCTAGCACCATCAAAGTTACCACTAAACAGCAGATGGAGCACTGGAACATCATTGTGTCCTAGCTGTACCATCATTCTGGAGCAAGGTGACATCTAATAAAGTTAATAAATCTAGAAAGATGTGTGATATATTGGAATTGTATATTCAGTATAGAACAGACATCATCACTATACAATATCTGATTATTTACAAACACATACTGCAAGTTAGTGTGCTGGTTCAAAAATAAAGTATATACATTAAATGGGCTTCCCAGGTGGGGCTAGGGATAAAGAACCCACCTGCTAATGCAGGAGCTGTAAAAGACGCAGGTTCGATCCCTGGGTCAGGAAGATCCCTAGAGAAGGGCATGGCAACCCACTCCAGTATTCTTGTCTGGAGAATCCCATGGGCAGAGGAGCCTGGTGGGCTACAGTCCATAGGGTTGCAGAGACGGACAGGACTGAAGCTACTTAGCACGCACACACACATTAAATAGTCAATGGGGCAAAAATGGGATGAATCCTTAAACGTGAAATTGCCAATCATGAGAGATATTTTTTTCTCATTATTTACCAAAAAATGTGAACTATCTTCCTAAAGCAGGATTATAAATATTCCCAACTTTTTCTTTATAATAAAAACAGCAGCTAAGGGTCTGATCTTAGTATGGGCAGTTCTATCAACGTCTTCCTTTTTGTATTCCTTAATTTCATTTATGCAATGTTACAGTGCTTTGATGTTAATAACGATCATAAACATTTGATTTATTCATTGGGGAAATAATTACATTCCCAAAATGCACTCCAATTCTCCTTAGGTATTTTGAGGTGTGGTTTAAGCACTCAGAATCAAGAGGCTCTCTTATTGTTACAAAGGATTTGCCAGAAAGGGACAAATAAAAAAAAACAAATCTAATAACCTATAGAAAAATTTTTTTTCCTTCAAACAGCATTAACTTTCCCCCCCTCTAGTCTCCCAAATCGGAAAAGAAAAAAAAAAAAAAAGAATAACCTCTAAAGCTGTTTTAGACAGAAGGTCAGAATTCAAAGGATCGGTAACTCAATCCACAGGGTGCTGCAATCACATTGCTATTGGAAACACAACCAGAAGCAACATTCTTCTACATGTTTTTATTAAGCCATGTCAATAAGTATACAATCTGGAGGTTTCTCTCTACTGTAAAGATTCATACTTGCAGGCGATCAAGTTGCCCTGGCTTTTTGAATCTTACTTGAGAATGCTATAGATTAAGGAAAAACTAGTCTCTGCCTTACATGCTAAGGAAAACAATGGCTTCAGTTTGTTTGAATAGTGAGAGTACGTTGCTGTGGCCAAAAGGTAAATAAAGCTTCAAGTATTTTAGTCTTTAGATGCTCATAATTAATAAGAATTCTTATTTCAGACAGCCTAATATTGGGACTATTAGAGTGATTCTTTACATGTGTAGTTCATATTCGTTTACGGAAGTCTGGAAACCTCGGCCGCTCCTCTCAGGGCTTCTGTTTTCATATCACCAATGATTTGGTTTACCTGAATTACAAAGTAAAACCAAATCCAGAGTCAGGGTTTTTTTTCTTGAAATCATATATTTTAAATGTGTATGATTCTTAAAAAACAATGCCCCAGTTGATAGGGAGTTACAGGCTGGTGTCTTGTTTTTTTAATCAATACGAGGAAAAACAAATAGTTAACCAAGAGGTCAGAGAACCAGTAGAGGAGCTCTCTGCCGCGTGGTTAGCATCGACAGCCCCTGCTGAAAGATCCGCAAAACCCCCATTAGCTCTGGCCTCCTGGGAGAACTGTTCACTTTTCTTCCTGTCCTTGCCTGAGAGGACCGCTCATCCCCACCAACGCCACGTGGCTGGAGAGAGCTACGGAGGAGGCGCAGGAGAACTGGGACCAAAGTGGAAAACAAGAAAGAAGTTACTCCAGAAAATAATTAGAAAGTCAGCTCCATCCTAGGCCTTTTGAAAAGAATGAGGGTCCATGACTTTGACATTCTAAAAATGAAAAAAGGATACCATTTTTAGGTGTGCAAATTTCCTATGTTTTAAATTTATAGTACAGTTACTTGTATGCTCATCTCTTCTGGGAGGCATGGCATTTGATCAATTTAAAAATAAAAAAAGAATGACTTATCTCTCCACAAATACATTAATTCATGATTAATTGTACTCCAGTGCCAAATTTGCCTGTTATTCCAGGTATCTCTTGACTTTCTACTTTTGTATTCCAGTCCACTATAATGAAAAGGATATCTTTTTTGGGTGTTAGTTCTAGAAGGCCTTGTAGGTCTTCATAGAACCCTTCAACCTCAGCTTCTTCAGCATTACTGGTCAGGGCACAGACTTGGATTACATTCCGAAAACTAAGATCATGACATCTGGTCCCATCACTTCATGGGAAACAGATGGGGAAATAATGGAAACAGTGAGGGATTTTACTTTGGGGGGCTCCAAAATCACTGCAGATGGTGACTGCAGCCATGAAATTAAAAGACGCTCCTTGGAAGAAAAGCTATGGCCAACCTAGATAGCATATTAAAAAGCAGAGACATTACTTGGCCAACAAAGGTCCGTCTAGTCAAAGCTGTGGTTTTTCTAGTAGTCACATATGGATGTGAGAGTTGGACCATAAAGAAAGCTGAGCACCAAAGAATTTATGTTTTTGAACTGTGGTATTGGAGAAGACTCTTGAGAGTCCCTTGAACTACAAGGAGATCCAACCAGTCAATCCTAAAGGAAATCAGTCCTGAATGTGCATTGGAAGGACTGATGCTGAAGTTGCAACTCCAATTCTTTGGCCACCTGATGTGAAGAATTGACTCATTAGAAAAGACCCTGATGCTGGGAAAGACTGAAGGCGGGAGGAGAAGGGGACGACAGAGGATAAGATGGTTGGATGGCATCACTGACTCAATGAACATGAGTTTGAGTAAGCTCTGGGAGTTGGTTAGGGACAGACAGCACGCCAGGCTGTAATCCATGGGGTTGCAAAGAGTCCAACATGACTAAACTGACTGATGATTAATTGCTGAAGACTATTTAAAAGAAGGAATCTACATCTCTAAGCTTTCTATTTACAGCTTCCCAAAATCATACCTATTACTAACCAATGAATGATCTAGATTTGAAAACAGATGTTTTAAATGAGATATTTCACTTGAAAACCTTTGGGAAGGAACATATGATAACCTTGATTTCCTTCCCCTATCTTTCTGTCATTTTGGATTGTATGTCTATTACTGCTCAAGATTTAAATGCTTTTTCCTTAAATGTGTAGAATTATTAAAATCTATCTACAATTAAGATGGTACCACCTACTAGACTGAAACAAATGCACAACAGATTCAAGTTTTAATTCGAGCTGTAGCACAGGTTTTTTTCTGTGCCCTTTGTGGTTGTATTATGCATACTCTCAACTTATAATCTGTAAATAGGCTAAATAATAAAAATGATGCAAAAAGGTTTCACACCTTTCCAAAATGGCATGGGGACAAAAGTGTTTATAGCTATGGAAAAGCTCTCATGGATAGTAAAATAGCAATAGAAGACTAAATTTTAGGGACTTCCCTTGTCATCCAGTGGTTAAGACTTCTTGCTTCCAATGCAGAAGACATGGGTTTGATTCTTGGTCAAGGAACTAAAAACTTTCCAGGTGACTCAGTGGTAAAGAAGCTGCCTGTCAATGCAGGAAACAGGAGATGCGGGTTTGATCCCTGAGTTGAGAAGATCCCTTGAAGAAGGAAATGGCAACCCACTCCAGTATTCTTACCTGGAAAATTTCATGGACAGAAGAAGCTGACAGCTACAGTCCACAAGGTCTGAAAGAGTTGGACACAACTGAGCACCCCCCCCAACAGCACAGCCAAAAAATAAATAAATTTTCAAAATGAATAATTAATTAAATTACTTTTAAAAACGGAATTTCAAATCAGTTTAAATAAGTATAGAATGAGTGCCTAGAAGGGTCATGGTTGTTTCCAGTTTTAGCACAGCTTGGTACACATAATCTGTACTCAGTAACTGTTACTCAAATTAATTAATACAGGCATACTTGACTACTTGAGAGATTATGGCCGGGGGTCTGTGAAAGAAAAATAATTTCCCTAGCTTCTGTTTTCCTTCATTTTCCTTGTTGTTGTTCTTTAGTCTCTAAGTCATGTCCAACTCTTTGCGAGCCCATGGACTATAGCCCACCAGGCTTCTCTATCCATGCATGGATTTCCCAGGCAAGAATATTGGAGTGGGTTGTCATCTCCTTCTCCAGGGGATCTTCCTAATTCAAGGACTGGGCTCGCATCTCCTGCATTAGCAACCAGATTCTTTGCCACTCAGTCACCAGGGGAGCCCCTTTATTTTCCTTACATGCGTTATATTTGCCTCCACTGGCAACTCTAAAGTGGGACTGGGTGGGGATTATCATCTTAAGGGAGTTAATTTCATTCTCCTGTTCAAAACATACTTAAAATATTTTGTGGAACAAAATTCAGTCATGGAAAATGTGCTAGAAATTTGCCATCCTAATATTGTGGAATAACCAAACTGTAAAGAAACTAGGAAATTAGGAGAGACCTGAAATCACTGTATTCACCTGGTGTATGTGTTTATGTGGGACAGGAAAATGGCATAAAAAATTCAGGTTCACTTTTTAAAAAGTTATCATGCACTGTATTTAAGTTACATCCATCATATTCCTCCTGAAATGCTGTTACTCTAACATTAGTTTATATTTCCCTTTTAATTTCTTAACCAGACCTCCCTGCAGTCCAGTGGTTACAACTCTGAGCTTCCACTGCAGGGGGCACGAGTTCGGTCCCTGGTGGGGGGAGCTAAGATCCCAAATACCTCGAGGCATGGCCAAAAAATGTTTTTTTTCAAAAAATTCTTAACCAAGAAAGACAAAAAAATAATTTTTAAGAAGTTTAAAGATACACATCTTTAAAGTAAGCCTGTATCTTCTGCCTTTCAGAGATATCTCATTGTAGATGTATACATAATGCTGTCATTTAAAAGATTTTCAGCTTTTAGGTTATTTAGAAGTCTAATTAATGAAGCTAGTTAGCAAGCCAGTCAGCCATTCAGCAAATATTTTTCATGCATTTAGTATCTGTCAGGGACTGTGGGCACTGGGAAATGAAGCAGTAAACAAGACAGACAGAATTCCCACTTATCATGGATGCCTAAGAGACTAAATAAATTAAAAGGTGACTAAAGCATTTATTTTTTCCCTTTCTCTATGAACCCCACTAGAGCAACAGTAAATAGATTTTTTTTAAAAAAACATAAATCCCAAAGAACAAAGAGAGCAGGTAGTAAGAAGACAGTACAAATGTCATGAGCGAAAAAACAGGCAGAACACTGCTGACTGCTAACTGACTTAACAGATCTAAGAAAGCCAAATCTAGTGCTGGCAGTGTGAAACATTCAGTGAAAATGCAAGTCGCTCAGTTGTGTCTGACTCTTTGTGACCCTGTGGACTATACAGTCCATGGAAATCTCCAGACCAGAATACTGGAGTGTACCTTTTCCTTCTCCAAGGGATCTTCCTGACCCAGGGATTGAACCCAGGTCTCCCACATCGCAGGCAGATTCCTTACCAGCTGAGCCACAAGGGAAGCCCAAGAATACTGGGGTGGGGAGCCTATCCCTTCTCCGCTATCAGGGAAGCTGATAGCTGAGCGATCAGGGAAGCCCACTAAAAAGCAACCCAACTTACACTTATCACCTCGGATTATCTCCGTCTGCTGAAAGCCTCTACCAAGAAAGGTAGAAACCAAATGAACAGGAAAGCACGAGCGTGATGAGGCAAAAGCAAGCAAAACAAAACCAAACTCTCACTAAACTGATATTCCCCTGAGAAATAAGATACTGCTACCAGAAAACAAATATGAAAATAATAATGATTTTTTTTAAAAAGGAACATCCAACAACAAAAAGAGCCTTTAGAAATAAAACGTAGGATAACAGAATTGGGTAATTCAATGAAGTTTGAAAATAAAATTGAGAAAGTTTCCCAGAGAATACAGTACAAGACAGAAAATAGGAGAGAAGAGAAAACATAATAAAATGAGGAACTGTAAGAAGACCTAGTAGTCCAACATCCAAGGGTAAAATTTAAATAAATAATTCTAAAATATTCCCAGGGACATCAGTTTTCAGAGTTCAATGTATCCCAAACAAAACAACTGGAAAAAAACACACACCAACAGAAATTATTGAAAACTTTCAAAACACTAGGAAAGAAAGAGGGTATTCCCTAAAATCTTCTAGAGAGAAAAAATAGATCAAATGCAAAGCATGGATCATGAATTCAAATTTCTTAATTGGAACATGTATTTCTAGAAGGTAGTAGAGAAATATTTCAAATCCCTTTAGGAAAAATAACTCAACCTAGACTTTTATATCCTAACAAATTTTATATAAATAGGAAAATTGAAAACATTAAAGCTAAGTTAAGAATATTTGCTGATACATCAAGTCTCAAAAATTTATTTTCCAAATATTCTTTCTCAGGAAGCTAATAGAGGGTATGTTGCACTGAAATTTGGGAGCAAAGTTCTCTATTAAATAAGTAAGTGAAATAGGAGCAAGAAGTCTCTGGTCCCTGGTGTTGATGATAAGGAAAATTTCTAGGAGGATAGCTAGGAGATGTTAGTTTGAGCCTCGTGGGTTGGTAAGATCTGCTGGAGAAGGCAATGGCAACCCACTCCAGTATTCTTGCCTGGGAAATCCTATGGACAGAGGAGCCTGGTGGGCTACAGTCCATGGGATTGAGAAGAGTTGTACATGACTTAGCAACTGAACATGCACACACATATAATTTTGATTAAAATAAAAAATGCTGCAGAAACATAGATATTTTCCTGCTCCCCTGTGTGTGTGTGCATGCATGCATGTGTGCATGAGTGCATATTGGTTATTGACAAGCAGAAAAAAAATTCAGGTAAAATTTATTAAAGAAGGACATGGGAGAAGTAGTGGGTGCTATGTTAGCCAGTCAAGGAAAGCCTCCTTGAGGAGGAGTCACTTGAGTTAAGACACAAATGATGAAAATGTGATAGACATGTACAATCTTGAGGTGGGTGGGTAGGGGAGAGAAATATGGTCCACACAGAAGAAACAGCAAGTTCAAAGAAAACAGCTTGGCATAGAAAAAAGGAAAAAGAACTGGAGGGTAGAGAACATGAAGGAAAGAACAGGAAAAGGGCTGCTATGGAGCACGGGGCATCATAAGGTAGGTAGAGTTGGGATTTTATTCTAGGTATGATAGGAAGCCACGAGGGGAGTTTGTTGTTTTTTGTGTGTTTTGTTTTTTTTTTTTTTTTTTGGTTGGCTTGCATCTATTTTGTTTTTGAGCAGAAAAGTGGCATGATCTGACTTATATGTAAGAAAGGCCACACTGGCTACTGTGTGTAGGCTAGACAACAAGAGAGAGGAGACAGAGGCAGGGAGGCATATGAGGGTGTTGTTGCCATAGTCCAGGTGAGAAATGGTGATAATCCAGACCAGGGTTTTATCAGGAGATGATATGTACTCAAATTTAGGGCATATTTTGGAACTAGAGCCAACAGAACTTGTAGAATGGATGTGGGTTTGAGGCAAAAAAGAAATTAAGGATGACTCCAGTCTCCCCGCACAAACAGTAAACACCACTGATTTGACTTTCATCTCCATTCATTTCTTCTTTCTGCTTTCTTGCTCACACAATAACATGATCTAAACACAAATAGCATGAATAATTAGAATCTAAATAGTTGAAAGTTAACTGAAAGTTTTTTCATGACTATCTAGTTGAACTAGCCTACAAATCTCCCCCTCCCCCACTCCTCACCAGCTTCTTTTCTGTCACCCATACCCTAGGCTCACTCCTGCGTCTGTGTGTTTATGTTTCCCCTTACTCACCAGCCTGATATTAGTGTCTTTATCCCTCTTTTCTACTTAGTCTGCCTCTGATCCATTGCTGGCTTCTGTCATCATGGTAGCCTATTAATTTTATAACCCTATTCAACATGCATGCTAAGTCACTTCAGTCATGACCAACTCTTTGCAAACTTATGGACTGCAGTCCACCAGGGTCTTCTGTCCATGGGATTCTCCAGGCAAGAATACTGGAGTGGGTTGTATAGTAAAGAATCTGAAAAATATATATGTAAAATATATATGTAAAAAAATATATATTTAAATACATATATATATGTAATATATATATGTAAACAATATATGTAAAAATATATATATATTCAATGATATATATATTATCATTGAATGATCAATAATCAAGAACTAGTAACCTTTTTTGGTATTCTCTTGGGATTTGGTAAGATCACATAACTCCAGGAATATACAGAAATATATTTAGTAAGGAAATATATATGGGTTATATTTTACAATAATGTAAAATGTGAAGACATGAATGAAGAAATCAGACTTTTACTGTAAACATTTAAAGTCTGAGGACCAATGAAGTAATGTATTTTATAATCATTGGGTTGTTTGCATATGCTTCATCAATTTTTTAGAGATATTGAAAACCTTTACTACATTTTGAAATCACAGACTTACAATCATAATTTTTAAAATGACTGAAGGAATTTGATTAACTGAATGGAGTTAATGTTTAAAGAGGATTCAATTGATTAAACAAGTGAAAGTAATTTTTTTTAATTTGGGAAAAATAACCAGATTTATAAGTAAAAGAAGTTCTGTAAATTGACTTTTTAAGCTTTGGCCTAAACAACTACTTATGAAAACAGAAGTGAATATGTGAATTCCTTTCTATATACAAAAGTCTTCTTCAAGCATGAAAACTCATCCCAGTATGGAAGAGAGAAGGCAGCTAAGAACTCCTGGGTCTTCAGTGGGGACGCAAAGGTGTTGAGAAACTTGATCAACTAGGTAAGGGCCTTTTGTGAAAACAAGGAAGGCACAGGTGGGTCTCTTGAGCCTGGATAGCACTATAGAGACCAAGGCCTTGAAGAATAAGGACAAGCGTGGTACTGGACTGGACCAAATAGGACCAGCCGAGCAGGTATGTGCCAGCTACTAGGCTGGGTGCACAGCAACCCAAGAAGATGAGGATACATTCACGTGAGCCATAGACAACATCTGGCACAGCATGTGTACCACAGATGGAACAGCTACACCTACCCCCAGGCCATCCCCAAGGTCAGGACGGTACATGAATGAGTTCCGCAGGGCACTCAGATCACCCAGGAAGAAGGGTGAGCAAAGGAGTTCCAGGGCATCCAGAAATATTAGGGATTACATACTGAAAGGACCACCTGTTTACCTAAGTGATTATTACTTTGAAATACAAATAGAGGTGTTTAAGGACTTTGGTTGTTGTTATCAGAATTGCCATTAGTTTTCATTTTGCTACTGTGTGCCTGGAAGGAGACTACCATCACTGGTGGAAAATACAATTAATTTTCACTTCACGTCTGAGTCCTGCATAAACTGTCACGGTGCAGCCCTAGCAGATGACATCTTTTAAGCGCCAAATACCTTCCAAGCACCAAACACCATTCTACCCACAACACAGTACCTGCATTAAACACTCTCTTTATAAAATATAAATCTCATCCCCTCTCTGATCGAAATTATCCTTCATAGATTTGAAGGTGAAGTTCAAATTCATCAGTTTATCACAGGGGCCCTGGGCAATCTGGAAGGACGCCTCCTTCCTCAAGCTGAAGTCCTATCCTGCTGCTTATCCTTGTTTCTTTGTGGTCATTCTGAGACATGAGTAGTTCCCAAACCTTACTCATGGGTTCCTGTCTTTCTGCTGTTCCCTGTACCTGAAATTTCCAGTCCCTACCATCTTATCAGGGCTTTCCAGGTGGTGCTACTGGTAAAGAACCCACCCACCAATGCAGGTAGACCAGGTTCAATCACTGGGTCGGGAAGATCTCCTGGAGGAGGGCATGGTAACCCACTCCAGTCTTCTTGCCTGGAGAATCCCATGGACAGAGGAGCCTGGTGGGCTACAGTCCATAGGGTCACAAAGAGTCAGACATGACTGAAGAAATTTAGCACACACACACCACCCATCGCAGTTAGGCTTGGCATCTCCCTGGCCATATTTCCTTCATAATTTTACCTCCTGCACCATACTGTCACCAGCTAGCTTTCCCATAAACATTTGGATTACAACCTGTACCAAAGGAAATTTACATTCTTAGCCCCAAACCTGCTTCTCTATTTCTCTCTTCTACTTGGGGACACAATCAGTAACCCAAGCTGGACATGTTAAGGTCTTCTTGGACTCTTCCTTCTCCATATCCAAATCCAATGCCAAGTCCAGCCAATGCCACCTCTCCGTATCCTGTCCTCAGTCTCCTTGACTCCCATCCTGTTTCGACTGCCTGGATTAGGCAGCCTCCCAGCTGGTCCCACTGCCTCCAGCATTCTCTTCCATCCACACTGCAGCTGGCATCAACTTCAGACACTGGAATTCTGATGATTTCACTGCAGCACTTAAGATCCTTTAACGGCTGACATTACTCCATTATCAGAGATTAAAACTGAATCCATAAAACAGCTTGTAAGGCTCTGCATAATCTAGACACTGCCCATCTTTCCAGTGTGGTGCCAGGATGACTCGCTTGCCTTTTCTGCTCTAGCCCTAGCCTGTCGTACACACTTCTCCTCAAGGTGCATGCCTTTACTCATATTGTTCCCATCATTTGAAATGTCCATGGAATCTCCAGTTAGATACTAATTAAAAACAAGCAAATTAGGTCCATAATAGCCGCAAAGAGTCAGACACTGCTGAGTGACTGAACAACAGACCTCCAAGCAAGTTTCAATGAGAACAAAAACAGGAGAGAACCTTTAGCGCTTCTTGTCTCTGCATTACTTAGCACTTTTCTAATTTCACCTTCCACCTAGTCTAACAGGCAAGCTCAAGTCTTCTCCATGCCAATAATGACATGAAACCGCCCTTAACTTCTTTCTACTCATCTGGAAACTGGGTCCATGAGAAGGTTGGGAAACTGGAAGAAAGAGGAAAGAACGGACTATAATCAGGGGCTAGGTTGAACCCTGGGACAAGGCACACACAAGCGCTTTGTATACACAATATGGGCAATGACTTAGAAACAAGTGGTTTGGTAAAGTGTTGGGTTTTTTTTTAAGACAGTGAAAAGTTAGAATTTACTTTTACCAAGGCTAAGGTAACCATCTTTTAAAAAATATGTCCTATGGTATTATCTTTAAAGTCAGAGTTCTATAGATGCAAGTGCCAATCCTGCAAACATGCCTTAGTGCTTTGCTTCTAAAATTGCTTTGAAGATTTCCTCCCTTCTATTTCTCTTAGAGGAGTCTAAAGATACTCTAACATACTCTCCGCCTCAAACACTTCCTCCCATGTACAAGCTCACGCATACATAACCACACACATGCACTGCCCCCCTCCCCCCCCACCCCCCTGCCATCACATGCTCTCTGCTGAGCAGACACCATTTATAATTGTCCTCCCTCTGTGTGTCATTTGGGATTTACTGGTATTTTCGTTAACAGGTTGATTCTAGGCTCTTATAATATAAAAAGCACTTTGTATACACAACATGGGCACAGACCCAGAGTAATGTCTTTAAAGCCTGGGGCACTTTAAAATTTGTTTTACATCAAGCTAATCATGTTATGAATCTGCATTTTCATTATACATCATAACCATCCTTATTTTTCCTAATGACATACAAGATGAGAAGAAACAGAACGCATATGTTAAGGCTACCGTCTGATCTCCCATTTGTTAGAGTAAAACTAGACATTTTAGTAGAACCGCAGATGAATTACATAATATTTATGAAGGGATCTTATAATAAAAGTGAAGAAATCAAAACCAGATGAAAGCAGATAAAAGCTTTATTTTCATAATTAAAATTATATTACACTGAATTGAATGAGTACTTACACAGTGGTAACAAATTACTGTGTAGAATATCATGTTACTTTGCATGACAAGTTGCTAAAATATACACAAATTTGTGACATAAAAAATATCTCAAGGTTTCCTACCTTCACAGACAGAAATTAAATTAAAATGATCAAGTATCCCAACCATTGTCCAAATGGTTAAAGTTATATTAGAGGTAAAGTATCCACCTTAAATAGTTAAGTATATTAAATTTAATTTTATATTCACTGCACATGTATTTAAGCACACAGTATTATTTTATACTACAAAGATTTCCTTCTAATTTTTTTAAAGTTGCAATTTGTCTCCTTAACAGGTATGCATTAATAGGAAACAGATAAGCCATGTTTATGTTTTAAAGGGCCTGGCATTTTCTCATTGACTAATAAAGGATATATACGCTTGTTTCTTAAATTACTACCCAAAATAAAGCAGAGTTGGTGAAAAACTACGGAATCTACATAGCATAGACAGTCAAACTAGATATAGACAAGACGATGTATCCACAAGTTCACCTCAGAGGATTCTATGACTGAGTGGCTCACACTATCTAATTCAGCAATTCTGTGCTTCAATCTCTGTGCTAGGTCACAGTATAGAATAAACCAACAGCTCATAGAAAGCATGTACATTTTTCTAGGCTCTTAAGAAAATTCTATAATGAAGGAATAGCTTAATTTTTAGGATCATAGCAGTATAACATTTGCATCAGTCCACATTTTACAAGAATGACAGAACAAAATGGATGTGGCATGTAGACCAATATGAATAAGAAATCCTAATTTTAAAAAAATTGAGGGGCTTTCCTGGTGGTCCAGTTGTTAAAAACCTGCCTGCCAATGCAGGAGACATGGTATCGATCCTGGTTTGGGAGGATCCCACATGCCGTGGAGCAACAAAACCTGTGCACCACAGCCACTGAAGCCCACCACAGCCACTGAAGCCCACCACAGCCACTGAAGCCCACCACAGCCACTGAAGCCCACCACAGCCACTGAAGCCCACCACAGCCACTGAAGCCCACCACAGCCACTGAAGCCCACGCCCTAGAGCCTGTGCTTCTCCACAAGAGAAGCCACCTCAGCAAGAAGCCCACAACTAGAGAAAGCCCATGCACAGCGACAAAGACTCAGCACAGTTCAACAAATAAATGAGAAAAAGAATTTCTAACGTCCTGATTTTGCAGGGAGGTGCACCTCGGCTTAAAGAACTTTTTTTCCCATTGGTCAGTTAAATGAATATATGATATCCATGTGTGTGTTAGTCACTTAGTCATGTCCAACTCTTTGTGACCCCATGGACTGTAGCCTGCCAGGCTCCTCTCTCCATGGAATTCTCCAGGCAAGAATACTGGAGTGGAAGATCCAGAGGATTGAACCCGGGTCTCCTGCATTATAGGAAGATTCTTTACCATCTGAGCTATAGGGAAGTCCATAAGATATCCATAGTTACACTGTTTCCAGGGATTGAACCCGGGTCTCCTGCATTATAGGAAGATTCTTTACCATCTGAGCTATAGGGAAGTCCATAAGATATCTATAGTTACACTAAGATTACCATTTTTTAAAAAATAATTTAATTGGAGAATAATTGCTTTATAATATGTTGGTTTCTGCCATATAACAATGTGAAGCAGCCATAAGTATACATATGTCCCCTCCCTCCTGAAACTCCCTCCCATTCCACCACCTCATCCCATCCCCTCACCCCATTCCATCCTTCTAGGTTGTTTCAGAGCACCAAGCTGAGCTCTCAGTATTTAAGACCTTTTTTTTTTTAATACCAATTTTTAAAATATTGTATCATTTAAGAAAATGCAAATTAAAATGACATAACATTTTATTCTCAGCTCAACTACAATTAAAAATTCTGACAACTCTAAATGTTGGTGAAGTCGAAGCAACAGGAATTCTTATCCACTGCTTTTAGGAGTTCAGTTGAGTTCAGTCACTCAGTCATGTCTGACTCTTTGTGACCCCATGGACTGCAGCATGCCAGGCTTCCCTGTCCATTACCAACTCCCAAAGTTTGCTCAAACTCACGTCCATCGAGTCAGTGATGCCATCCAACCATCGCATCCTTTGTCATTCCCTTTTCCTCCCACCTTCAATCTTTCCCAGCATTAGGGTCTTTTTAAATGAGTCAGTTCTTCACATCAGGTGGCCAAATTATTGGAGCTTCAGCTTCAGCATCAGTCCTTCCAGTGAACATTCAGGACTGATCTCCTTTAGGATGGACTGGTTGGATCTCCTTGCAGTCCAAGGGACTCTCTAAAGAGTCTTTTCCAACACCACAGTTCAAAAGCATCAATTCTTCAGTGCTCAGCTTTATTTATGGTCCAGCTCTCACATCCATACATGATTACTGAAAAAAACATAGCTTTGACTAGACAGACCTTTGCTGGTAAAGTAATGTCTCTGCTTTTTATAATGCTGTCTAGGTTGGTCACAGCTTTTGTTCCAAGGAGCAAGCATCTTTTAATTTCATGGCTGCAGTCACCATCTGCAGTGATTTTGGAGCCCCAAAATATAAAGTCTTTCACTGTTCCCCATTGTTTCCCCCTCTATTTGCCATGAAGTGATGGGACTGGATGAAATGATCTTAGTTTTCTGAACGTTGTTTTAAGCCAACTTTTTTTTATCAAGAGGCTCTTTAGTTCTTCTTCGGTTTCTGCCATAAGGGTGGTGTCATCTATGTATCTGAGGTTACTGATATTTCTCTTGGAAATCTTGATTCCAGCTTTTTTTTTTTTTTAGAAAAGCAACTTCTTTTTATTTTTAAAAAAAGAAGTAGAGGAGGGAGACATTAAGAGGTTAGGACTAACATATATACACACTGTTATCTGGGAGATAATCCAAAAGGACCTACAGAATTGCACAGGGAAGTCTAGAGAACACACGGACAGAATCTATATGGGAAAAGACCCTGAAAAAGAAAATCCATGTGTCTATGTATAAATGAATCAAGTTCCTGTAAACCTAAAACAAACACAATATGGGAAATCAAATCTACTCCAATAGAAAGTGAACATGAAGTCGCTCAGTCGTGTTTGACTCTTTGCGATCTCATGGACTGTAGTCTACCAGCCTCCTCCGTCCATGGGATTTTCCAGGCAAGAATACTGGAGTGGGGTGCCATTTCCTTCTCCACCAGCTTGTTCTTCATCCAGCCTAGCATTTCTCATGATGTACTCTGCCTATAAGTTAAATAAGCAGGGTGACAATATACAGCCTTGATGTACTCCTTTCCCAATTTGGAGCCAGTCTGTTGTTCCACGTCCAGATCTAACTGCTGCTTCTTGACCTGCATACAGATTTCTCAGGAGGCAGGTCAGGTGGTCTGGTAGTCCCATCTCTTGAAGAATTTTCCACAGTTTGTTGTGATCCACACCATCAAAGTCTTTGGAGTAGTCAATAAAGCAGAAGCAGATGTTTTTCTGGAACTTTCTTGCTGTTTTGATGATCCAACGGATGTTGGCAATTTGATCTTTGGAGAAGTATATCAGTTTTGTAAAAGAAAAAAAATACCCTCACAACTAGCAGTTTCATTTCTAGGTATATGTCCTAGAGAAACTCCTATATGTGAGCACAAAGAAAAATACACAAAAATATCTACTACAACATTGTTTCATACAGTGAAATACTTTAAAAATATGTGTTCCTGCTTACCTTGTGGCTCAGATGATAAAGACTCTGCCTGCAATGTGGGAGACCCGGGTTTGATCCCTGGATTGGGAAGATCCCCTGGAGTATGGAATGGCTACCCACTCTAGTACTCTTGCCTGGAGAATCCCTTGGATGGAGAAGCCTAGTGGGGCTACAGTCTATGACTAACACACACACACACACACATATACTAAAAACAGTAAATCAACTCTAAGGATGATGATAGACTACTATTTTTTTAAGTTTTAAAACAAGCAATAACAAAAATTGCCTATAGATACACATTTGCAGTAAAACTATAAGGACCTGAGTGGGAATGATGAACACCAAATTCAGAACAGTAATCACCTCTGGGAAGAAAGGAAGAAGATAGAAAATGAAGAAAATGAACCAGGGCATTCAATGCCTTCTTTAATGTTTCATATCTTAAAAAAGAGTAAAAGACATTTGAACAAGACAAGACAAAAATATTTCATTTTGGCCATCTGGGTAGATGTACACAGGGATTAATTATATTATTATTTCCAATTTTCTGTATTTATAAAATATTTCCAAGTTTAAGAACAAAACAATGACCTCTCTGTCCTAATAAACATTACTAGACCATTTGTTGGGCTTCCCAGGTGGCTCAGGTGGTAAAGAATTTGCCTGCAATGTAGAAGACCCGGGTTTGATCTCTGGGTCAGGCAGATCCCCTGGAGAAGAAAATGGCAACCCACTCCAGCATTCTTGCCTGGAGCATCCCATGGACAAAGGCGACTGACAGGCTACAGTCCATATGGTCACAAAGAATCAGACACGACTGAAGTGACTTAGTACACAGACCATTTGTTACTATGCATATATCACTTTATAAAAGTCCCTGTATCTCAGAGATAGCAGCTACAATTTTAAGTATTTTCCACTTCATAATCTCCTCTAGATCTTTAGGAGGGCATCGAACTTCCCAACCTCACTAAGAGAGAAGTTTAGACCTCTGATGATACATTATCTAGTAAGGTAATTGGTTGTTTTCAAGTTTTCATTATCAGTCTGCATATATTTTAAGTTGGTGTGTCTGTTCCATATTGAAAATTTTTAGGAAAGTGTATTTGAAGAGCTTAACTTCTCCATACAGATTCTTCTTTTCTATGCACTGTAAGATTCATGATGGAGCTAACTTATCCCTTAGCAGGTCCCACTGTCCATTCACAGTGGGAGTTTTCATCCTTAGGACCTGCCTCAGGCAGGGCCTACCCTGGGTAGCCTTCTCTGACTAACTGAGGCCAGGTAGGGCTTCCTTCCTGGAATTTCCTTTGTTCCCACAAATATCTGGATTGGGGGATTTTTCACCCTGCTGTCTGGTAGATAATTCTACCTCCTCTCTTGAAAAACGGGCTTCCACAAAAGCAGCAAAATAAGTTCTGCTTTTACCTTTTCAAGATCTTCTTGCAGTCCTATATTTACATGATACATATCTCCTGAAAGAATAAATGAACAAAAGAAGCTGTGAAAACACCAGTATCTATCTTTCTCTACTAGTATTATTCTTTAGCCAGTACTTCTGTGTCTTAAAAAGGTGAAAGGCAAAATCAACTTTGAATCCGTCTCTTAGGAAATGTCAGTGCTCCCTGGAGGGAAAAATACAACTTATTCTTGAATCCAAGTTTCGAGTCTGAGGGGATATACTTTGCAGTGTTTTGACCTGATAATGAATAGTTCTCAGAACAGCATATGCACTGATATAGTGATTTTTAAGTAAGTATTAACTACTCCTGTACCAAATTGGGATGAGTAGATCCTCATAGATATAGAATATTAAAATATGATCTGAAAGATGTTTCTAAATTACTGTTAATAATTGAAGAATGAAGCTAATGGCTTTCTGGGCATAATGTTAGCCTTATTTTCTAATAAAGACATAAATTTAGAATTACTAAATATTCTGGAGGAGTCAGACCAGTCATCAAGCAGGTAAGTCCAGGATTCAATATGACAGAACACCCTCTAACCCTAAGAGAATGAAGGTCAATCCCAAACTGTTAGCCATCATAGAAGACAGGAATTGGTAGAAATGTAGGTACAGAGGGAGAAAAGTTAAGAGAAGATCCTCAAAAATATCTTCTGTGGGGTTGGGGAGAGAAGGGATAAATTGGGAGATTGGGATTTACATATACACACAACTATACATAAAACAGATAACTAATGAGGACCTACTGTTTAGCACAGGGAACTCTTCTCAATATTCTGTAATGATCTATATGAGAAAAGACTCTAAAAAAGAGTGTATATATACATAAATGCATGCATGCTCAGTCACTTCAGTCGTGTCAAACTCTTTGTAACTCCATGGACTGTATCCTTCCAGGCTCCTCTGTAACAGGATTTCCAGGCAAGAAAACTGGAGCGGGTTGACATTTCCTTCTCCTTGCCAACTGAGGGATCAAACCTGTGTCTTCTGCATTGCAAGCAGATTCTTTACCGATAAGCCATATACATATGTGCATATATATAGATATAAAACTCATTCACTTTGCTGTATAGCAAAAAATAACAACATTATAAATCAACTATACTTCAATACAAATTTTTAAAAAGTTACCTATTACAGTAGCTACTAATTATACAGCAAGACTTTAACTTTATATATGCTTTATTTTATTCAAAGAGTAATTTCACCTCCATGTCATCTTATTAGAGACCACAGCAATCCTGAGATTAGAAAGATGAGGTAACGTGCCTTTTCTACAGATGAGGAAACGGAGGCTCAGGGAGGCTAAAGATAAAGAAGGAGAGTCAGAACTGACCCTTAAACCCAATATTTTTTTACATTTAATCCGGTCTCTTTTCAAAATGTGGTAGTCATTCTTCCTCAGGTAATTTTCCTCCACTTACAAAATGATGCTTCTAAGCATTCTAATAAAGAGTTGAGGTGGAATTTAGAAAAATTTGAAACTCTTCTATAACTGGATAATATCAGGGTTACACTTAGTTGTGCAGTTTATTTCTGATTGCATAAATATTCATAGGGAAACACCTAAGAGGAATATTCAAAGCACTGAGCAATGTAGTTCTTATTACATTAACAAAGATCAGATGGATAAATTCCCATTTAATGCTTTGAAGATCTGTCTCTGACATTTTACCATTTAGATAGCTGTAAAGCATACTCCTGATTGTTTTGGGTTTGTAGTAAAAAATATGCTTAACTGTACTAATCACTCTGATACCACTTAGAAAGATGTTTCTGTCTTCCAGTAATGCTAATTCTCTCCATTAAGTCAAATTATTCCATCACACTTCTTCGGTTTCTTTAATTTCACCATTTCCTGAATCTCTGAGTCTCAAAAATCTTAAACTCCCATTCATCTAAGATCAACAGTGTCTCCAAGACCAGGGTCAACAGTAATGATGTAGGTGACAAGCTGCAATGCCTTCAGGAATCACGATGCGTGAAAGAAAAATGGGGAGGGGGCAGGGCTCAGTGCAGTGCAAGCTCTCATGAATGGGTCATTTGTCATTCAAGCCAAATGGATTGGTGTCATGCAGGAGTATGGATTTACTGTTACTGGATCTTCTGAGTGAGAGAAGCCAGAGAGCCATACCTTTTTCATAAGAAAGTTTCTAATCTTTAAATGTTACTATTAAAAATTATTTTTTAAACAGCATATGGACCAACTTAATCTAGAGCAATCAGCATTTGTAAGCCTTGAGTTTACAACTGCTGGACTCAGAACATGCAGAATGGTAGACCCAAAGTCAGATGAGGAAAGACTGTCTTCTTTTACCAGTTACAGTCCAATTCCTAGGCAAATTTAGGGGGAAAAAGTAGGGTGATGTAAACATAACTAGAATGTTAGAGAGCTACAGAATGAATATGGAGAAAGAAATTGTTTATTCATGTCAACATAAGTGAATATTGATGAGAAGCCAAGAATAAGGACCTTTGTAAAGGAAGAGCTATAACCTTCTATTTTATGACAATCTGATATAAAGACTCAAAAAATAACTGGAAACAATTTTTCATTCTGAAGCAAATTACTTATATCATCCTATTGAGTAAAGGCTTTGGGAAATGGTTCTAGACATAGATTTTATTAGTAGACAGGGATTAGTTCAGTTCATGTCAATAAACATCTTATGGTCCCTCATGTGGGCTAAACTGTACCCAGTGGTGAGAATATAGATGATTGAGATACTTTCCTGCCCTCACAAAGCTCATCATCCAATAGGCAACCATAGCACATGATGTGACCGATTTATGTGAAGGCTTCTAGGGGGGTATAGGAAAAGATTAGGGGGCACTGAATAGGTAGATTGTGAAAATTAGTAGTGGCTTACTTCAAGTGATCATGGAACTACATACTGAAGAATAAATGGAAGTCATTCAGGTAAACTGGCAATGACAAATAAAACAGCATTTGCCAAGGGTTGGAACACAGAAGCATATGGTGTCTTTATCAGTGTACAAGCAGAAAGTCATTGACAACATTAAAGAAAAATGAACTTTGCCATCTATGTTAGATAGATAATTTGGTGGACTTTGTAAGGGATAGAATGAAGAGAGACAAATATAGGGTAGAAACACCACTAAAGAGATCAAAGTTGTAGTCCAGTTGAGGGATAAGAACCTAGACTAGAGAAAAAAAGATAAAGGCTTTTGAGAGAAAAGGGAGAGACCTGAAAAATACTGGGAGGATTTATTATTGGAACTGAATGATTTATACGAGGGAAAGGAATGCCAATGATTCATGAACTTCTGCTTTGAGGTCATAATGTAGATAGTGGTCTTGGAATCAAGAGGAACAGTAGTTGTCACGGAAGATAATAGTAATACATTCAGTTTGGATGCTCTTAAGGTAGAGGTGCTTATGGGATATTCAGGTGGAGATTTTCAGTTTTAAATCTTGGGGCTAGGATATGAGCTGGAAATATACTTTTGAGAACGCTTAGAAGACAAGTGGTGGTTAAAGCATGAGAACAGTAGAGAATGTTTAAGTAGGGTAAGTGTGCAAAGAGAGGAACATAGAAGCCTAGGACAGCAGTGTAACTTAGACAAAGAATCATCAGAAAACCACAGATAGAATATGTCAAAAGACTTCAAGAAGTGAAGAAATAGTATTGTACAACCAGTACATGCCAGGAACTGTGTTGAACCTATACACAGTGTCCGTAATCCCAGAAGTTATCATTAAACTGTACTCATCAAGAAAACTGAACTATCCCAAAAGGTAAAATATCTTGCTCAAGTTCACTCTGGAATTAAGATACCTGTGATTCAAACCTAGTCCTGCCCCATTTCAAAGACTGAACAATTTCTACTTCATCAAGTTGCCAGGGATCCTCAAGGTCAAACAACAAAATGGTCAAGGATGAAAAGTGCCCAGAATCGGCAATATGAAGGCTGGTAGTAATCACAGCTAGAATCCCTTAGCATTTGGAAGGACTGGCAAGTCAAGAAATGGATTTAGGAAATACATACAATTCTTGTAAAAAAGCTTGGCTGTGATGATAGGAAAAAGAAAACAGAGGGGGACATGAGTTAGATAGTGAGGGTAACCATAGTTATTCAATTGTCTGTTATGCACTATTACAATGGCTAATGTATCATTTAATACAGAAAGAGATGGTGAAAGGCCCTTTCTGGAAGGGTGACTATACCGATCATCTCTACCTAGCTTCAATCCCAGCTGCATAGGGATAAGAACCAGAGATAAAGGTGACACTGTCCAATCTTCTAATTAATGCCACATGAAACAAACAAAAATACAGAGCTCCTATGACACTCTGATGCTGAAGCCCTATCACACATGTTTGAGAAGAGAAAAATGAGCAGGTCTTTCTTGGCACTGTAGTTTAGATCAGAGGACGTATATTTTAATAAGTCCGAGAATTGTAGTCAAAATCAGCTTGGAAATGAACTGAATTATGTAAGTCCATCTTATGCAGACTGGCCCTGGTTATCAAACATCATGCTGGCACCTTCACAGCATCCAGCTAGTTCCTGGGGATCTGGGAAGCCAGCCAGTTCCTATACACTAGCCCCTCTGTAGATGAAAAGATGTAGAGTATTCCTCTTCCGGGCTCCCCTCACCCTCTGTACCAGGATGCCTGCCCATCTGGTTTACCTCAAGACTTCACCAAAACAATTAAGAAACAAAAACAACAACCAAAAAACATTTTTTTTTTTAAAGGAAGAGAGGAAAAATAACACCTACCTCCCTTCGCCAGAAATACATTTCTGCCAGGAAACTCTCATGATCTTTTCATTCTAATGACTTCCCCGATGGCTGGGGGGTAAAATACGCCTGCAATGCAGGAAACACAGGAGACTTCTGTCTGATGCTAGGAAAGACTGAAGGCAAAAGAAGAGGGTGGCAGAGGATGAGGTGGTTAAATAGCATCATTGACTCAATGGACATGAATCTGAGCAAACTCCAGGACATAGTGAAGGCCAGGGAAGCCGGGCATGCTGCAGTACATGATGCCACAAAGAGTCATACATGACTTAGCAACTGAACAACAACAACAGATGAAAATAGGGTGGGGAGGAGTAATTTCCAGTTGAAGTAAAAAATTCATCCAAAATAGCAAAAATAACATAACAAAGAACAAATTTTACACAAAAGATACGGAACTTTATAACGAAAACAATATTATTATTATTAAATGTTTTAGACCAAACACAAGAGTAAACATAACATGCTCAAAGATGGGAAGACCTAATTTTCTAAATTAAAAAAGAAATTTAAATGCTAACATATACAATAATGTATCTTTCCATAAGATGTTATGAAAAACCTGAACAAAATTTTTGAGCAAACCAATAATTCAAAGCAAGGCATCTTGAATGGGAGTAACGGCCCAGGTAAAATTACTTTAGAATTCACATGAAATTTTAAAATGTTCAAGAATACCCCTCAAAATTTTGAACTGAAGACTAAAATAGGACTTGACTTCACAGATAATAAAAGTTACTATCAGATTACTTTAATTAAAACAGTGAGCATTTGGCTAAGGAACAAACACAGAAATTAGGGAAACAGAAAGGGAAGACTATAAAAACAAATCCAAGTATAAATGGATATTAATTTATGACAAAAGTGGCATTTCGATTCAGGGGAGAAAGTAGAGTTTACTTAATAAACAGTGCAAGTGCAATTGATTAAGGGAAAAAGTACAATTTTGCTTGCATACTACACAAAAATTAACTCCAGATGGATTAACAATTCAAGCATAAATTATTTTACAAATATGAAAAAAGAAAACTAGGATACCAATTGTACATCTTTTGACTCAGTATGATTTTCCTATGCAAAACAGGAAACTCAAAAACTATAAAGGAAAAGATGAGCATAATTAGTAATAAAGGTTTTAACTTATTGCATGGCAAAAGACAGTATAACTAAAGTCAAAGGTAACAGACTGGGAAAACGTTGAACAGAAGTTGGGTTAATAATTCTAAACAATCAAAATGCCACATTTGATTAGAAAAAGACAAGCAATCCAATGAAAAATCATTCAAAGAATATTAGTGGGCAATTGACAGAGAAGGGAATCCAAATGGCCAATAAACTTATGAAAAGAAATGTATCATTACTGGCAAACCAAAGTAATTGGGGGGAAATGAGTGTGCAAGGTGTAATAAACAGTGCTAGTGCAGTTGTGAAGAAATGGAAATTCACATGTGATGAAGTTGGGATTAAAAAAAATGCCACAACATCTTGGAAACATAAACTGGTACTATTTATTATAACTAGCTCTGAAGCTCGCAGATGCTATGGCCAGCAATTCCACTTCTGAGAATATATCCTACTGAAAAAAGAGAACTTCTGTTGCATCATTTTGGTAAAGGCAAAAATGCAATCTACTTGATCATCTATTTGATCATTAGAGGAATAAATGAGTAGATCATAGACATTAAGAAAATTGCATGCTACTTCTAAAAAGAATAAGATAGAGCTATATCTATAAACCTGAAGGGATATGCATTTTCAAGTTAGAGTAACGTGCATACTATACCATTTTTTAAATAAAAAACAGAAATTAATAAAGAATATATATATTTAGAAGGGGGTGGAGAAAGTTAAGAAAGTATGCACCCCAAGCTGTCAGTAACAAGTCACATCAAGAAAGCATGAATAGAAGGGAGTTGAGGGAAGGTTATTCACTTTTTCTTTAAACATATTTGGATTGTTTCACTTCTTAAATTGCATAACTTGGCCTTTTTAATTTTAAAAAACAAACATTAAAGAAATTTTAAAAATAATTTTTCTTGTTGGGGTACAAATTATAAGTTGATTTGGTGACAGCACAGTGATTGAGAAAGAAAGCATTGTGAAGTTAGGTTGAAATGGCGGTGGGATTCAGTTCATGAAAGTGAAAGTGTTAGTTGCTCAGTCGTGTCTGACTCTTTGTGACTCCATAGACTTGTATGTAGCCCACCAGGCTCCTCTGTCCATGGAATTCTCCAGGCAAGAATACTGGAGTGAGTTGCATTCCCTTCTCCAGGGGATCTTCCCAAACAAGGGATCAAACTCGGGTCTCCCACATTGCAGGCAGATTCTTTACCATCTGAGTTACGAGGAAAACCCAGATTCAGATTCAAAAGATTTTAAAGGACTAACATAATTAGCTCTGTTCAGAAATCTTTTGTGTTTAAGAAAGTGACCTAATAAGAAATGTACATTTAGAAAGCAATAACATTTTGAAATAAGAGCAGGAGATTTCTGGAGGAGTCCAGATCAAAGAGCTAATAAAAAGTACCAGTAAGGAGAGGAAGGAGGAATATGGGAATAGTGTTTTTGAAACCACTGTCAGACTCTGTTAATGGGTGTTGAACTGATAAAAATGGTTTGCTATTAATATTTTTGAAAAGTGAAATATAAAATAGAATATCTGGAGGCATCACCCCTAATAAGGGTCATAGCACTCCATAAATTATTTTTCAGACACATAAATGTCCACACATACAAAGGTGATTGTACTGGATTGTGATGGGAAATATTTCCAACTGTGGTTTGCAGTTTGAAAAATTTCAAAGCAATGCTTTTAGAGGTAAAAATGAAAGCACATGTCAACTGATAGGGTGCAAAGTAAAGAAAGAGAGAATCAAATGATGTTTAAGGTTCAGAAGTTTAGAAAATGAAAGGAAATACACTCTTATTTCATTTGGCCATAGCCACCTCCAGGAATCCATCTCTTTAATTAACATCTACTCCGAGATGCCAGAACAAAATTAAGATTCAGACCAATTCTTAAAAATAAGAGTAATACAGAGGTGCCAACCTGGTATCATATCAGGCATTCCAAGGTAATGTTTAGAAAAAGGCCCCCTCTTCCAGGACTTACTATTCTATCATTATTGTGTTCCCTTTTCTTTTTGTAAATTTTATTTATTTATTAATATTTATTTTTGGCTGCCCTGGATCTTTGTTGCAGTGTGGGCTTTTCTCAAGTTGCGGTGAGTGGGAGCTATCTTTGTTGTGGTACAAGGGCTTCTCGTTGAGGTGGCTTCTCTTGTTTTGGAGCACAGGCTCTATAGTTATGGTGCACGGACTTAGTTGCTCCGAGGCATGTGAGATCTTCCCAGACCAGGAATTGAACCCATGTCTCCTGCATTGGCAGGTGGATTCTTTACCACTGAGCCACTGCATTCCCTTTTCTGAATCATTGTTAATTTCAGGTCAGCTCTGTCTCTCTCTCTCTCTCTCTCTCTCTCTCTCTCTCTCTCTCTCTCTCTCTCTCTCTCACTCTCTCTCTCTCCCTCTTTTTAAAAAAGAAATTCATTTAAAATAATGGTTCCTTAAGTCATGACCTGTCTCATCTTCACTTTCCTCCCCACATTTACCTTTCCTCTCTAACCTTTACCTGGGGAGCCATCTCTTTAGCGCACAGAATGTCGACCAGTTAGAATTAAAGACTGGGCCCCTTTATCCTTTGAGCCACCCACTGTTCCCAGCAAAACCAACTACAAAATTATCAACACTTAATTCCCTTACTAGTTCACATGGTGATCTGTCTCTTTTAGCACATAAAACCCTTGAATGTATGGTTAAGTGTTTTTTGGTTTATACTGTACACAGCTCAAAACAGGGGAATAAATGAATACAGAATAAGCTGCTCATATATTCTAACTGCTGCTGCTGCTGCTAAGTGGCTTCAGTCGTGTCCGACTCTGTGTGACCCCACAGATGAGAGCCCACCAGGCTCCCTCGTCCCTGGGACTCTCCATGCAAGAAGACTGGAGTGGGTTGCCATTTCCTTCTCCAATGCAGCAAGGAGAAAAGTGAAAGTAAAGTTGCTCAGTCGTGTCTGACTCTTAGCGACCCCATGGACTGCAGCCTACCAGGCTCCTACGTCGATGGGGTTTTCCAGGCGAGAGCACTGGAGTGGGGTGCCATTGGCTTCTCCGTATAGTCTAACTACGTAACTTATAAGCTTTCTCTTCATAAATGTCTATCTTTCCTGTATCTTAAACTTCTATAATCTGAATCTTTTCCCATCTTATTCAATAAGCATGTATGAACTTTCCATATTAAATTATTTCATGTCACTGCCAAACATTCTGAAAACTAGTCAAATTTTTCTGCCTTCACTGTCTCAACTTGCATTCACTCTTCAACTCTTAAAATATGACTTCCCTGATCAAAACTTTAGATCCAACTGTAATTTATAAGAAATACAATTGACAGAGGAACATACTGCAATCCAGCAAAGAGGAGGTGGCCAAGATGGTGGAGTAAGAAGACGCTGAACTCATCTTCTCCCATGGACACACCAAATTTACAAATACCTACAGAGCAACTAATGAAAACAATCTAAAGACAAGTAGAAAAGATGTCCCACAATTAGAGACATAAAGAGAGAACCACAATAAGAGCAACTCTTAGCTTCATTGATCTTTTAAAACTGTTTTTTAGTCTCTATTTCACTTATTTCCACTTTGACTTCTATTATTTCCTTCTACTAACTCTGGGTTCTGTTTGTTCTTTTCCTAGTTTTCTTAGGCCTAAGTTTCATTTATTTACTTGAAATTGGCTTCCTTGATGGCTCAGTGTGTAAATATTTCACCTGCAAGGCAGGAGACACAGGAGACGTAGGTTCGATTCCTGAGTCAGGAAAATCCCCAGGAGAAGGGCATGGTAACCCGCTCCAGTAATCTTGCCTGGAGAATCCCATGGACAGAGGAGCCTGGCAGCTACAGTTCAGAGAGTTGCAAAAAGTTGGACATGACTGAGCAAAAAATCACACACACACACAATGAGCATGTGGAGAAAAGTGAACCCTCGTGCACAGTTGATGGGAATGTAAATTGGTACAGCCACTATGGAAGACAGTCTGAAGACTTCTCAAAAAATTAAAAATAGAACTACCATATAATCAAGGAATTCCACTTCTGGGAATTTTTCCAAAGAAAACAAAAACATTAATTTAAATAAATATGCACCTCTATGTTCATTGCAGCATTATTTACAACAGCCAAAGTATGGAAGCAACCTAAGTGTCCACTGACAGAAGGATAGATAAAGTAAATGTGGTACACGTACATGCAATAGAATATTATTCAGCCGTAAGAAATGAAATCTTGGCATTTGCTACAACATGGTTGGATCTAGAGGGCATTATGCTAAGTGAAATAACTCAGAAACAGATAAATACTCTGTGATCTCACTTATATGTGAAATCTAAAAAAAAAAAAAAGGAAAAAACAAAACAAAATCAGACTCACACATACAGAGAACAAATGGGTAATTGCCAGGACGGAGGGGGTGGGGGATGGAGAAATAGGTGAAGGGGATTCAGAGGTATGAACTTCCAGGTATAAAATGAATAAATCATGGGGGTGTAATATACAGCATAAGAAATGTGGTCAATAATATTGTGATAACTGTGTGGTTACTAGACTTATTGTGGTGATCATTTCATAATGTATACAAATGTCAAATCATTATGCTATAGACCTGACTAACATAAAATTGTATATCAACTACATTTCAATTTTAAAATGTCAATTAAAAATAGATAATTAAAGTAAAATAAAATACAGCACAGGGGTACTATCAGTGCCATCCAGACTATGACAAACTCTAGAGAACAAATGACTCAATTTCTTTATCAGGAAATAAATGGAGGGAGGGGAAGTCAACATAGGTCTTAACAATAGCAAACAAACTCAGTTTATGGACCTTTTTTGATTCAAACAAACTCAGAAAGTAATTGACAACATTCATGCAAAGTCGTGGAAAATGACAACAATATGTAAGCATTAACTGGATTTTGATGATACAAAGAAATTATTATTCATTGACTTTAGGTGTATTGACAGTATGATACTTATATATTTTAACTGATCTTATTTTTTAATGATACATGCTGAAATATTCAGGGATGAAATAATATGATGACTGAAACTTGTTTCAAAACAATACAGTGGGTGGTGGATGGAGGCATGTATGAAGGAAGGCCATGAGCTGATCATTATTAAATCTGAGTAAAGGATACTTGGGGCTTATCATATTGTACTTGAAATATTCTGTAATAAAAACGTTAAAAAGAATCATGGCTTCCATTCCAACATTCTACTTAAACTGCCTTGGGTATAGTCACTAGTGACCAAACTGGCCAACTTCATGGGTATCTTTTCAAGTCATTATCATGATCCATGTTGTCCTGACTCTGTTACCTCCCCCTCTCTTGATTTCAAGGTCATATCTATCTGCATTCTTCTCTGTTTCCTGTGCCCTGATTACAAAGTCTGGTAGGAATACCTCTTTGGGACCATGCTAGGGGAGGGGACTTTAGGACTGAATTAGAGGGGATAAGATGGACTTATGTGAAGCAACAGAAGGTCAAAGGTTGAGAAAACATAATCATCATCCAAAGCCAGCAGCCAAGCACCAAGGTTTAATTCTACAGACTGAGGGGAGGAAGAAAATGGAAAGACTTGCAAAGGTAGTAGTTCGGAGGTTCAGAAGCAGAGCAAAATCAAAGATGAGCAAAAAGTCCAAAGATTAAAATGTCAGTACAAGTGTGTGCCAGAATACCCTTCTTAGGAGTCTCCAGCATCTCTATGGTGGGGTGATGACAGCCACAGGTGCTACACTGGGTCAAGAGCCCGTCTCTCCAACAAGAACCACTCAGACTCCTGCATGAGCAACTCCCATTACCCCTAGATATTCAGTAAGTATTTGAGTGCCTTCCATATGTTCAGTACATTATCCTTGTTCTGATTCTCATTTTACTTATAACAATTGTTCTTAACCTTTTTGGGGGCATGAACTCCTTTGGGAACCCAATGAAAGGTATGAACCATTTCCCCAGGATAAAATGCCCATAAACACCTAAGCACAAAATTTAGCATGACATTTATTTTATTGCATTGGAAATTTACTTTGAATATGTAGACTATAAAACAATCTTCATGTCACAAATCAACAACGAGTCATTTCTGATGATGAGAAAGAGAAAGTGCGTATGGTATACACAAAATAAAAAGCAACCTAATCGTACTTAAAAGTACATCTCAATGCTATTATTTAACTCAATAGCAATGCTGTAATTGTCACATGGTTCATGATCCAGTACATTTGTACCACCTTTAGATATTCAATCAATTTGGAATTTCCATTGAGTTAATAACTACTGCTGAAAGTTTTACTCCTAAAGGTATGTAGCAAGAAAAGAATTATTTTGCTTTGTTCACTCTGTTAATTGAAGGCAAGTATTATAAGTTGGATTTCCTAGAAAGTTGCTCAGTGGATAAGTTGTGTCAGATTCTTTGCAACCCCAAGGACTGCAACATGCCAGGCTTCCCTGTCCTTCACTATCTCCTGGAGTTTGCTCAAACCTATGTCCACTGAGTTGGTGATGCCATCCAACCATCTCATCACTTGTCTCCCCCTTTCTTCACCTACCCTCAATCTTTCCCAGCTTCAGGGTCTTTTCCATTGAGTTGGCTCTTCATATTAAACTGGTAGAATCTAAGGTGTCAGCCGTCGGTCAATTTATGAGGGTGTGCTGTTGGGAACAACACTGTGGAGAGGGAGAGAAAAGCAGGATATGCAGACAGATAGACTGCACGGCAGCCCCTAGGAAGGCCTTGGCTACACAGAGGGAAGGTGCTTCAGAGGTAACCTGAGTTGGGGTTAGAAGCAGGACCATTATACTCCCATATTAAATAGTCCTTGGATGCCCATGACCACTGGAAGGGTGTGCCCTCAAGCAAGGCTGTGCTTTTCAGCCAAAGCAATTCTAAAAGAGCACTGACAGCTGATGAACACCATCCAGCAGTGCTGCCAGTGGCCATCTCAGCAGCTGGGGAATAAGTCTTAATTCCTGAAGGGTAGGTCTAAGTAGCACACGACAGTGTCCACTACAGTAGGCGTCTATCAGAAACATCAGAGTTCTCTAAGACTCTTTGAACTGAATTCTTACCCTGTCATTTCTGTGTCCAATTTACACTCCATCTTTGACAGGGTTTGCAGTCTTTCTAATTTGGGCCACAGAGAAATGGCTAAACTGTTATCAAATGAAATGTCCATTTGATGGATAAGTGCTTTAAACCCTTGACCTCTGGAATACCTGTGAACTTCAGGAATTCTGGTACTCTGAAGAAGCACAGAAAACCCTTATGTTGTTTTCCCATTTCAGAATCAAACTTCTGGAAAAGACACAGCTTTAAATCTATAGCTCCAATTGAGTTCATGGCTCACATGTAAGACGATTATTTGAAAAATTCTTCAATAAAACAACAAAACCTGACTTGTTCTGGAGCACTGCATACACTCCATTGATTCACAGAAGATCAATATTTTTTTTGACCAAAGACATAAAATAGAAATTCTTTTTTGATGGCATTAGTATGCACATAACAGAAGAAAATGAGAGACACTGGGTGCTCTGAGAGGCATCCGATAATTTATCCAGTTGCAATCTGAACTGGAATCAGAGAAATATTTGTGATTCTTTAGTAGGTGACATTCTTTGATGAAGGAACAGCTTCGGGTTCTTCCTCTGCTTCTTGCAACACTTCCAGAGCACTTAAAGGTCTCACTAGTTTTGACTACTTTTATTTGGAAAGATGGCAATCAACCTTATAACAACAATAAAGATAGTAATTATTGAGGACCTTCCAATGCTATGTATACAGTTCTAAGTGTTTTGCTTGTATCATCTCAGTTAGTTCTCACAATAACCCAGTGACACAAGTACCACTATTACTCCCATGTTACAGATTCCCATTGATAGACAAGCAGGTCAACACCAAATGATGCTAATGGCCAGTCTACATTCACTTAACTACCAAGTGGGAAGCTTGGATTCAAACACACATGGTTGCCTGACTTCTCAGTCCACCCTCTTAACTACACTGCATGGTGTTTTAAGCATCTGTCTGGGAAACAAATCATAGCCTGGGAGTCATATTAACATTTTTTAATGGAGCCTACCTCTCACCAAAGAATTCTGCCTTGCCTGGTATAATTTCACATGCGCACACACATACACGTATACACACACTGCCTCTTCAGTATCACTGGTTCCACACTTCCCATCAATAGGACAAAGAAGCACTGGGGATACTCGGTGTATGCTCAGGAACAAAAGCACAACCAAGGATAATTGAGCTCTGTTCTACTTTTGGTAACATTTTCCAATTACAGTCAGAACAAATACAAAAAAGACAAATTTCTATAATCACAATAGCAGGATCTATTAGTTAACCCCCATATACTGGAAACTAAGTTGTTCTTGTTTAGTCAATAAATTGTTTTGGACTCGTTTGTGACCCCATGGACTGTAGCCCATCAGGCTCCTCTGTCCATGGGATTTCCCAGGCAAGAACACTAGAGTGGGTTGCCATTTCCCTTTCCAGGGAATCTGCCTGACCCAGGGATTGAATCCTCATCTCCTGCATTGGCAGGCTGATTTTTTACCACTGAGCCACCAGGGAAGCCCATTGGAGACTATGCTGCTGCTAAGTCACTTCAGTCGTGTCTGACTGTGTGTGACCCCATAGACGGCAGCCCACCAGACTCCCCCGTCCCTGGGATTCTCCAGGCAAGAACACTGGAGTGGGTTGCCATTTCCTTCTCCAATGCATCAAAGTGAAAAGTGAAAGTGAAGTTGCTCAGTCATGTCTGACTCTTAGTGACCCCATTGAAGACTATACTCGATACCAAAATATGGGGATAATGACAAATACACATTGCTTGAATATGTATATTTTATACTTATGTGGAGTGTGTATTATTTACTTTTTCTGTGTCTCCCCTCCCTCCAGATCCATTCTCTGCTCTTCACCCTCTCTTGCCTCAGCAGGCTGATCTCTACAGACTATATAATCCAGGTTCCCATGCAATGGGCTTCACCTGGACTTGGCCAATGGGAAGCACCAGGAGGACAGTCAGAGGGCTAGAGGAGAGAGAGAGGGCAGGTATGTCTGCCCTGCTCCTCCAGCTTTGTGCCATGGTTCTCCCGGGGACTGCATCCCTCGAGGACCACAGCTATTCCTCAGCTGTCCTTCCTCCATGGTGCCAGCACTCTTTTGCCATCCCAATGCTGCCACTCTTCTTGTTGCCTCACTATGACTTATTGCTTTCTTCAACTTTGCCTGTATCTGTGCAAAGAGCTACTTTATTAAATGCACTTCATTTGCATTATCTGAGTGGAATTCTGTCTTCTGCTGGAATGTTGTTAAGTTAATAAGCATGCCTGACTCTCTGTGACCTCATGGACTGCAGCACATCAGGCTTCTCTGTCCTCCACTATTTCCCAGAATTTGTTCAAATTCATGTCCATGGAGTCAGTGATGCTATCTAACCATCTCATCCTCTGCTGCCCAGCCTGTTCTCTGTTTGCCTTCATCCTAAATATTCATTGGAAGGGCTGAGGCTGAAGCTGAAGCTCCAATACTCTGGCCACCTGATGAAAGGAGCTGACATGACAGTGCAGTCTTTTTTTCATGCAGAAGACTTGAGAATCCTTTGGACTTCAAGGAGATGAAACCAGTCAATCCTAAAGAAAATCAGTCCTGGATATTCACTGGAAGGACTGATGCTAAAGCTGAAGCTCCAGTACTTTGGCCACCTGATTCGAAGAGCCCACCCACTGGAAAAGACCCTGATGCTGGGAAAGATTCAAGGCAGGAGAAGAAGGGGATGACAGAGGACAAGATGGTTGGATCGCATCACCAACTCATGAGTTTGAGCAAGCTCTGGGAGATAGTGAAGGACAGGGAGGCCTGGCATGCTATAGTCATATAGTGGTGGCAAAGAGTCGGACACAACTGTGTGACTGAACAACAATATTCACATTTTAGTATAGTATTGGTACACACTTTATGATTGAAATGCATATTCTACTAGCTCTATAATTATTACTGTATGTAAAATATTCTCTATACTTGATATGTTTGGTAAGTGCATAATAATAGAAAAATCCTCTAAGATGGGCTACAAACTAAGAGCATTTACAAAAACTGGAAGTCTAGAACACTAGAATATCTGGCAGCAAGTCTCTTGTCTATTTTTCAGACACAATAATTTTAATCCTTACTATAAGTTGTTTTTAAGAGAGTGAAAACTATTCCCATTAAGGTCTGCTAGGTATAGTATCCCAAAGGTACTTAATAAATTGCACCTCCTTTGAAAAGAAAAGGTGATGGATTGAAAAATGTTTAGCTCGACCATGCATAATTGATAGGATTCCTAGTGCAAATAAGTGTCTAATAAATAATTAAATTTAATCTCATTATAAGAGTTTTCATAATGGGATAATTTAATTAAATGAAAGTCAAAAAGGTTTCTAAGGGGTTGAAAGATGTTAATGTTGCTATATTTGGCTAATGGTCTGGGGATGCTATAGTGAAGAGAGTAATTCACATGGGTGCATGCATTATTTAATGAATCCCTCTGAGATGGAAGAAAGGACAGATCAATGATAACTTGTCGCTTTATCATTGCTTACAAGGCACATTTAAACAACCTAGGATATGTTAAAGGTAGAAAGCAGTCAAAAATGAACAATTCTTTTAAAGGACAATGTAACTACATTCCTAATATTATATTGGAAGCTTTGATTACAATACACATTTTCTATGCACTGTTATTTCTCTCTTTGATCTATTACTAAAATGAAAAATAATAAAATCTCATAAGCTGCTGTACAGTTAGGTCAGATTTGGCTCTAAGTGAAAGTAATAATGGAACAGCATGTATATCTGATACTAAAAAATTGATAGCTGAGTCAGGAGGGACCCATTAACAAGCTTTTTGAGTGAGCAGAGTTTTGTGCTTCAAGTCTCCAGAAGCACTTAGCCAGACTAGAATAGTAAAATTGTAGTCTAAGTAGTTATCTCAGTTACAGGTGATCAGTTATGAGTTAACATGAAAGGTGAAAGGCATCATTCTTCTATCAGATATTACTTTTAAAACCATCATTTTATGAGAGGCAAAGGAGCAAGTACCACAAAATTTGAGACAGGTGACCCAGTCAGGATTTTTTTTTCCTACTAATAACATGGCCAATAACAATGTAAAGACTAGGCACACTCTTGATTTTAAATTAAACATAATTTCATATGGTGACCATGTCCAAATTTGCACTTAAAAGAAGCACAAAATAAATTAGGAATTTGGGAGTAACATATACACACTGCTGCTGCTAAGTCACTTCAGTTGTGTCCGACTCTGTGCGACCCCATAGACATCCCCCATCCCTGGGATTCTCCAGGAAAGAACACTGGAGTGGGTTGCCATTTCCCTCTCCAATGCAGCAAAGTGAAAAGTGAAAGTGAAGTCACTCAGTCGGATCCGACTCTTAGCGACCCCATAGACCGCAGCCTACCAGGCTCCTCCATCCATGGGATTTTCCAGGCAAGAGTACTGGAGCGGGGTGCCATTGCCTTCTCTGAACATATACACACTACTATACATAAAACAGGCTTCCCAGGTGGCACTAGTTTTAAAGAATCAGCCTACCAATGCAGGAGATGTAAGAAACACAGGTTCTATCCCTGGGTTGAAAAGATCCCCTGGAGGAGGGCATGGCAACCCACTCCTGTCTTCTTGCCTGGAGAATCCCATGGACAGAGGAGCCTGGCAGGCTACAGTTCATAGAGTTACAAAGAGTCAAACATGACTGAAGTGACTTAGCACACACACATATTTAAAACAGATAAAAGAAGAGGACCTATGGTATAGCACAGGGAACTGAATTCAACATCCTGTAATAATCTATATAGGAGAAGAATCTGAAAAAGAATATATATATATATATGCACAGAAAAAAAAAATATATATATATATTGCTGTATGCCTGAAACAAACACAACATTGTAAATCAACTATACTTCAATAACAAATATATTAAAAAAGTTTCAGCCGGGGGGAAAAAAAAAACAGCACAAAACTAACACATTGGCCTTAGAATACAGGGTCTATATCTGCGGCAAATGGCCCGTCTCCTGAAACCTGAGTCGTGGGGCTCTCTAAGTCTTGGAAAAGAAGTACTTTATTTACAGGGAAACTCCCTGTTTTCATCGAGGATAAGGAGATGGATGAGCAGTGGTAGCCATTTCAATCCCCAAGAGTGATCCATCAATTGCTGTAATGTTGTTGCTGTTGCCATGAATTCCATTGAAACTTTGATGCATCTTTCTCCCGGATAGGAATTTATAATAGAATTATAGTTGAAAGGACTTGTGACGTCTCTTAGTTTCAGTACTTCTAGGCCAAGAAAGGTGACTTGCGCAAGGCCATCCAACTGTTTAATAGAATGAAATCTGAGTGTCTGTCTAGGGGTTATTTTTAAATTTTTGCTATGCCAATTGGCCCAAAAGATTTTTTTTAATGATGGTAACATAATAAGTCAGTGTATCTCAAACTGTACATCCATCCCTACAAGCTTAAGAGTCTGTGTGGTGGGGAAGGGCAATTTGTGGATGGGGAAGTCCAAGAAGGCTGAGGAGATAAATGATGTACATTTTGAACAATTGTTTGATGGTGGTAGCGGTCAACTGTGGGTTACACAAATACAGTGAATTGGCTTTATCCAGCTCTTCACTTGGCCTCCTCCAAACTTCCTCCCTGTTCGCTAACCTTCAATTAAGACATATGGGATGTCAAAAAGGTAGCTGAAACATTGAGCTAATGTGCTCTCAACAGCCACCGCACCTGCAAAATGAACAAACGTTTGCGTTGTCCACGTGAATATGGGTGTGCAAAGGGTGAAGGGGGACAGGGCTGGCCCTCAGATTTCAAAAGCAGGGACATCAATATTCTAGGTACGTTGGGTAGTGTTGAGAGACATGATTATCCATAACGATTGATTTTTAAAGGTGATTTTTCTGTTATGGTCAGATACTTCCTTTTTGTATTTTTAATCTGAATGTCTGGTTTCACTTAATGTAAAGATGAGAATTCCTTATCTGGGAATTTCTTACGCAGTAAATATCCTTTGCTTTGAATGACTCTGGAAAAGAAATGGTTACTTTGCTTTTGACAGGGAAATCTCCTGGTTTTATTTTGTCCTGTTTTACAAAGAAATCAGTGATAATCTGGTGAGTCTTTCTGGGAAAAGACAGAAGAGAGGGGACAACTTTTCTAATCCATTCTTCCTCTGGGGACACTAAGGATTTTACTCTCTAGGTCTGCTGTCTCTCCAGAAACTCTTCTACTGATTATTGATCAATAGAAGTAATCTATAATGGAAATGGGTATATGCAAAATATCTGCTTCTGGCGTTTCTCAGGCATAGAAAGTACATGCCCTTGGCAGACACACTCCTAATCTGTTCATAACTAGAGTTCCCTGACTGCAGTTGCCAGTGTGTTCTCAGGGGAAGGAACTTGTATACAGACAACTACTCTTACTAGAAATAAAACTATAAGTCTGATTAGTCTCATTTTACACTTGAAGACTAAACTCAGAGACCTGCAGACACTTATCCAAAATTATAAAAATAAAAGGCAAAATCAGGATCTAAATTCTCTCTTTTTTTAAATTTAAAGAATATACTTTTCCCTTCACTAAAAGATGCTAAAAATACCAGTGTTCAGGGACTTCCCTAGTGGTCTAGTGGCTAAGACTACACCTCCAATGCAGGGGGCCCAGGGATCGATCCATAGTTGGGAAACTAGATCCCGTATGCCTCAACTAAAATCTGGTGCAGCCAAATTAAATGAATTAGTTAATTTAAAAGACACTATCGCTCAGAAAGGCATTACATTTTCATACTGCTATGGTTAGAGAAAGTTATGTATCTTTGCTATCAATCCAAAGTTTCCATCTCTTACAGTATACAACTAGGTTGGCAAAAATATTCTTAAAGATTGTATTTATATAGTGACAATAGCAGACTGTTTGAACATCTGAACTAATTTCCCCTGACAACCACAGTACAGACACGATTGACTCTCATTTCAACATTGTTAATTAGGATGTGACTTTTATGACTGTTCTTGAATGTTTTTTATCTTTATGTTTTCCAACCCATTCCATTCTAATGGGATAGTATTTGGTTTTGGTCTTAAAATTTGCCAGAGAAATTCACAATTAAATTGCTTTTATTTCTTTAGAATATACAAATGATAGCAGTAGTTTTCAACAAATGAGTACTATTTTCTTGGCTTTCCAGTTTAGTTACCCCCATTTCCTTCACATTGTAGATTGTATCTCTGCATGAAGGATTAGTGATCCATGACAGACAGCTAAGGAATGGAACAAATATCACCTTTGCTGATTTTATTTAATGTAATTCATGTATTCAATACTTCTATTTGGAAATGTCTAAGGAAATAATTTTGATATTTTCCTCTGTATATCCACTGAGTTTTTTTTTTTAATAAAATAGGTAACAGCAAACTATGAAAGATTTTTGATTCAAAGGCACACATCCCCAGATAACTCTATCATGTACAAGTTTTTCCAGAAAATGTATAAGTAAAATCTGAAAAGAATTGAGTAGATGCAAGTTGCGGATAGCAGGTTAGGGTCACTTTCTAGAGAGGTTAACTGTTTTCATTTTGCTTCTTTATTTTTTTTTGTTGTTATAATTCTTATAATTCTTTTGTTACCTTCAGTTCATTCAGTCACTCAGTCATGTCCGACTCTTTGCAACCCCATGAATTGCGGCACACCAGGCCTCCTTGTCCATCACCAACTCCCGGAGTTTACTCAAACTCAGGTCCATCGAGTCGGTGATGCCATCCAGCCATCTCATCCTCTGTCGTCCCCTTCTCCTCCTGCCCCCAATCCCTCCCAGCATCAGGGTCTTTTCCAATGAGTCAGCTCTTCACATGAGGTGGCCAAAGTATTGGAGTTTCAGCTTCAGCATCAGTCCTTCCAATGAACACCTAGGACTGATCTCCTTTAGGATGGACTGGCTGGATCTCCTTGCAGTCCAAGAGACTCTCAAGAGTCTTCTCCAACACCACAGTTAAAAGCATCAATTTTTCGGTGCTCAGCTTTCTTCACAGTCCAACTCTCACATCCATACATGATCACTGGAAAAACCATAGCCTTGACTAGATGGACCTTTGTTGGCAAAGTAATGTCTCTGCTTTTTAATATGCTATCTAGGTTGGTCATAACTTCCCTTCCAAGGAGTAAGCGTCTTTTAATTTCATGGCTGCAATCACCATCTGCAGTGATTTTGGAACCCAAAAAAGTAAAGTCTGACACTGTTTCCACTGTTTCCCCATCTATTTCCCATGAAGTGATGGGACCCAGATGCTATGATCTTAGTTTTCTGAATGTTGAGTATTAAGCCAACTTTTTCACTCTCCTCTTTCACTTTCATCAAGAGGCTTTTTAGTTCCTCTTCACTTTCTGCCATAGGGATGGTGTCATCTGCATATCTGAGGTTATTGATATTTCTCCTGGCAATCTTGATTCCAGCTTGTGCTTCTTCCAGCCCAGCGTTTCTCATGATGAACTCTGCATATAAGTTAAATAAGCAGGGTGACAATATACAGCCTTGACGTACTCCTTTTGCTATTTGGAACCAGTCTGTTGTTCCATGTCCCATTCTAACTGTTGCTTCCTGACCTGCGTATAGGTTTCTCAAGAGGCAGATCAGGTGTTACCTTAGTCTGACATTAATAAACAGATGTATGTTTAGAAAAAAGACCTCCTCTTTATAGAAGTTGCAACTTTCCTGCTACTTTGAAATATAAGATAAAAAGTGTGACAGAAGGAGTCAAAAGATACCTACTACTTCCTAAGCAAGACCTAGTCCAGGCCCAAGGAGTTTTCAATAATGAATGTTGCCAAAGAAATATACATCTTGAGAGCTAAAGCAATCTGATCCCCTATACTGGTTATGATCAGATCCATGATCTCTAGTTAAAAGATTCAGTTCTATGACATACTTGGGTCCTCAAAATCCAGTGATTCAGAGCATATAGATGACTTAAAAGATAGGGAACAAGATGGCGGAGAAGTAGGTGGATGTGGAGTTTATGTCTCTCCACAGATACATCAGGAATACACCTTCAGAAACAGAAGTGCATGCAGAAGACCAGCTGAGAGCAGACAGGAGTACCTGACCAGTGGAAAAGAATATATAGAGCCACGCAAAACTCAGTAGGATGAAGGAACTAGGGGGAAAAACAGGAATGTTAGTAGGACTGGACCCGCCCTTGGAGGATGGGGGAACTGAAGCAGGGGTCTGATCCCTACATCGGGGCAACTGTCTGAGTCAGAGGAGAAACATTTAAGGCTGAGAGTGAAACAGTTGATCTGTGGCAGCCTAAATGGAACGAGAATCAGACAGTCCTTGCCCAGCCATACATACCCTAGAAAGGGGCACAGGTCCCCTATAAGGTGCAGAGGCTGGGAGCTGGAGGTTAGGGACTGTGGAGCAATTCCAGGGTGAGGGCTGCTGTTGACTGGAGAGATGGACCGAGGGGATGTGAGGGAGGGGACTGTGGTGGGAAATGCCTGTGGAGGAAAGCCAGTCAGCCATGAAAGCGAGGCAATACTGCTGAGTCATGTGTAGGGGTGGAGCCATCACCATAGCCTCTCTCCCCCCAACAGGCCAGCATCGACAGCTGAACAATAGAGAGACTGGCCCATCAAACACCTGATGCACTGAACTACAGAGTAGGACTCCCCCCAGAGTGCTCCTTTAAGTGACAGATGCGCTGAACTACAGAGTAGGACCCGAGCCAGGGGGACCCCTCTATGTGCCTGACTTGTGGAGCATCAGAGAAGGACCTCAGGCAAGGGTGCCCTCTAAGTGCCTGAACGGGTGGAGCTATGGAGAAAGACTGGCCAAAGAGGCCTTCTGATCACCAGCTACAAGAGGGTTGAAAAAAGACTCTTGATAGGGCCATAACTCCTGTGGTGGAGGCAGTCCGTGTCTCTGCACACTTGGCACCACCAGGGTCCCCAAAAGCCAAGCAGCTGTGCTACCTTCACACTCAACCCTCACTGGGGCAGAGCTGCCACAGGCAGAAAAAGTCTTGGGTCTATGCACGCAGGGTTGCTTGGGTCATGTCTGGCTCTTTGCGACCCTGTGGACTGTGGCCTGTCAGGCTTCTCTGTCAGGTAGGGAGGTTCTCCAGGCAAGAATACTGGAGTGTATTGGCCAATACTGGTTTCCATACCTTTATAGATCACTATATTTCCTGCTGCCCTAGCTGCCAACCCCTGTGAGATCCTGGTGTTGCCAGAACCCCTGCGACCCAAGCAACTGCACCTCATCAACACCCGGCCTTCACTGGGGCAGACCCAAGTCCTCCAGGGCAGCCTCAGGAGCCAATCCCAGTGGACAACCCACATGCAGAGGTGGAAATAAAACCACAGCTGAAACCCAGGGGCAGTATGACTGAGGAAGAAGACCCAAAACCTTCCCACCAGCTGTACAAGCTGCAGATTAAATCCACACGATCAACTAAGCACTCTGTGTCTATGGAATATATAAAAGGACATTGAGAGCTCCCACAAAAGAAAACGCACTAGTTCTGATAGCTGTGGACATTGGAGGCAAAAACACACAGGAGTAGGACCAGATTAGAATTTGAGCTGCCCCCACAGCAGGTCCTGAGACCAGCACAGTGCTGGAGGGCATCCTATGGAGGTGAGGTGGACTGTGACTCCCAGCAAGGGAAAGGACTCTGACAGAAATGACTCAAGAAAACCATTTATTATTCTTATGTTTTGACTTGCTCTATAGATTCTTTTTGACTTTTTTTCTTTTTTCCCTCCTCTGTTGTAGTTGTTGATTTTATTGGCATTATGACATCTAATTGAGCTTTTGGGCTTTTTTTAATACATAAATATTTATGCATCCAACATAGGAGCACCTCAATACATAAGACAAACACTAACAGACATCAAAGGTGAAATTGACAGTAACACAGTAATAGTAGGAGACTTTAACACCCCACTCACACCATTGGACAGATCATTAAAACAGAAAATTAATAAGGAAACACAAGTCTTAAATGATATATTAGATGAGATGAATCTCGTTGATATCTTCAGGATAATCCATCCAAATGCAGAAGAATACACCTTCTTCTCAAGTGTATATGAAACATTCTCTAGGATAGACCACATCTTGGGTCACAAATCAAACCTCAGTAAATTTAAGAGAACTGAAATCATATCAAGCATCTTCTCCAACCACAACGCTATGAGACTAGGTATCAGTTACAAGGAAAAAAAACTGTAAAAAACACACAAAAAAATGGAGATTAAACAAAACATTTCTAAATAACCAACAGGTTACTGAAGAAATCAAAAGGGAAATAAAAAAATTTCTAGAAACAAATGACAATGAAAACACAACAACTCAAAACCTATGGGATACAGCAAAAGCAGTTCTAAGAGGGCAGTTTATAGCAATACAATTCTACCTCAAGAAACAAGAAAAACATTGAATAGACAACCTAACTTTATACCTAAAACAACTGGAAAAAGAGGAACAAAAAAAATCCCAAAATTAAAAGAAAGAAAGAAATCATAAAGATCTGAGCAGAAATAAATGAAAAAGAAATGAAAGAAACAATAGTAAAGATTAATATTAAAAACTAAAAGCTGGTTCTTTGAGAAGATAAACAAAATTGACAAATCTTTAGCCAGACTCATCAAGAAAAAAAGAGAGAAGAATCAAATCAACAAAATTAGAAATGAAAAAGGAAAGGTTACAACAGACAATGTAGAAATACAAACGATTATAAGAGACTATTATGAACAACTATATGGCAATAAAATGGATAACCTGGAAGAAATGGACAGGTTCCTAGAAAATTTTCCGACTGAACCAGGAAGAAATAGAAATTATGAACAACCCAATTACAAGCACTGAAATTGAAGCAATGATCAAACATCTCCCAAAAAATAAGGCCCAAATTTAACTGGGAGGAAAAATTAAACAAGGCCCACAGATTACATGCCTAAAAGCAACTCCCAGCAGAAAAGTACTCCAGACGCCCCTACCCGCCAGCAACAAGCGGGGGCGGAACGGAGAGGAGCGGGCGGCATTGCTTAGGGTAAGGACCGGCCCGAAGACCCTGAGAGCAATCAGAGGGAGCTTCTTTAAACTGTGGGATAGCAAGGGACAAAATTAACCGGCCCGAACACACTGTCAGCAGTTTGCAAAACAAAGGGACTGAGAATCTCCAGAGAAGAGCCGGCCCATCCCCGCTGGAGGTAGGAGGCAGGGGGGAGGGGAAAAGGGCAAACTCAGCCCCTGAGAAGCCACCCCCTCCCACACTGCAAACAGGCCTCCGGGTTCTAGCTAAAGACTTCCTGAGACCCGACTGGCGGTGCGTGCTGGGGCCGCAGAGGGAAAAAGCACGCCGTACCCGGGGAGATTGCGCCCAAGCCTCTGGCTGCCTGGGACGCTCGACGCGGAGGGTAAAGGCATGCTGCACCGGGGAGAGTACGCCCAAGCCTCTGGCTGCCTGAACTGCTCAGGCCGGGGAAGGCACAAAACGCAGGCGCAACCGAATCCGCGCTTTTGTGGAGTACCCGAAAACTGGAACCGCACTCAACACAGGGCCCGCTCCATATAGAGCAGCCGGGAGCCTGAGCAGTGTAGACGGGGAAAGCACTGACACCCGTGAGCGGGGCAAACCCAGTGTGGCCGGAACACGGTGAGTGCTATCCACACAGAGCAGTATCTGTCTGCAGCGCCCCGCCCTCCCCGTAGCAGGACTGAACTGAACTAGAGAACCTAAATAAGAGATCACCTCCACCCGCCTGTGTCAGGGCGGAAATTAGACACCAAAGAGACGGCAAACAGAAGCCAAATAAACAAAGGGAACCGCTTCAGAAAGGACCGGTGCAACAGATTAAAATCCCTGAAGGTAACACCGACCACACCGGAAGGGGCCTACAGATATCGAGAAGTGTAAGCTGGAAAGAGGAGCTATCTGAAATTGAACTGAACCTACACTGACCGCAACAACTCCAGAGAAATTCCTAGATATATATGTATGTATTTTTTTTAATTAAAAAAAATATTTTTTTCTTTCCTTTTTGTTATTTTTTATTTTTTCTCTTTTATTTTCTTTTGAAATTCCCTATTACTGCCCCATTACTCCTCAACTTTCATTTTCATATATTTTTACGATTTTTTTAATTAGGGAAAAAAATTTTTTTTCTTTTTCTTGTTTTTCTCTCCTATTTCCTTTTAAAGTCCTCTAATACTCCTCTATTATTCCTTAATTTTCATTTTCATTTCACTATAACCTTGCCAAAAAAAAAAAGAGAGAGAAACCCTATTTTTAAACCGAACTTCATTTACATTTCTAAGTGTTTTTTGTGTTTTTGTTTTTAAATATTGTATTTCAAAGAGTCTAACCTCTACACTAGATTTTTAATCTTTGTTTTTCAGTAGTATGTGATATAGATTTTGGACATTTAAGAATCCAATATTCAGTTCCCATTTCTATTCAGGAGTGTGGTGATTACTCTCCCACTTTTGACTCTCTGTTTTCTACCTCAGAACACCTCTATTTCCTCCTTTCCCCTTCTCTTCCCAATCCAATTCTGTGAATCTTTGTGGGTGTCTGGGCTACAGAGAACACTTTGGGAACAGATAACTGCATAGATCTGTCTCTCTCCTCTTGAGTCCCCTTTTTCTCCTCCTGCTCACCTCTATCTCCTTCCTCCCTCTCCTATACTTCATGTAACTCTGTGAACCTCTCTGGTTGTCTCTCACAGTGGAGAATCTTTTCACCATTAACCTAGAAGTTTTATTATCACTGCTGTATAGTTGGAGAAGTCTTGAGACTATTGGAAGAATAAAACTGAAATCCAGAGACAGGAGACTTAAGCCTAAAACCTGAGAAAACCAGAAAACTCCTGACTACATGGAACATTAAGGAATAAGAGACCATCCAAAAGCCTCCATACCTACACCAGAACCAACCACCACCCAAGAGCCAATAAGCTCCAGGACAAGACATACCACGCAAATTCTTTAGCAACGCAGGAACATAGACCTGAGTGTCAACATACAGGCTGCCCAAAGTCACACCTAACACATAGACCCATCACAAAACTCATTACTGGACACTCCACTGCACTCCAGAGAGAAGAAATCTGATTCCATGCACCAGAATGCTGACACAAGCTTCCCTAACTAGGAAACCTTGACAAACCAATCATCCAACCCCACCCACTGGGTGAAACCTCCACAATAAAAAGGAACCACAGACCACAAGAATACAGAAAGCCCACTCCAGACACAGCAATCTAAACAAGATAAAAAGGCAGAGAAATACCCAACAGGTAAAGGAACATGAAAAAAGCCCACCAAGTCAAACAAAAGAGGAGGAAACAGGGAATCTACCTGAAAAAGAATTTAGAATAATGATAATAAAAATGATCCAAAATCATGAAAACAAAATGGGGTTACAAATAAATAGCCTGGAGACAAAGATTGAGAAGATGCAAGAAATGTTTAACAAGGACCTAGAAGAAATTTTAAAAAGTCAATTAAAAATTAATAATGAAATAAATGAGATAAAAAACACTCTGGAGGGAACCATGAGTAGAATAACAGAGACAGAAGATAGGATAAGTGAGTTAGAAGATCAAATGGTGGAAATAAATGAAGCAGAGAGGAAAAAAGAAAAAAGAATCAAAAGAAATGAGGACAACCTCAGGGACCTCTGGGACAATGTGAAACACCCCAACATTCGAATCATAGAAGTCCCAGAAGAAGAAGACAAAAAGAAAGGCCATGAGAAGTTACTCGAGGAGATAATAGCTGAAAACTTCCCTAAAATGGGGAAGGAAATAGCCACCCAAGTTCAAGAAACCCAGAGAGTCCAAAACAGGATAAACCCAAGGCGAAACACCCCAAGACACATATTAATCAAATTAACAAAGATCAAACACAAAGAACAAATATTAAAAGCAGCAAGGGAGAAACAACAAATAACACACAAAGGGATTCCCATAAGGATAACAGCTGATCTATCAACAGAAACCCTTCAGGCCAGAAGGGAATGGCAGGACACACTTAAAGTAATGAAAGAGAATAACCTACAACCTAGATTACTCTACCCAGCAAGGATCTCATTCAGATATGAAGGAGAACTCAAAAGCTTTACAGACAAGCAAAAGCTGAGAGAATTCAGCACCACCAAACCAGCTCTTCAACAAATACTAAAGGATCTTCTCTAGACAGGAAACACAGAAAGGTGGTATAAACGTGAACCCCAAACAACAAAATAAATGGCAACGGGACCATACCTATCAATAATTACCTTAAATGTAAATGGGTTGAATGCCCCAACCGAAAGACAAAGGCTGGCTGAATGGATACAAAAGCAAGACCCCTATATATGCTGTCTACAAGAGACCCACCTCAAAACAAGGGACACATACAGACTAAAAGTGAAGGGCTGGAAAAAAATATTCCACGCAAACGGAGACCAAAAGAAAGCAGGAGTCGCAATACTCATATCAGATAAAATAGACTTTCAAATAAAGGCTGTGAAAAGAGACAAAGATGGACTACATAATGATCAAAGGATCAATCCAAGAAGAAGATATAACAATTATAAATATATATGCACCCAACATAGGAGCACCGCAATATGTAAGGCAAACGCTAATGAGTATGAAAGAGGAAATTAATAGTAACACAATAATAGTAGGAGACTTTAATACCCCACTCACAACTATGGATAGATCAACTAACCAGAAAATGAACAAGGAAACACAAACTTTAAAGGACACAATGGACCAGCTAGACCTAATTGACATCTATAGGACGTTTCACCCCAAAACAATCAACTTCACCTTTTTCTCAAGTGCACATGGAACCTTCTCCAGAATAGATCACATCCTGGGCCATAAATCTAGTCTCGGTAAATTCAAAAAGATTGAAATCATTCCAGTCATCTTTTCTGACCACAGTGCAGTAAGATTAGATCTCAATTACAGGAAAAAAATTATTAAAAATTCAAACATATGGAGGCTAAACAACACGCTTCTGAATAACCAACAAATCATAGAAGAAATCAAAAAAGAAATCAAAATATGCATAGAAATGAATGAAAATGAAAACACAACAACCCAAAACCTATGGGACACTGTAAAAGCAGTGCTAAGGGGAAGATTCATAGCATTACAGGCCTACCTCAAGAAACAAGAAAAAAGTCAAATAAATAACCTAACTCTACACCTAAAGCAACTAGAGGAGGAAGAAATGAAGAACCCCAGGGTTAGTAGAAGGAAAGAAATCTTAAAAATTAGGGCAGAAATAAATGCAAAAGAAACTAAAGAGACCATAGCAAAAATCAACAAAGCTAAAAGCTGGTTTTTTGAAAAAATAAACAAAATTGACAAACCATTAGCAAGACTCATTAAGAAACAAAGGGAGAAGAACCAAATTAACAAAATTAGAAACGAAAATGGAGAGATCACAACAGACAACACTGAAATACAAAGGATCATAAGAGACTACTACCAGCAGCTCTATGCCAATAAAATGGACAACTTGGAAGAAATGGACAAGTTCTTAGAGAAGTATAACTTTCCAAAACTGAACCAGGAAGATATAGAAGATCTTAACAAACCCATCACAAGCAAGGAAATTGAAACTGTAATCAGAAATCTTCCAGCAAACAAAAGCCCAGGACCAGATGGCTTCACAGGCTGAATTCTACCAAAAATTTAGAGAAGAGCTAACACCTATCTTACTCAAACTCTTCCAGAAAATTGCAGAAGAAGGTAAACTTCCAAACTCATTTTATGAGGCCACCATCACCCTAATTCCAAAACCAGACAAAGATGCCACAAAAAAAGAAAACTACAGGCCAATATCACTGATGAACATAGATGCAAAAATCCTTAACAAAATTCTAGCAAACAGAATCCAACAATATATTACAAAAATCATACACCATGACCAAGTGGGCTTTATCCCAGGAATGCAGGGATTCTTTAATATCCACAAATCAATCAATGTAATACACCACATTAACAAATTGAAAGATAAAAACCATATGATTATCTCAATAGATGCAGAAAAAGCCTTTGACAAAATTCAACATCCATTTATGATTAAAACTCTCCAGAAAGCAGGAATAGAAGGAACATACCTCAACATAATAAAAGCTATATATGACAAACCCACAGCAAGCATCACCCTCAATTGTGAAAAATTGAAAGCATTTCCCCTGAAATCAGGAACAAGACAAGGGTGCCCACTCTCACCACTACTATTCAACATAGTTTTGGAAGTGTTGGTCACAGCAATCAGGGCAGAAAAAGAAGTAAAAGGAATCCAGATAGGAAAAGAAGAAGTGAAACTCTCTCTGTTTGCAGATGACATGATCCTCTACATAGAAAACCTTAAAGACTCTACCAGAAAATTACTAGAGCTAATCAACGAATACAGTCAAGTTGCAGGATATAAAATTAACACACAGAAATCTCTTGCATTCCTATACACTAACAATGAGAAAACAGAAAGAGAAATTAAGGAAACAATACCATTCACCATTGCAACAAAAAGAATAAAATACTTAGGAGTATATCTACCTAAAGAAACAAAAGACCTATACAGAGAAAACTATAAAACACTGATGAAAGAAATCAAAGAGGACACAAACAGATGGAGAAATATACCGTGTTCACGGATTGGAAGAATCAATATTGTCAAAATGGCTATACTACCCAAAGCAATCTATAGATTCAATGCAATCCCTATCAAACTACCAACGGTATTTTTCACAGAACTAGAACAAATAATTTCACAATTTGTATGGAAATACAAAAAACCTTGAATAGCCAAAGTAACTTTGAGAAAGAAGAATGGAACTGGAGGAATCAACCTGCCTGACTTCAGACTCTACTACAAAGCCACAGTCATCAAGACAGTATGGTACTAGCACAAATATAGAAATATAGATCAATTGAACAGAATAGAAAGCCCAGAAATAAATCCACGAACCTATGGTCACCTTATCTTCGACAAAGGAGGCAAGGATATACAATGGAAAAAAGACAACCTCTTTAACAAGTGGTGCTGGGAGAACTGGTCAACCACCTGTAAAAGAATGAAACTAGAACACTTTCTAACACCATACACAAAAATAAACTCAAAATGGATTAAAGATCTAAATGTAAGACCAGAAACTATAAAACTCCTAGAGGAGAACATAGGCAAAACACTCTGACATAAATCACAGCAGGATCCTCTATGACCCACATCCCAGAATTTTAGAAACAAAAGCAAAAATAAACAAATGGGACCTAATGATACTTAAAAGCTTTTGCACAACAAAGGAAACTATAAGCAAGGTGAAAAGACAGCCCTCAGATTGGGAGAAAATAATAGCAAACGAAGCAACAGACAAAGGATTAATCTCAAAAATATACAAGCAACTCCTCCAGCTCAACTCCAGAAAAATAAATGACCCAATCAAAAAATGGGCCAAAGAACTAAACAGACATTTCTCCAAGGAAGACATACAGATGGGAAAAGAAAACACATGAAAAGATGCTCAACATCACTCATTATCAGAGAAATGCAAATCAAAACCACAATGAGGTACCATTACACGCCAGTCAGGATGGCTGCTATCCAAAAGTCTACAAGCAATAAATGCTGCAGAGGGTGTGGAGAAAAGGGAACCCTCTTACACTGTTGGTGGGAATGCAAATTAGCACAGCCACTATGGAAAACAGTGTGGAGATTTCTTAAAAAGCTGGAAATAGAACTGCCATATGACCCAGCAATCCCACTTCTGGGCATACACACCGAGGGAACCAGATCTGAAAGAGACACGTGCACCCCAATGTTCATCGCAGCACTGTTTATAATAGCCAGGACATGGAAGCAACCTAGATGCCCATCAGCAGATGAATGGATGAGGAAGCTGTGGTACATATACACCATGGAATATCACTCAGCCATTAAAAAGAATTCATTTGAATCAGTTCTAATGAGATGGATGAAACTGGAGCCCATTATACAGAGCAAAGTAAGCCAGAAAGATAAAGACCATTACAGTATATTAACACATATATATGGAATTTAGAAAGATGGTAATGATAACCCTATATGCAAAACAGAAAAAGAGACTCATATGTATAGAACAGACTTGTGGACCCTGTGGGAGAAGGCGAGGGTGGGATGTTTCAAGAGAACAGCATCAAAACATGTATATTATCTAGGGTGAAACAGATCACCAGCCCAGGTTGGATGCATGAGACAAGTGCTCGGGCCTGGTGCACTGGGAAGACTCAGAGGGATCGGGTGGAGAGGGAGGTGGGAGGGGGGACCGGGATGGGGAATACATGTAAATCCATTGCTAATTCATTTCAATGTATGACAAAAACCACTGCAATGTTGTAAAGTAATTAGCCTCCAACTAATAAAAATAAATGGAAAAAAAAAGGCAAAAATAATATAAAAATAAAAACCAAAAAAAAAAAAGGCCCAGGACCAGATGGCTTCACAGGAGAATTCTATCAAACATTTAGAGAAGAGCTAATGCCTATCCTTCTAAAATTCTTTCAAAAAATTGCAGAGGAAGGAACACTTCCAAACTCATTTTATGAGGCCATCATCACCCTGACACCAAAATCAGACAAAGACAACACAAAAAAAGACAACTACAGGCCAATATCACTGATGAACATAGACGCAAAAATCCTCAACAAAATTTCAGCAAATGGAATTCAGCAACGGATCAAAAGGCTCATACACCATGATCAAGCTGGGTTTATTTCAGGGATACAGGATTCTTCAATATAAGAAAATCAATCAGTGTGATACACCATAATCTCAATAGATGCAGAAAAAGCCTTTGACAAAATTCAGCACCCATTTATGACTAAAACTCTTCAAAAAATGGGCATAGAAGGAACCTACCTCAACATAGTAAAGGCCATGTGTGATAAGCCTACAGCAAACATTATTCTCAATGGTGAGAAACTGAAAGCATTCCCCCTAAGATCAGGAACAAGACAAGGATGTACACTTTCAGTATTATTATTTAACATAGTTCTGGAAGTCCTAGCTACAGCAACCAGAGAAGAAAAAAAAATAAAAGGAATCCAGACTGGAAAATAAGATGTAAAGCTCTCACTATTTACAGATGATATGATACTGTGCATAGAAAACCCTAAAGATAGTATCAGAAAATTACTAGAGCTAATCAGTGAATTTAGCAAAGTTGCAGGATATAAAATAAATACACAGAAATCACTTGCATTTCTATATACTAACAATGAAAAACCAGAAAGAGAAATCAAGGAATCAATCCCATTCACCATTGCAACAAAAAGAATTAAATATTTAGGAATAAACTTACCCAAGGAGACAAAAGAACTGCACACAGAAAATTATAAGACACTAATGAAACAAATCAAAGATGACATAAATAAATGGAGAGATATTTTGTGTTCCTGGGTAGGAAGAATCAATATGGTGAAAATGACTATACTACCAAACACAATCTACAGATTCAGTGCAATCCCTTTCAAATTACCAATGTCATTTTTTCACAGAACTAGAACAAAATATTTCAAAATTCATATGGAAACAAAAAAGACCCCAAATAGCCAAAGCAGTCTTGACAAAGAAGAATGGAGCTGGAGAAATCAACCTTCCTGACTTCAGATTATACTACAAAGCTACAATCATCAAGACAGTATGGTACTGGCACAAAAACAGAAATACAGACCAATGGAACAAGATAGAAAGTCCAGAAATAAACCCATGCACTTATGGGTACCTTATTTTTGACAAAGGAGGCAAGAGTATACAATGGGGCAAAGACAGACTCTTCAATAAACAGTGCTGGGAAAGCTGGACAGCTACATGTAAAAGAATGAAATTAGAGCACTTCCTAACACCATACACAAAGATAAACTCAAAATGGATTAAAGACCTAAATGTAAGACCAGAAACTATAAACTCTTAGAGGAAAGCACAGGCAGAAACTCGATGACATAAATCAAAGCAAGATCCTCTATGACCCACCTCCTAGAATAACAGAAATAAAAACAAAAGTAAACAAGTGGGACCTGATTAAAAGGAAACTATAAGCAAGGTGAAAAGACAACTCTCAGAATGGGAGAGAATAATAGCAAATGAAACAATTGACAAAGGATTAATTTCCAAAATATATAAGCAGCTCATACAACTCAATACCAGAAAAACAACCTAATCAAAAAGTGGGGAAAAGACCTAAACAGATATTTCTCCAAAGAAGACATACAGATGGCTAACAAATGAATGAAAAGGTGCTCAAAATCACTCATTATTAGAGCAATATTGAGCATTATTAGAGCAAATCAAAACTACAATGAGATATCACATCACACCAGTCAGAGTGGCCATCATCAAAAAGTCTATATACAATAAATGCTGGAGAGGGTGTGGACAAAAGGGGATAATCTTGCACTGTTGGTGGGAATGTAAATTGATACAGCCACTATGGAAGACAGTATGGAGATTCCTTAAAAAACTAGGAATAAAACCACCATATGGCCCAGCAATCCCACTCCTAGGCATATACTGTGAGAAAACCAAAATTGAAAACAACACATGTATCCCATTGTTCATTGCAGCACTATTTACAATAGCTAGAACATGGAAGCAACCTAGATGTCCATTGACAGATGAATGGATAAAGAAATTGCTGTACATATACACAATGGATCATTACTCACCCATAAAAAGGAACACATTTGAGTTAGTTCTAATGAGGTGGATGAACCTAGAACCTATTATACAGAGTGTAATTATTATTACAGTATTATACAGAGTAAGTCAGAAAGAGAAAGATAAATAACATATTCTAATGCACATATACGGGATCTAGATAAATGGTACTTAAGAATTTATTTACAGGGCAGCAATGGAGAAACAGACATAGAGAATAGACTTGTGGACATGGGAGGGGAGGGGTTGAGATGTATGGAAAGAGTAACATGGAAACTTACATTATCAAATGTAAAATACATAGCCAACAGGAATTTGCTGTATGGCTCAGGAAACTCAAACAAGGGCTCTGTATCAACCTAGAGGAGTGGGGATGGGGGGAAGGAGATGGGAGGGAGGGGATATATGTATATCAATGGCTGATTAATGTTGAGGTTTGACAGAAAACAACAAAATTCTGTAAAGCAATTATCCTTCAGTTAAAAAATAAATTAATTAATTTAAAAAATAATGTAAGAAACTAAGCATGATTGTTGGTTCTAAAATTAAAATTCAGTGAACTTGAACTTTGCACTTCAAAGGTCCTAAAATACTTTGCCTAAGAAGAACCTTGAACAGACATTGTATATTTATATGAAGATAAAAGTTTCCCCAAATTCAAGGCTCATGTTAATAAAATAGGATGCTCATTCAAATAAAAATTAATCAGAGAACAGAACTATTCTGATTGGGAATGTTGATCGCAGTTAAGACAGTACAACTGGTGAATATCATCTTACCTGCAAAGCTAGAGAAGTGTTTATGTTTGCAGTCTGTACATTTTCTTTCTTGCTCTATGTGATCAATTCTAGTTCTCCCTGAACTTTCTAGCTGCTAAAGGTTTTCATTTTAATTTGTATAAGGTGAGAACTTTTGGGGCATTCCAGATGTCTGTCCTCATCTTGGCCTGGTGGATGTTGTCCTATTGGCCTGCCATGTTACCCTTGTGTTCCCAGAGCCTGGACTGGGAGCCCTGATGAGGCTTCTAAGCAAGACCCATCATCAAAACTCTTAGAGAAAATTTCCCATAGAATTTCAGACAGGAAAAAGAACTTCCTGATTAATTTTCTTCATTTCTAAGAAAATTCATACTTAAAAATTTTTTTTGAATTGGGAGAGGTTGAGAAAGCAAGCAATCAACTTTTGAAACAATAAAATATCATGTGTAGAAATAGGATATGCTAATGAAGTTACTGGGGCTTCCCTGGTGGTTCAGTGGTAAAGAATCTGCCTGCCAATACAGGAGACTTGGGTTTGATCCCTGGGTCAGGAAGATCCCCTGGATTAGGAAATGGCAACCCACTCCAGTATGCTTGCCTGGGAAATCTCATGGACAGAGAAGACTGGCAGGCTATTATTGTCCATGGGGTTGAAAAGAGTCAGACACAACTCAGCGACTAAACAACAACAACGAAATCACTAATCAAAAAAAAAAGTCATTCTTATTTTTCAACAAGCCTATGAAATTTTAACACTATGTTTAATTCTTACATGTTCTGAAATATCCCTCCCATAACACACATGCAATGGGAAAAGTCTTCTGTGTACAATGTTCCTCATCGAAGAACCTTGATATTCATAGTTACCTAACTCCTTTCCAGATTTGGATATTCCTGGACCATATAAAGGTATCTTCTTTAAAAAAGTAAATTCTCCATTAAATCTTGAATGTATTGTGTGTGTGTGTGTGTGTGTGTGTGTGTTTGTAGATGAATATATTTGTTTTGGGATCATCAGGACCATGCACCAGTATTCTAACATAAACAAGCATGCTTTCTGGAATAGAAAAAAGGATAACATTCCTGGCAACTGATGGACAGGCCGGCACTGCGATGGGCAAAGAATCCAAAAAAGGAAGTTCTAAGACAAACTCAGTTCCAGGCTTGATGTCCAAAGGTCTGGGAGGTGGGAGGAAGAAAAGGTGAAAAGGTCCTGATTAAAGCCATTAAAGCCTCATAGGCTGAATTTGATATGACACAACTTCATATTTTTTTTTGCTGGGATGCTTGAATTAGGGGAGTGAGACTAAGGAAGTAAGTATGACATCACCCATTCTGGTAGATATCTTATTATGCTAATAATAATGAGTATGTAAGTATAAATTAATCAACTTTCAGTTCAGTCCAGTTGCTGAGTCGTGTCCGACTCTTTGCAACCCCATGAATCGCAGCACGCTAGGCCTCCCTCCCTGTCCATCACCAACTCCCAGAGTTTACTCAAACTCATGCACATCGAGTTGGTGATGCCATCCAGCCATCTCATCCTCTGTCATCCCCTTCTCCTCCTGCCCCCAATCCCTCCCAGCATCAGGGTCTTTTCCAATAAGTCAACTCTTCGAATGAGGTGGCCAAAGTATTGGAGTTTCAGCTTCAGCATCAGTCCTTCCAATGAACACCCAGGACTGATCTCCTTTAGGATGGACTGGCTGGATCTCCTTGCAGTCCAAGGGACTCTCAAGAGTCTTCTCCAACACCATAGTTCAAAAGCATTAATTTTTCAGCACTCAGCTTTCTTCACAGTCCAACTCTCACATCCATACATGACCGCTGGAAAAACCATAGCCTTGACCAGACTGACCTCATAGCTTAAACTGACTGCTATAGGTAATTTCCTCAGTATAGGAAGTCATAAGCAAGCAAGTCAAAACTTGCTTTTTAAAAGCAAGTAATAGCTTTTAATATGTGATTTTGTAACTTCTAAGGGAACTTTAAATGGCAATATGTTCATTCTTACATGGAGATATTAATAAGAAAATAAAATTATCACTCACATGTGAAGAATCCTCAAATTGTTAAAGCTAAGCAAGGATGGGAACCACATCTGAATGGCAGGATAGTAGATGTTCAAGATGTATCTGATGTATCTGATGTACAAGATCTAGCATTTGCCAAAATATCTGGCCAAGGAAACATCACTGAAGTTGAGATGAGAGAAAGAGCAGGGAACTTGGGGGGTGAGGTATGCAGGTAACTACCAACTCCAGACAGCTGAGATATACTCTCCCTTGCCTTCTGGCTTCCCCACCATCCCCTAACTAGGTCTGCAAAATAGAGATCTAAACATTCATCATGTAAAAAATCAGTCACTTATTTTGCTTCAAATCTAACCTCTTTAATATGGTAGTGCTTAGACTCTTACTAAATTTTTTTAATGAAATAGTTGTTTTTTAAAAAGTGACTTTTTGTGTACAACTGGACTTTTTATCCTACTTAAAACACAGAAGTTATTCTGCAACCCTGAAGATTCCTAAAGGAGAAAAGAAACAGAAAGAAAGAATGAGAAATTTGACGCCCTGACCTGAAATGTGCGTGAAATGGACTGTATAACAGTGTAAAATCTCAATTACAACTAGCAACTAACATGTGATTTCTAACAGAGTATTAAGCTAGTTGACTTTGAAGCAGTATCTTTCCTTTCCCTTCTTCAGAAAGACTCATCTAGACTTAGAAGCGATTTTGGAGCTAGGAGTTTTGTTCTTTCGAAACATTGCCATTTTGTTTGTCTTCTTTCCCATCTCCTGTTGCGTATTGAAGTTGGCCTTGATGTTGCTCTGATGGGAATTTCCACGAGGCAAGCCTGTCTTAACTACAACAGTTTGGGGATGCTATCTTTCCTCCACTGTTTACTTAGCTTATTATATCGTCTCCCTGCTGTTTAGTGACCTGGTTGTAGCTTTGGTTTATGGACTTTCTTTTTAAATGATAAAGATTAAAAACAAAACAGAATAAATTTCCTGGGCATCAAACCAAAATACACAGAGAAATAAAAAGACATGAAACGCTTAACATAGTTCCATCCAGAGCCACCTATTACAGTCTGAATTGTCTATATTTTCATCAGTGCCTCACTGGAGGTCACTGAATAAATCACATACTTCTCTCACCTTGTTGTGAACTAAGATTGTGTCTCCTTTGACACCTCATGTAATGCCTAGTGAAGTCATTGAAAAATTAATAATATGTTATACACTAATGTTAATACACTAAATGTTTTATCCACCCTCTCCTCCACCCCACCCCCAATTTTTTTTTTTTCTGTCTTTATTTCTTCTTGATTTCTACCATGTGTGTGAGTGGTCAGTCACGTCCAACTCTCTGTGACCCCATGGACTGTAGCCCGCCAGGCTCCTCTGCCAATAGGATTTCCCAGGCAAGAATCCTGGAGTGGGTTACCATTTTCTCTTCCAGAGGATCTTCCTGACCCAGGGATGGAACCCACGCCTCCTGAGTCTCTTGCACTGGCAGGGTTCTTTACCAATGAACCACCTGTGAAGATTAGTTTCTGGCACACATATGGTTAAATAGAATACCAGATGCAGTTCAATATATATGCTAAAACATTTTTTTAAACTCCAAACCAGGAAACCTAGTGCATCTCAGAACTTGCTAGAGCTGGAGTAGTAATATAATTTATACTCTCAGGAAAGGGTCATATGGGTGAGTCTGCATTGGCTTGTGACCATGTCTCCACTGAATGAATCAGATGAGATAGGTTAGCAAAATTTGGCACATGGGAAAAAATACCACTGATTGATGGACTGAAATGGACTGCCCAGAAAATCTTTGTATAGTAGGGTTTTTTTTTTTTTTGGAGGAGGAGGTTGACAGGGAAGGTGTGGATCAACATTTTTTAGGGGTGAAGAGTATCAATGAAATGTATTTAATATAACATCAGTTTCTGCTCTAAACCATTAATAGTAACCTAGGTTGTTATATAATGATGCAATTTTTTAAAATTCATGAAATGCCAGAATAAGATTTATATAGTAGTTACAAAACCAAACTTATCCCATGAATTTAAAAAATAATGAACTTGCTTGTATAGAAAAAAATTAGTAATGCAAAATATATGAATAAAATCAATTTTCAAGGCTTAAATTTTCAAATGCTTGGTTTTATTTAAATGCAGAAAAAAACTGGGAAATTTTCTGAACAGAACAACAAAAAATATATAAACTTTCCTAGAATAAGATGTGGTTGTAGCCAAATCTACCCCACTGGCGAGGCTAGCTACCTCAATCTGAATAAGAAACGCTGTTAAATTTAACAAAGAACATCTGTTTTTCATTTGAGGTGCATTCAAGTGTTCATTAAAGTGTCCTAACTGCTCTTTTCTTTTTCTATTTCACAATGGCTTTCCTTTCTAATACTATTGCAAGTTTAGCATGTGACTTAAAAAAACCTCAGAGTCATTGTGGCATTTCCTTTGAAATATGCCAGGAGAAACAAGAGAGAAAGCTGAAATCTCTAAGTTTAATAACATTTTATTACCATTCACCTTTTCCATACTTCCTAGGGGTGTTTATTTTCTACAATTATTCAACTAGGCTTCACTGAACCTGAATACCCCAGAGGCTTTCTCTCCTGTCTGCAGGGAGGCCCAGGAAAACTGAGCTTGAAAGTGAGTTATCGGCATTAGCCTCTTTGATGGAAGTATTTGGTCACCTTCTATAGGAGTAGAAATCAGTTCAAAATATAGTTTAAATGCAAGGCCTCAGATTGCTTCATTCTGCCAAATTCTTTTGAATATACAATTTATCCTGAATGTCAAAGTCATTATTTCTCAAACCTTTCTTTTGTTTTCTAGAAGGCATCAGCCCACTGAAATTCACAAATGAACTTGGATACTTATTTCCTTGAAGAAATAGAAAATGTTTTTAGACTTTTAGGGCAGACTCATCAGATTTTAACCAATAAATTGCATGTGAGTAAAACCAAAAATTTTAGTAAGTTATTTAAGATGTTTAATCACTCAAGTATACCTCTAGGTTGATTTGACAAAAAAAAAAAAAAAAAAGGATATTTCTAAGCACACTTTAAACATGCTGCTAAATACATCTCTATAATGAAAAATCTTTGTATTTTAAATAACTAAGGTCAAATTTAAAATACACTACATTGGTGAGCACCTGGTAATAGAAGAAATGTAGAATTATCTTACGGTTGAAAAAGCAGCACAGAAATCATTGATCCAAGTATGAAACAGATCTTTGTTAAAGATCACTTAGCTAATATGATGAATTGTCTAAAATGTTATAGATGGAAAAACAAAGCCTGACTCATGGCAAGCTCTCAATAAACACTGGGCCCTCACAAATGTTTAAAGAATAGAGAGGTGGAGGGGATGAGCCAAGAATCTATCATTCTCTTTCATGGAAAAAGGGATTCATGCTATTTCCTGATAACACTTCTGACTCCCTGCCCAATTTGCTTTTTAGGGATAGTTTTTCCCCAGGTTTATTGAGAGCTAATTGATGTAAAACACTGTGTTAAGTTTAGGTGTACAAAGTGACGATTTGATACAAAGATATGTTGTAAATAGGACATTTGGCATAGAATGGTTCTCATATGTTTACCACAGCTATTATATTATTCCTATTGATTACAAAGGTGAACTATAAATTAGCAATTATTAAAAATTTTCAAATTAAGTGTTTTTGATCATTTGGGCAAAAATTACCCTGCTGTTTAAATTTGGCATTATTAATATAATCAAATATGCTATAGAAATTAGTTATAAAAACTGGATTTTATATATATATATATATTCACACACACACACAAACATATACACACACACACACACACACACACATATACATATATATATATATATATATGGTGGTGGTGGTTTAGTCACTCAGTAGGGTCTGACCCTTTGCAACCCCATGAACTGTAGCCCACCAGACTTCTCTGTCCATGGGATTTCCCAGGCAAGCATACTGGAGTGGGTTGCCATTTCCTTCTCAGGGAATCTTCCTGACCCAGGGATCAAATCTGGGTCTCTTGCCTTGCAGGTGGATTCTTAATGGACTGAGCAATCAAAGAAGCCCTAAGTGCAAGTAAGTTAGTGCTAGTAAAAATAACTTACAAATATTCATGAAACAATGTTTTGTTGATATGGTCTGAGTCACTGTATAAATTTGAAAGAAATGAATATTTTACTTAAAATGCATTAATCCTATAAAAAAAACCTTAATTCATAGGTCTTATTTTCTCTGAGAGGCTCAATAATAACTATTCTTTATTGAACAACTTCTGTGCCAGCAGCCCTGCTACATCCTTTATGGGTATTATCTCTTTTGATCCATCCTATAACCATCAGGGAGATATCATTAAAATAACATAATTTTTATCCTCATATTAAAGCTTCAGAAGAGTGATTCAGAGAGGTTAATACAATGCCCAGAATCATAGACAACTAACTGGTTAGTGGCAGGACTGGAAGTCTTAATTTGCAAACTGCTAACTATACCTGAGCACAGAAATTACCATGAGAAATCAGTAAGGCAATGAAATAAATTAGGTAAACGAATACTGGGAAACCTATATTAAAATCCTGAACTAGGGGAGATACGAATAAGATGGAAGTCATGAATCAATACTGTTTGGACTTGTGCCCTGCGTCATCAACCCTGAATTGGGCTAAGAACATCCAGTTGAGTCATGCCTAGAAATAACCCGGGGCAAATAATTAATTCCCTTAGGAGAGGTTGGAGTCAGCCCATCTGGGATGCTGGCCAAGGGGCTGTTATCCCTGAAACCAACTGGGGCTGGAGCTGTAAAGGTTGTTGAAGCAGCCAGAAATAGAGGAGCCAAAGGATAAGAACAGAATCCTTGTAAAGTACAGAGTTAAAAGCTACCTAAGGCATGTTCAGATCCAGCCCAAAACTTGAAGTGGGAGAAGATAAGGAAAAACCCAAAGGCTGGAAGAGAACAGGAAGCAGAGACTAAGAACCTACAGAGCCTAAGAACACAGGACAAGAAACCTTGGCTTTCACTAGGTGGATAAAGCCTTTGCAGAGTCAAGGTAAACATCTCCAACTCTTAGGACATATGAAGAATTTTAGTCCACCTTTGATAGTTATCTCCTGATATGCAGGCTTCCTTGGTGGCTCAGGCAGTGAAGAATCTGCCTGCAATGCAAGAGACCCAGGATGCATCCCTGGGTTGGGAAGATCCCCTGGAGGAGGAAATGGCAACCCACTCCAGTATTCTTGTCTGGGAAATCACATGGACAGAGGAGCCTGGCGAGCTAGAGTCTATGGGGTCGCAAAGAATTGGACATGACTGAGCAACTAACACTTTCACTTTCACTTTGATAGTTCTGGATAGCTTAGCATGTAATATCTAAATAGTCCTTTCGCTAATATTAACTCAGATACTAGACAAGAAATCTGTTACTGCCTATTTGTTGTGTATGGGTCATGTTCTCAGTCTTCTGTGAAGTGCAAAGAGAAAGAGAAACGAAATAAGATACAGTCCTTGTCCCTTGGCCTTACATTCTCTCTTCCTCCAAATTTTATAAACACTCAGTGAGCATCTCTCACACTTGATGTATGAAGCGATACATCAACTCACTCTGCCTTTGAAATGTATCTTGAGACCAATAATTTTTTTTACTTTCCTTTTCCACCACTCCAGTCTTGGCCCACAAGCCTAGACTAGCAATTCCTAATGTTGCTCTTCTGTGGGTGACTAATTTCATGGAATATGTAGAAGTGTTATACTGTCAACAAAAACAACAGAGTTCCAGGGATAGAAAAGTATAGAATACACAGGTTAAACATAATTAAACAGGTGTCTTTACTGAGGAACAGCTTTGGACCTTTAAAATATGCTAATTAGCTTTGTACTTCCCCAAGAACACATTACAGATAGTTCCAACTTAACAATTTTTCAACTCACAATTTTTCAACTTCATGACAGTATGAAAGTGATACTCATTCAGCAGAAACTGTACTTTGAATTTTGATCTTTTCTTGGGCTAGTGATGTCTGTAAATACTTTCTCATGATGCTGGGCAATACAGTGTGCTAGTCAGCTACAAGATCACAAGGTTAAACAACTGATAACAGTTTTAACCATTCTGGATCCAGCCAGCCATCTTACTTCTCACTTTCAGTACAGTATTCCATGAATTACACCATAATCAACACTTTATAATAAAATAGGCTTTGTGTTGGATGATTTCTGCCCAACTGCAGGCTAATGTTAGTGGGATCTGGGCACTTCTAAGGTAGGCTAGGCTCAGCTATGGTGTTTGGAATATTAGGTGTATTAAATGCATTTTCAACTTGTGATATTTTTTCTTTACCATGGTTTTATTGGGGTGTAACACCACTGGAAGTTGAGGAAGATCTTGTATATGACTTCATTCCTTGCAAGTCCCTTCTTTTGAGGAAAATTTCTTTTGCACAAACTCAGGGAAGCATTAGGGCTTTCCTGGTGGCTCAGACAGTAAAGAATCTGCCTGTAATGCAGGAGATCCAGGTTCAATGCCTGGGTTGGAAAGATCCCTGGGAGAAAGGAATGGCAACCCACTGCAGTATTCTTGCCTGGGAAATCCCATGGACAGAGGAGTCCACGGGGTCACAGAGTTGGACACAACTTAGCAACTAACACTTTCACACTTAACACAGGGAAGCATTAGTCTGTATGACTCCTCTCTCTAAAACAACTGCACACATTTCTACCATGTTGTTTTTCCAAAAGTATTATTTTGGAAATAATCAGCCACCTGGTCACAACTTTCTGAGGCCCCTCTGTATCTACTCTATAAAGTCTAAATTTGGCAACCTGTCAAGATAGGTCCCCTCCATTCTATCAGTCTAATCTACTCATATTTCCTAGGTTATCCCAGCCTCCACATACTTGTGTGTTATTTCTATTTCATTGAGCTGAATTATGACTACTCCACTAGTCTTGGTATTGCAAAGTTTATAAGATTTTGCTTAAGGATCATTGGAGTTTTTCCTAGTTGCTTCCTTCTTTGAATTTTTGCCATACTTACTTTAGGGACTATATATATTGTGCTTTCCTTAAGTAGACGTTAAGCCTCTCATGGTTAAGAAGCATGTGTTTTTTGTTTCATTTTGTGTTATTTATATCTCAAGGACCCAGAATAATGCTCTCTATAGGTAGATGTAAAAGATGACTATATAAGAAAAATAACAAACAATCATATTTTAGAATTCAGCAAAGCTGTTTGCTAAACCATCCACCAAACAAGAAGGCCGAAGACAGTGTGCTTTCAGAGTGGCTCACTTGGAGGGGCTTGTGGCCATTATACAACCTCATCTGGCATTCAGCAAGGTTGCTACACTAGTTTCCTAGGGCCACCATAATAAAATGCCACCGACTGTAGCTTAAAAAACAGAAGCTTCTTTTCTTACAGCTCTGGAACTAGAAGTTCAAGATCAAGATAACTTTGTTTCTTCTGACACTTCTCCTTGGGCTTGTAGAGAGCTGCCTTCTTGCTCTGTCCTTGCATGATCTTTCTTCTGGAAATGCATGTCTGTGTCTTGATCTCTTTTTATCAGGACACCAGTTAAACTGGATTAGGATCCACCCACATGACCTCATTTTACCTTCTCTACTTCTTTAAAAGTCTATCTTCAAATACAGTACAGTCAGAATATGAGGTGCAAGGGGTTAGGACTTAAACATATAAACTCTGTGGGGACACAAATCTTCTCATAATAGATGCCTTTGAAAAATGGATTCAGATGACTGGAACCAACCAGACTGAGACATTGAACCAAGACACATTGTTGCTGTTGTTCAGTCACTATATCATATCCAACTCTTTGTGATCCCATGGACTGTAGCCTGCCAAGGTCCCTCTGTCCATGAGATTTCCCAGGCAAGAATACTGGAGTGGGTTGCCATTTCCTTCTCCAGGGGATCTTCCTGACTCAGGGATCAAACCCACATCTCCTACATTGGCAGGCAGGTTCTTTACCACTGAGCCACCAAGGATACCTGAAGCAAGACTAAAAGAAAAAAATCACCATAGAATTGCTCCAAATTTTCATTGTTAAATTGCTTTATTTTTTTAAGTTTATATCATTTACTCCAGAAGAATATCTGGTGCATAGTCATAAAACTTTGGAAACTAAGTGACTAGCTCCTCCATTCCAGGAAACATAAGTTAGCAGCACAGTTACAGAGATACAAACTGTGGTCAAATACCAAACTGCCCACAACCAGGAACTCTGCACAGAGGAAGGCCGCCTTCAGTCCCAACCACTGTGGCTTCTAGAAGCATAGAAAGTATATATTTGGCAATTTTTCCTGAGAGCTTCACATTTTTGCAGAGTTCTGATTTCTAGAAAATAATTATTATTGTATGCATGAAAAGGTAGGGAGAAAGATTTGAGGAGAAAAAATATGAGAATTGCATAACTTCTTAGACTATTTCAATATTGTTGTTGTTCAGTTGCTAAGTAATGTCCTACTCTCTGTGACCCCATGGACTGCAGCATGCCAGGCTTCCTTGTCCTTCACTGTCTCCTGGAGCTTGCTCAAACTCATGTCCATTGAGTCGGTGATGTCATCCAACCATCCCATCCTTTGTACCATCTCATCCACTGTCGCTCCTTTCTCCTCCTGCCCTCATCCTTTCCCAGCTCAGGGTCTTTTCCAATGAGTCAATTCTTCACATCAGGTGGCCAAAGGACTGGAGCTTCAGCTTCAGCATCAGTCCTTCCAATGAAGATTCAGGATTGATTTCCTTTAGGATTGATCTCCTTGCTGTCTAAGGGACTCTCAACAGTCTTCTCTAGCACCACAGTTTGAAATCTCAGACTATTTCAATATAAGGAATTAAATAAGTGTAAGAATATACTCAGTGACATCCCTAGAGTCTGGTATACAGAGTAAAGTAAATCAGAAAGAGAAAAACAAATATCAAATATTAATGCATAGATGTGGAATCTAGAAAATGATACAGATAAACCTATGCTCAGGCAGGAATAGAGATGCAGACCTAGGGTACAGACATGTGGACATAGGTGGGGGGAAGAGACGGGATGAACGGGGAGGTTAGGGTTGATGTCTGTGCACTGCCATGTGTAAAACAGATGGCTAGTGGGAACCTGCTGCGGAGTGCAGGGAGCTCAGCTCAGTGCTCTGTGAGGACCTGGACAGATGGGCTGGGCTGGGAGGGAGGTCCAAGAGGGAGGGTTATACACATATATATGACTGATTCACACTGCTATAGAGCAGAAACTAACACAGTGTTGTAAAGCAACTCTACTTCAAGGGGAAAAAGAAGAAAGAAAAGGAATACACTCCAGTGTCACCTGAATGGTTTAAAATAAAACAGAAAACTTCCTCTCTCATGGAGCTTACCTTCAAATAGAGAAGAGACAGAAGAAACAAAGAAAGACCTCATATATTATTCTAGTCCAATAAAAACAATAGTTGCCCACTGGAACAGAGAGAGCTGCAGTTAAAACAGAGACAGGGGAAAGAAAATTTCATCAAAAAAAAGTTCCCTGTATGCATTGACCAGAAACTAGAGTGGGAACAAGCCATGGGGATGTTAGGGGAAAGAACATTCTGGAATATGGAAAGAGCACATGCCAAGGCCCTGAGTGGGAGTGCGCTTGGTGGGTCTGGGGAACAAGAGAGAGGCCAGCAGGGCTGAGGCAGAGTTGGTCACGGGTGTGAGGAGTAGGCAGTGATGCTGGAGATACACCCATGGACCAAGTCATTTGGGTCTTGAAGGCCATTGGCTGTTCCTTGCAGGGATGTGAGAAACCATGGAGGATTCTAAGCAGAGGAGTCATAAGAGGAGACGTGAATTTCAGGTGGGACACTTCTAGCTATGGAGAATAGACCACAGTAGAAGGAGCAGGAAGTTGAGAGGCTATTTTCACAGCCCAGTTGGGAAATGGTGGTGGCTTGTTCCAGAGTCACAGCAGTGAAGTTGCTGAGAAGTGATCAATTCTGAACGTTCGTACACACACAACTGACTTTGCTAATGGACTGGATGTGGAGTGTGAAAGGAAAAGCTGAATCAACCAAAAGGCCAAGATTCGGGGGCCGATTAACTGAAGGATGGAGCTGCCATTAAATGTATATTTACTGACTGACTCCCAGATATAGTAATGATTTTTCAGATATTAAGTTTCAAGTCAAAACTTGGAGAAATGACACGCTTTGGCCCCTAGCACAGATTCACACACAGAGGCACTCCAAAGTCTCCTCGGTAAATACAATAATAAAATATGTATAAGTAATAGAATAAAGCATTTCAGCTTTCTGTAAATCTGTCCCTCAAAGGACATTCTTTGCACATTACCTCAGTGGTAAGAGGATTTTTGCAGAAGGAAAAGTTTAATACAATTGGATAAGTTATGGCATTAATTCAACCTGAAAGGCTATTCACGTTGGTTCTTTTGGTGAAAGATGAATGGAGTAACACGGATGTCTTACAAAAAGAAAAATTAGAGGTTGCTTAGAAAGTTGAAGAAGGTTGCCACGGAAACGAGGTCTTTCAGAAGGCTGGTGACAATGCCTCACCATGAATGCCGTACATTCTAACTATGAAACTGTTCAGCTTCCGACTGAATACAGGTAGATGTGAGTTATTAGAGACAGGGGAAATTAACTCAGCAGCAACACATACAAAGAAAAAAAAAAACGGTGATCAGAAAGTTATACTAAATCTGAATGCTAAAACAGGAGAGTTGAGCATAATTTCTAGAAAAAGTATGTGTGCAATCAGAAGCCTAAATATATTGAAAGAAGCAATTCAAGTTTTCTTAAAGAAATTTTACCAAAGTAAGCACTATTTAAATAAGAAAATGTGTGTGTGTGTGAGAGAGAGAAAGTGTGTGTGCTCAGTCGTGTCCAACTATTTGTGACCCCATGGACTGTAGCCCACCAGGTTCCTCTGTCCATAGGACTTCCCAGGCAAGAATACTGGAGTGGGTTGCCATTCCCTCCTCCAGGGGATCTTCCTGACCCAGGGATCAAACCCACTGTCTCCTGCATTGCCAGTGGATCCCTTACTACAGTGCCACTTGGGAAGCCAAAAGAATGTGTGTACCTACCTATCTATATATACACATATACTCACTTTACTCAATAGTGTGTGTGTGTGTGTGTGTGTGTGTGTGTGTGTGTGTGTACACAAACATACATACACAATACTTGTAGCTTCCCTTTTATAGACTCATAAAAGACTTCACAGTTCTGAAAATTTGGCAAATTCACCTTTCAAGTAAGCAAAGTCAGTTTCTCCAGATTTATACTTTCTGTCTATCTAATTCTTATCCATCATTCAAGGCTCTGGGAAGCCACCTTGGATTTTTCCAACCCACCATGGTTCTTCTTTGAACTCATTCTGTATGATTCTACTAGAATGATCCATAATCACATGCCCATGACATCTCTTGTATTGTATTTTAATGTGCTTAACCTGTGTTAAACAGTGTTTAACCTGTGCTAGCCAAATGAATTGTGAGCTTCTTGAGGGCAGATGCCATGTGGCTTATTCCTTCCCAGCTAATTAGGTAGTGTATAGGAGCATTAGGATGTCTTATTTAAATCTATAATTGATTCAAATATAGTTGGTAACAAAGATTCATTTTCTTCCTTTTAATTACTAAAATTATCTATTGGAACATAAGCTTAGTAAAAGTCAGCCTTAAAATAAGGGTTTATCTTAGGGATAAAAATATATATGAAAATAATCACTTAAGAATTCTGAAAGAAAAAAAAAGAAGCCAATATTACATTAACTAGAAGACTGTTTAGACTCTTTTCTATGATTTCCTAACCATATTTACAGTATTTTCTATGCTGTTTAAAGGGCTGCCCCAGTGGTTCAGCAATAAAGAATCTACCTGTGATGCAGGAGCCTTGGGTTCAATCCCTGGGTTGGGAAGATTCCCCTGGGAGAGGAAATGGCAACCCATTTACAGTATTCTTGCCAGGGAAAATCCCATGGACAGAGGAGCCTCATGGGCAACAGTCTGAGGGGTCACAGAGAGTTGGATGTGACTGAGCACTCACTCACTCAAGCTACGCACTCTAGTAGGGCATGGATTCAAATACAGCAAGAGTCCAAAGGCTCTTGCTGTCTGTAATGCCAGTTTTGGAACTGTCTCTCCACTCCATGGTTAACAGTTTCCACTAAACTTAGGCATGATGGATTTTCAAGTATCTAAATACAGAACCATATTTCTCCCATATCACCAAGATCATTTTAACATTAGTCCTCTAAATCTGCTCCATACTGTCATGAGTATTGACACTCAACGAAGTATTTTTTAACTTGTAGTGCCATAAAACTGCAGAGCTGTAGGAATCTTCTAGCAAAACAATGGGAACACCTAACAATTCCAACATCTTGATGATAGAACCTAAGCATCTTAAATGACGTGAGATAATGTACATGTGAATAGCCTATAAACCATAAATTTCGATGGAAACGCAAGATCAGATGACAGAGCCCATAGACTACCCAATGCAAGATTTACATTTCATTCATGCATATTTACAATAAGTAAAACAAAAAAAAAAAAGTTTTAAATAACCTATTGTAAGGAACATACCCAAAGAGGGATCATTATTTGTATATGGTACACTTACACCACACCATCTCTCTTCCCCAACAGCACCATTTAGTACAAACAGAGAAATAATTTGTTTAGCTATATAATGAGGAGAGGCTGCACACAATAAAAGAAAGCATTCTGGTTTTTAAATGAATAAAAATTGATTGTGTCCCTATAAAAACTAAATTGGCAGAGTGTTAACTGCATTTCACATAAACATCTGTAGCAGGCTGTGCCTCTCTGCTGTGCTGTAATGCAATATGGGATCCAGGAATAAATGCATCCTCCAGATGAGTTCAGAGAGATTTTCTAAAAGTGCCTGATGAGATTGTAAAAATTGGATTAACCAGGACTGCTAATGACACTTAAAACAAAGGGGAATCTATCAACCAAATTATTTTGCACTTCTCTCTTGATAAATTACATGCAAATGAGTGTTGATTGAAAAATATTTGCCTTGAAGGTAAATTCACACTAATAAAGGAGAGGTCATCCTGCCTCCAACACAGTACTTCTCATCAGGGGGACTTTAAAATTAATCACGTGATTTCCTTCCTGTAAACTATTTTGAGAAACTGTGTAATGATGTTACAGACATTTATATCTTATCTTTAGTGCATTCTTGGGTATTAAAGGCATAATATGCATGATTTTATATTATGTTAAATTCCAGGTATATGTGCATGTGTGTATATTCATTTTTTGTGTGTATTCTCTTTACATATAGTATAAACATATCCATCTATACATGTATATATACACTATATATATTATATATAAGAATATATACATATATGCTTTTAAGCTAACAGCTTTCCATTTCTTTCAGTCCATTAGTTGAAGAAAAAGCTGCTGTTTCCGGATTTCTTAGACTTCTGGATAGTTTTATCCTTGGCACAATTTTTTAGAAATTCAGTCCTGATGGAATAAGTAAATGTTTTTGTGTGTTTATCCCCTCTAGTAAAATATCAGTGGACTGTGTTAGAAAGAGCAGAGTTCAACTTCTAGCTCCCCTTGTGCCAGCTTTAAAACCAGAAACACATTTAGGAAGGAGCAGCTTTATAACCAGGATCCTGAAACTTATTCTTGAAGCCTCAATTTCCCCACCTTGAAAATACATAAAATAATATATAGGTCTTTAAAATGGGTAAGATTATACAGTTATCATACCAATTCACTTGCTCATAATCAAATGGTCTTTAGTGAATTAAATATGTTAATTTACATAATATATGTATATATAATAAATCTAAATCAATAAATGACTTAAATAAATTCAAACGTTTACTACTATATGCATAGCAGTGTGCTGGGCACTGAAGAATGCCACAGACACAAGTCACAACTCTTGTCCCCAAGGATCATCAAATCTCATGAAAGAATTATGGACATTTAAAATAGTTAATAACATTAAAATAAGTGATACAGGCAGCAGTGCTGTTAGGGTTGATCAATGCAGAGTGATGAGGGGTGATGACTTCCTGAAGGATGGTAAGGGTTGTTAGAATGATGCCTGGAATGTGGAGGGTGTACACAGCTGGCACGAAAGGAGGGGGCATCCTTATGGGGGGCCCACAGGAGCTGCAGGAAACATAGCATATGCAAAGATGTGACCAAGACTAGCTTGACCACAGTGAGAGGTCCGGGCAGAAGGAGAGGAGACAGATCTCCAGCTGCAGCTTATGTGACAGTGTAACAAAACTTGCAAGGAAGGGCCAGATCTGTGTATTAAAATGTGGAGAGTGTCTTCATTCACTTTACAGATCTATGTAGCTTATAAACTTGGAGTCTGTAAGAACAACTGTGGGGAAGAAAGGATTGGCCAGAACAGGCAGAGTCAAACTCAAACAGCCAGGCTATACTGGATCAGTCAGGTTTCGAGGAGATGACCATTGATTCTCCATGGTTCTTGATTCTCCATCAGGGAATCAAGGTCAGAGATTTTGATAGAAGGATATTCAGTCACTAAAACAGTGAGGCCACTAAAGGCCTAGATAATTCTGTAAAGCTGAACCTTGGAAAGGATAACAACATGTTCCCAAAATGAGGTGGCACAAAAGCTGGGACTAGGACACAGTAGGCTTAATCACTTCTTCATCACTCTTTCCTCGGGAAAACCTCTCAAGTCCCTTGCTCCCCTGCAATTAGCTGCTTTTCATTTTAAGCTTGTTCAACCTCCAATAAATGTTAAGGATTGTGATCAGGTAGTTACTCCAGTTGCACTAAGCTGGAGAAGAGATAAAGTGATACACTTATGAGTAGTTTGCTGGTCTAGGCTGTCGTTTGACATTTATGAATTAACTGGGATGCTAGTCATCCAGCTTGTCTCCCAGGAAATACCTTGATGCTGTTAAATGTCTTTCCATTAGATTGTGATTATGAAACCTGTCCTTCAGGGTAGAGTCATCATTTCCAATTAACTCACTCAATAAAGACTCACTGGGCTCCTCCATCATTTCTTGCCTTCATGGAATTACCTGGCTGACCATTCATTCTGGTGTCAGTGGCATGAAAGTAGCATTATAAACTGTGATGGCTGTGTCATCCTTCCCATAACAATACTCAGTTGCAAGAATATTTGCTAATTTATTCATTCCATAAATACTCACTGAGAACCTACGAGTGCTACGGGAAGTATAGAGTAGAGAGTAGTGTTATGTTTAACAAGCAGGCAAATTCTCAGTTCCTCCACTAAATTAGCTGTTCCCCTTAGCTCCAATGAGAAACACACTCATCTCACCAAGCAATTATGAGGACTAAATGGATTCAGACATGTAACATGCCTAGAATATGGTGCATATTACTTTACAATAAATGTTAGTTATCAGTATTATGATTACTATCTTTAGAAACTGGGTAAGCCACATCAAAGATATCTTTGCAAGGAGGAGACATTTGTGTAGAATTCTGAAGTGTTAGTATGTGCTCAGTCATGTCCAACTCTTTGTAACCTAATGGACTGTAACCCACCAGGCTCCTCTGTCCAGATTTCCCAGGCAAGACTACTGGAGGGGGTAGCCATTTCTTACTCCAGGGGATCTTCCCAACCCAAGAATCAAACCCATGTTTCCTGCACTGCAGGCATATTCTTTACCACTGTGCCACCTGGGAAGCCTTGAAGTGTTAGTAAGCATTGTCTATTTAGAAGAAATAAGAGAAGGTCATTTGAAACAGATTTAAAATAACCTGTGAAAATAATGGAGGTGCGAGGTCAAAAGAGAGGGACTGCCCATTCTGGCTGGATTCTGAACATTTGGAAGTAGAAGCTAATTGCAAAGGCAGGCTCTGGATGCTAAGCTAAGGGGGTTGAGTTTTCTATTTAAAGTTACAAGGAACCATTGGAAGATTTTATGATGGGGATGCAAAATGATCCATTTTGCACTTTAGAAATAGCATTCTGGCAGTGGTGATAAAAACAATCATTCTGGAAAGTCTTGAGCAACAGGAGCAGGAAGTGCCAAGAGTCTGAGCTAAGACAGGGCTAATGCAAATGAAGACAAAGGACACAATCAAGAGGAGTTTTGGAGGAAGTCTTCATATGACTTGAAAACTAATTAGACCTGGGAAATGGATGAGAGAGAAGAGCAAGATGACAAAAGTTCCAAACCTCGGGCAAGTAAGTCAGGGATGAGCCATTTTCTGAGATGGGGAAAGACTAAACATGAAGCATGTTTAGGGGTGTAATGATGAATTTATGTCCAGACCTGTTGAGTCTAAAATGTGGGGCAGGCAGGTGAGGATGTGCACCAGGCACCTGGATATAATCTTGGAGTTTATACATGAAGTTCCTATCAGTCATCTCTACCTGAGTGTCACTAGAGATACACTAGTGAGTGCTGAGTTTCTAAACTGTAGTTCACAACATGAATATGGATAAAGCTGCCCAGGAAGAGTATTCAGAAAATAAAGGAATATACAAATGAGAGAGAAAGAAGAAGAACCAGTTTCATGAGATGCAAGCTCCTATTAAGATCCCTAAAAGTCAAAAGAACAAATCAAGATTGCCCTTCTACAGACACACGCATACTTAGGAAGAAGCCCACTTAAATTCACACATGGACCATTTTACAGAGTAGGTTACATTAACTATGAAAGTCAACCTTTTTTAAGCATTCCTCAAAATCACTGACAACTCTAAAAACAGACCCAATATATATGCATGAAAGAGAGAAAAGAAAAACAAAGGAACTTCGAAGATTTGGGGCCTAAGTGACAGGCCCCATACCACAGTTAAAACACGAGTTTTCCTAAGGGTTAATATTGCATATAAGCAGCAGAGTGTGGTCAAGATAGACATACAGCTATAATTTGCTTTTGGATTTACTTCCATATTGAAGTTCAAACTGCCCAATTCAGATTGAAAGGTTAATCTCTGTGTGTTTCACATAGAAACAATACTGGAACAGCAATGGGGCAAATCTAGTGTTCAGCTCTCTAAGGGAAAGGACTGAGCCATGAATCAATGGGTGTCATGGGAATAAGAACTGTGGTGCTTTTTTTCAGGACATTTTCATCCTGGAGGCAACTTAATTGCTTTCTAGATAACAAGAGACCCAGATATCAGAATCTTATTTTTATGTTTGGATAAGCTATCATAACATATATGCGCATGACGTTCTCCAAGTTTAAATAGAAAGTGATTAAGATAGAAGCTTGTATCTCGGAAATTCCGTGAGGGGTATGCAACTTCTGATTCTGCCTCTTGACCAGAGTGTGTCTGTAATACAAAGTAGACCATTTTACAGAGCAGGGTGTAGTAACTGTGGAAAAATCACAGGGCTAATACCCAGAGGGGGGTCATGTGTACCCTATTTAGTATGTTCTGGCCAATTCTGATGTCATAGTCCTTTATCTCCGAAATACTTGTTTTTATGTGTGTTGCAGTTTCCTTTTTACTCTCCTATGCTTTACACTCACAGCCAAATGAGAGTCAGTACAGTGCACTTGACTGTATATTCTCAACTAGTGAGAATCTATCACACATGTGGGCGCAGTGGTAAAGAATTTGCCTGCTAATGCAGGAGAAGCAAGAGATATGTGTTTGATCCCTGGGTAGGGAAGATCCTCTGGCAGAGGGCATGGCAAGTCACTCCAATATTCTAGCCTGGGAAATCCCATGGACAGAGGAGCCTGGTGGGCTACAGTCCAGGGGGTCACAAAAGAGTCGGACACGACTGAGGGAATAAACAACAGTCATTGAGTGATATGACTCCAACTGCCCCGGGTTCACCATCAAAACGTGTAAGTTTTGAGATCCCTTAGTAAAAGATAGCTTAACATCAAATTTAAGTTTTGCCTTTATGTAAAGCAAAAAAATTTTTAAAACATTAGGAATGCTATAGTTTTAGAGGGTGAGTAGACAACTTTCTAGAACACTTTTTATAAATACTAATGAGATTAACTCTTTGATTTCTCTGGGAAAATGAGATACACAATCTCAAAATTTTATTCCCAAAGTGACTATAACCTGGATTCCTACAGGAGGGACAAAACTATGTTTTCTATAAATATCTACTGAGTAAATGAATAGTTGGACTGCTACAGGTATGAATTTTCAAGGGGAAGAATAAGTTGTCATTGTTTTTATCCCACCTATTGTATGCCCAGGTGACCTCGATCACATAAATTCACTGCAACATAGGTGACGAGTGTACATATGTGTTCTCCTCAAAGCAGAGAAGGAAAGCCTAATCTTCCTTTCTAACAAAAGAGAAGTGGTGCATGAGCAACGTAAGTCAAAATAGGAGGAGAATAAGACTTCCAGGATTGGATCGAAACATGAGCCCACAGTCAGGCATTCACTGTTCTAAAGAAAAAATTTGTCGGAACACAGATTCAGAAAAGAGAGGAAAAACAAGAGAGATTAGTTCAAAAACAGAAAGTACAATCAGAAATTAGGTACCATTTGCCAATAGAATAGAATACATGATCATAGACCAAAAGGTAACAGAGAGAGTGACCAAGAAAGATTTGGTACTAAATCTTTGGTACTAACTATAGAGATCATGGTATTGAAAATTTAGTCAATTAAGATGAAGACATAAAGACAGGAGGTCAGGCTTCTGGTATTAGAGGGGAGTCAATTGGTATCTTTTTTTGCATAGTTCTTCTGTGTATTCTTGCTTCCTCTTCTTAATATCTTCTGCTTCTGTTAGGTCCACACCATTTCTGTCCTTTATTGTGCCCATCTTTGCACCAAAGGTTCCCTTGGTATCTCTAATTTTCTTGAAGAGATCTTTAGTCTTTCTCATTCTATTGTTTTCCTCTATTTCTTTGCATGGATCACTGAGGAAGGCTTTCTTATGTCTCCCTGCTATTCATTGGAATTCTGTATTCAAATGGGTATATCTTTGCTTTTCTCCTTTGCCTTTTGCTTCTCTTCTTTTCTCAGTTACTTGTAAGGCCTCCTCAGACAACTATTTTGCCTTTTTGCATTTCTTTTTCTTGGGGATGGCTTGATCACTGCCTCCTATACAATGTCATGAACCTCTGTCCATGGTTCTTCAGGCACTCTTTCTATCAGATCTAAGCCCTTGAATCTATTTGTCACTTCCACTATATAATCATAAGGGATTTGATTTAGGTCATACCTGAATGATCTAGTGGTTTTCCCTACTTTCTTCAATTTCACTCTGAATTTGGCAATGATTTCATGATCTGAGCCACAGTCAGCTCCCAGTCTTGTTTTTTGCTGACTGTATACAGCTTCTCCATCCTTGGCTGCAAAGAATATAATCAATCTGATTTCGGTATTGACCATCTGGCGATGTCCATGTGTAGAGTCTTCTCTTTTGTATTTGGAAGAGGGTGTTTGCTATGACCAATGCATTCTCTTGACAAAATTCTGTTAGCCTTTATCTGTGTGCAGAGTCTTGTGTTGTTGGAAGAGGGTATTTGCTATGAACAGTGCATTCTCTTAGCAAAAATTTGTTAGCCTTAGATTCAAGGCATTAGATCTACAAAAAAGATCTTCATGACCCAGATAACCATGATGGTATGATCATTCACCTAGAGCCAGACATCCTGGAATGCAAAGTCAAGTGTGTCTTAGGAAGCATCATTACAAACAAAGCTAGTGGAGGTGATGGAATTACAGTTGAGCTATTTCAAATCCTAAAAGATGATGCTATGAAAGTGCTGCACTCAATATGCCAGCAAATTGAGAAAATTCAGCAGTGGCCACAGGACTGGGAAAGGTCAGTTTTCATTTCAATCCCTAAGGAAGGCAATGCCAAAGAATGCTCAAACTACTGCACAATTGCACTCATCTCACACACTAGGAAAGTAATGCTCATAATTCTCCAAGCCAGGCTTCAACAGTATGTGAACCGTGAACTTACAGATGTTCAAGCTAGATTTAGAAAAGGCAGAGGAACCAGAGATCAAATTGCCAACATCCACTGGATCATGGTAAAAGCAAGAGAGTTCCAGAAAAACATCTACTTTTGCTTTATTGACTATGCCAAAGCCTTTGACTGTGTGGATCACCACAAACTGTGGAAAATTCTTCAAGAGATGGGAATACCAGACCACCTGACCTGTCTCCTGAGAACTCTGTAGGCAGGTCAAGAAGCAAGTTAGAACTGGACATGGAACAACAGACTGGTTCCAAATAGGAAAAGGAGTACATCAAGGCTCTATATTGTCACCCTGCTTATTTACTGATATGCGGAGTACATCATGAAAAATGCCAGGCTGGATGAATCACAAGCTGGAATCAAGTTTTCTGGGAGAAATATCAATAACCTCAGATACGCAGATGACACCACCCTTGTGGTAGAAATCGAAGAAGAATTAAGGAGCCTCTTGATGAAAGAGGAGGGTGAAAAAATTGGCTTAAAACTCAACATTCAGAAAACTAAGATCACAGCATCTGGTCCCATCACTTCATGGCAAAATAGATGGGGAAACAATGGAAATAGTGACAGACTTTATTTTTTTGGCTCCAAAATCACTGCAGATGGTGACTGAAGCCATGAAATTAAAAGGCGCTTGCTCCTTGGAAAAAAAGCTATGACCAACCTAAATAGCATATTAAAAAGCAGAGATATACTTTGCTAACAAAGGTCCATCTAGTCAAAGCTATGGTTTTTCCAGTAGTCATGGATGTGAGAGTTGAATTATAAAGAAAGCTGAGCACCAAAGAATTGATGCTTTTGAACTGTGGTGTTGGAGAAGACTCTTGAGAGTCCCTTGGACTGCAAGGAGATCCAACCAGTCCATCCTCAAGGAGATCAGTCCTGAATATTCATTGGAAGGACTGATGCTGAAGCTGAAACTCCAATACTTTGGCCACCTGATGCAAAGAACTGACTAACTGGAAAAGACCCTGACACTGGGAAAGATTGAAGGCAGGATGAGAGGGGGACGACAGAGGATGAGATAGTTGGATGGCATCACCGACTCAATGGACATGAGTTTGAGTAGGCTCTGGCAGTTGGTAATGGGCAGGGAAGCCTGGTGTGCTGCAGTCCAAGAGTTGGACATGACTGAGCGACTGAACTAAACTGAATTGGTACCTAGGTGAACAAACAGCTAACCTTGCACCAAGGACATGAGCATCCTTATGTTTCTTGCTCATAGCACTAAATCTACACAGAGAATCTGGAAATAAAATTATGCATCTGAACTTATACCCTTAGACAGGAGTATGCCCTTAACCACTGAAGATGGATTTGAACTGTCTGCCCCATTAACTAGATTTTGCATCGTGTGAGGTAGTGATAGTAAAACTATCTTTAGAAAAATATTCCTCAAGTTGGCCATTACCAATCTATTTGTGGAAAATATGTAGTTTAAGGGCAATTTTAAAATGTAATATTTTTTCCAAGAACTAGAGATGTTAATTCAAACCATGTGTGAAATTGGAGAGAAATGAAACTCCAGTCTGACCCAATCAAAAAAAGTCTCTGAGTTTTCACAAGATAATTAACCCACTGTTTTAACATTGCCACTAGAATAGTGTAGTAGAATAGCTTTTGTTTGGTTTTAGTTTAGTTTTTAGTGCATGTGTGTCTTTTGAAAGATTTTGAATGTGCTTCTATAATCTGGCTGAGTTCAGCAGTTCAAAATCCACCTTCATCACCCATTCCTTTTTTTTTTAAAACTCCCTTCCCACATTATCTCTTTCACTGTTTCTTACTATACTGCATTTGTTCTGGGAAAAGAGGTTGGATTTTAAACTTTGTCTAGTGATTTAACAGGAAAAAAGTTGAAATTGGTAGCTGAAATGGAGATAGATTTTTATATTAACAAAATCAAACTGACTAATAAAATACTTTTTAAAATCTATCAGTTAAAAATGCAAAATTGGACTTAATCTTAGAATATGTGAGAGACAAAATGATTCTTTTGTCTCTAATATCTAATGACAGTAAAAATGTAAACATTAGGAACTTATTTTTTTAGGTAATGACATTAATTAATATTAATTTAGGTTCTATTCTCTAGATGTGTATTTTGCTTTAAGACTTTTCTTGTTTTCACAGATCATTCTAAACTTTTCAGAACTTAAGAAGCATGTGAGTCGTCATTTTGCAGTCATAACCTCCATTGTGTGCTGTGCTAGGTCGCTTCAGTCATGTCTGACTCTTTGCAACCCTATGGACTGTAGCCTGCCAGGCTCCTCTGCATGAATCCATGGGATTCTCCAGACAAGAGTACTGGAGTGGGTTGCCATACCCTCCTCCAAGGGATCTTCCTGACCCAGGGATCAAACCCGCATCTCCTGCAGTTCCTGCACTGCAGGCAGATTCTTTACCACTGAGCCACCAGGGAAGCCCAACCTCAATTCTACTCCCATTAAAATCACTTGCTCTCTGATACACTATGAGAATACAGTTGAATGAAATAGGTAACCAGTCTCAGACAGAAAGCCTGAATTTTGTACTTCTTCCACTATAAAATGCAGTAGCCTTGTTTATCTTTTGTCACTCACTGACTACTAGGTTCTCCCTTTCTTTGGGGTCTTCAACTCCCTCAGCTTTCAACCATCTAAATATATCTTGCTGTAAATTATTGCTAAGTGACTAGTGGTCATCACGCCCAATCCACTGTTTAAAAAGTCTTAAATATAGACAACTGCAAAGTCTGCAAAAAAATCCAGAAGAACCTCTTGAAAAGTCTCCTCTGTATGTGCTCCATGAATTACATGGCATTTCATCTTTTTACAAGAGCTATTTCACTGAATGACAATATCACATAGTAGAAGAACTATTCCCAGTTGCCACACTTCTAGACCATTCAGATTAATCTGACTTTTGCAACTTGCATTTATGGGAAAAGTTCTATCTAACTGCATTGAATTAGATTGTAGTAATTCATAGCTCTTGAATGTTAATGTATACAAAAGGATCTACAAAGATTCCCACAGAGGACCTCACCAGGGTGGAGACGGCAATTTGTAGCTATTGGATTTACTATAAAGTTATAACCATAAGTGCATAAATTAAATTGGAATTACATTTCTCAAATGCTTTTTTAACTTCCTTAAAAATGATTTTTGAAGAAAGAAAAGATCATGAACTAAAAATATGCAAAAGAAGAAATGACAACAGGCAATAAATAGGAAAAATGTTCATTTGCATTAATCATCAGAGAAATGCACATTATAACACTATCATATCACCCATTTGGGAAGAATCTAAACCATATTTTTAATGTGATGAGGGTACAATAAAATTATAGGTATTTTTATTTACTGATTATGGGGATAAAAACTGATATTCTGATTTTTACATGTAGGTGTGTGGGACTCCCTCATCCACCAGCCTGTGCCTGCAGCTGCAGGGCCTTCCCCGGAGGAGGCACTGGGACCTCAGCACACCTGCTGTCCAGGTGCTTGGACCGCCCAGGTTACAGACGACTTTCCTTCCCAGGGAGAGATGGCGCAGACCTGACAGGTGAGCAGGGAGTTCAGAGGAGGGTGTAAAAGCTACAGGCCACCGCCCCCTCCCCAGTGGTAAACACTGGTGGACAGCAGCTGACATCGATGCTGCCAGGACTGCAAAGGACACTTTCTGTCGAGGGACTACCGTGTTCAGCGAGGAGGAGTTGGGGCTGGAACCTGGCTGCCGGGGAGACCATGGAGGCACCTGCGTCTGTGAAACGGGATGGATGAGAATTCAAACGATACTACCCAGCGGGTTAATGGCACCTAGAACGCCAAGTACTACCACTGACGTCCAAGGAAGCAGCTTATCCTCAGATGAACAGGTTTGCTAAGTGCTTTTAAACAATGGATTTGGGTAAACTTGGCACATTTACCTTTGATCACTGCATTCTATAAGGGGATGCATCACAGGCAGTTATTGTCGAAACCCACCAAGAAAAACTTACTTTTTAAAAATCAGCAATTCACCTTGGCAATTCCTGTCTCCTGAACACGCATGCATGAGATGACTATAAATAATTTAAGGAACTATAAAAAAAAAAAAACAACTGATATTCTGGAAAATGATTTGACACCCTGTTGTAGTAACTTTCAAAGGGTACATGATTTTAGATCTAATAATCACACACCTGTCTTAATTCCTAACATACATGTGTTCATTATATCAATTAGCATAATAACAACCAAATTATCCAAAACTAGAGAAATATTTTAAAATTTGGTATGAATGGATTAAATATCATGCTGTCATTTGAAATCATATCTTCTGAGAGTATTTAATTATGTGAAATAATGTTTCAATATAAAGAAAACAAGAGCAAAATATAAAACCATGATCTGAGACAAATCCATAAATTATTTATGCACACAGACATATACACAACACCAGAAAGGAACAGGTGAAACATCAATCTGGTTATGGGTTTATGAGAAAGATTTTTATTTTTCAAATTTTCTTTTTATTTTTTTCCTCTTATAATCAGGGTTATTTTTTAAAACTGTAAACATTTTTATCTTTTACCAGAGATGACAGTAGTTGTAAGTTTCCTTGTCCAGAAAACTATCAATTGATAGAATGGAAACATCTTTACAAATTACCTTCTCTGATTTATGAAGTTCTTAGTCTTCCAAAATCAAGACATAATAGATGTTTCACCAACAATTAGCAGGCACACTAAGAGTATTTTATCTTAAGTCATGTATGTGAGTTTGACTCATTTCATCTCAATTATAGGCTTCCATTCAATTGAAGCTAAAATCAATATTTGGAAAAGGTAAACTCTGAAAGTCAAAGTGTGCACACATTACACTTCTCAGAGTAGGGAGTAATGCCTTGTTCCAGCTGTATTTATTGATACTTTAGTTTTAAAAGTACAAGAGAGACTAGAGGACATAAATTTAAAGGTCCCTTTAAGAATGAAAATAGTAGAAAATTTTAAAAGCTTGTATCAGTGGTCTTCAAATCTGGTTACACTTTCAAATCACCTGAGAACTTTCAAAACTACTGATATTCAGAAAAAGAAATAATAAAAGGAATCCAGATTGGAAAAATAGAAGTAAAACTCTGTTTGTAGATGACATGATACTATACATAGAAAACCCAAAAGAAGCTATCAGAAAATTCCTAGAGATAATCAGTGAATTCAGCAAAGTCGCAGGATACAAAGTCAATACACAGAAATCACTTGCATTCCTATATGCTAACAATGAAAAATCAGAAAGAGAAATTAAAGAATTAATCCCATTTACCACTGAAACAAAAGGAACAAAACATCTGGGAACAAACCTACCTAAGAAGGCAAAAGAATTGTATGCAGAAAATTATAAGACACTGATGAAAGAAATCAGGTGATTTAAACAGATGGAGAGATATTCCATGCTCCTGGGTAGGAAGAATCAATATTGTGAAAATGACTATACTACCAAATGAAACTTACAGATTCAACGTGATCCCTATCATATTACCAATGGCATTTTTCACAGAACTAGAACAAAAAATTTCACAATTCATATGGAAACAAAAAAGACCCCAAATAGCCAAAGCAGTCTTGAGAAAGAAGAATAGAGCTGGAGGAATCAAGCTTCCTGACTTAAGACTACACTACAAAGCTACAGCCATCAAGACAGTGTGGCACAAAAACAGAAATACAGACAAATGGAACAAGATAGAGTCCAGAGACAAACCTATGCATCTATGGGTACCTTATTTTTGACAAAGGAGGCAAGTATATACAACTGGGAAAAGACAGCATCTTCAATAAGTGGTGTTAGGAAAACTAGACAGCTACATGCAAAAGAGTGAAATTAGAACACTTCCTGCCACACACAAAGATAAACTCAAAATGGATTAAAGACCTAAATGTAAGACCAGAAACTATAAAACTCTTAGAGAAAAACATAGGCAGAACACTCAATGACATAATCAAAGCAAGATTTTCTATGACACCTCTTAGAGAAATGGAAATAAAAACAAAAACAAGTGGGGCCTGATTAAACTTGAAAGCTTTTGCACAGCAAAGAAACTATAAACAAGGTGAAAAGACAACCCTCAGAATGGGAGAAAATAAGTAGCAACAGAAACAACCAACAAAGAATTAATTTCCAAAATATACAAGCAGCTCATACAACTCAATACCAGTAAAACAAATGACCCAGTCAAAAAGTGGGGAAAAGACCTAAACAGACATTTCTCCAAAGAAGACACACAGATGGCTAACAAACACATGAAAAGATGCTCAACATCACTTATTATTAGAGAAATGCAAATCAAAACTACAATGAGAAACCACCCCACATCAGTCAGAATGGCCATCATCAAAAAGTCTACACACAATAAATGCTGGAGAGGATGTGGAGAAAAAGGAACCCTCTTGCATTGCTGGTGGGAATGTAAATTGATACAGCCACTATGGAAGATGGTATGGAGATTCCCTAAAAAACTAGGAATAAAACCACCATATGATCCAGCAATCCCACTCCTAGACATATACCCTGAGGCAACCAAAATTGAAAAGACACATGTACCCCAATGTTCACTGTAGCTCTATTTACAATAGCTAGAACATGGAAGCAATCTAGATGCCCATCAAGAGATGAATGGATAAAGAAGCTGTGGTACATATATACAATGGAATACTACTGAACCATAAAAGGAACACATTTGAGTGAGTTCTAATGAGGTGGACAAACCTAGAGCCTATTATATAGAGTGAAGTAAGTTAGAAAGAGAAATACAAATAACACATACTGATGCATATATATGGAATCTAGAACGATGGTACTGATGAATTTATTTGCAGGGCAGCAATGGAGAGACAGACATAGAGAACAGACCTATGGACATGGGGGGAGAGGAGGAGGGAGAAGGTGAGATGTATGAAGAGAGTAACATGGAAATTTACAATACCACATGTAAAATAGACAGCCAATGGGAATTTTCTGTATGACTCAGGGAACTCAAAGAGCGGCTCTGTGACCATCTAGAAGGGTGGGATGGTGAGGGAGATGGGAGGAGGGTTCCAGAGGGAGGGGACATGGATGTACCTGTGGCTGATTCTTGTTGACGCATGACAGAAAATCAGAAAATTCTGTAAAGCAATTATCCTTCAATTTAAAAGTAAACAAAGTGAGAAAAAAAAAAACTACTAATATTCAGGTCAAATTCTGACTTATTTGGTCTAAGATGCCCCATGGACTTTGGAATTTTTTTTTTTTTTAAGTTTCTAAGGAGACCAGTGTTAAGAATCAAATTCATACTTCCTGACACTTTCAGTATTCATTATCTGAACAGAAATTCACTAATTATTTGTCTTTTCATTTAAACCTTTAGTATTAATCCTAAGGACTTCTTACAGCCCTTCACATGCCTTGAGTTTGCTTTCTTTTGTCATTAGCCATATTCCATTAACCACCAAAAACTGTTGAATCTATTACTAAAGAAAGCTGTTAGGTATTGCATTGCTCCAAATATAACTACCTGTAAGCTCCTTTAGTCAACTTGAAATGTGTTCAGTTCTTGGTGATGGACTAGATATGGATGATGAAGAAGGAAGTGGTCGAAAGGAGGACGCTAAAGTTGAGAGACTGAGCAACTAGGTAATGAGTGGAGTCATACTTAAAAAGAGAACTGGAGAAGACATAGCGTTGGAGGAAAATCTCCTGAGTCCAACTCTGTACACAGTTGAGTTTGAAGAGCTATTATGACATCAAAATAAAGATGTTTAATGAAGCAACTGGATAATGTGTACAAAGCACAGAGGCAAGAAGAAAACAGATAAAGGGATTATTGAATAACGGGACATTGCTAGATAAGTAAAGAAAACACCACCCCACTCACACACACATACACATACACACACACAAGGGGCAAGAAGATTTTACAATATTAGCAAGAATGTTATTAAAATGATGACTATGGTCTCTAAACCTAGATATGGAAGGATGAGAAGAGACTAGTGTGTAGAAAGACACTGGAATCAACAAATTGGTTATAAACTTCGAAAAAGTGTTTGAGGCAAATTACTAAATGCAATCAGGTAAAACAAAAATAAAGCAGAGAGAGAAAGACTCATGATTAGCACTGCAAAATCATTTTATGTTTTCTCACCTCAGATGTGGCATTATTTTCTTCTTGACACCATTACATTGGTTTTTCTCATGCCTATCATGGTTGTGGGGATCATAGATACAGCCATGGAGAGTGTTGGCACACTTCTCTCTCTATTTCTATATGCTTTCCAGATGTGTTCACTTAGCATCTAAATAATGTTATGTCAGTCAAATGTTCACTTACCATTGCTTATTTGAAAACTAGGCTGTTATTAGCAAGACTGGTTTCTAATCCTGGTTCTGTCATCAACAGTTAATGGTGATCCTATCATTTGTAAAATTGCTAAATTGATATCTCAGTGGTATCCTCCAGCTTTAAGATTCCAAAACAATGACTTTATGTGATAAGCTTGTCTAATACTCTTATATTCACAGAGATATTCTGGGGAGTAGGGGCAGAGCCGGGGACAAGCTTTAAAAACTTTTCCTACTCCAGGCTAGGTAAGAGACATTCCACATTTCTCTGATGTAGCCTGGGACTTCTCCTAATGTTTTCCCATACTCATTATGGCATGCCTTCACTTTATACCTCAATTCTTATTAACTGAAATTTGCTGGAGAAATCTCAAAAATCTTAGACTACATGACTAAATACTTACACGCACTTCTCAGGTCCTTAACTGTAACTTTTGCTTTCCGTTTTTGGCAAGTCTCTTCCTAACTCAATTTCCTCTCTTTCATATCTATACTGACTTTCAAAACATTTTCAACTATTCTATCTTTAAGTTTTGTCATACTGGGCTTTTTGTAACTCCCCAAATTGGCCACATTGATCTTCATTCTCTTCAACAACATAGAATTCTAAAACATCCATGAATGTGCCTTGATTCTCATGTCGTCATATTAACCTTGGTCTATACAGGCTTGTTATTTATACTTTTATTTTTACTTCAAATGAATTTTCTTTAACATTGTTGACTTTTCAAATATAAATGTTCTTTTTTAAAGCTTTTTCTGTCCCCTTTCTTATTGTTTTCTTTGTATTCATATTAAAGACTGTACTATTCATGGTAACCTGAGACTAGAGATTAGTTACAGGCTGTTTGTCCCTCCAACACTGTTCTTAATTTATTTTTATATTCCTGGTCAAAATTCTTCTCATTTGTCCAATTAACTTCAGTTATACTTTTTTCTGATTATGTACAAGTAACTTTCAATTATATATCCAATATCTGGCTTTTGGTAAATAAATTAATCGCACAATTAAGGCTGTTTTCCAATTCTGCAAGTGTGTTCCATATAATCAGCATTTGAAATTAGAGAAGTCTCTCTCCTAAGGTTTTCAAAATAGAGTCAGTTTCCTTCAATGGCTACTTTTTGTCACCTCCTTCATCTATTCATTAAACTATTCATCCACAACATATTTGACCTTTTTTTTTTTTTTTTTTTGCTTTCTTCTCTGCAATCACCCTCTGTGTTTTTTCAGTCTTACTTTATTGAGGCTTTTGAAAGCTAAGTTGAAGATCTCTCTTGGTGAATGTCACATTGCCCTTGAAAATATGTGGGTTATTTTCAAATATCTTTTGATATTGATTTCTAAAATAGTTCCACAGTCATAACAGACTCTATAGGATTTCAATACCTTTAGACTGTGAAATTTTTGCACTTTGTTTTATGTCCCTGGATATCTTTTGGTGTCTCCTAGTTTTCACTCTATAGGAACCTGAATAGAATTTGTATCCTACTGTTGTGTGAAAACTGTATAAATCTTAATTTGTTGAATTGGTTCACTGTGATTTTCAGGTCTACTATATCTTTCTACTTCTCTGTATATTCATTCCATTAATTTTTAAGAGTTTGATAATGAAACTCCAACTAAAAATCTTTATCTACATAAAAGAACTGTAATATGTAGTACAAGTATATGTAACCTTGTTCTGTATTTTCCAAGTCTCCTGTAAAATGTGTTATCATACTTTCATAATTTAAAAAAATCTTTAAAATAGTTGAGCATTTTCATACCCAGAATCTGTGATACAAAGAAAATAAAATGTTTTCCACATTCTCCAGGCATTCAGTCTAGAATGAAGGGACATGTGAACAAATAATTACAACATGTGGTAAAGCCAAACCACCAAATGTGATTCTTGACAGTGGCATCCTAAGGAACTTTAGAAGAAATAGTCCCATCTCCATGACCTTTCTTAGATCAAGTACATCAAAATATTAAGTATTTGCCCTGAGTCTCAGGAGTTTCTTGACATTCCCAGGTGATTCAAACATGCAGCTTGAGTTTCGTGACCTTGTCGTAAAAAAACAAAGCAGAAAGCACTTATCTCTGCCTGGAGTGAGGAGAAGAGAAAGTATATCATTTTACAGAGGCCAGCAGTGAATGGTGAGGACAGTACATTGGGCTGGGCACAGTTGAGAGGAAGCATTTCAGGTAAGTAGAACAAACACAAACCCAAGGCAGGAAAGAGTATAACACACAGGTCAGTGTAGCTGGAAGATGGTGTGAATGAGGTGGTAAGGAGGAAACAATCATCCAAAGATAGCACTTAAGTGGATTGTGAAAGGCTTCCAGAAGTTCACACTTTGTCCTACAGAAAGGAAAAACCATCGTGGAATCTTCTTCCCTAATGCAGGGTGAGCCACCATGGTCAACACATTACTGCCCCTAGGAGAAACTGATTCCATGGACTCAGACAGCATTACTTCAGCAAACACTCCAGCTCATCTGATGGTCCTGTGAGTCTGGGGATGTGTGCTCAGTGACTAAGCTGTGTCTGACTCTGTGACCCCATGGACAATAGTCCACCAGGCTCCTCTGTCCATGGGAATTCCCAGGCAAGAATACTGGAGTGAGTTGCCATTTCCTTCTCTAGGGGATCTTTCCAACCCACGGATCAAACCATGTCTCCTACATCAGCAGGCAGATTCTTTACCACTGAGCCACCAGGGAAACCCATGAATTTGGGAAATACTAACTTAAAACAGTCTCTAGGGGATGGGAGAGTACCTCTAGGGCCATTGAAGTCTTAGGCCAGAAACTAACTTGGAAGTTTGGATTCTGTCTTAATCATATCATCTGAAGAAATCTAGAGCATAGGAAGGAGAAGGATAATATGCAAATAAAAGAATCGGCAGTAAATATGATATAGACTAGCAATGTCCAATAGAAACACAATGTGAGCAAATGATTTTAAGTTTTTTGTGTAATTTTATGTAATTTAAAAGTTTTCTAATTGCCTAATTTTTTAAAAGACAGTTTTAGTAAAGTATTTTATTGAACCGAATATACCAAAAATACTATTATTTCAACATATAATCAGTATCAATCTTAAATGAAATCAACCCTGAATATTCACTGAGCACACATTCCTTGAAGCATCAAGGTCTCTTCCAATGAGTTGGCTCTTTGCATCAGGTGGTCAAAGTATTAGAACTTCAGCTTCAGCATCAGTCCTTCCAATGAAAGTTCAGGACTGATTTTCTTTAGGATTGTCTAGTTTGATCTCCTTGCTGTCCAATGGACTCTCATGAGTCTTCTCTAGCATCACAATTTGAAAGCTCCAATTTTTCAGCACTCAGCCTTCTTTAAGGTTCAACTCTCACAACCATACATGACTACTAGAAAAATCATAGCTTTTACTATGTGAACCTTTGTTAGCAAAGCGATGTCTCTGCTTTTTAAAATGCTGTCTAGGTTTATTACAGCTTTCTTTCCAAGTGAGGATTTACCACATAGCAAATACTGCTAACCAACCCAGCTATCTACTAGACTATTTCAGATGGGCTACTGAAGTTAGAATCTATCACAAATAAACAGAAGAATAGCATGCTAGATATTAAAACATGGATTTTGTCATGGAGTCAATCTTAAGGGAAATCAACCCTGAATACTCATTGGAAGGACTGATGCTGAAGCTGAAACTCCAATATTTTGGTCACCTGATGCAAACAGCTGACTCACTGGAAAAGTCCGTGATGTTGGAAAGATTGAGGGCAGAAGGAGAAGGTATCAGAGGATGAGATGGCTAGATGGCATCACCGATGCAATGGACATGAATTTGGGCAAACTTTGGGAGATGGTGAGGGACAGAGTGGCCTGGGTTGATGGAGTCCATGGGGTCACAAAGAGTCAGACATGACTAGGTTACTGAACAACAACAACAGTATGTCATGGAGGTGGACGATTAATCCATGGTACCAGTAGAGTTCGCTTCATCTTGGGCATTTTGTTGTTGTTCACCTTGAGTACTGAACACCAAAACTGGTTCTATGATACTTTAAACAGTATAGACATATTTTATACATGCTTTTGCATATATGATCCTTTCATAATAAAAATAACTTTAAAAATGAGATGCATGGATAATAGCACATAATTCTTCTGTTTGCTTTGCTAGTATGCATTACAAAGATGGTGGTTAATTATGAGAAACCATAGTGAATGACAGCTCTCACAGTGTAATGCGTAGGTGAGCATCATGCAGCCCTTTTGCAGACAAGAGGTCTCATCAGCACATCCCTTCACCCTTGACTTCACCAGATCTCCTGAGGCTAGAGGCACTAGCTTATTCCCTGCTCACAGCAGCAAAACCTCAGGAACTTTCCTTTCTTTTCTATGTGTCAGGAATTCATTCTTCACCCAGAAAAAGTTATATGGCTCCCTCACTCATTAAAAGTGAAAGAAAAACAATTTTACATCAGGAAGAGATTTAAATTAGAAAAAAGAACAAGAAAGTGTGGCAGCAAATGCAGAGAGAGTGGGTTCAGTGCTGTGGCTTCCCACAGCTAAGTCTTCTCTGCCAGTCCTCAAATTATTACAATAACCACCAGACAATACCAAAGTCCCCAGGCTGATGTGTGGGAGGCCAGACTGTCCTTTCTGAATGTTTCATTTGAACTCACTCCTATAAATCAGATCACTTATTTTGAAGAACATGCCAACTGCATGCCCACTTTCTGGTTAAAATTTTGACCATGGAAGTCCCTTCACAGTGACTGCACCACTGGCATTCCTACATTATGATTAGTTTCATTGATGCCATTTGCCACATTGTGTTAAGACACTCAGAAGTTCTTAAGTGGCAAGGAAAAAAAAAACTATTAATTCAGTCTCCTTAGAGAAACGGGGAATTCTACATTTTATGTACACAAACTCACATCAGTATTAGAAAAGTAGTGTTCATCTACCTCAGATATCACCTCAAATCTCCTGGAGATTCTAAGTACTAGTTACAAAGCTAGAAAATCTTTATGAAATGTATTTTGGATTCAGAAAAGACCAGGCAAAATTATTCACAAACTTAAATACAATAATATCTTGTTTTTTAATCCATTTGTTCAAATATCTATTGACCACCTATTATTTCCAAAAAGGATGGAAGGAAACAGATTCTACAAAATAAAAGGTCATATTCATACTTCATAGGAGGGAAAAAAAGGATTTACATGTGAAAAAATAGCCTAACAAAACATCCTATTGTAGGTGAGTAAGCTACAGTCTTGTTCTGAAAAGATATGCCTTTTTGGCAGGGAAATAATTTTATTTCATTAAAAAGTTCATCAAAAGATTTCAGGCTGGGCTTCCCTGGTGGCTCAATGGTAAAGAATCCACCTGCCAATGCAGGAGACATGGGTTCGATCCCTGGTCCGGGAAGATCCCACATGCCTTGGAGCAACTAAGCTGGTGTGCCAGAACTACTGAGCCTGTCCTGCAGAGCTGGAGAATCTAACTGCTGAAGCCCACACGCCCTAGAGCCCATGCTCTGCAACAAGGGAAGCAGCTGCAATAAGAAGCCTACACACTGCAACTAGAGAGTAGCATTCACAGCAGCAAAGACCCAGGACAGACAAAAATAAAATAAATAAATAAAATTATTTAAAAAGATTTTAGGCTAGGGCTAGCAATATCTCCAAAATCATGTGAAGATTCGCCCTGAAAGGCTGTGGCAGCCTCAGGATGACCATGAAAATATCCAAGCAACAATTTCTTACCAACATGATACTTATGTCAGAGCACATATGAAAGGATCAAGCTTTTGTGTATATACAGGTGAGAACAAAACATACCCAGAGCCATACTTGTTCTATAGAACTCTGTTGAAACACTGGCATTTGGCAAAGCACATAGTACTTAACTGAGTTTAAATTTTGCCTTGAGTGATGTAATTGGCAGTACTGTGAATACACAAAGTAACCTGACTCAGTTACATTCAAACCCAAAGCCTTCAAAAAGAAAATAATGTTATCATGCAGTGCTTGCAAAAATGTCCACAAGAATACATATCATTTATGTAAGCAGGTGTGGAGACACAATTTTTAATCAATATAAGGAGAGCCACACACACTATGAACTTAGGACCACAGACATATTTTTGGACAAAATGTTCCCCAATAGAGCACCTTAAAAGTTTTCTAAATTCAACAAGTTACTGCTTTCTCATTAAAAGAGAATAAAAGTAACTGAGCAAGGAGAATACATTTATGTATATTTACATGTAGAATTTCTGAAGAAAAAGAGAAACCCTGGAAATTAAGTCATAGGAAACAGACTTACATTGCTGGTGTTCAGAAGTCTTCCATTTACCCTTACCACTGGGATTTGGATAAAAGCCATTCAGACCCATGGGTTTAAGAATGACTTTTTGCTTAAACTTTGATGTTTACTAACAGTGTGATTCCTATATGTTCTTTAGAACATTTATTTACATTATCAGATAAAATACCAGCTGGGAATAAATAGGTACATAGCCATATACTAAACCATTTCAGGCTTTTCAGGTTAATAAAGTTGTAAATTTATTTCATTCTGGTAAATTGCATCCCAGTTCTTCTCTCAAAAGTAATAATAAACTAAATATAAGACACAGAATTTATTTGCATTAAAAATATATCATTATTTAAAAAATAAATGTAATTTAAGATACACATTTTAAACATTCATTCTTAAAATAGATACCAAATTAATGTGTTTTTCAGAGGCTAATGTTTTTAAATATCCCCTGTGTTTAAGACAATGTCTAATGAATTAGGCATTAGAGTCATCTTTGCTCTTTGCCAACTAGGGTATTATTGCCAAGTATTAAATGTTTTATAAGTCAATATCCTTCCTTTGCGGCATATTTCCTTCTGAGAAGGAACAACAATAAAAAAGTTACTAGTACCTAAGAAAAGGAAGTGAATTTACTTATGTTCTTATATGTTTTTATTGTTTGTAAGCTTTGTTTACTAGGTTAATCAAGTTATAAGCTATTTCCTCCTTCCAAGGAAATTTGGCACCTTTGGAATCACAAATGATCTTTAGTGTCTCTAGGGTATCATTTAAAACTCACTACTTTGGAATTAATTTGGGGAGTTTCTAAATGGTTCTAAGTGCCTAAGGGCCTCTTCCCATTAGAGCCATTGACTAGGGAAAAAAGCATATCAAAATACAGAACATCTGAAGTGGTCATCAGTTGGTATGGATACTAGCAGAAACGATACATTATTATGCATGAGTATACTTGCACAGTTGCCTGAAATATTAAAAGCCTGATAATAACAATAAATTTTGAGACATTAGAATATCTAGGGTATGAATTTCAGTAATTTTTCTGTAATACTTCATGGGATTCAGTTAAGTCTTGAAAAATTTGAGTTGGTAGATGATTTACTAAGTCTCAACAGACTGGTGCCATGTTGAATTGAACTTTAGTAGGAGAGGTGTCTGTAGCCCTGAATTTGAAGTTTTAGCTGCTCAAAGGCAAAATTTTGGTGGCACAACTGATCCAAGAGGTACACACACTAAGACTGCTACTATGGCCTCTGTATCTCATTGTTGTTGTTGTTCTTTAGCCACAAAGTCATATTCTGACTCTTTGTGATCCCATGGACTGTAGCCTGCCAGGCTCCTCTGTCCATGGGATTCTCCAGGCAAGAATACCAGAGTGGGTTGTCATTCCCTTCTTCAGGGGATCTTCCCGACCCAGGGATCGAACCCACATCTTTGGCATTGGCAGGTGAATTCTTTGCCGTCTGAGCCACCAGGGAAACCCTCTGCATCTAGTGCTAAGACCAGATTACACTCATATTCAAAGAAACACAGAGCATTCTCTCATATCCCATTTTAATATACTTGAATACATGAGATTTACTACTTGGAAGGAATTTAGATACATAAATACTTGACTGAGATTTATCCCAACAGGCAATAGAACACGCCTATTCATAGTAGTGGATATGAGTATGAAGTCGCTTCAGTCATGTCTGACTCTTTGTGACCCTGTGGACTATAACCCACAAGGTTCCTCTGACCATGAGATTCTCCAAGCAAGAATACTGGAGTGGGTTGCCTCTGGAAGATACTGGAAGATCTCCAGGGGATCTTCCCGACCCAGGAATCAAAACTGTATCTCTTTACATCTCTACTTTGGCAGGAGGCTTAGTAGTTGCCAGTTAGGTGCATCTCCAGTTCTCAAGGGTTAACCTCTTTCGCTAGGAACAGCGAGATATGCGAATATGAACTTCAAGTATATATCATGTCACTGCCCTTAACCTTCTTCATGGCCACAATTGACTGATGTGAGAGCAGATGCATAACCTAGGCTGGAACAACCAGATTCTTTATCTGGAGCATTTGATCACTGAAACAAAGACATAGGAAAATGGAAGATCACTGGATGTAAGAAACCTTAATGGCAAAACTTTGGAGTGACAGTCTGCACAAGGTGTCACCCTTCTGGAGGTTTAGTAAGTCCTTCAACTCTGTGATTTGATGTCGTCCTTCCAATAAAAACCCTCTCTTCTTCAGTTACCAGAGTCAGTAACTGCAAACAAGCATTCAACACAAAACTTAATTAATACTGGAAAAGGGTTCTCCTTTGGCTAGGATTGGCCAGATGGTTTCTCTTTACAACCAAACTTGTGAGATTCTCACTGAACATGGTCTAATCAGTCAGTCTGTGCAACTGCTCTCAAATAAGATTTTAAAGAATAAAGGGGGAAATTGAGTGGTTGCTTTCAAATGATTTGCTTTCTACCACGGCTTTTACTTTAACATCTGATACTTAGGATAAGTCACTTCTCTATCTTTCTCTTTACTCCACCAGCCATTACAAACAATGATATTCCTCTGATTTAACTCATAATCCACGTGTGATTTCACAAGAAACATGAAATCAACTCTGAATTTACTAGAAGAACTTAAGGCCTTTTCTCTAGAAGGTGAGATGCTTAAAGTATATAGTCTCTAGGGACCTTCAGTGACTAACATAATAATTGATTCTGAACACAGATAAAATTAATATCAAAAGGATACAGAAAAGATTATGCAAGAAATGCAAAGACATTTCAGTTTTTTTAATGTCTTACCTATTTAAGGATGAAGGAGAAAAACATCCATGTAATGATACAAACTTAATAGTGCCTGGCTAAAAAAGTATGTAGAATTTTTAAAAAGTTGTATCTACTTAATAACTATTATGGTGGAAAGAAGTGCTTGATTTACCTTTACTTTTGGACTAGAGCTGTTTCCAGGCTGGCTCAAAATGTTGTAACATATTAAATAGCAGTGCCAATGGCCTTTTTAAAAAGGAAAAAAGGGAGAAAAACCTAACTCTTAAGACATTTATTCATTTTCCCACATCTTTTAAAAGTTTACTACTCTTACTGAACTCATCTTGGGACATCAGTGGTCCTCAAACAATGTGTGGTTCAGAATTTTATATTTGGTGGTCCTGGTTAAGCCCTGGAGACCAGCAATCCCTACAATAAAACCAATATTTCATAAGACTCACAAGACTCAATTAGCATAGAATCTGAATTGCTTCCTGCTCTGGGGAAAGGGTTAGAATTCAGATTATTTCGATAATCTGAGCACAAATAGAAAACAATTGTTGCAAAATTGCCTTTGAAAACTCATTTCAGAAATGACAGAGGCATGTAAGCTTTATTTTCTGAATGTATGGAGAGTTTAATATTAAAAATTCTACACAAAGCAAACTATACTAAAGTTGATTGATAACTACTGACATATACACACATAATTTTCACATAATGATTGTATATGTGCATACAGGGCTTCCCTGGTGGCTCAGTGATAAAGAATCTGTCTGCCAACGCAGGAGACACAGGTTCAATCCCTGGGTTGGGAGAATCCCCTGGAAAAGGAAATGACAACCCACTCCAGTATTCTTACCTGGAAATCCCATGGACAGAGGAGCCTGGTGGGCTAACAGTCCATGGGGTTCCAAAAGAGTCAGACACAACTTAGTGACTAAACAACAACAATGTATGTGTAAGGACTGCATATGTATAAGATATTATGTTTATGCATATGTGTGTATGCATGTACGTATAAATTAAACCTGGGAAAAATAGTTGCTTTCTCATAAATAAAACACTAAAATTACCACCTTGTATTCAGTTTCTAATTTTTGTGTTACTTTGTCCTAATTATAGTTTCATCCCACAGTAATGCATTAATAAATTTTGAAACTGTTTCAAGTTATCTGATTATAGGCACAGCCTCCCATAACAGGGAGCTTCCAACTTCCCAGAGTATAAAAGGAATTTTGTTTTGTTTTGTTTCTTGCCATGTTGTGGTTGGTTGGATACTGGGACAGGATGGGAGAAGAGGATGTTATCATACAATTAAAGTGAAGTCTCTGGAGTTGTGGCATATTTGTGGTTATCAAACATCTAAACTTTACTTCTGATTTCAAATCATGCAAAGCCCTTTTATGGCCCACTATTTCTCCATTATAAACTGGTCATTGAAACTGGCCAATGCAAAATCACCCTTTGTATGCTTATGATAAGACTTGCAAGCCTCCTCCAACCACACAAGCAATTCTGCAGAAGGATCTACTACTATTAATATCCCCTAGGAACCAAGACGCCTGCTTGCATTGGGAAAATTAATAGAAGCAAAGATCATTCAGAGCTTAATATACGTCTTATATTCAGCCATAAAAACACTGATCCTATTTTGCAGCTGCCTTTCTCTCTTTTAAGAAATCATTCTGTAAGCTTGTACTAGTCTAATGTTTACAGCTTGGTTTCTTTTTTCACTTTACAATAAGGCATTCAGCCAACTTTAAACAATGCCTACTTCTAGCCAATTGCCCTTTTCTTGCTGTCAAATTTTTATTAAAGGAAAAGCACATGACCAAATGTGTTGTTTCAAATACCTTTAAAAATAAAACTGCAAGGCTCACTCAAGTCACGTAGCAGAGAAATTCTACTGAGATAGTGGTGATATCTAATAGGTCATCACTTCAGGTCCTTTTTCAGAATGGTATTCCCAAAATTCTTGATATCCTCCCTGTAGTTTTGGTTGTTGACTTAACCCTGTATGCAGTTTTGAATTAAAAATAGGTCAAGTCCATGATCATTTAATTATTAATTACAGATAAGAGTTACTAAGCACTCAAAAAATCCATTATTATTACACCTGCCACTATCTAAATCCCCTACAATTCATAATCCCACTTAATAGTCACAACAATCCAATTAGGGTAATACTATTATTTTTTTCTTACAGTGAAGATACTGAGGCTCAGAGAAATTAAGTATCTTATATAAGGTAACTGCCAGTCATTAAGTGACCTTATGGCCAAATTACAACTCAGGCTGCTTAAGCCACATACTTTAATCCTACACCACCCAAGTATTGAATACACATGTACTGAGCATATGGGTTTTAGATGTGGCTTTGGAAATATATATGTATATGTAGATGTGTACGTGCACAAATGTATGTATCTATGTACATATGCATGCATGCATGCATCTGTGTATCTATGCATACATTTGTACATTTATTTGTATTGTCAGCTTGCTATCTAGAGAAAAAGTAAAACACAGTATAATGGAGGCAGCGGGGGGGACAGAGAGAGTACACAATTGTTAAATAAATAGCACAAAGAAGTAACTGTCAAGGATTTTTCCAGCAAGACATAAATATATAAGACATACATGTAAAACATTCTCAACTAAAATGCTATGACTTAGATGAAAATGAACCCAAATAATGTCCAATTCCAGTTTGATGGCTTTAAATAAAGAAATGTGCTCAATCGTGTCCAATTCTTTGCAACCCCATGGACTATATATAGCCAGCCCGGCTCCTCTGTCCATGGAATATTCCAGGCAAGAATATTGGAGTGGGTTGCCATTTCCTTCTTCTTAAATAAAGAAAGGCAAATACAAAATAACAGTATTATAATATGAATCAATTGATTTGTTTATTCAACAAATATTTGTTAAACAAAAATATGTTGAGGCCCCTGCCTTCACAGAGTTAACAGCTGAGTTGCGGGGGGGAGGAGGGGGAAGGTATTAATCAGATGATCCCATAAGTAAAATTTCAGCCAAAGCCAGTGCCATAAAGAGAAGTGTAGGACAAAACTAGAGGCAGTTGTCAGGAATGTCAGTGAAGTTTCCCTTGAAGTAGCAATACTTGCTCATAGATCTGAAAGATGAGGAAGCAAAAAGGAGCCAGGACAGTGCTTCAGTCAGAGAAGACACGCTGCTCAAAGACGCTGGCAGAAGGAAGAAAAGTAAATGGGAGGCACAGAAGCAAAGCAAATGGCTGTGAGGGGTCAGTTTCATGTGGGATACGGGGGGATAGAGAGATAGAAACCAAAGTATTAGATAAAGTAAGAGAGAGACTGCAGTAGCTTCCAATCTGTTTCAACCCATAAAAATATCACCACAAGTCACTGGAAAGAGCAACAAATCAGATGCAAATATCATAGAACTGATGCTATCACAATATACAAGTTGAGAACCATATTAGTATATATTAATACAAAGGTTTCACCAGAATCAGGGAAAGGGCATGCACCAAGGATCTTAGTGGGAATTGTGCATTTTCATGAATAGAATGGGACTTCTCTGGCCTTTAATGAATGAGTATCCCCAGTGGTTCAGATGATGAAGAATCTGCCTGCAATGCGAGAGATCTGGGTTTGATCCCTGGGTTGGGAAGATCCCACGGAGAAGGGAATGGCAACCCACTCCAGTATTCTTGCCTGGGAAAACCCATGGACAGAGGAACCTGGCCGTCCTCTGGGGTCCATGCAGTTGCAAAGAGTCGGACACAACTGAGGGACTGACACTTTCACTTTCACTCATTAGCCAGAGAAGAGGAGAAAAGTGGGAAGTCAAAAATGTAGCAAGACCTAGGAGTGGTCACTTACTGAACTGAACCAATGCCTTTACTCAGCATGGACTGGTGCTTTCTCATCCTGGCAAAAGCCTGTATGAAGGCTGTTGAAACTCCAGTCTGCATCTCCTTTGTTCATACTTGGTCTTTTGGACAACATGCTCCAGCCCATTATATTTAGTTCTAGACAAAATCCTGGCTGCCAGCTCCATCTGCCAAACTAGTCCAATAGCCTTTGTGTATGAGTGTGTTGAGACCAAACGGTTTAGGAAAAGAGGAGTTCAGATTCAAATGGAACTTATCTAGTGCCTTTCAATTGGGATCCACTTTTCAGATGAATATACAACATTGAAGGGTTCCATGGATGAGACTGAATGGAATACAGAAACAAGAGCAACATATTCCATGGAAACAATGGAATATAGAAATAAGGACTATCTATTTTAAGCCACTCTGCCCAGCAACTGTGCCCATGAAGACATTCAGCCATCCCACAGCACCATGTTGCTTTACAATCTGGCAGAATAAAGCATCTTCCTAGAGAAATACATCATCAAGCTCACAGCTATAATACACACTTATTGTCAACTTTACAGATTGCTTTCAATAATATCCACAATCATTATATGTCACTTATAATGACATAAATTTCTGAAAATGATAATGTACGTAAAAGCTATAGTTTTTCCAGTAGTCATGTATGGATATGAGAATTGGGCCATGAAGAAAGCTGAGCACCAAACAATTGATGTTTTTGAACTGTGGTGGTGGAGAAGACTCTTGAGAGTCCCTTGGACTACAAGGAGATCCAACCAGTCAATCCTAACGGAAATCAGTCCTGAATATTCATTGGGAGGAAGGATGCTGAAGCTGAAGCTTCAATACCCTGGCCACCTGAATGCAAAGAGCTGAGTCATTAGAAAAAACCCTGATGCTGGGAAAGATTGAAGGCAGGAGGAGAAGGGGATGACAGAGGATGAGATGGTTGGATGGCATCACCGACTCAATGGACATGAGTTTGAGCAAGCTTTAGGAGCTGGTGATGGACAGGGAAGACTGGCATGCTACAGTCCACGGGGTCACAAAGTGTCAGACATGACTGAACAAGAGAACTGAAAACACTCAAGAATGCAGAGAATAATTTTTATAGACAATGAAAAGACATACAATATTTTTTTATTTACCTCTTCTACATCAAAGATACTTAAAAATCATTTATAATTGAAAAGAAATAGAAAACACACATGCTTAGCAACAGGGGACTGGCTAAATAATTTACAGTCCCTCCATACAATGGAATACTCTGTAATGGCTATTCAAAAAATGAAATAGAAATTTAAAGTTTTTAAGTGGAACTAACAACAGACTAGTTAATTTAAAAAATCAAGGTACATATGATATGTATCAGTTCAGGTCAGTTCAGTTCAGTTGCTCAGTCGTGTCCGACTCTTTGCAACCCTATGAATTGCAGCACGCCAGGCCTCCCTGTCCATCACCAACTCCCGGAGTTGACTCAACTCATGACCATCAAGTCGGTGATACCATCCAGCCATCTCATCCTCTGTCGTCCCCTTCTCTTCCTACCCCCAATCCCTCCCAGCATCAGGGTCTTTTCCAATGAGTCAACTCTTCACATGAGGTGGCCAAAGTACTGGAGTTTCAACTTCAGCATCAGTCCTTCCAATGAACACCCAGGACTGATCTCCTTTAGGATGGACTGGCTGGATCTCCTTGCAGTCCAAGGGACTCTCAAGAGTCTTCTCCAACACCATAGTTCAAAAGCATCAATTCTTTGGTGCTCAGCTTTCTTCACAGTCCAACTCTCACATCCATACATGACCACTGGAAAAACCACAGCCTTGACCAGACAGACCTTGGTTGGCAAAGTAATGTCTCTGCTTTTTAATATGCTATCTAGGTTGGTCATAACTTCCCTTCCAAGGAGTAAGTGTTTTTTTAATTTCATGGCTGCAATCACCATCTGCAGTGATTTTGGAGCCCAAAAAAATGAAGTCTGACACTGTTTCCACTGTTTCCCCATCTATTTGCCATGAAGTGATGGGACCAGATGCCATGATCTTAGTTTTATGAATGTTGAGCTTTAAGCCAACTTTTTCATTCTCCTCTTTCACTTTCAAGAGGCTCTTTAGTTCCTCTTCACTTTCTGCCATAAGGGTGGTGTCATCTGCATATCTGAGGTTATTGATATTTCTTCCAGCAATCTTGATTACAGCTTGTGCTTCCTCCAGCCCAGGATTTCTCATGATGTACTCTGCATATAAGTTAAATAAGCAGGATGACAATGTACAGCCTTGATGTACTCCTTTTGCTATTTGGAACCAGTCTGTTGTTCCATGTCCAGTTCTAACTGTTGCTTCTTGACCTGCACATATGTTTCTCAAGAGGCAGGTCAGGGGGTCTGGTATTCCCGTCTCTTGAAGAATTTTCCACAGTTTATTGTGATCCACACAGTCAAAGGCTTTGGCATAGTCAATAAAGCAGAAATAGATGTTTTTCTGGAACTCTTACTTTTTCAATGATCCAGAGGACGTTGGCAATTTGATCTCTGGTTCCTCTGCCTTTTCTAAAACCAGCTTGAACATCTAGAAGTTCACAGTTCACGTATTACTAAAGCCTGGCTTGAAGAATTTTGAGCATTACTTTCCTAGCGTGTGAGATGAGTGCAATTGTGAGGTAGTTTGAGCATTCTTTGGCATCGCCTTTCTTTGGGATTGGAATGCAAACTGACCTTTTCCAGTCCTGTGGCCACTGCTGAGTTTTCCAAATTTGCTGGCATATATTGAGTGCACTAATATGTATAGTTTGGGTCAAACAAGGCTAGGTATATGTATTTATATGAAAGAGTTCTGAAAAAGTAATGAGAAATTTGAAGGGTTGTCTGGGGAGTGGGATTGGAGATTTAGAGCAAAAGGAAGATTTGATTTTGTCCTGTTTGAATGTTTTTAAAGCATGTGCATATGCTTTTTTAAAATAATAAAAAAAAGAAGCCAAGCTTGTCTTCAAATGTTAACTATTTGCTTAAAGACAGGCAAAAAAAAATAATAATGTAGAGCCAAAAAGGACTAGGCAGTAAATCATAGTGGACTTTCTTTTACTATATTATTGCTTCCTGCTCTCATTTGTCTCAAAGTCTAACTCTATGGGCTCAAAATAAGCATAACAGTATAATTGTTGGCAGGCAAAGACAAAAGATTTGGTTCCTCCTCCAATTTCCTTTTATGGCCATTAAATTCCTTTTTTCCAGTTTGCATAGCTGGGCAAATGGTTAGAGACTAGAAATTTTTTTATAAACAAAAATATTTGCTGACTATAATTTTCATCTTTTTTTTATTGCTCAGTTGATCCTGAAATAGAAACTTAAATTATTATCCATTTTGTTGTTTATGTAACTAACTTCCAAACTAATAAACAAATTCCTCAAGACATTTCAGTCTTCACTAGGTATACTCTTAAGAGTCATAGAATATTTTGTAATCTAAATTAGCCATTCAACAGAAATGACTGTATCAAATTATCCTATTTCTAAGTCATGATTCACCTGAAATTCTCAACCAAACTTCATGGTTAGTGAACTGATACAGGCTCAGCTGATCTTACAAACAACTATGAATGAAGAAAATATGAGGTTCTGGTCCCATCTCCCTACCCTAACCCTTCAATCCTTCATATCCACTTTAACCATGTGATGTTCTCCAAGGATCATAAGTCACATTTTTGCCTTATCTGTTGGTCTCAGCATACAGAGCTTACATAGAAAATTTACAACACTTAATTCTTCCGAGATAGACATGACAAAAATCCAAAAGTACATTTACCTTTAAATCAACATGACCTTCCTATAGCTTCAATAAATTCTAATTTAGGGATAATTATACCCAAATCTCTCGCTACATTAATTTACCAAAGATCAGTAACACAGGTATATTCATGTCTCAAGTATGTTTGAACTGTGCACTTAGATTTGCACATTATCTGAAAGTGAATTAAAACAATTCTGTTTACAATAGCATCAAGAAAGAATAAAATATCTAGATATAAATTTAACTAAGAAGGGGCAAAACTTGTATAGTGAAAACTACATAGCACTGTTCATAAGAAATTAAAAAGAGATAAAAAATATATAAAGACATTTCATGTTCATGAATTGGAACACTAGCAAATTCCTTTTTTTTTTAACTAATTTTTTTTCTTTATTGAAAACACATCTACAAAGTAACGCTTCTCAGTCCACACTGAGTACATGTGATATGCAGAGCCTGTGATGGGCTGGTGAGAGGGTCATCTCAGAGTTTCCATAAGAGTTTCCATAAGAGATGGTTAGTATTAAAAAAGAAGACAAGATGATCCTAAAATCATATGGAAATGCAAGGGATCCAAAATAGGCAAAATAATCTTAAAAGAAGAACAATTTTGGAGGACACACCTCCTAATTTTAAACTTTGTATAAAGCTATCACACATCTATAGTCAACTGAGTTTCAGCAAGAATGCCAAAACTATTCAATGAAGAAAGAACAATCTTTTCAGTAAACAGTACTGAGACAACAGGATATCTACATGCCAAAAAAAAAAAGAAAGAAAGAAAATTAGAACCCTACCGCTTATCATAACCAAAACTTAAAATCAAAGATCTAAATGCAAGAGTTAAAACTATAAAAATCTTAGGAAAAAACAAACATAGGTAAATCTTTGTGACCTTGGGTTTGCCACAACAGCATTACTTATATTAGCCAAAAAGTAGAAACAACCCAAATATCTATCAACCGGTGAATAAATAAGTAAAAGGTGGAATATCCATATAATGGAGTATTATTAGGCCACAAAAAGGAGGGAAGTACTAATACATGCTACAACATGGATAAACCCTGACAATATTACACAAAATGAAAGAAATCATACACAAAAGGTCACATATTTTATGATTCCATTTACATGAAATGTCTTGAATAGGCAAATCCATAGATACAGAAGTTAGAATAGTGGTTGCCAGGGGCTAGGAGGAGGGAGGAATTGGGTGTGCCTACTAATTGTTATGCAGTTCCCTTTTTGGAGTGATGGAAATATTTTAGTATCAGATAGTGGTGATGGATTCACACACTGTGAATATACATAAAAGACTAAACTATACACTTTAATATAGTCAAAATTGTGGGGGAAAAAAGATTTGTACATTTAACTCTGTAAATTATAACTCAATAAAGTTAACATCAGGGAATAAAGATCAGCAACAATTATTTTTAAGAATATGCGAAAGCCTACTGAGGTGATGAAAGAGAAGAAACAGAACCACCTCCGACTTTATAGAGGTATCCAAAGACATTATTTGGTATAAACACATCACTGATACTATATAGAAATAGCACAGTTAGTGACTATTCAGCAGAGTCATCTACATAAACAAAGAGGTGAGAAACAGCAAGTGTACTAGGGAAAAAGAAATCTGACTCCATATCGGTTGTTTCTTTTAGTTTAACCATTGCATATTCTGTTGCTTTTGCTACAAGTTAAGAATGTTGCCTATAGCTTGAAATATACAGGATGTTCATTCTCAAGACTCTGATCCTTAAAGGTAGAACACTTGTCCATCATATAGAGACAAAAAGTTGCAGAATAGAGAGTAACATTTGTCTTGTTGGAGGTTTACAAGACTTGTGGCCTGATCTGTGTAGACAGTTGTAAGGACAAAAGATTCCAGCACCAAGAAGTTTGCAACAACTAAGCATACCCCCTCCCCTTGTAGCATTAAAGAAGCCTAAATTCTAACTTAGGTAAGACAGTTCTTTGGAACACTAGTCTACATCTTCTTCATCTTCTGGCTTTCAGAATAAAGCCACTATTCCGTGTCCCAACAACTCATCTGTCTACGTACTGGCCTGATGTACAGCAAACTTGAATTTAGTAACACAGGGGCATGGTATGCTCATACTTTCTACAACAATCACTTTAAGAAAATTTTGCCCTTGGAAAATCCATGGCTACCCTGAAAATGATGGTGTGAATGAACAGGGCTTCATAAAAATTAAGGTCTTTTTTTAAAGACCTCTTCCTCTGAACAGCCACTCAAGTCAAAGAAGGAGCTAGCAAGAGAAGAGCTGCCTGCATGCCACTGACACCAGCCATTTACAGGCAGGAGCGCTCCAAGAATCCTCCTCCAGTTACTGTGCTCTGACCTCCCGGAAACCGCCGCCAGGCCCTGAGCAGGCTCCCGGTGCTGGTGAGAGGAGGCATGCAAGGCCTTCCATGCCAAGTCTAATTCATTACAGCATCCTGGGCAGAGAAAACACAACCGTCCCACAATAAGGCACTTTACCATCAGATTGATCAAAAACCTGTGAACGGGTGGGTCGCTATTTTCATTCATCCATTTGACAAATATTTACTGAGCACTGCCATGCACCAGGTACTGTGGTGATACAAGAGAATGGCTATTTTTGCATAACATTCTTCTGTGGGTATCAAGCAAAATGCAAAATGACAGCATCCTCAGCTTACAACTTGCAATGACACCTTGTTTTTCTGAGAAAAGCCAAAGTCCTTACAATGACCTATGAGGCTCCCAATGATAAGGGGCCACTACCCACATCAGCCGTTCTTTTCACCCTTTTGGCATCTGGTCTCACCAGTTTCTCAAACTCTCTTTCTGCCATAGCAATCAGTCGTCTCTTTGCTAATGCTCCAACTCACCAAGCATGCTTCCTCATTCCTTCACTATCACTAGCTGTTTTACCCACCTTGAAAGATTTCCCCTGATTTTCTCATAATCTTTAATTCCTTCAAGATTTTGCTCCATTTATACCTTCTTGATGAGACCTACCTACTACATCTTATTTAAAGTAACAACACACTAGCCCCATCATTTCCTATTCCCTTTACCCTGCTCAAATTTCTTTCTCTATGTTCCATTTCACACATGATCAAATTTCCTTATTTATTATATTTATGGTACTGCCCCACCTCCTACTGTAATCTCCATGAGGGTAGGGGTTAATCTGGGTCTGGATTGCTCACTGCTGTCTCTCCAGCACCTACAATAGCATGTGCTTCATAAATATTTGTGAAATAAACAGAAGAAATCAATTCCAATACCTTTAGAACACTTTCTTTACAAGAAAGTCCCCTTGGACTGGCTCTTCAGGGACGCTATGTTCCCACACCTGAAATCATAGCTGCAATCCCATGGCCCCAGCAAATACACCCAGCCTCTGAGATATGAAAATGAAGACACTCTATCACTCAACAGTGGATAGCATTTCCCCAGATACCTGAACACCACTCAACTGTGCTTCCCATTTCTGCACCTCCCATTAATACCTGTCAGTGAGCTATGTGGGCAGACGAAAATGATTTCTGTGTAAAATGTTTATCATGTAATGGTCTGTGTCTTCCACAAACAGTCCTAAAGAGACTGGAAACAATGAACTGGAGGAGAGTTGTTTTCACTCTCCCCAGCCCCCCCCCCAAATCATCTCTGATTCTTTATAATCCCTGCTATTTCAAGCAAGACATGCAGTCACTTAAAATTTTCATTTCCTCCTCTTGCTCTTATTTCTTTCACTCCCCCAAAAATAAAGAAAAAAAATCCCTAGAGCTTTACTCTTAAGTAAAGTTTATCCATAAGGTATTGTTAAAGTTTCCTTGACTTTGTTTGTAATTCTTGTCTAATCTCATACATTGACAGACTAAAAAAACCTAAGGCCATTTAATCACCACAGTTCTAATCAATAGGTAAGACTTCATTATTAAAATGTTCATTTAAAATGTGTGAAAAATGTAAATGGAGATTATCTGTATATGACATGAGATTATCAGACACAAAATGGGGTAGAATAAGGCACTTTTGTTTGCCTTTATAAACAGAACAAAAGCAGTAACTTGGCTGAAAGTAGATGCTATTCTCTATTCCTGTCACCAGCTAAATCAATTGTATATGTGCATTGTCTTGAACCATTTCAACTAAATCCCACTGATTTGTCAGTAAAACTGAGAGATTAAGATTAGCCTTTGAGCAATTTATTTACCTTCCAAAGTGAAAAAAATGAAAGCAGGCAACTTCAACCAAAAAGTAAAAATCCCATGAATGCCTTTCTTGTTTTCAAACCAGAGTTTAAATTCCCAGTCCTGTGGGGTGCAAAATAATGTATGTCAATGGATTTACCACTAAGGAATTGAAACATTATACTTGGTTCACCAAAAACATTAGTAGAAGGGTAGTTTAAGCTTCAGTTTTAAGCAGAGCTTTAAGCAAAATATCAACCTGTTTAGAATATTCTAAAGCAAGTATTTGTCATGTATAGCTACCCAATACAAACTCAAAGACTTTGCCTCCATGTGTATATTAACTATAAAAAGGTCTGATGAAATTTCTTTGAGTAAAAATGGCTTTTCTTAATGAGCCAGAATATTAGATTTCTTTTTTCTGATGAATGAACTTTTGAGAGCAAATGAGGCAACAAATATACACAATATATAATTGCATTTTGAATGATTTTTTGTTAAGAAAAAGAGGAAGCAAGTGCTAGCCAAGACTGTCATCAGTTTTAAGATGAAAGTCACTGAATGACCAGAAAAGCATTTACACCATCTCCCATACTGTACTGGAAATGATGATAGCTTCTAAGTTGTTATATTGAATGTGTGTGTGCTCAGTGGTGTCCAGCTGTTTGTGACCCAATGGATTGCAGCCTGCCAGGTTCCTCTGTCCATGGAATTATTCCAGAAAGAATACTGGAGTGGGTTGCCATTTCCTCCTCTAGGGGATCTTCCTGACCCAGGGGTCAAACCCACATCTCCTGCATCTCCTGTGCTGTAGGCAGATTCTTTACCACCAGTGACACCTGGGAAGCCCTTGTTATATTGAATACAAGAACCTATTTCTTGATTTTTTTTTTCCCAGAAGCAATTCACTAATCCTATCAAAAATATTTTCCGAGTGCCTACTATGTGCTGGAAATATGCAAGATGCTGGACGATGTAAGGAATAAAATGATACTGTCTTTGCCTTATGGTGTCTACATTCAGTCTATGAATAGCTGAACTCATTCCCTTTACATGATGAGCCTGTATAAGCAAGGGGATACAAGCAAGTGGATCAATCTGTTGCCCATTTTTCCTGTAATTCAGATGGACAGGCCTCTGCATAGCTTGGAAATGATCAGCAGGATCAGCAGGTGCAATATGGAAAACTGAAGCTAGGAATTTATCTTCTGATGGAGAAAAAAGGAGGAGGAGGAAGAAATAAGGAAGAGGAGAAGGTGAAGAAGGAGGACAATTAAGAAGGCAAAGAGGGAAGGGAAGAAGGGAAGGAGGGAGGTGGAGAGGAGGAGGGAGGGAAACAAGATGGGGAGGGAAGAGAGAAGAGACAAAGATATTTTAGTGAGTGGTTTAACTTCAGGCCGAAAAATGATTAAATCAAAAACGTTGCTTTCATTTCTATAACTTTCCTATTTAAAAAATTAAGACAAGATCATACTTTCTTTATCAGGGCATAGAAAGCATCAATAAAAGAAAATATTAGTAAAACAGACTTCATTAAAAATTCAGAGCTTCTAATTATCAAAATATCATTAAAAAAGCAAACAGGTAAATGATAGTAGGAAAAGGTATTCACAAGACATATATCTAACAAAGGACTTCTAGCCAGAATTTATAAAGAACTCCTACAAATCAATAACAAAAAAGATTGACAATCCAGTGTAAAAAGTGGGCAAAGGAAGAGATAGTCATAAAAAGGCGATCCAAATGACCAATATGTACATCGAAAGGTGCCCAACATCATTATTATTCAGGAAAATGCAAATTAAACCATGATAATTTACTCAAGAAAGTTAAAGTTATCTACCAGGAAACTTAAAGCTGAAGGACTAATAATCTCAAGTGTTCCTGAGGATGTGGGGTTATGGAGTACTCATATTAATACTAATAATACCCATATTAATATTACTTTATTATTACTAAATAATCAATAATATTTGCCTATGACAAACCTAGTCAGCATATTAAAAAGCAGAGACATCACTTTGCCAACAAAGGTCCCTACAGTCAAAGCTATGGTTTTTCTAGTAGTCATGTATGGATGTGAGAGTTGGACTATAAAGAAGTGTGAGCGCCAAAGAATTGATGCTTTCAAACTGTGGTGCTGGAGAAGACTCTTGAGAGTCCCTTGGACTACAAGGAGATCAAACCAGTTAATCCTAAAGAAAATCAACCCTGAATACTCATTGGAAGGGCTGATGCTGAAGCTGAAGCTCCAATACTTTGGCCACCTGATGTGAAGAGTTGACTCATCAGAAAAGAGCCTGATGCTGGGAAAGACTGAGGGCAGGAGAAGGGGGCAACAGAGAATGAGATGGTTCAATGGCATCACCAAATCAATGGACATGAGTTTAAGCAAACTCTGGGAGATAGTGAAGGACAGGGAAGCCTGGCATGTTGCAGCCCATGGGGTCAGATACAACTTAATGACTGAACAACAGCAACAACATATTAATACCTTGCTGGTAGGAATTTAAATTGGTTCAGCTACACTGGAAAACTGTACCATATACCTGTACATATACCTAACCTATCACTCAGTAATTCCACTTTGAGGTACATACTCAAGAAAAATGAAGGCAGTTGATCACCAAATGATATCCGCAAGCATGTTCATAGCAACTTCATCAAAGCCAAAAATTAGAAACAATGGAATATCCATCAATAAGAGAATGAATACATTGTAGCATATTTATATGATGGACTATTAGACAACAATGAAAAGAATGAAATCCTAACATATCCAATAACTGGTCAAAACTGTGCAACAACAGACACCAGACACAAAATGGACTACACTATTGATTTATATCTCAGTTCAGTTCAGTCGCTCAGTCGTGTCCGACTCTTTGTGACCCCATGAATTGCGGCACACCAGGCTTCCCTGTCCATCACCAACTCCCAGAGCTTACTCAACTCATGTCTATCGAGTCGGTGATGCCATCCAGCCATCTCATCCTCTGTCGTCCCCTTCTCCTCCTGCACCCAATCCCTCCCAGCATCAGGGTCTTTTCCAATGAGTCAACTCTTCGCATGAGGTGGCCAGAGTATTGGAGTTTCATCTTCAGCATCAATCCTTCCAATGAACACCCAGGACTGATGTCCTTTAGGATGGACTGGCTGGATCTCTTTGCAGTCCAAGAGACTCTTAAGAGTCTTCTCCAACACCACAGTTCAAAAGCATCAATTCTTTGGCGCTCAGCTTTCTTCACAGTCCAACTCTCACATCCATACATGACCATTGGAAAAATCATATCCTTGACCAGACAGACCTTGGTTGGCAAAGTAATGTCTCTGCTTCTTAATATGCTATCTAGGTTGGTCATAACTTCCCTTTCAAGGAGTAAGTGTCTTTTAATTTCATGGCTGCAATCACCATTTGCAGTGATTTTGGAGCCCCCAAAAATAAAGTCTGACACTATTTCCACTGTTTCCCCATCTATTTCCCATGAAGTGATGTGGCCAGATGCCATGATCTTAGAAAGCATCACTATGAACAAAGCTAGTGGAGGTGATGGAATTTCAGTTGAGCTGTTTCAAATCCTGAAAGATGATGCTGTGAAAGTGCTACACTCAATATGCCAGCAAATTTGGAAAACTCAGCAGTGGCCACAGGACTGGAAAAGGTCAGTTTGCATTCCAATCCCAAAGAAAGGCAATGCCAAAGAATGCTCAAACTACTGCACAATTGTGCTCAGCTCACACTCTAGGAAAGTAATGCTCAAAATTCTCCAAGCCAGGCTTCAGCAATACATGAACTGTGAACTTCCAGATGTTCAAGCTGGTTTTAGAAAAGGCAGAGGAACCAGAAATCAAATTGGCAACATCTGCTGGATCATCGAAAAAGCAAGAGAGTTCCAGAAAAACATCTATTTCTGCTTTATTGACTATGCCAAAGCCTTTGACTGTGTGGATCACAATAAACTGTGGAAAATTCTGAAGGAGATGGGAATACCAGACCACCTGACCTGCCTCTTGAGAAACGTATGTGCAGGTCAGGAAGCAACAGTTAGAACTGGACATGGAACAACAGACTGGTTCCAAATAGCAAAAGGAGTACATCAAGGCTGTATATTGTCACCCTGCTTATTTAACTTATATGCAGAGTACATCATGAGAAACGCTGGGCTGGAAGAAGCACAAGCTGGAATCAAGATTGCCAGGAGAAATATCAATAACCTCAGATATGCAGATGACACCATCCCTATGGCAGAAAGTGAAGAGGAACTAAAGAGCCTCTTGATGAAAGTGAAAGAGGAGAGTGAAAAAGTGGGCTTAAAGCTCAACATTCAGAAAACTAAGATCATGACTTATATCTATGTAGTATCAAAGAGGAAAGCAAATTTGTTTGTCAAAGTAGTCGTTACCTTTGTGGATGGAAGTCAACTGGAAAAGGGGGTACAAAGGAGGTGCTGAAAATATTTTATCCCTTCTTAGAGATGGTTATAAAGCTATATATAAAAATAAAAATCCATACTCCCATTGTGGTTACACCCCCTAACAAGTCACCTGCTTCTTTGAAGCTATAAAGCACATCAGGACATTCCTCGGTTATACTAACACATATATATGGACTTTAGAAAGATGATAACGATAACCCTATATGCAAAACAGAAAAAGAGACTCAGATGTATAGAACAGACTTGCGGACTCTGGGAGAAGGCGAGGGTGGGATGTTTCAAGAGAACAGCATTGAAACATGTATATTATCTAGGGTGAAACAGATAACCAGCTCAGGTTGGGTACATGAGACAAGTGCTCGGGCCTGGTGCACTGGGAAGACCCAGAGGGATCGGGTGGAGAGGGAGGTGGGAGGGGGGACTGGGATGGGGAATACATTTAAATCCATGGCTAATTCATTTCAATGTATAACAAAAACTACTGTAATGATGTAAAGTAATTAGCCTCCAACTAATAAAAATAAAAAAAAATAATTAAAAAAAAAATTAAAAAAAAACCTCACCAGTGGTTCCCATTTTACTCAGCAAAATTCTTTGTAATGGGGTAGGTTATTCCCACAGTACTTGGACCCCACCACTCTTCTCATTTATTCTGAATAAAAAAGTCCTATCTCAGGGCTTTTGCCCAAGCTATTCCTTAAACCTGGAATGTTCCTCCCTCAAATACAGACTATCTACAAAGCTCACTCTCCTACTCCTTCAAGACTTTATTCAAATATCATTTTCTCACTCAAGCCTTACTTCATCTCACTCAAGCCCTATCTCTTCCTGCTTAAAACTTCAGTATTCATTGAAGTTTGTGTGGTTTGTGGAGGGGGGAGGGGGTTGGTGAAACTGGGGAGGGGGCCGGTGGTGAAGGAGGAGAAGAGTTACTGGACCCAATCACAATCAGATAGACAACAATGGAGGAGGAATAAAAAAGAAGCTGAGCTTTTTTGAATTTTCAAGAAACATAAATATACTTTGGCTTTTCAAAAAAGAAATGCAGTTTTGTCAATATGCAAAATTCACTCACATTCTTTCCCCTTTAGTCTTCAGCAAATATTTAGAATATACAAGAAGACTTTTTCTGTGGCCTCTGGGGAAGCTGGGGAAAACGAGCAGGATGTGGGAAGAATATGACCACATCCCCAGTAGGGCCAGTGGTGTGTACATGTGTTTGTGTGTTTTCCTGGGTATGCAAACATATAGGATAGAAGACAAGGATTGAAAGCAGTGATGTAATGCATCAAGATGGGCCCAAATGCTAAGTTAACAAGAGCTTTTCCTTCACTGTGTTCTTACACTGACCTCCAGACACACCAGAAAGATTGT